>NC_141695.1:1006113337-1006723337 GCF_964263255.1 Lissotriton vulgaris
TTCCAGCAGAATGGAAGCATGCTATGGTCCACCCATTGTTGAAGAAGGCTGGAGCGGATCCAAATATGCCCTCCAACTTTAGACCAATATCTCTTCTGCCTATCTTTTCAAAAATCTTGGAAAAGCACGTGCATCAGGTGCTGTCGGAATTCATAAAAACACACGATCTCCTTCCTTTACAACAATCTGGATTCCGTGTAGGTTTTTCTACGGAAACGACGTTGCTTGGAGTGACAGAAAACATCTGCGCCATGATAGACAGAGGAGAAACTGTGGCACTCATATTATTAGACCTGAGTGCCGCGTTCGACACTGTTTCACATGTGGTGCTGTTACGAACACTCTCCTCCATAGGTATTCATGGTGCAGCCATAAATTGGATTGAGTCACTGTTAAGCAATCGTACGTTTCAAGTTTTTTCTCAGTCTGCCTGCTCTGAGACTTTACTTCTTAAACATGGAGTACCACAGGGCTGCGCTTAACAAATTTTAAGTCCACTGCTTTTTAATTTGTATATGAGTCCTCTTGCGAGATTAGTTGAGGAGACAGGTTTGAATATGTTTTCATATGCTGACGATTCACAGCTCCTTTTCTCTCTTTCTTCAGCCGAAAGTAACCATCCTTCCATGCTAAAATTAGGGTTAGGTAAGATCGCTGGATGGATGCAGGATAATTTTCTTAAGCTTAACGGCGAGAAAACGGAGCTAATTATTCTTGGAAAAAATAGAGAGGCCTGGGGACCACAACATTGGCCATCTGAAATGGGCCCTCTTCCTATACCTGTTTCACAGGCACGTAACTTGGGAGTCATCATTGACGAATCTTTAGATATGCACCAGCAAGCCGTTAAGACTTCTGCTACATGTTTTGCAGTCTTAAAATGGCTAAAGAAGATCTGCTGGATGCTCCCTGATGGCACCAAAAAAACTGTCATCAATGCCTTCATTACTTCAAGGCTAGATTATAGTAATGTGCTGTACCTAGGGGCATAGAAAGCTACAATCAGAAGGCTGCAATTAGTACAAAATGCAGCGGCAAGACTTCTTTTCAAAATCCCTATGTCCTGCCCCACTACTAAATACATCCGTGACCTTCATTGGTTGAAAATTGAAAATAGAATTAGGTTCAAATCCTTATGCTTTATGCACAAAATTTCAACTGGAACTGCTCCTAAATATCTGCGGAACCTTGTGCATCCTTACTTACCTTCGAGAGTCCTTAGATCAGCAACCGCTAATAACTTCATTATTCCCAAAATCAAATTATCACGGATGGGGGGGAAGATCCTTTGCCTTCTTAGGCCCATCCCTCTGGAACAAGATGCCTCATTCCTTACGTTCGGAAGTCAGCCATGTGAAGTTTAGGAAAGCATTAAAAACGTGGCTTTTTAACATCTGATATTGACTGGCAAAATACGCATTTCTGAACTACTAGCGCCGGGAAACCCCTTGGTGGGTAGCTGTAGCGCTATACAAATTAAATAAATAAATAATAATAAATAAAAGCAATTAGGCAAATCGCAAAGGTACGTCGTACATACTCGCATCTTAAGAGCACTGTAAGCGTACGCAAAGTCATCTGACCATAAAAGGAGAGATTTGATTAGTTCATAATACTTCCTATTCCAACTGTTGAAAGACTGCTCTCATTTTGATTATCCTACTTCGACTTTCCCAGGAAAAACATCTATTCTGTGGAGCTGTAGTCTTTTACAACCAAACTCTACAATGTCTGCTCTTTTAGAGACTTCATCAGTACATTCCTCTAAGAAACATTTTGTTACTAAGCCACCTCAGAAAAAGAGAAAAGAAGCTTTCATTTGGATGTTTACTTCATTTCCAGAGGGACAGAAAAACATGAATGTACCGAAAGTAACATGCAAGATCTGTGAGGTTACACTTTCCAGGGCTGACCCCACTAAAAAGTACTCTTTCGGGACAGCCTCAATGGTTCACCATGTCAAAAATTTGCATCCAAATAATTATGGAAGGATGACAACACAAAGGTTCCGGGGAAACCCTCAACCTGCAGTTCCTTCTACCTCAAAAGCACCACCACCTCCTCCGAACATTCCGTATCCTATTATTGTGCCTGAGTTTGCAAATCTTACAATTCATTGTAAATTTAGCAGAGAACTCCTTAATTACGGTGAGCAGTCTATTCACCTCATTGTGAAGAGCAAAGAAGAGCACCGTTGACCAAAACAATAATATTTTTTTTTCTTCCTGTTCCACAGTTTTTTTGTTTCCAGTTTCATTTTTTTGGTTTAAAAAAAAACAAATAAAAGCTTCCTAAAAAAATACAAAAAAAATAGAAAACTAAAAAGAAAAGAACTACCTCGACTGACTTAAAAAAGAAAAAAAATCACTTCTTTTCAGAACTCCCTCCACTCGCGCTTAAAAAAGAACTATATTTTTATTTTAGTGTGTAAAACTTTGTCAGAATGAATGTGTAGTGCATAAATGAACGAATGAATTAGTAGTGTATGGTGAATGTGAAAGTGCAAAAAGTAAAAGAGAGTGCTATAGCATAAATGTATAAGGTGTTTACCTATACTATACTGTAGTACCTCCGAAGCACTTCAATGTAACACATCCATATAAATATGTTGGAAGTCTATACTTCAATTTGCACTGCTAGTGAAACTGCCTGGGTGAATTTGTATGTGTTAGGAGCGAATTTACAACCCCCTTGTACCTCTTTTACACATCTTTTCCGTCACTTTTGTGATGCTGCGGTGTTGCAAAAGATGTACCATAGTACCTGATATTTACAATGGGATGCATATGGAAGGTGCATCATATTCTAAAGCCCTGCGCCAGAAAGAGACTTTCCTGCGCAGAGAGGGGGGCGGGAGAGGGAGTGCAAGTGTTCTAGCATAGCAACACCTCCTAAATGTGACTGAGGGAAATCTATAATATTTCATTCAGTCACTTTAAGTGCTATGCTACATCAAAACCCTGCTCCTGCTTGAAACAGGTATAAGGATTGACACAGCTTTGTGAGCATAGAACCCCAAGAGCATTGCTGAATCTGCGTTGCACTTGGAACGCAAGTCAAGCAATGCACCACCTTCACAACACAAATACATCACATATCTGTGCCGTTTTTGCTCCATAATACACTACATTGTAAATACGGTGCATCCATTGTGCTGAAATCACAGTACACAATAACTGCCATATCTCTGGGAATGTACCACTTATTGTACATCTTCTGATTACTGTTTCAATGTAGAGAATGGATTACTACACACTGATAAATGAGTCACTACAAAACTATAAGAGGAATGACAGAGTGTTTGCTGGAAGTGTAAGGATAGATACTGGGGAATTCAAAATATAAAAGGTAAATTTGCAGGTGCAATAAAACAGTACATGCATAGTAAATACGAGTTTGAAGCAGTCCATCTACTAAGGCCTACTTTACTTCATATTTACTTGGGTACTGACTGCATGATTACAGTTCTGCAAAGAGAGTGCATAACTGAATTTATAAGAGCTTCAGTTTTACCACAGTACATATATAAGGAAATACTGCTTAATGGCTCACTACAATATTGAAACAGTTGAGTGAGAGTGATTGTAAAAGTCTAATGATACAGACTGGACAATTGAATGTATAAAAAACAAATGTACACCTACATAGAAGAGTGCAAGCATACTCTATACAGGTTTAAAACAGTACATGGCCTAAGGCCTACTTTGCACCATAATTACTTGAGTACTGACTTTTAGCACAGTGCATACATAAGGGCATTCTGCTAAATACTTCACTACAATACTGAATCAGCAATCACAAAGAGTTTGCTGGAAGTGTAAGAACATAGACTGGATAATAAAAGCTATAAAAGAAAAGGTTGCCCGTGCATAGAAGAGTGCATGCATAGTGTATAGGACTTTGAAGCAGTCCATGCCCTAAGTCCTACTTTGCACCATGACTTCTTGGGTACTGGCGGAACTATTACAATTCTGCAAGGAGAGTGTCTGGCAAAATGTACAGCAGCTTCACTTTTAGAACAGTGTATACATAAACACATACTGCTGAATGGCTCACTGCAATACTAATATAGCAGTACCAAAATGTTTGGAGGAAGTGTAAATATACAGATTAGGCAATTGAAAGTTTAAAAGCCAAGTCTACAGGTGCATAGAAAAGGGCATTTATTAGATAATAACCTTCCCAAAGCCCCAAGCGCCAGCACACCTTTCTGAGTGTAGGATTACGATCTACAAATGCAAGCATTTTTTAAATTAAGAACCATGAAAATAACAAATATTCAACCTTTTTTTTTTTTCTTCTAATGATAACGTCATTTTTTTATACGTCTTCTATTTAGATGCTTTTAATCATGAAAATGCAAAGAACACAGTTTACTGAGTAACACTTTTTAAACTCTCCAACGTATGTAGATAATAATACCTTATATGTGTTACTATCAAAATCGAAACCTTTACAGCTTCACAGTTTGAAACTTTTCCGAACACGTGCAGACAAAAACCAGTTAAAACGTGAACACGTGTAAACTGCAAAACGTGCCATCTACATAGGCAGAGCCACATCTTCCTTCCATAGACTACTAAACAACAAAAAACTATATAAATCACACCTACTGTGCAATTTGTTTTGTTTTCCCGAGTTATTTCTAAATCGCAAATCTCTGTTGCAGGTTCCATTCTCCAGCATCGGATTCTCTTTTTGCGTCAACAAACATATTCCGGAGTTGTAAGTTGTTTCAAGATGGCATGGGCATAGTACTTAGTTATATATTGTGACTATTTGTCAATATTTAAACATTTATAGGTAGAAAAAAATGTTATTGCATGTTTTTCTCTTTTTCTCTGTAACGTCAGCAGCTTGTTCTTAGAAACAGATATATTATAACATATATTACTCCTTTTCTAGCTCCTTTTACCTTATATATAGTGACTTTTTATATTATAATATTGATACTGTACTTCGCTTGAGAGGTGTCCCTAACCCGTCAACGCAAACCCTAAACATTTACAATCCACGTGACAATGATACACTTGTTATTATGTTTTCCCCTAGAGATCACATACTGTTAATATGTATATTATAACATTAACAGTCTTAGTGATCCTAGCGGAATTCTCAATCCGTCGTCACAAACATTAACGATAAGTAAGCAACATTACCGGCTTGCGGCTTTCAGTCTATTTTCCCCTTGTGATCATATGCTGTGAGAATATATACATATTATTATTCTGACCGTCATGATCTCAGAGAAGTTTATGACCCGTCGCCACGAAGATCTAATTTTTTCACCTCACGGAGAAAAGAAGTTCAGTAAATAATTACCGCTCGAAACTATTTCATTATGGATGTTCTGTTAAATACATAACTTTATTTTCCTTTTTTTTTTTTACTGTAACAATGGTATCAATCGTTATATTATAATAGATTGCCCTATTGCTACAGAAGAGGAATGGGAGATTTTTCAGCGCCATCTGTAATATAGTTATCAAATATTTATAAAAACTTGATCAAATATTTTTATATATATTAATATAAGCTATCATGCATACTCTGTTACTTTAAATATTTAATAAGCCCTACATTTCTGAATGTTATTTTCTAATTTCTATTCTTATTTGCGATTCCTATTCACCTTCTCCCTAAAGAATATATAGGACCTGTACTATATATTATAAGAGTAACATTCTATATATTCTTTGGTGAGTATGTGATTTATTAGCGGAACAGTCTGCAACTTGTAAACACTACGACAGCATGTTTCTGAACTGTACAGAATACAAATTTTAAAAATAATAATGCATGCATTTCTATGTAATATGAAACAATTCAGATTTTACTGTTTTACTTGTTCTCTTGATCTGAGATAATGTAGTGCAAGAGTGTTTGTTGGAGCACTTCTATTCTATTTTATCTAAAAGTAACTGATGCCCTCCTACATCAACAAGAATGTGGGGCTACACTTTTAAAAACTGTAGCACAAAAATGAACTATATAGCCACGCTTAAATGATATTATATGAAATTCCATTTTTAATTGTCACCCCTTTCATATATACTGCAACAGTTTCTGAAGAAAGTTTATTTGTATTTGCTTAAAAAAACTGTTTCAACCCAAGACTGAATTTTTTGCAGCGCAAACCACACCTCCCCATCATGAAAGTAAACACCACATTATAAGTAAATAGTAGTACTAAGAAGTATGTCACCTAAAAACTTGATAAAAGAAAACAGCGCAAAACACTGTCATTTTTCCGCCGTGATTTATACACTACACAGCAATTATATATATATGTTCCTTGAAACATATATAAAAAATTGTTTACCTCATAATTCCTCTCCACCAAATTATGGGCACTGTACACAGTTAAAAGTCTTCCTAACTTACCCTCTACTACTTTCTTTCCTCATACTCCTTTTGAAAATGCATCACAATATCACTGACAACAGTGAACCGTTCCCACCCAATAAGGAGCAAACCTGTGTTCGGAACACTTTAGCTAATAAAATGTCAATTTCTCCAAAGACGAGCAAGGAATGACTGCTAAGCCTTCTACTTTTAATACTTTACAGCCAATGAACATTAAACTTCGTAAAGTCCCGCTTGGAGCATGTTACCCTAATACTCCTTAATAAAACTCTTCCACAAATTTCTTCTACGATTAACAGTTCCTATGAAAAAAAAATATATAAATCTCCAGCACAGTAAGTATTTCAATTACCAACATATTGTGGTGAACTTCTAACCTCTCTACTCACGCAAGTGATCCATGAACTGTTACTATGGTAACAGGCAGAAAGGTAGTGGCTGTACAAAAAACCATTATATTTCCCTTGGATCCTCTACAAGACAGAAACAAAACCAAAATACCACATTTGCAAAACATTTGCACTGTTTTTTTTTTTTATAAAAAGAGGCCCAGGAGGTGGGGGAGGGGGGAGGGAATCGAGTGGAGGAGAAAGCGGTCCCCGGAATTCCGGGGGACCATGAGTTCCCCCGCATACATATAGTTAAACATCCGGGGGGTAACGATCCCTGCGCAGGGGAGACCCTCTAGGCCCCCCATTATGAAAAACAAATAGCCCCAGAGATTTAACCCCCCCGGAGGCTAATTAACAATAAAGCGGGCTTCTCGTTTTTTTTTCTTTTTCACCCAAAACGCATACCCTGCGTTTTTTCAAGTAAAAAAATATATATATCCGGTGTGACGTCATATACGGCGCCCCGTACACGTACTCCACGTAAGATTCTAATTATTCAAAAACATATATTTATGTATTTAATGTACATATTAAGAGAAAACATTATCTGGGATAATCATAAAAATAGTTTTTTTAAACTAAAAAAACATATATTACTTTTAAAATCAATTATGGAAATATCGCACGTACATCTTAAGAGGAAAGATAGTTTGAAGACTTATACATTTTTTAAAACAATATAGCACTGCACACTAAAGAAAAGTCAATACAGTTATTGACCCCTCTCCCAACATTTAAAAGCCCCTGGGAGAGGTGGTAAATTAATCAAGACTGAATATGTTAGTACAGTCTACTGTGCGTATGCTACCAGAAAAACACAACAGTACAAAGCCCAGATTTCCATTGTAGTGATTTCTTGGTTGCAGGTCTAGTTGTCAGATCGACACACACTCTCTCATGGCTGGTATGCACCTACACCAATACCTATCCAGCGCATCTGTCACTACACATGTTGACCCTATGTATAAAAAAAAAGGAGCGCATGTGTTGTATGCCATTTTAGAGTTGTTCCCAAACAACCGAACAAGGGTCCCACTACCACAAGCGTGGCCTCTTTGGTCACTGAGTTAGTGGTGCCCGAAGCACTGAGCGCGTGAAGAACGTGCGATGATGATGGGAGCACGAGTATGTCGTTAGCAAGACTCGGGACCAAATATGAGACTTCTTTGTTGGAGATCGGAACTACCTTATGAAGAAGGTGTCTTTTCCACGAAAAGGTGAGCAGTGAGATTTGAGTATGCATCGCAAGGAGTCAAAGGGTTGTAGCTGACTACATACAAAAATGCGACTTAGTATTTAGACGAACACACTGCTACATAATGTATTAATTTTTATGTTTAATTTTTTTCCCCAATAGCAGTAACGTTTTTATAATCGCTGAAATGTCTGGAATATATTCACAATACAAACAGTTCTTAGAAATCTGACAATCAAACGTCGATAAAAGCGCGATATTATCGAACTCCAAATTAATATAGCACGAATTACCAATCATAACATCTTTTTTTTAATATCTTTTAGATGTACAGCTTCAGGATGGATTATGTAACACGGACAACGGCAATAGAACAAGGTGAGCAAACAAGCTTGTTTCTGAAACAACGACAAGTTATCTGTCAAAGGAGAGAATATGTAGTATGCAGCAGGCGCCAAAAAACATTGGGCTAACGCGGCTTCAGCAAGGCTGACATAGCTTCCTGGGCCCACACACACTCGCACCCGAGAACGTGACAGCTCTTTTAAAGACATTTTGCTTGTTAATGAGGCTTTGATAATCCCCCCCCCCCGCTTACAGCCCCTGCAGCTCTACTCTTCTTTTTGCTTGAACTAAAGCCCCCACCCCAAATTGTTTCTAGCCCCCCCGTTATTTTTGACAGGTTGCGCCTCTGGCTTCACGTACCCCTTCCCTGTCGTGTGTGTCTCTCCCACGTTTAAATATCCTTTTTTCCCTTTCTCTTTCTTACTCTCTCACATCATTTCTCTTTCTTTTTTAAAGATTTGGACGCTGCTATCTCCACTCTGCTGTATACAACCTTATCTGAATTGAAATGATTAACTCTCTTGATTACAGTGAAGGCTTCTTCCACACGTAGAGCACCATGTTTCAATCACGCCAATGGCACTAGGTGACAAACAATTTTGTTTCCGAAACAACAACAAATTATCTGTGAAAGGAGTGAGTGGGTAGTGTGCACCAGCTTCACTGTCTAAAAGGTTAAATTAGCTCCGAGCAGTGACAACACATAGGTTACAACAGTCTGACAAACAGATCTATGAGCTTATTACACCACTTTGGTGTCACTTTTAACATGGGAAAAGTGACGCAAGCAGCTTGTAAATCTATATCTGACTTTTCAAGAAAAAATCTCAACTCCATACTCTGCAAGACAGTTTTAATGTTGTTTTCTCTCTCTCACACTGTGACCTCATTTCTCTTTCTCTTTTAAACTTATAGACACTGCTGTCTGATTTGACGTCTAGATCAACAGTTGAACTCAAGTTGTGAACTCCGGTGGCTGCAGTGTTTATACAACGGTAAGCACAGAGGCATAGATATACAATGCCCTTATACAAATGCATTAGAAATAAGTCGGCATATTTACAATACCGGTCTGCCACTTTTGTGTCAGTAACGCAGTAGGCACTTCCATATAGACACCACTTGATTGCAGCACTATAACAGAGCTGAAATGTACTAGGCACACTGCACACGTAAAACTGTAGTGTTACCTTCATTTGAGAAAGGAGACAGTGGGTAGTGTGTGATTTGACGTCTAGATCAATAGTTGAACTCAAGTTGTGAACTCCGGTGGCTGCAGTGTTTATACAACGGTAAGCACAGAGGCCTAGATATACAATACCTTCATTACAATGCATTAGAAATAAGTCGCCATATTTACAAGTCAGTTGTGCAACTTTTGTGTCAGTGATGCAGTAGGCACTTTCATATAGACACCACTTGAACGCTGCACTATAACAGAAGTGAAATGTACCAGGCACACTGCACACGTAAAATCGTAGTGTTACCTTGACTTGTAATGCTTCAGCTCATTTAGACACATCTACATAATTCTAAACTCTAATTGTCTTTTTTGTTTTGAAGATTACCAATCGTACATCTGCTGGAGTCAACTTCATAATTTGTTAATACTATTGTTTTTTTAAAGTTATTTTTCTAATTATTTATATTATAAAGTTATCATTAAGTTTTGTTTACAGTTATTCTTTTAATAAAACTTAATAAAAAAAGTACATACTACTTTTTCTTTGTGGGGGGGGGTGACGATCCACAATAAAAATAATATTTAAAATGTTGAAGTACTATAGTAAGATGTTCAAGACTAGGATTGAAAAGTGCTGAGTTATATTTTCTCTGGGTACACTACATCATGGTAAAGAAATCAAACTAAGACGAAACAATGTGTACCACATTTACAAACCTCTTGCGACATTTCCCCATGCAATGCCTACCCCCCTACAAAATTAAGTGTGTGTGCCTCAATGATGCCCCTCAAACCACAGAAACAATAACCCCACAAACACTTCTATATTGTATGAGAGGGGCTGCGTGGCCCTCTGCCTGGTGCCCTGGAGTCCACCACGGCCAGACCCGGTTTCAGCAGTGTTCTGGGGGGAAACAGCCATTACTACACCTGATCGTCACCACGAAGCCATTAGCACACATATGGCATTACCACACATGCCTTTACAACTAGTATGCATTTACCACGCATGATAAACGCATAATCTTAATAATGTTTTTGTGTGACGAACACACATTGTAATGGCTGTGGCTTACGTCCTTCAAATTAGTTTCTAGGTATACGTATAACCAAGTCTGATAAGATCGGAGGCCAAGGACAAAAACTGTGGTGTCTGTAGCAGGAAATCTCATGGATCACAGAGAAAATATGCGTAGGGTAAAATGAAAGTAACGGGTATAATTTAAAACATTGGAGGAAAACTACTAAAATGGCATTGGACGGAGTATGTAATCAACAATTGGCGCCTCGATACTACATTTCAAATAAATATAGATACAATATGTTTATTAATATATTACAAAAGTATAGTAGCGGATGACACACACGACCCGGGAAAAAAAAGCGGCAAATTTAAAATGATGAGAGGTTTGCTTGGCGAACTTGAAGAAAAAGAAAAAAATTGTGCGCTTGCAAACAAGGCTGCGCATGCATAGAGAGTACGTCCTTCAAATTAGTTTCTAGGTATACGTGTGACCAAGTCTGATAAGATCGGAGGCCAAGGACAAACACCGTGGTGTCTGTGGCAGGAAATCTCATCGATCACAGAGAAAATATGCGGAGAGTAAAATGAAAGTAACGGGTATAATAAAAATAACGGAGGAAAACTACTTAAATGGGGCTGGACGGAGTATGTATTCAACATTTTGGCACCTCAACACTACATTTCAAATAAATATAGATACAATATGTTTATTAATATATTACAAAAGTATAGCAGCGGATGACACACACGGCCCGGGAAAAGAAAGCGGCAAATTTAATACCTAAAATGAGGAGAGGTTCTTGAAAAGAACTTTTTTTTCTTTTTTAGCCCCAATGGCCCCACAATCGCAGAGGGCTCCCAGCGTCCTTTGTGAGCCCGCATTGCTTTATCAGAGACATCACCTTATATGCTGCTCTATCTTTTGAAAAACAATCTGCTTTCTTGAAAGAGAGAACAGATTAACTTGCTCTCTTTTTCAAATAGGAAAGCGGTTTCCTGTGGTAAAGTGAAAGCGGCGACGGTACCTCCCTACCATACCAAACAGCAGTGTCCCGGAAGTACGCACCCCGAGACACTTCAAGAACCGACCCTGGGAGATGGTGGACCCCAGGGCCACCAAGGGTTCCAGGAGGGGGGCAGCGCGACCCCCTCCCAACATTTAAAAGCCCCGGCGAGTGCAGGTACCCGAGGCTGGAAGGTCATTTTACATATTACTGCTCCAGGAAGGTGGCGTCCCTGTGACGTGTACGGGGAGAGAGAGAGGGAGAGCTGAAAACACACTTTAAAAAATATATACATTTTTAAAAATTTTCCTTGTTGGGGTGACGGTCCCCGAGACTGAGGGGAAAAGGATCGTAACCCCCCTGCATACTTCAAAATAAAACCACAGAGGGGTGGCTTCCCCGGTGCTCGGGGCACCTTACAAGCCCCCCACTATGAAAAAAATTGCCCCCGAAATTTGCCCCCGGGACCTAATGAATAAAACGGACTTCTATTTTTAATTTCCCTTTTCCACCGTGTACGTATACCATACGTGTACCCCCAGTTTTTTTATTTAAAAAAAAATACAAATTGAGCCTAAAGATCCAAGTACTACCCCCTGAGCAAGCCTAGAGGGTCAGGATGTTTCTACCCTGCCCCCTTTCCTTATTTTTCTACTTTGTTTTATTGTTTTCTTTTGAGTCGCTTCTAGCGACAAACAAGATGGCTGCCAACACTTCCTGGTTTGGAGTGTTCACGCACAGTTGACAGCCAATCAGCATGCAGCTCGTGCTCGTAATTGTACGGATTTCCGTACGCGTGCTGCACTCCATCTCTAGATATCGCTATGATTTTACTTGTAATTTTCTAAGGAACTACTGAACGGATTTACACCATTTAACAAAAAGCACAATCTGCGAACCGAACTCTACCTCTCTGCCAAATTTGGTGTAATTCCGTTCAGCTGTTCGGGCTGTAGCCCTGGCTAAAAGTTCCTATGGAAAATTGCATGGGGCAAAAAACGTTTTGGGACCCCCTTTTTTCCTCTGCCCCCACTTGACGACTCACCCCCAAACTTTCAGGGAAGGAGCGGAACCGAGCAGGCCATTTTCTTGGAGAAATTCACGAAGATTCGTCCACAGACGCCAAAGTTATTCCAAATAGAATGGTGTGGATTTCCTATGGAAAGTAGGTCCTAACTATAATATATTTGTATATAAACATACATATACCTCTGACTCGTGTGTTCCTTTCTTTCACTGCCTTAATATCCTTACCTTGGAGTGCTCTGTTCTTCACAGATAAAATTGGTCAGACTTAACAGGGACTCATGTCAAATGTCCTCTAAGGTTTTGTTGTTTACACCCTATTTCAGCTGCCTTAAAAATGTGTTTGCCGGATCCTTATGCAATTTGTGTTCATCAATGCATGTGAAGGTTACCAAAGAACAGGAGTGGAAGTTATTTTTGGTGATGGGCCACAGGTACACTTTAAAGTTAGAAATACAATCTATGAATCACAGAAACAGGTATGAAGAGGATCCCTCCACCATCACCCTATAAGCATAATGTTAAAAAGCACAAATAGTAATTTCCAAAAAAGGGACACTGTTCCTAATGCATGGTGCAAAAAATCACCAAATGCATGGGGGTGCAAAAGTAACCTTTACAACATCACAGGGTCCATTCTCATGGCTGCTTTTGAGGAACAGCACTCCTTCCCAGGAAATACAACCCTGCTACTTATGCACTACTTCCGATGTTGCCTTTGGATCCAGGCTTGACACCACATCCACGCTTGAAGTCAACAGTTGTTGTCCAGGCAGCATAAAAAAATGTGTGTGCATTGTTTCATTGTTTCAAATCCTAGCCAGGGCATTCCTTTAGGTTCCAGAGATTTGCCCAAATGTAGGAAGTTTTCAGATCAGAGACTGATGCCGTAGCTGGACTTTTGCTGGACTTACAAAATGCTAGCGAACTTGATACTTGCCCAGAAGGATATCCCATGCCCCTTTAGGCCTCCTCCACATCGTCGGTTATTTCACCATTACGATACACAAAGCCTTTGAATTATCCTTGACCATAAATGAGGCAAAGTCCAGCTGTAATCTCCCGTCTGCTGAATAATTAAGGTTTGCCTTGATGCTCAAAGTGGCCCTTTTCAGCCTCACCAGATCTTCTCTACTTACCACTCACGATATCTGAGCTGCTTTTTGAGGTAAAGAGGTTTGGAATAGCAACTGCGTGGAGGGAGATTTTAAATTGATAAGAGCATTATATTGTCATGTAAATTAGGGCTCTACACTAATAATTTACTCATAGACAACAAGTTCAATATTTCACCTGTATTCCTGACTTCTTTTGCCCTCTGCAGATGTAAAGAGAATGTGAGTTAGAGTCACTATTTAATAAAAAAATCGGATTCAATGCAAGACCTCCCTCCCTCCCTCCTTCCTTAACGCAATAATTCCACATACCAAATTGCGCTTCTTGATCAATCTGTGTGTCCGGAGTGTTTTTGCAAATATGGGAAAAACAACCTAGGCCATCAGCAAGAGTTAGTGAACAATTTGTCTAAACTATACAGAGAAAAGAACAAGAGAATATGAATATATATTAAAAATATACGTTTAATTAGCATAGATAAAAATCATATAGTAACTGCAACAAGTTGAAACTATATGATACAATAAAAGGAACATAGACAAATTATATTCACAATAAATGCATAGCATATAAATCATAAAAATTACAGGTAAAACAGTTCATACACAGTTGTCATAGTAGAATTACAATAAAAACTCGACGCGCGTTTCGGCTGAAAAAACGCCTTCCTCAGGAGTCACTGGTGATAACTCTGGAAATACATTTTACAAGAAAGACATATATCAGTATACTAGTAAATATTTTATGTTATACAATATTAATGAAAGACAAAATTTATATATAGATGCCAAAAGACACTTACAAAGATAAAACAGTTTTAACAATCTGTATATTAAATTCAAAGTTCTTCTCAACCTGAAAGTTCTAGACTCTGAATTTGAACACCAAAGTCATATGATAGACTGTTATTTATTCGAAAATTGTACAGTACTCAGTTAGATAACATTTAAAAAACCCTGATTTGTATATAGAAAACAAAGGATGGCAGTAGTCCACCATGACATCATAAGTGTTAAATCATTTGGCAATATTAGATCTAATGTCAAGCGTAAATCATGGAGATGGTCGGTCCGGAAAGGGAGAGTGTCGAGGTATCAGGCACGGAACAAATCTCGTCCTGTTAACCGCTCGGGCTCGCAATGCGGTTAATATTCAATATTGCCAAATGATTTCACACTTATGATGTCACGGTGGACTACTGCCATCCTCTGAGCCTTATTAAACTTACGCGCTATTCACATTACTTGGTGATTCTGTTTTACATCGGTCTGGCGGACCGCGATCATTCTGAGAGCTATGTACAGTACCACGATTGTGGTTATGTGTCCCACGTCTCCTGTCCTGATGAAGACCCCATTGCAAGGATAGTACTAGTTCCTGCGTATTCAAGAGGGTCGAAACGTTGACAACTATTTGCTTCTCACACTCAGCTCCACGCCCGAATGCTTCATTAGTTGAACAATGTGGAGGATGTTCTTTTTTGAAAAACTGTTTTGAACCTACGGTCTCGGTTATGTACATATTGTGTAACATTGTCAACCCAATGATTTAGATTGGTTGATTGTACTGTCACCTAAGAAGTACTTTTCTCTTCTTTTCACCTCATCCTCACTTGACCACCAACCACCTCCTTCCCATTTCCTTTCCCTCTTGGGGCACATAAAAAATACGTATTTATTGTTCGGATACATTGTATATTTGCTATACGTTCCTACTGTGATTAAAACAGTGTGGATGGATTTGTTGTTTGGTTGATTGTTATTTTTATTTTTGATCTATTGTTGTGTCTTTACAACTGGGACCCCTTCCTTTTACCACTTGATTTGCATATAGCCATGTCTGAACTGGGGTGGCAGAGTGGGCTAAAGATGATGGATTAAACCCAGATCTTTTGACTGGGTGTGAGTGTTTGATTGTTCAGTTCAGTTCAGTTAGCTTTATTCGAAAAGTAAAAACATTTCATAAAAGCATGTACAGTACAGTTGTCAAAAAAAGAAAACATAAATAAAAACAAATACATCAATAGGTTCGATTTTGTAGAAAGTGACATGTGTTGAACAAGGATTAAATCAATAAAATACATCAACTAATCATTAAGAGCAGGGGAGTAAGATGAGTTAATTAAGCGTGGGAATAAATCGGCCACTCAATACATGTCCAGTACTGGCCATCCAGTGGCTGTTATGTTCTTTTTGGCAATACGACAGAGGATAGGAAGTTCTGGGGTAGAAATCAGTTAAACTCCAAGTGGATATAGGCCCATCTCCTAGCTGTGGCTGTCGAGATTGAAGGTATGAGACGACATGTCTGTTCCTAAATTTAACAAGTACCAGATCATCCGCAATATATTTCGGGAGAGGTCCTAACCAACCCACCCTTCTGACGCGAAGTATGGTACCATCAATTTTGGGTGGGAGGGATCTATTTTTAGTTAGCCAAAATACTACCTTCTTTCTTAACTCTTAGTTGTGTTCGTATTTCCCCAGTGGGAGTTCTGGTACACCTGAGAGGACGCACACGAAAGGACCGGCCTCAGGTGGCAAATGTAGGTGTTTGGTTTTTTGTGGCGCATTTTCGCAATTGACCTCTATTCCCTTTTGGAGTGACATTTCTTTGTTTGGCCCTTTTCTAGACTGGGAGCTCCGTGAAGATGTGACTGCCCTCGAGGTGTTTGAGTTTTTGCTATGTGGGGTTACTGGTTGTTTGTGGATGGTCTTTCTTTGTGTGGTGATGTTGGGTATTTCTGTGGGGTCTGGACACGGTGGACGAGAGGTACACGGTGGATGATAGGGTCCTGCCTTAGTTCTTAAAAGTAGAGAATTTGCCTTGATTGCTTTCTCGACCCCTGAAAGTCTATCCCATAAGCTGGTCATTTTGTCAATTAACGGAGCAAATATTGACTTTATCAAGTTTTCAAGCGAGGCCAATAAGGAGGCATTGGTAGATACTTTAGATTTTACAATGCTAGGAGTATTAGGGAGTGGGGATTTTGTGGTTAGTGTTGGTTGTTTGGCCTGCCTCCCCGTTTTTCGAACCCCATCCCTCTTCCTTTTAGTAGAGGTGACCTGGGTAGAGGGGACCTGAGTAGCAGCAGCGGAATGTGAGTTTTCCTTTGAGCGTGTTACATGTGGGGTAGCCTGTGAGGTTTGGGTAGGTTGAGGTGAGCATCTAGTCCTAGGGCTAATTATTGGTATAGGGGAAATGGGAGCTCTAGATTGAAGACCTTCTGATTCCACAGGAGCATGTGAGGATCTACACATATTATTTAGTTCCTCCAGTAATGAAATTGCTTGGGTTGTATCGGCAGTCTGCGGAGACAAACAAACACTCGGAGAACTATCCATAGCTGGCGAGCTCTCAATTCTCTCTAATTCACGGGCAATAGGGAGAACAGAGCTCTTAATGTAGTAATCCATTGTTCCCCTAAGCGAATTACTCTGATTGTAAACTTTCTAATGCCCCCCTTGCAGTTCATAGCAAACCAGCTTTTTTATTGTGGACACTGAAGCAATATCACCTCCCCCAGGAGTAGTTCATCAAATCCGCTACTATAACACTTGGGAGAGACCTGTATGGAAGATGAAGTAGTCAATATGCAAAAGGGAGTTTGTACCTTAGGTCCTTTCCCCTCTGTTCTGAAATCGATTCCAAGGGGGGGTGGCCCGGCCTCCTCTGGCCTATGATGGCCTTAGATGGTTTTATTGCGCCTCCTGGCGCGGATCAGAGGGGCTTCCTGCCGCTATGGACGCTGGGGATTGTAGTTCCCTCTAGAGGATCTCGGCCGCCATTTTTGCTGGGCTCTCCGATCAGCCCCCACTTCCCCCAACAAACAAGCAGGGCTCCGGGCTCTCACAGGTGTGTCCCCCGCTCCACCGGGGGTAGGCGTGCTTTATTGCGCCTCCTGGCGCGGGTCAGAGCGGCTTCCTGCCGCTATGGACGCTGGGGATTGTAGTTCCCTCTAGGCGATCTTGGCCGCCGTTTTTGCTGGGCTCTCCGACCAGCCCCACTTCCCCCAACAAACAAGCAGGGCTCTCACAGGTGTGTCCCCCGCTCCACCGGGGGTAGGCGTGCTTTATTGCGCCTCCTGGTGCGGGTCAGAGCGGCTTCCTGCCGCTAGGGACGCTGGGGATTGTAGTTCCCTCTAGGCGATCTCGGCCACCGTTTTTGCTGGGCTCTCCGACCAGCCCCCACTTCCCCCAACAAACAAGCAGGGCTCCGGGCTCTCACAGGTGTGTTTGATTGATTCAGATGCTCCGTCCATCACCACCTCCTTTTGTACCGTCACACTGTTGTCAGACACCTCCAGACTAAAGCAAACCTCCTCACTTTGTGGGGTTCACTGTAAATGTGCCAAAGTCACACCTAACTCCTTCACAGATGCTCCCTTTAATCAGAGCGATTCTGGACACAGTACAGTTTTGTGCATTCTCTCCAAATTGCAGAGTTCAGGACATTTGGGCTATGATCCTGAGGTTTTAGCCTTTGAGGCTGCCAGGTTGTGATGATCACCTTCGTCCTGCTGGTCAAGCATACAAGGTAGCATACACTGTATAGATTTCAGAGGAGACTGCAAAACCTGCAGCGATGGTTAGTAGACCATGAGTGGATCACTGATTGACCTCTGTCTCACCCTCATAGAGCAAATAGTGGTAACATATGTATTGCAGCAATTTGGTAGAGGTGGAAATCGATGGCATCTGGTGTCTGGCAGAGGCTCAGCACCACATGAACTTTCTGAAGCTCCAGACCATCCACTTTGCATTGAAAACCTTCCTACAATCCAGCAAAGCGAGGTTAGGGTAGGTGCTCATGGACAATATCACAGCCATGTGGTAACAAACGGGGCAGTGTGGGGTCATGGACCCTGTGCCAGGAGGCACTACATCTTTGGAAGTGGCTGGAACACTAGGGGTATTCCGGGTGTTGCACCACCTGCCGGGATCTTGAAGTGCCAGCGCAAACAAACTCATTCGCTAACGCCTGGCGGAGCACAAAATGTGTTTGCACTCAGAGGTGATACAGCATCTCTTTTGCAAACGAGAGAACATTATCTCAATCTTTTCGCCACCTCCTAGAATGTGCAATGGCAGCACCTTCACATATTGGAGTTTCCAAGGCATCTCTCTTTCTCTCTGGGACCCGTTCTGTCTAGAGTGAAAATAGACTGGAATTCAGGACTCCAATTTGCCTTTCTGCCAATACCTGTCTTGCTCAGGGTTCTGAAGAAGATCCTGAATGACTGGCCCAAGAAATCCCAGTGCCTCCGGTATTAGGGAAGGAGAGAATGGTATCTAGAACTCCTATGAATGATTACCTGCCCTCCAGTCAGTCTGCCATTTTGGGAGAATCTTCTGTGTCAGCAGCAGGGCACGGTACTGCACTCCGGCTTGCACCATTTCCACCTTCATGCTTGGAGATTGAGCAGAGCACTTGACTTCTTTTCACCTCCCTCTTGATGTTTTCAATGTCATTTTGACAGCCAGGCTTCCCTCAACAAAATCATTGCAGTGCCAGGATACCCCTGGAGTGATAGGTCAGAAAATGCCTGATTGACTGATTGATTATACACCTGCCTGTGGGACAAATTTGTGTTCTGGTATGATTACCAACAGATTGACCCATTTCACGCCAAGCTTTCCGAAGTGCTGCTTTTTATGTTGTTCTTAGACCGGTAAGGATTTGCCTTGGGCATCGTTTTTTTCTTTAATTAAAGTTTTTGCATTAAACAATAAACATACCAAAACAAGCATTGAAAATGCAATAGGTACCCAAGCGGTTCAAAAATAGCGTAGATCTTTCCTGGAGGTTAAAAAGCGTCTGAGAGACAAAGGCCTAAAGTACGCCATATTTTTCCTGGCACGGCTTCGGGTGGAGGCCAGGTTCTTTGAGACACTGGAGGACGCTGCCGATTGGCTGGACGAATGGGGAAATCTGACAGATCACAACTCCCAATGAGAATAAGAGGTACAGAGGCTCTACTAACTGACTCTGAGGTCATCAGTCCCCGGTCTGGAATATCTCTCCGTAACACTGTCTGGGGGCACTACGGCAAGAAACAGCATTGCAATGTAACGAAACGGTGCGGGGTGTTTTTCTTATAAGATCACCTTGAGAGGGAGGGGTGTGATGAAAGGGAGTGTACCCCCGACTTTCTTCATTTAGTACAGGTTAAGGGCGACAGGCACTCTGCATAGTTGGAATCATGGGCAGCTTGGAGCCCAGAGTGCAGGGGAGCAGGGAGGGGGGCAGTTGGGAGGGGTTTATATCTAGATGTATGTTTATTAGGAATCCTCAAGGCACCTTAATCCGGCGACTTTGACACATAGGTGATACATGAATGTCAGGACATATGCACTGGGATAAAGGGTTCAGACTGATGAGCTGGAATGTCAATGGGTTAGGGGACAAAGTCAAGAGAATGGTGGTGCTGCAGTATATAAAGAGACACGCCCCTGATGTGGTACTCCTACAGGAGACACACCTGGTGGTTAATTCCTGCAAAGCCCTCAACAGGTGGGGTTACAGTCTGGCAGCACACTCAGGCTTTACATTGGGCTCGAGAGGAACAGGCATACTGTTGAGAAACTCCTTTCTCCTAACGATCAAATCCACATGGTGGACACGGAGGGGGAGATATGTGGGCATCACGGGCCAATGGGAGGGGAAAGTACTAACTCTCATGTCGCTCTACATGACGCCAGCCCTCCAGGACCCAGCATTCAAGGATCTAGGATCCATCCTGATGACGATCCCAAAGGGTCTACTAATAGTGGGAGGGGACCTGAATGCAGTGGCAGATGGCACACGGGACAGACACCCGCCTAGGCAACTTCGTCCGTCCAACAGCTGGTTACCAAACTTTCTGGGGGCACTGGGGCTACAGGATACATGGCGATCGCTTCACCCAGACACCACCCAGTTCACCTTTTACTCAGGTGCCCACAACTCCCAATCCAGATTAGACTACTTATTGGTCCCCGCCTGACCAGCTACAGCATGTGCGAGAGATCAGACACATGGGGAGAGGCATTTCTGATCACTCCCCGTTGTGGATGCAACTGGTTGTGGGCCACCATAGAGTAGGAAGAGTGGCCCCCATCAACCCCTGGCATCTCCGCAACCCAGTTGTCCACAAAGCGGTCCATGCCACCATTGAGCACTATTTCCTAGAGAATGAGGGATCAGTAAGTTCATACCAAACACTGTGGGAAGCGTTCAAGACAGTGGCCAGGCCCTTTCCCAAATAGCCGGGGTAAAGAAAGAAAAGTCAAGGAGGAGGAAGCACTAGAGAGGGAAATCTGCCGAATAGAAGAACAACAGGCGGAGCGACCCAACACAGACACCCTACACACCTTGCAATTAAAACAAGTTAACTATAAGGCCCTAGCTACGGACAGGGCCAAAGAGCTGGGAAGAGAAACGTTGGGTAGAGTCTATGATCAAGGAGACAAAGCGGGGAAATTGCTTGCATGGCTAGACAAAACAAAAGTAGCAAGTAGAGTAGCACTGGAACTAATTGACAAAGACACACGCACCATTACAGACCCCCAGGACATAGCCAACGCATTTTCCCTACGCTTCCAAGGTATCTATACCTCCCTAAATCCATACTCGACACAAGACTCTATAGACTTCCTAAGAGATACAACACTCCCTAAACTCTCATAGTCTGAGCTTGAATACCTGGAGGGAGCACTCACGCCAGACGAGGTGGCACTGGCAATCAGAGGGCTTAACTCGGGGAACGCATTGGGGCCCAATAGGCTACCGATAGACCTCTATAAACTCGGGACTGATATTATTGCCCCCACCTCTGCAACATGTTGAAGGAGAGTAGGGAGATGGGGAAACTGCCGCAAGACCGAAGGCTAGCCACCCTAGTGATGATCCATAAAGAAGGAAAAAGCCGGACAGACTGCTCCTCCTATAGGCCTATTTCCCTATTGAAAGCCGGACCGAAGATCCTAGCCAAACTCCCCGCTAATCGGCTAATTAAGGTCATTAATAACCTCGTACATCCAGACCAATCTGGCTTTATGTCTCAGCGCAATACGGCGCTGAATTTGCGTAGAGTACATGGAGTGATGGGGAGGGCGACCACAATACAAGAGGCAGTCCTGGTGTCTTTGGACGCCTGTATGGCATTCGATATGCTAGAATGGAAATATTCATTTGCAGTACTAGAAAAAATGGGTTTTGGGCCCCAATTTATCTGGTGGGTGCAACTCCTCTACGCAAAACCTCTAGCCCAGATAGTGGTAAACAATAACAAATTTGAAGTGTTTGAATTAGGCAGGGGCACAAGGCAGGGATGCCCGCCCTCCTCTCTCCTGTTTGCCTTGGCCCTAGATCCTCTGGCGTCATGGATATGGAGGGATCTGATGATCTGCGGATTTAAGTGGGCAGAATCCTGGGAGGACCGCATCTCCCTATATGCGGACGACATACTGTTGTTCCTAACTTCCCGAAGGTCTCGCTCACAGCAGTGCTCGACATCTTTTCCAACTTTGGCAGATACTCAGGGTACACCATAAACTGGCTCAAGTCAGTATTATATGTCCTCAAGGGACACCTCACAGGCCTACCCAGGGGCTGCCCAATACAGATTACCACACAGGGCTTCAAATACATTGGCATCCACATTACCGCCAACCCAACAGAAAGATGTGCACGGAACTTGCTTCCACCCTTGCAGAGACTCAAAAGAGATTCTGAGCGCTGGCTGCAACTCTGACTCTCGCTGCTAGGCAGAGCCTCCCTGTTTAAAATGATGTCCCTGCCCCGATTCCTATATGTCCTGCAAAACTCACAAGACTTAGTTCCTGCCAGCTATTTTAAGGAGATCGAGACCCTACATCGCCGCCTGCTATGGAACGGGAAGCCACGCATAGCACTATCCAAACTCAACCTTACCTGGTACGACGGCGGGATCGCTCTCCCCGATCTCAAAAAATACTATTGGGCAGCCCACCTGGCAGCTATTAACCATGGCATCTATAGGCAGGCTGGCGACCGGGGCTATGCAATGGTTCGCTGGATACTGCCTGGAAGGAACTACAACCGAGCACTCTATTCAAGAGCTGGGAAACTGGGAGACGTCAACTGACCAGACCAGCTAAACAATCGGTGCAGGTATAGAAGGCAGCCTCCAGGAGCATGGGACGGGAAAATAAAGTAACACTAACGACACCGTTATGGGACTCCGAAAGACTTGGGAACCTGTGGTCCACTAAAGGCTTTGATAAATGGGACCTTATAGGCATATAGAAAGTAGGCGATCTATGGGTTAAAGGCGAGGTTAAGTCGTTCTCCACCCTACAACACGAATATGAACTTGCCCCTACAGAATATTTTAGGTACATGCAAGTCTGCCATGCCCTGTACTCCTGTCTCCAGAAGGGAGAATCCCCCGCTGACTCAGCACCCCTCGAAGACCGACTCCTCGATGGCTACTTACCAACAAAGGCCATCTCACTAACATACAAAAAGCTGGTGAACCACACAGGACACCCCCGATTGAGATTGCGGGAGAAATGGGAAGGGGACGGCATCATACTGGACGATGAAGACTGTGTAGCGGCGTTATCTTCGCCACCGGAGGTAGCCATCATAGCAAAGTTGAGGCTGATACAACTTAAAATTCTGCACCAAATTTACATCACGGGAACAGGGATGGTGCTCATGGGTAGAGCGACTGATGGTAAATGTAGGAGGGGGTGTGGAAGCGAAGGGACTTTCCTCCATATACTATGGGACTGCCCACATGTCCAGAGATACTGGAAGAAAATATATGAGATTCTGAGTGAAGTGCTATATTGTACACTCCCCCTGGAGGCTAAGAGATGTCTCATGAATGTATGGGAGCCGACAGACCTCCACAACACACGAAGAACCTGGGTTACAGTGGGGCTTATGATAGCCAAACGTAACATTGCCCAGAGTGGGGTGCATCGAGGACACCAGCTGTAAGTGACTGGAAAAAGACATGGACTGGTGCATGTTTGGCGAGAAGTATGTCTATGTAGCAAGGGGATGTCCGAGGAAGTGGTCCAGCTTCTGAAAGGGCTGCAATGAATATAGGGAAAGTCTCTGTACCCCGCTGCCGATACCAGCTCAAGATGAACTGTTGTAGACATGTCACAAATCACCAGTAATCACCACATAGTGTATCTGTAATTGTCTAGAAACCTTGTTTAGATAAGCAGGAGCTGGAGGTGAGCTGTCCCACGCAGGATCTTGCGGATGGCAAAGGCAACCCACGCAGGATTCAAAGAAGGCTTCTGGCTCGGACCAACAAAGTCTGAGGGACCTCACCTTTTCAGGGAAGTAGGGGCCAGTCTGGAGCAACCAGACCAGTGGTGTGATTCAAAAGGATTGTCGTCACAGAGGCTACTAGCCAGCGGGCTAGCGACCGGACAACACGTCGAGCAGAACAAAGGCAGAAGGGCCCCACGCAGAACTCGTGGAGTGTGGAGGGCTGATCTTCGGTGCAGATGATGCTCGGGAGTGGGGCTTCTCAATCCCCAGTGCACAGCTATGAGGGTACCTCAGGAGCTGCGCAGGTAGCAAGTTGCAGGCTTTTCAAGATGTCCGGTCCCACATGTATCGTCGCCTCCACGGATCCCACCTATGCTGCAGTCGTGAAGAGAGGGTCAGAGAGGTCTGGAAGTCTGGGTCTTGTCAGGCTCTGTGCTCGGGTTCGGGCGGGAACGTCGACAAAGCAAGCCGTTGATTTGCTGGATGGTGCCTGGTTGCCCAGGGTGGTCACTGCTTGGCCACAAGGGAGATTCTTCAGTCTTCAGCTTCAGCAGAACGTCGAAGGTCCAGAGTTTTGTGTCAAGTTTCAATTCAGGATTAATCTAAAGTCTCTGGACTCAGCTGCTACCCTTATACAAATAAAAGGGGTTGGATTACTTTCTAGGTCCTTCCTATGGGTTGGACTAGGAAGGGGGGTGGTTACACCCCCTCTCCTTTGTCCAGTTTCACACCAGAGCTGGGGCTGGAGTGCCCCAGCAACCGGTTTGAACTGGAGTATGCAAGGAGCAACTAGTGTGCCCCAGGCAGTGTCTCATTCTATTCAGCCCTCCCTGTCCCAATACACAAAGTCCTGTCTAGGGTGGTGCTCGCACCTCCCCAGGCAGGAAACCTATTGTCCAAACCTCCGTGACTGGAAGGACTCTCAGCAGCAGGAGGACAGACTTGTGTCGGTGGCAGCAGCGTCCATCTTGTGACGCTGGGGCTCTGGTTAACTTTAACCGGGATAGTCAGCAACAACATGTCTTCTCCCTCTAGAAGGGTGGAATGCTGCCCCAGTCGCCAGAATTGGCGAGGGGGTAGTATTCCAAAGCGTATGACACCTCACACAACATGTTTGGATAAAGCCGAACTAAAGTTAGCATTAACCGCGAGGATTATAATGCACTTAAGAGTATATGGTTTGGCGATATCATAGAACAGCTCTAAGGACATGGTTACGAAAGCTGCAGACTGGCTCAGCTCATGCTAGAGCACCATCTCACACACAACCAAGCACTTTTACCAACCTCTAATTCCCTGGTTGCTTCCCCCTTCTGACGCTATTATCCTTCCAGCGCCAGGAAACCGCTTGGTCACAGTGCGCTTTAAAAATACTTTCAGCATCAGCATCAGCATCTCTGCCTCCAGGATTGTTCAGGCCTGCCATAGGAGTGACTCATAGGTTACTATGTGTCTATATATAAGCAGGTATAGGAACACTATACCTAAGCAAGAGGTGATTACACGACCTCGCCCCAGCTGAGTGATCAGCAAGTTGTGTCTACTTGAGTGGCCAGCCAAGGGGTGTCATAATACATGCTGCAGCCCCTGGTAGGCCTTGGTTACACCTATGCCCTGAGTACCTAGGGTACACTTCTACAGGGGCTGGCAAGGTGAACCAATTCCCAATTGTGGATGTACCTAGGGTACATGGTGTAAATTTAGAGAGAGTGCATTTGTGCTGTGGGCCTGATTAGCAGGCCCACAGTCATATCTAAGTCGAAAACCAGTAAAGCAAAGCAAAAAGTGGGGTTGACTATAGGAAGCAGACCCTACTCTCCTACACAACCCCCCCCCAAACTTAGGGATATTAGACTAACCTTGACCAGTTGTGTCTTAATGTTCTAAGTGGAAATATCTGGAGAGTCCATCTGCATTTGAAAGGTCAGTCCCAGGTCTATGTTCCACTGTAAAGTCCATCCCCTTTAGGGAAATGGACCACCTAAGAAGTTTGGGGTTTTCACCCTTCATCTGATTTAGCCACAGGAGGGGCTTGTGGTCGGTCTGAATCTTGAAATGAGTGCCAAACAAGTATGGCCTCAGCTTCTTCAGGGCCCAAACCACAGCAAAGGCCTCCCTCTCTATAGCTGACCAACGTTTCTCTCTAGGGAGTCAGCCTTCTGCTTATGAAAGCAATGGGATGGTCTTGACCATCTATATTCAGTTGTGAAAGTACAGCTCCCACACCCAACTCAGAAGCATCTGTTTGGACTATGAACTCTTTCGAGTAATCTGGACTTTTCAGAATAGGTGCAGTACACATGGCCTGCTCAGGTCATCAAATGCCTTTTGACCGCTAACTGTCCACTGAACTTTCTTTGGCATCTTTTTGGAAGTTAAATCATTCAGTGGTGTAACAAGGGACACTCATACTTTTTAACAAACTTCCTGTAGTACCCAGACAGGCACAAGAAAGGTCTGACCTGTGTCTGGATTATTGGAGGAGTCCAGTCTCTGATGGTCTGGATCTTGCTCTCCAGTGGCTGAACCCGACCCCCACCTACCAGGTGGCCCAGGTACACAACCTTGCTCTGCCCTATCTGGCACTTTGTAGCCTTGATAGTGAGGCCTGCCTTTTGCAGGGCCTCTAAAACATTCCTCAGGTGGACCAGGTGATCCTCCCAAGTGGAGCTAAAGACAGCAATATCATCTAGATACTCTGCACAATAGTCATCCAGTCCTGTGAGAACTTGATTCACCAGCCTTTGGAAAGTGGCAGGTGCATTCTTCAAACCAAAGGGCATTACCACAAAATGATAATGTCCTCCTGGGGTCGAAAATGCTGTCTTGGCTTTTGCATCCTCAGCTAATCTGATTTGCCAGTAGCCTGCTGTCAGGTCAAATGTGCTCAAGAACTTGGCAGAAGCCAATCTATCAATGAGCTCATCTGCCCTGGGGATGGGGTGGGCATCTGTCCTAGTGACAGCATTGAGGCCTCTGTAGTCCACACAAAACCTCATCTCTCTTACCATCTTGGGTGTGAGGTTTTGGCTCCAGGACTACTGGACTAGCCCAAGGGCTCTCTAAGGGCTCAATAACTCCCAGCTCCAACATCTTTTGGACCTCTGTCCTAATGCAGTCCCTGACATGGTCAGGTTGCCTGTAGATTTTACTCTTGACAGGCAGACTGTCACCAGTGTCCACCTCATGGGTGCACCAGCTTGTCTGACTTAGGGTCAGGGAAAACAGATGTCTGAAGGACTGAAGAACTTGTCGGCAGTCCTGTTGCTGATGTTCAGAGAGGCTGTCAACAAAGACTACACCATCTACTGAACCATCATCAGGGTTCTGAGTAAGCAGGTCTGGGAGAGAGTCACTCTCTTCCTCCTGCCCCTCATCTGTAGCCATGAGCAAGCCCATGTCTGCCCTGTTGACAAATGCTTTGAGTCTGTTGACATGAAGCACCCTGTGGGGGCTTCTGGGAGTCCCAAGGTCCACCAAAAAGGTAATTTCTCCCTTCTGTTCAACTATTGTGTGGGGCCCAGACCATTTGTCCTGGAGTGCTGCTGGGGCCACTGGCTCCAACACCCACACTTTCTGTCCTGGCTGGTACACAGTCAGCACAGCCTTTTGGTCATGCCAAGCTTTCTGAAGTTCTTGGCTAGCCTCAAGGTTTTAAGAAGCCTTCTCCATATACTCAGCCATCCTGGAGCGGAGACCAAGTACATAGTCCACTATGTCATGCTTAGGCTTTTTGAGAGGTAACTCCCATCCTTCCTTCACAAGACATAGGGGTCCCCTTACAGGATGCCCAAACAAAAGCTCAAAAGGCTGTAGCCACCCCCTTTTGTGGGACCTCTCTGTAAGCAAACAGAAGGCAGGGTAAAAGGATGTCTCATCTTCGCGTCAGCTTTTCTAGTAACCCTTTTATCATCCCTTTGAGGGTCTTGTTGAATCTCTCCACAGGCCCATTACACTGTGGGTGATAGGGGGTGGTGAACTTATAGTTGACACCACACTCCTTCCACATTGCAGTCAAATATCCTGACATAAAGTTTGCACCTCTGTCAGAGACAACCTCCTTTGGAAACCCCACTCTGGAGTAAACTCCAAGTAGGTCCCTTGCCACAACAGGAGCTGTTGTGGTCCTCAGGGGAATAGCTTCTGGATACCTGGTGGCATGATCCACTACCACCAGTATAAATCTGTGCCCAGATGCTGTTTGGTGGTCCATTGGTCCTACAATGTCTATCCCCACTCTTTCAAAGGGTACCCTCACCACAGGTAGTGGTATGAGGGTGGCCTTTGTGGTGCCACCTGATTTGCCATTGGCTTGGCAGGTAACACAGGAGCGACAAAACTCCTTGATATCGTCTGACATGTGGGGCCAGTGAAAGTGAGGGACAAGCCTGTCCCAAGTCTTGTTCTGGCCCAAGTGTCCTGCTAAGGGAATATAATGGGCCAAGGTAAGAAGGAAACCCCTAAAATGCAGAGGTATAACCAACCTCCTGGAAGCACCAGGCTTGGGGTCTCTAGCCTCTGAATAAAGGAGCCCATCATCCCAATACACTTTATGGGTACCATGAGCATTCCCAGCAGCCTCAGCAGCAGCCTGCTGTCTGAGGGGTTCAAGAGAGGAACAGTCTAATTGTGCCTGCCTCAGACCTGCCCTTGAAGGTCCCCCTGTCCCAAGAAACTCAACCTGGTCAGGCTCAAGCTCTTCTAGGACAGTTCCTTCTTGGATCTCAGAATCATCCTCCTGGGAGGACTGATCCTCAACCTGAGGCAGGGGGGAAGGCTCTGCCTTAACCCTCTTGTTCTTTCTCTTGGGTGGAGTCTGGTCCATTGTTCCAGGATCCAGCACCTGTTCAGGTAAGCACTTTTTGGCCTGTGACCTGGTCACAGCAAGGACATGTGCTGATATTCCCAGCATTTCTGAATGGGCCCTACACTCCACCTCAGACCAAACTGAGGTTTCAAGATTATTTCCTAACAGACACTCTACTGGAAGGTCTGAACTTACCACAACTCTTTTGAGGCCAGTTACCCCTCCCAATGAGAAGTTAACAACTGCCACACTATGGGAGGTAGTGGCATTGCTAGGGTTGGTCACTAGGTACTTCTCACCTAGTATGATCTGTTCAGGGTCCACAAAGGTAGGTGTCACCATGGTGACACTGGCACATGTGTCCCTATAGGCCTGAGCCATCTTCCAATAACCAGCCTTCCAGAGTCTTAGTGGCACAATCAACAAAATCAGTACAGTCCTGAGTATGTGTATTCTGGGTATCCCTGAAGAACAACCTATATTGTTCAGTGGTTATGCCAAACCCTTCAATCAGAGCACTCTTCAGGACAGAGTAGTTCCCACTAACTGTGAGGAGCTTGTCTCTACCCTTTTCTGAAAAGGAGAGCCATAAGATTGCTGCCCACTGACTTTGGGGTACCTGCTGCACTTTGCAGGCCCTCTCCAAAGCAGTTATCCATTTGTGGATGTCATCCCCTTCTTTGTAGGGGGGCACAATCTTGCTTAGGTTTCTATTATCATAGGACCTATCTTTATCCTTAGGGATATTGCTGCCACCAGTGGGTTCTAACCCACTCTCTCTGTGCTTTCTAGCACGAGCAAGCTTCTCTTTGGCCAAGGCAACTTCAAGTTCTTGCCTCTCAATCCTCAGAGCAGCCTCTCTCATTCTGGCCTCATGTTCTCTTCTCTGAGGAGAGGTCATCTCCCTCTGAGCAGGGCCATGAGAGACATTTGAAGGACAAGATTTGAGAGATTCCCTTGAGTGGGATCTTCCTCTCCTCTGCCTCTAGTTAAGCCCACTTGGGGGTCTGTGTGGGGGCTGCCCATACTGACTCCCATGTATACTTAGGTTAGCCTGGCTACGTCTTCTGACTGGGACCTGGCTGTCTACCTCAAGAACAGAATCTTCCTCCACTACCTCCTCTTCTTCCTCTTCTGGTTCAATAGTATCAGGAGCATCATCTGAGGAGGGAAGGACTTCATCTGCACTACCTGAGGCACCTGAGTTAGGTGTCTGTTGAGCATCATACTCTTCTAAGAGCTCAACCAGGAATCTGAGGGTAGGGTTTGAACCCTGTTTTAGCCTTCTAGAAGTACACAGTTGTCTCAATTCTTGGAAGGCTAAGGCTTCATATCTCGAAACAGTCCTCAAGGGATCTACCTCTGCAGGCAGGGAACCACTGGGTTCACTGTCTAAGACATGGTTTCTAGTGAGGTGTGGTATTGCACCTACCTACACTATTTGTTTTCCTACAGAACCTTTCTAGGAGTTGTAGTCAGGGTATGCTAGGCCCTTTGCTCTACAACAGCTAAGTTCAGTAGAACTTAAGTATACGAAGACTTGTTTTTATATGTACCTACAGGTACGTATGTGATCTTTCAAATGATATCTCAAGATTACAAGTGGTAAAACAACAGCAAGCTCTAATCCCAACCGCTGCACACCAATGTGAGAAGTTGGCCTGGTATATGATGATCACTATTCTAGTGATCACCTTGCACCAGTCCAAGCAACCCTTATGGTGATGGTTGTAAGTCAACCTTATAGACCAGCTATCCTAGTGGTAGCGTGGACAGAATAGTCTTAGGCTAAAAGACGCTAGAGGCAGTGTAAAGCCAGCTGTTTTACCATATGCTACCCGTTGAATATCAAATGAAAAAAAAACAGACAGAATATATATATATACAATATATTTGTATTTATTTCTAACACACTCCTCTGAACTCTTTATGAGGTGAGAGGCCAAAGCACATAACAAGACACTTAGTTATACGTTAAGTTGCACAATTTACGGTTAGGCCCTAGGGGCGCAGCAAACCATATATTAAGAAAGTGGTATAAGTACCACGTCACGAGAAAAGGAAAGGCCTAGGGCCTGGGAAATTGCTGGGGCTACACTATCTGAACAGTAGTTTTGAAGTAGGAGGCCCACAGGCGGCGCGTGCAGTGTCTTTACAGACACGCAAGAGTCAATGCAAAGTCAATGGGAACTTAGAAGTTAGATATAGAAGGATTTAGGACACTTCCGGTTGAGCTAGGAGGAAACAACTAAAAACCTAGACACTTGGATAGTCAATACCCTTGGGAGCACCGAAGTACTCGTGTTACCTCACTCACGGACGGCGGGTGCATAGGTGTGAAGATGTCGGGTTTCGTCGTTGGATCCTATAGAGACCTGGAGAAAGATGCTGCAGGCGACCAGGAGGGAGGTGTCCGGGTGGATCGAGGATGAAGAGGACCTGAAAGCAGAGGGGACATAGTCTGGGTCACTAGCCAGTGACCGGGTGGAACCAGGAAGGAACCAGACGGCGTCGACGAGCAATCAGGTGCTGTCTTGAAGCTTGTCTCTTCAGCCACGCGGACTAGGAGGCATCCAGGACAACCAGGAACTGGAGGCGAGCGGTCCCACGCAGGATCTCGCGGATGGATTGGAGTCAACAAGCCTTGGCAAAGGCAACCCACGCAGGATTCAAAGAAGGCCTCTGGTGCAGACCAACAAGGTCTGAGGGGATTCACCTTTTCAGGGAAGCAGGGGCCAATCTGAAGCAACCACACCAGCAGTGTGATTCAAAAGGATTGTCATCACCGAGGCTACTAGCCAGCGGGCTAGCAACCGAACAACGTGTTGAGCAGAACAAAGGCAGAAGGGCCCCACGCAGAACTTGTGGAGTGTGAAGTACTGATCTTCAGTGCAGATGATGCTCGGGAGAGGGGCTTCTCAATCCCCAGTGCACAGCTTCGAGGGTCCCTTAGGAGCTGCGCAGGTAGCAAGTTGCAGGCTTTTCAAGATGTCCGGTCCCACATGTCTCGTCGCCTCCACGGATCCCAGCTATGCTGCAGTCGTGAAGAGAGGGTCAGAAAGGTTTGGAAGTCTGGGTCTTGTCAGGCTCTGTGCTCGGGTTCCGGCGGGAACGTCGCCAAAGCAAGCTGTTGATTTGCTGGATGGTGCCTGGTTGCCCAGGGTGGTCACTCCTTGGCCACGAGGGAGATTCTTCAGTCTTCAGCTTCAGCAGAACATCAAAGGTCCAGAGTTTTGTGTCAAGTTTCAATTCAGGATAAATCTAAAGTCTCAGGACTCAGCTCCTACCTTTAAATAAATTAAAGGGTCAGGATTACTTTCTAGGTCCCTCCTATGGGTGGGACCAGGAAGGGGGGTGGTTACACCTCCTCTCCTTTGTCCAGTTTCGCGCCAGAGCTGGGGCTGGAGTGCCCCAGCAACCGGTTTGAACTGGGGTATGCAAGGAGCACCTAGTGTGCACCAGGAAGTGTCTCATTCTATTCAGCCCTCCCTGTCCCAATACACAGAGTCCTGTCTGGGGTGGTGCTCGCACCTCCCCAGGCAGGAAACCTATTGTCCAAACCTCCGTGACTGGACGGACTCCCAGTAGCAGGAGGTCAGACTTGTGTCGGTGGCAGCAGCGTCCATTTTGTGACGCTGGGGCTCTGGTTAACTTTAACCGGGATAGTCAGCAACAACATGTCTTCTCCCTCTAGAAGGGTGGAATGGTACCCCTATCACCAGAATTGGCCAGGGGGTAGTATTCCAAAGCGTATGACACCTTACACAACATGTTTGGATAAAGCCAAACTAAAGTTAGCATTAACCGCGAGGATTATAATGCACTTAAGAGTATATGGTATGACGATATCATAGAATACCTCTAAGGACATGGTCCCGAAAGCTGCAGACAGGCTCAGCTCATGCTAGAGCACCATCTCACACATAACCAAGCACTCTGCCTCCAGGATTGTTGAGGCCTGCCAAAGGAGTGACTCACAGGTTACTATGTGTCTATATATAAGCAGGTATAGGAACACTATACCGAAGCAAGGGGTGATTACACGACCTTGCCCCAGCTGAGTGATCAGCCAGTTGTGTCTACTTGAGTGGCCAGCCAGGGGTGGCATAATACATGCTGCAGCCCCTGGCAGACCTTGGTTACACCTATGCCCTGAGTACCTAGGGTACACTTCTACTGGGGCTGACAAGGTGAACCAATTCCCAATTGTGGATGTACCTAGGGTACATGGTGTAACTTTAGAGAGGGTGCATTTGTGCCGTGGGTCTGATTAGCAGTCCCACAGCCATAACCAAGTCGAAAACCATTCAAGCAAAGCAAAAAGTGGGGGTGACCATAGGAAGAAGACCCTATTCTCCTACGATTTGGATTCCTACTGTTAATAAAAAGAATTATAAAAAAAAGAAAGAATGCACAGCAACTACTGGAGCACCTGTATAGTGTTCAAGACCGCTTACGTGAGCTGGTATGATCTTTGAAGAGCATAATAAAGGATTTTTTACCTGGAAAAAAAAATGCAATAGGTCTCACCTTTGATTCAGTTAATTCCATTTGCTTTGCTAATGATGTTGTATAGCAAAGCAAATGGCTTTAACTTAATGAAAGGCTTATATTGATGATGCTCTGCAAGCTGCAAGAGTGTACAGTGCACCCCTCCATTAATATTACATGTAAGCCAATGAATGAATGAATATAATGCTACCCTGCATGCTGTGCTGCAGTACACAGTGCTTTTTCATCAATATTAAAGTTATACTAATGGATGAATGATTATTAATGCTGCTCTGCAAGCGTGTACAGTGGGCCCCTCCGTAAATTTTCCATTTAAACTCATGCATGGATGAATATTGAAGCTGCCCATCAGTTGCAGATGACACTGGGCCTCCTCATCATCTTGGCGTAATGCTTGACTCAGATCTCTCTTATAAGTCCCATGTTAGCAAGGTGACTGGTAGGTGCTTCAGCATACTGAAGGTTCTTCGAAAGGTTTTAGATCTCCTCCCTATAGGTGCCAGAAAGACTATTGTCCATGCCCTGGTGACCCCCCCCACCTTGACTATGGGAATGCTCTGAGTAAAAAAGGCCTTCATCAACTTCAGTGGGTTCAGAACACTGCTGCACGCCTTGTGCTCAGACTTCCTTGCAGAGCATCTGGGAAGACTGCTTTAGCTAAGCTTCACTGGCTCCCAGTCAGGGAACGGATTAAGTTTAAAGCCCTCTGTTTTGCGCACCGTATCGCCCAGGGCAAAGGCCCAGGTTACTTGAAGAATCTTCTCACTGTACATCGCCCTATCCAGAATTTGAGATCGTCCGGTGCGATGCTGTTTAAACTTCCCCGTATCACCAGAGCCAGGATGGGTAGCTGTTCTTTCAGGTACCTGGCTTCTAAACATTGGAATGAACTTCCGCTCGACCTCCGAATGGAACCCTCTGAAACTAGATTCCGTGGGAAACTTAAAATGTTATTGTTCCCTCTTATTTAACCTCTCTGTCTTCTTCCTACTCCGGCTTCTTTTTTTTTAACATCTGCCTCCTGAAAATCAGCAGTATTTAGCGAGGGGACACACTGTTTTCTGTGTAGCCAGGCACTTTACAAATGGTTTATTATTATTATTATTATTATTATTATTATCATCAGTAATAACATTTAAACAATTCAATTATTTTAATGTTGCACTGCAGGCTACACTGGATGAATGACTAGATCTTAAAGAAACAGGTTAGTATTAGATTCCTTACCTTTGACTATCCCCAGGCGTCAGACTGTATCCGCAAACTTTTGAGTAGCAGTACCCTTGCGCGTCGGTAGGCGTTGTCTGCGGCTCCGCGGCCGTCGTTGGCGTCGTTGGTGCCGGGATGACGTCGCCGGAGTACTTAGACGCCGCCCTCGCGCGCTGACGTCAGTACCTATTTTTTACGCGCCAGCAAGCACCAATCTGGAAAAAGTGGTACCCTTAGTCAATTTTTGACTAAACTTTTTCGATCATTTTTGATCTTTCTTCGAAGTCGAACGACTCCGACTGTGCCGGTAGGGATGCCCGGGTTCAAGCCCTGCGTCGGTTGCAACCGACTGATGTCGGTTACCGACCCCCATAGCCGGTGTCTTCATTGCCTGGGGCCCGACCACGATGACAAGTCGTGCCCAACTGCCGGCCTTGACGTCAAAGGCTAGGCGGGAGCGGTCCCGCAAGCGCCTCGAGCTCCGGCAGTCGGCCGGAGTCATCACGGCTCCGAGGATCATCACCTCTCCTCGAGCTCCAAGTCCTCAGGTAAGAGGCACAAGAAGTCGAAGAAGCAACATCGCTCTTCCGACTTCCCCCGCCCCGACGCTTGCGCGATGCAGCCGGGGGTTCGGTCAACACCGCCCATGTGGCTCTGCCGGAGCCACGGGCATCGCGGCCTGCTCAATACCTGCCGGTCACTGGGCAGAATGCGACGCCAGAGGAGATCGAAGCTTTCCTCACGGCCATGAGGTCGCTCACTCCTCCGTCGGGTTCCGCAGCGCCTTCGGGCCAAGCGGCCCAACTGGGAGCTCAAGCGGGCCGGGTGCTTCGGCCCTGGCGCCGTCGGCGACTTCGGTCCCGGCGTCGCAGGGCCCCGCTGGATCCGGTTCCGGATCCGGGTCGTCGCCGGTCGACCTTACGACCTCGCCGGCACCGGCCCCGGCCCCTAGGGTGTTGCCTCGGGTGCCATCCACAGACTACGTCGGCCCCGGTCCCTCCCTCGACCTGGTTCCGACGCCGGAGCAGCATGGCTCGACGCCACTTTCGACGCCGATGGGAGATTTTTTCTTCTATGAACCGGCCACATCATTTGACCCTGAGTACCAGGAGATGGGTGGCGAGGTGGATTGGGAGGGGTCTGAGGACCCTCTGGCACGTGAGTGCCTGTCTTATCAGGACTGGGCAGGTGAGCTAGGGGAAGCCAGTGGTTTGGACACTTCGCCAGACAATAGTTTTGTCTCCCCTCCTACCATTGCTACGGAGGAGGGGGCTGCCTATAGTGTGGTGTTGACGCGGGCGGCCAAGGCCTGATCCTTGAACTACCCGTCGCGGCTGTGAGGAGTAACCCCCTCACTGAGGTCCTTAAACCGCAAGTAAGCTCTTCGGAGACTCTGTTGCTGTTTAATGAGGCCTTGTCTGACGTTCTTCTGGGCACCTGGTCCAGGCCCGCTACAGGTCCCCCTGTAGATAGGAACGTGGCCAGACGCCACCGCCCGGCTCCGGGCGACCCTTGCTTCCTGTCCACCCACCCCACTCTCGAGAGCCTGGTCATACAGGCCTCTAACTCCCAGACCGCATTCCCGACGGCTCCCCCTGATCGGGAATCCAAGAGGTACGAACAGCATGGCAAAAAGATGTTCTCCTCCCTGAGTTTGGGGTTGCGGTCCGTTAACACCACGTGCCTCTTGGGCCGGTATACCCACTCTCTGTGGGACGCGGACGTGCTGCCACAATGTCCGGAGGAGGCCCGGACTAAACTTGCCCAAGCCCTTGCGGAGTGTCGAGATGCGGCACGGTACTCCATCCGATGTGGGCTGGATACAACGGACTCGCTGGGTAGAGCGATGGCAACGACGGTGGCGATTCGTCACCACGCCTGGCTGAAGTCCGCCAACCTTTTGGCTGATGTCCAAAACACCCTTATGGACATGCCGTTTGATGGCCGTCGCCTCTTTGGCGACAAGGCAGACAGTGCGCTTGAGCACTTTAAGGACTCCAGGGCTACGGCCAAGTCCTTGGGCCTGTCGGCCCGTGCCAGCAAACTGCTGCCTTTCGCCCCTTTCGTGGCCAAGGAAGGGGCGCCCCCACACATCCTGCAAGCCACGGGCCACAGACTAACATCCAGCGTGGTGGCGGACGTGGTAACCGCCGTGGCGGTGCCCGGGGACAATGGCGAGGCCAGTCCACATCTACCCCTGCAGCATCGGCCTCAAAACCCTCCTAGTCCGAGCTTTCAGGCCCACGGGACGCCAGTGGGGGGCAGGGTTCGCCATCACCTCCTCCACTGGCACAATATCACATCGGACAGGTGGGTGCTGCAAATCGTCCGAAGGGGCTACTCCCTCCCCTTCGAGGCGACCACCCCTCCAGCCATGCCACCGCAGTACCACCATGTGTCGGGGGATCACTTGAATCTTCTGCGAGAGGAAGTTGCGGCCCTCTTGGCCAAGGGGGCCATCGGGCGCATTCCTGGGCCAGAAGTAGAGTGGGGTTGTTATTCCCACTACTTTCTGGTTCCCAAGAAGGGCAAAGGGGGCCTACCCCCTATCTTGGACCTCCGGAAGGTCAATGGCTTCCTCCGGAAGGAGAGGTTCAAGATGCAAACACTAGCTCTGAATGGTAGCGTTGGACTTGCAGGACGCTTATTTCCACATCCCTGTCCTGCCGGCCCACCGGCGCTACCTGCGGTTCATGGCCATGAGCACTTTCAGTTTACTGTGCTCCCCTTCGGCCTTATCAGCGCCCCACGGGTGTTCACGAAAGTGATGGCGGTGGTCGCAGCTCATCTGCGCAGGTTAGGGGTTTCAGTCTTCCCCTACCTTGATGACTGGTTGTTGAAGGCGGGCTCACCCCAGACAGTCATCAACCACCTCCATACTACGGCCGACCTCCTGCACCTGCTGGGGTTCTCCATCAATGTGCTGAAGTCACACCTGTGTCCCTCTCAGAAGCTCCTCTTCATCGGAGCGGTTCTAGACTCGGCTCAGTTTCGGGGTTATCCCCCCCGAGCAGCGGGTTCGGGATATTCAGGCTCTGATTCCGATCGTTCAGCCGTTATACCGAGTCTCGGTCAGGTTGACGCTGCCGCTTCTGGGGCTGATGGCCTCCTGCATTCTTCTGGTGCATCACGCCAGGTGACTGATGCGGGCTCTGCAGTGGGGCCTGAAGTTTCAGTGGGCCCAGCATCAGGGCAACTTGTCCGACCATTTCTTGATCTCGGAGGGCACTGCAAGACAGTTGCAGTGGTGGCTCACAGACCGCGATTGGGTCAGCGGCAGATCCCTCTCCCTACCCCAACCGGAGCACGTAGTTGTGACGGACGCGTCCCTCCTGGGCTGGAGGGCCATATGGGAGAGGCGGAGATCAGAGGCCTCATGGCACTCGCTCGGAGACGCTTTTCGGCACTAGTGGAGTTGCGGTCTGTTGTACGCCTTTCCGTCTATACCACTTCTGCCCAGAGTGTTGAAGAAGATCAGGCGCGACCGGGCCCAAGTCATGCTTGTGGCTCAGGACTGGGCACGAAGATTCTGGTATCCCGAGCTACTCAGCATGTCTGTCGATCCCCTGATTCGTCTGCCCCTTCAGGAGGACCTTCTGTCGCAGCAGCAGGGGGCGGTCCTCCACCCGAACCTGCCTAGTCTCCACTTACATGCGTGGAGATTGAGCGGCGGCAGTTGAGGCCATTTGACTTGCCTCCTGAAGTCTGTAATGTGATTCTGGCAGCCAGGCGTCCCTCCACAAAATCGGTATATGACTGCAGGTGGAACAAATTTGTGGCATGGTGCACAGCAAAGGCTGTGGATCCCCTTTCTGCCCCTCTTTCAGAGGTTCTCCTCTTTCTTCTATCTCTTGCCCAGCAGGGCTCTGCTCTGGGCACTCTAAAGGGCTACCTCTCTGCCATTTCCGCCTTCTGAAGGCTCCCTGATCAGCCCTCTTTGTTCAAGTCCCCAGTTGTAAATAGGTTTTTGAAGGGCATCACTTATATGTTCCCTCCTGTTCCTTTCATGATGTCTCAGTGGGACTAGAACCTTGTTCTGACCTATCTGATGTGCGCTCCCTTCGAGCCACTTCATAACTATCCTCTTCGTCTCCTTACTCTTAAGACTGCATTCCTGGTTTGCCATCACCTCTGCCAGGAGAGTGAGTGAACTCCAGGCCCTTTCTTCTAAACCTCCTTTCCTTTCTGTCCATCCGGACAAAGTTGTGTTGCGGACGCGACCCTCTTTCCTGCCCAAGGTAGTCACATTCTTCCACATCGGGCAGTCCATCACCTTACCCACCTTCTTTCTGCCTCCGCATCCCTCGAAAGAGGAAGAGAGGCTCCACCGTCTGGACCCAAAACGTGCGCTCTCATTCTGTCTGGATCGCACACGCCAGTTCCGGGTGGAGGACCAACTCTTTGTTGGTTACGTGGGTGCTAAGAAGGGCCAGGAGTTGCACAAATGGACGATTTCTCGATGGGTCGTCTTGTGCATCAAGACTTGCTACTCTCTGGCTAGAAAGGAGCCTCCTGTGGGGCTACGTGCCCATTCCACTCGGGTCACAGCGTCTACTACTGCCCTGGGTTGTGGAGTCCCCTTGCAGGACATCTGTCAGGCAGCTACGTGGGCCTCGCTGCACACGTTCGTAAGACACTACTGCCTGGACAGCCAAGTCTAGAGAGATGGCTTTTTCGGCCGTTCCGTTCTCCAGGACTTTCTGGCGTGATCATTGGTTTGCTGACCCACCACCGGGGTTGGTATCGCTGGGGTATCTATTCTAAGGTAAGAAATCTAATACTAACCTGTTTCTTTCAGATGCATAAGTTACTTACCTTCGGTAACGATATATCTGTAAGAAACAGTAGTTAGTATTAGTTTCCTTACCAGCCCACCCATCCTCCCCGTTCTGCGAACCGATATCTAGGGTTAAGGTCATCCCCTTTCAGGGACCCTAGTTTCATGGCACCAGTGCTGGTTTTTATCATGGCTCTGCGTTTCTGGCGCAGAAAAGCTGTGTATAAGACCAACGACGACGGAAGCGGAGCCGTAGACGACGCCTACCGACACGCAAGGGTACTGCTACGCAAAAGCTTCCGGATCCAGTCTGATGCCTGGGGATATTCTAGGGTAAGGAATCTAATACTAACTACTGTTTCTTACAGATATATTGTTACCAAAGGTAAGTAACTTGTGCCTCGTGACTGGTGACTGGTTGCTCAACAGAAAATAGGCTGCTTTTAGAATGAGATAGCTGCTGTTACCACACTGCCTGTAGAAAAGCACATTATACTGTTTGGCAAGACCTCACTAACTGAAATTGCTTGTAGTTCATGGTCAAAATAAGATAGCAAATAGATGGTTTATATTTGATGGCGAATGCATGAAGGGCTCCTGAGAACTCGGAGAGAGCCTTTGTAGTGCACCCGCTCTCAGAATGCATGTAGGAGTTATTTCAGCTCTGCCACTAAAAGAAAGGGTGTATGCTATTAATTTGGGTTCAGAAGCATGGTGAAGCAATGCATCCTGTTGCTTGATACTCTGCTACATTAGATCCAGTGGCCATCACTCTTCCTGGTTGTATGAATACGGTTCCAGCCGCTTGCCTTGCCATAGAGGAGATTGAAGATATTCTCATGGGTCATACACTCACTGTGTCTGTCCCTCATTCAGTTGGAATTTTGCTGACTGGTACTTAAACTCCGCACCTGACAGCCACCTGTCAAAATATGAGCAAATAATACTGGCAGCTGAAAACATTTCAATTCAGAGGTGCAAGAAATGACATCCTATAATTCTGCTGCTTATTCCAAACAATGATCAAAACTATGATGAAGACCCCAACCATGTTAATGTAACAGAATATGAGCCAAGATCTGATTTCGAAGATATTTCCCCTGAAATGGCTGATCTAGCTTTGTTTGTAGATGGTTCTTGTTTGAGAAACTATTAAAGAGTACTGAAAGCAACAAGAATATGCAATCCGCTCCATTTCTGAAGTCATTGTAGCCTGATATTTGTCTGACGTAACTTCTGCAGAAATAGCAGCATTCATTGCTCTGACATACGTTGACTGCCTAAGAAAATTAATTAAGTCTGACATTTTACAAAGACAACCAGAATGGTTTTGGAGTGGTACAAGATTTTGGGCAGCAGTGATCACAAAGGAGCTTCATGACATCTTCTGATAGCCCCATTAGGAATATTTCATGTATTCTAGAATTATTTGAGGCTATTGGAGTTGACCCTTTTTCAGGGTCATTCCTAAGCTTTTTGCCTTTCTCCTAGCCTTTTCTCTGACATGGCGTTGGTGGTTGTAGGCCTCTGGGCACTTTAGCACTGCTGTCCAGTGTAAAGTACGTGTGCTCTCTGAGTTACATATGGTAAGATTGGCCTGTCCTCCCAATGGAATGCATTGAGGATTCCCTGATAAGTGTTTCAGTGGTAATTCCTGATATGAGAGGAGCAGCTTGGTTGTGTTTAGTATATTTGGAATGGTAATACGAAAAATGATGTGCGCAGATTTATTGTATCTAATTTAGAAATGACACTTTTAGGAGTTGGCATTTCTGTGTGCTATGTGTCTGTCTGCCTGCCTCATGTGAATTGCATGTCTGGCTTTTGAGTGACAGGGGCTGGGAGGTGTGTGTGGTCCAGGAGGGGCAGGGTGATTCAGCACTAGGCTGAATAGGACATCTACATTTGGGGTAGTGGGAGGAGTAGTCCCCTGACCTTGAATAGGATTGTGCCTGCCCTGTACAATGCTGGCTCCGCCCCCCTGTGATGTGTCTGATCACCGAGCCCCCACCTGACAAAGGGAAAGAGGAGCCTGGTAAACAGAGAGCTCCAATTCCCCCTGAACCAGTTTTTGCTGGTTCCCCCAAGCCCTGTGCCAGGGCAGACAAAGGAATATCTGATATAAATAGAGGGGCTGTGACCCCATGATGGGTGCTGTTTCTGGACTTGCTGCTGCTGGAGGCCCAGGAGGAGCCACCACAGGGGCTTGCCTCCCTGCTGGAGGGCCCTGTGTGCTGGCCTCCGTGGCCCAGCTATGCCCGATGGACCTCGAAAGACTTTTTTGGACCTCTAGAGCCTCGTGAGCGCTGTCATTTACTTGCCCCAAGAAAGAGGAGAGCGTGGGCTGTGCAGCGCTGAGCTGCCCGTCTTTTTAGGGGGAATCCCCCTCATAGGGGTTCCCCCGTGATGCCTCGTGGAGTGGGTGCCCACCCCCATTATGGTGCCTTGTAAGCGGGTGCCCCCCATTGTGGTGCCTTGGGAGCAGGTGCCCACCCCGCTTTGTTTTTATTTCTCGAGGGGGTGCCCACTCCGCATTGCGGCCGAGAAACTGGGCCGACGGCCCGACCCTGAAGCCAGATGGCCTTTCCTGACCCTGGGCGTGGCCCAGAACAGGGAGAGGCTGCAGAGGCCGCCAATGGCAGCATGGCCGAGTGGGAGCCTGCGGTCAGGCGGGGCTCCTGTGAGCTGAGGGAAGCCCTGCGTGCAGGAGAGATGCTGGAGCTGGTCAGTGGGGCTCTCGTGGTGAAGAGAGAGCCCCGCTTATTGCTGAGCCGGCCTGAATGGCCCGCCTTTGGCCCAGGAGAAGAGTAGAGCAGCACCCGAGGAGCCTGCAGAGCCTGGTGAGTGGGGGCTCTATTTCCTGCAGGGTTGGCCCCTTGTCGAGGAACATTTCCGTGCCTGGAGCCGGACAGATTTCCTTTGGGGGCAGTTTTGATTTAGAGAGCCCCAGGGGGGCCCGAGGGCACAGTCGTGCTAGGACCCCTTTACTTTATTCACAGCTGCACCGCACCAGTGCCGGCAACTGCAACGTTTGGCAGCATTTTGTGCACTGTGGTGCCAGGCCTCTTTGTTTATTCACAGCTGTGCTGCACCAGCGCGGGCAGCTGCAACGGGTTGCTATATTTGTTACAGAGTCCCAGTGGGGAACCACCCAGAGGCCACAGTGAGTGCCCATGCCCACATTTCGTTTCACAGCTACACAGCAATTAGTGGCAGCTGCTACATTTAGGCCAGCACAATTGCACACTTTTGGATCCTGCTGCATTGGCAGCATGCCCTGACATTATGGACATAGGGCATTTGAGCCCTCTGAGAAGGCCAGTTGGCCAGGGGGACAGTGTGAGGTTGGTAGGGCGCCAGGCCCTAATGAGATTTATGTGCTAATATGCGAGATGTGTTTTACGCACCATGATTTATGCCTCTGATGTATATGATTAGGAGGTTATTCCCTAATCTGAGGTTTAGACGTATGAGGTTATTGCCTAATGTGATTTCTGCTTATGAGGCTGTTGCATACTGTGTTTATGCTGGTGAGGATATTATGGTCTAATGTGTTTAGGCTTATGAGGTTGGTGCATAATATATTTTACGCCTAATGTGATGCTGATTGCATAATATGTTTATGTTGCAGGATAAAATATGAGTACTGTGTTTTGCCAGTAATTACTGATTGTGTTCTACATATACTATTTGTGCTTGGTGATGGTTTTGACAGTGGCCCAATTGGCCCTGTCATGTGTATATAATCCTCTGTAAATTATTGCCTAGTGCAAGTTGGCACAGTGCATATTGTGAGATTACTATTCTAATGTGTTTTGGATAATACAAAGGCTATTTTTATATTTAACCTTGTCTGGAGTTTCTTTTTGGTGTGCCTAGGGTGTTGCTGCTGTGTGTGTGTTGCACAAATGCTTTACACATTGCCTCTGGGATAAGCCTGACTACTCGTGCCAAGCTACCAAGGGGGTGAGCAGGGGTTATCTTCAGCGTGTAACTCCCTTGCCCTGACTAGAGTGGTGGTTTCTGCCTGGCTTATTCGCAAGCCCTAGCCAACCAGAAATCCCATTTTAAACAGAGGCAATTCAGCAACCAAGGCACATTTGAGTGGTCAAGTGCACAGCCTATAAATCTAGTGATGACATAGTCCCAGTGGGCAACAGATATGTTGATGATGTTGCAAGATACTGTGCCCTCGGAAGTACAACTATATAAGATCAAATGAGCAGAAACAAATACTGGAATCAGAACAATGTGAAATTGATGTAAAGATTGAATGACAATGATGTAAATATTGTCAACTGTTTCTTGTTGATTGTAATATAGACAAAATTCAGTGTTTTGTGACAGCTGCAGGAGGAAATATCAGAGGATGAAAGGAAAATATGAGAATTTACTGGTTGTAAGAAAAACTATTGATTTGTGGGTTACTCCAGATCACCAATATGTTTTGCCAGACGTAATGGTATATTCCGTGAAACGTTAACTCCATGGGTATAGACATGCTTGTGAGGGATACCATGGTCAGGACTTTTAAGAAGAACTGGCACAATACAATGTTCAGAGGTGAAGTAGTTGTCTCAGAGATGTAATACTTGATAAAGAAATTACCAGGGAAAGCGAACATTGGTGTGGGTTACATGGGCAAATCAAAGGCCCATTTATGAGACTATAAGCATACATCATATAAATGCCTGTGTATAATAGGCACACATACATTATTGTGATTATCTTCTTGTTTTCTAAATGAATTGAGACCTACCCAACCAGGAGAAGTGAAAGCATGACTGTTTCCAAGCTCTTGTTGAGGGACTAAAAAATTAGGGTTGGTTTGCCTACTTCTGTTGAGACAGATCGTGGAACTCATTTTAAAAATGAGGTCCTAAAATTGTGTACTACTCTTCAGAATGATCAAAATTTCCATTGTACTTACTGACCGTAAGCATTTGAAATTGACAAGAAAATAAATGGCACAAACAGCTTGCCAAGATGTGTGTCCCTACAACTTTAAATGGCCATCCTCTTGTTCAAATATGCATTACAAGTACTCCAGACAAAAAGACTGGTCTCTTGCCCCATGAAATTCTGAATACTGAGCCATGAGAATTGCATATCTCCCTTCAGCAATAACTGATATCATATGAGATCACAGCAAAAGTATGTCAGATGTGGTGAAATCTGTGTCTCATAAGGTTAATTTGACAACAGCACCGACTTTCAAAACTCAGTGCCATGCACGGAAACCAGGTGAGTGGATCCTGATAAAGAAGTATGTCTGTAAAGCGGCTTGGAAACAAGATGGAAGGGGTCACATGAAGGTGTGCTTGTGATTAACACTTCTGTAAGGAGTGCCAGAATCCTGCTGTAGATCCATGCAGCTCACAGGAGAAAAGTGAGATAATGGGTGAAGAAGTGGTGACACCAGCCACTGATTTACAGAGTCAAGCTCAAGTTCGCTGCATGGATCCAAAGGGAGGAGAAGAAAATCCTGAAGCTAATAAAGATATAGGTGAAGAAGATCCTGGTGAAGGTACCAGTTATAAGTTTGGGAATAAGAACGAAAAACTGTTGCAAAGTCACAAGCAGCAGGAAGAAACAGTCTCTGATCCCGTTCGTGAAAAAGTCAATATTCAAGTCTCTAGAACTTCCTAGGGAAAAATATAAAAAGTGAAAAGAACCAGTTTGACTGTGAGTGGAGACAATTCAGCAGCAGTCGCAAGCAAAGAAAGAAAAGTCAAGAGAGTGAATCAAGAGGAGCTACGTCAGCAAACAAGATGGCTGCTTAGGCTCCCGGCTCCGCCGACCTCCGTAACCCGCCTCAATATCCTGCACATAATCCTGATTTTACGCCTAGTCTCTGTGTGCATGAACTGTTCCGCAATCCGATGGTGAAATCCGGAAACTTTTATCGGCTTGTTTGACAAAGTTCCATCGAGTTGAAGTTTGCGGCCTACTCCACCGGTGAAGCCGGGGCCTCGAGTACCTTCACAGCCGGGCTGCAGTGCAACAACATCGTCCGGGAGACCCAGGCTGGGTCCGGTCAATCGGAGTGGAGGCTTTGTTTAAGCTCGAATTTGGTGGCGATTGTTTCTATTGCTCAGCATCGATGGAGGAGTGATTCTGCTTGCTGTTGGCTGCGGGTGGGGGTCCCCGTCCAGCTGACCCGGTATTGGGCCCGCCGGGGTTCGGTGAGTCGGGGTCTCTGGCCTGCGGACTTAACCGGGTTGACCGTGGCTGCGAATAAAAACTGGTCACCCTCCTCATCTGCACGTTCGTGATCCTGTTTGTCCCCCCCCCCCGAGGATGCCAGATTCACCCAGGGAGGTGATTGTGATTGGTGTCGGACATGAGACTATGGATCGAACGGTGCATGAGCCATCGCTGAGGTTAATACTGGCAGAAATTTGGGCGTTTCGCTCACATGAGGATGTCTTATTGAGCAAATTGGACACGTGCCTATATGAGATGCTCCTGGTGGAACCGGACCCAGCCTTATTGTTGGAACAGAAATCTGCAGCCATTCAAACCGCGGCCATTTTGACTCCGTGCGAGAACCCCGTGAGGAAACCAGTATTGAAACCATCGGATGGTGCCCTGGAAGAATATGTTCCCGAGGTCGTCAGTGTATTGCCGAACCTTCCACCACTATCGACTTTGGAGATATTGAAAGGCGTTCCCCTCCTGGAGACTTTTGTTTGCGACTTCCCATTCATTTTGTGGTCGTTTTCTCCTTTCTTGGTGACTTTACGAATCCTGTGCAAGATAAATTGGGACTGTTCATCTAGGAGGGAGAGTTTTTTTGCGTTTGAAGTTCTTGTGGACTCACTGCCTACGAGTTGCCATGGATTGATTCTTGATGACTCCCTTCTCCTTTATCACTTCTTTGTGCGCCTTTGAGTCTCGCTGGGGGGGGGGGGTTTGTGTGCTGGTTGGGAAGAGCCAAGGTTAAGATCAACTAGGTCGGGAAGGGTTGGAGTGGCTTTCACGAGTGTTTGACCTGCAACTGTTTGATCTAAGAGGCTGGGCGGTGTATCACGGTACCCCCTAATTTCTTCCATAAGTGTTGTCATAAGTTTGTCTTTTAGTGATAGGGGTGTCTGTTTCTGGCGGGGAGACTAAGGGGCTGGGAGCCCAAACGGCTAAGCCCTCCTCCATTCTTTTTCCTACTTTTAGGGTTTTAATTATTAGGGGCGACAGGCACGCTCCTAGTGGGGTCAGGCTGTAGCCATTTGCAGGGGTGCAGGGTGGGGGGCTGGTAAGGGTTTTTTATTTTGCCTTTTTTTTATTTCTATGGCCTTTTTCTTCCTTCCCTTTCTCTTCCTTAAAGGATCAGTATAGCTACGAATCATCCGGATTCTTATTGTGTACCTGTATTTAGTGCTTATGCTTTTATGATATCCTGATTCCCGGGTGGGCAGGCCCTGAGAACTGGCGCGCAACATTGAATGTATATTGTTTTGCCGTTTGTACCGATCCATATGCTTTGGCGCCAATGCTCCATTATAGCGGTTATTACATACATATCCTGTCTCTTGCCCTGTCCCCCGCATTCTTCTGTTTGATTGTATGGCACCTGATCCTTCTTATATAATATAAAATGGAACCTCTGTCTCATCCTGGGATCCAGTTGTGCATTCTAATACAATTTTTATCCTGAATCGCTGCCGGACCTCAGGGTTGTCGGCTGATGAGCTGTGTCGTTCTGTGATATAGGCGGTCTTAATTTGTTTAGCAGCCGGCCCCTGCGGTTGTAGGCCCATGCTTGTATTTTTATTGAATGCTAAAATAAAGGTTTTCAAAAAAAAAAAAAAAGAGAGTGAATCAAGGAGCGAAGAGGCTTGAAGCAGTGCAAAGAACCAGTTAAAAGAAACATCGGAAAAATCCGAGATCAGAGTAGAACCACAAAAAATTGAATTGTGTGTTGCCAAGTGACCAACTAGAAGAATCTTGAATAGGAAGTATGCATCACCTGTGTGGGCCAATCTAGCATCTGTGTCAGAGAAAGAAAAAGAACCAGATGTTAAAATCCTGGAGGGCAACAAGATTACCAGCAGGGACCGCACCAACAGACCGGGAGGAGGAATCCCCATCGTCCACTGGAATACTCCTAGAATCTCGACCAGCACTGAAACACCCTCAGTACCACCGAGCACCTGTATTTCCAGATCCAGATTGACCCAAACACCACCCTCAGAGGAACCTTCATCTACAGACCCCCAGGACCTCGACCACAGTTCAGTGACTCAATCACAGACGCTGTCAGCCCACATGCACTGGCCTCCACAGACTACATCCTCCTTGGAGACCTGAACATCCACCTTGAGAACGCCAACAACAGCAACTACTCGACAGCCTTGCCAACCTCAGACTCAAACAACTCATCACGAAACCCACCCACTCCGCCGGACACACGCTCAACCCCATCTTTTCCTGCCAGCAACCACATCACCTTCAGCCACACCACTGAACTCCACTGGACCGACCACCGCTGCATAAACTTCTCCTTCAAGAAAAACACCACTCACAACCACCCGCAACAAATCCCCCACCGCAACTGGAACAAGATCACCGAAGACCAGCTAATCCCCACCCTCGCCCTAGACCCACCTACCGACCACACTGACACAGCCGCCCGCAACCTCAGAAAATGGATCAATGACTGCGCCAACACCCGCACCCCAATCAAGAAACCCTCAAACAGATGCACTGTCAGAAGGACCATCTGGTTCACCACTGGCCTCCAAGAATCCAAGCAGACTTGCCAAAGACTCAGAAGAAACGGAGCGACGAACAGACACCGTACAATCAGGCAACCCTCAAGAACGCCAGCCGCAGACACCACCAACTCATTCGAATCGCCAAAAGATCCTCCTTCAAGGAACGCATCAACAACAATGCACACAACAGCAAAGAGCTCTTCACCATCGTGTAGGAACTTGCCAACCCCAGCTCCAGCTCTAACGACATCCCGCTGTCACAAGACCTCTGCGACTCGCTAGCCACCTTCTTCCAACGCAAGATCATAGACATCCACGACAGCCTCAACACTCCGACCCCCCCCCCCCCCCCAACAGCTGCTGACACCTCAAACTCACCACCCCCAGCCACACCGGCCTCATGCTCTCCTGGGACCACATCAACAACGACGACACCATTAAACCATGTACACCATCCCCTCCGGTTCACCGTCAGACCCCTGCCCCCACCACATCTTCAAAAATGCGATTTCCATCATCTCACCCCAACTCCGGAAGATCATCAACAGCTCCTTCGATACTGCCACCTTCCCGGAGAGCAGAAAACATGCAGAGATCAACACCCCACTCAAGAAACCCAAGGCAGACCCAACAGACCTCAAGAACTTCCAGCCCATCTCCTTGCTCCCGTTCCCAGCAAAAGCCATCTAGAAGATCGTCAACAGGCAACTGACCAGTTTCCTCAAAGAAAACACCCTGGACTTTTCCCAATCCAGATTCCGCAGCAACCATAGCATCGAAACCGCCCTCATCGCAGCCACCAACGACATCAGGACCCTGCTGGACAATAGCGAGACCACAGCCCTCATCCTCCTAGACCTCTTGGCCGCCTTCTACACCATCTGCCACCACACCCTACGCACACGCCTCCACAACGCGGGGATCCACGATAAAGCCCTGGACTGGATCACCTTCTTCCTCACCGACAAAACCCAGAGAGTCCGCCTCACTCCATTCCAATCCAAAGCCACCAAGATCACCTGCGGCGTACCCCAAGGATCATCCTTCAGCCTGACCCTTTTAAACGTCTACATGACCCCGCTCGCCAACATCGTCTGACCACAGGACCTCAACATCGTCTAATCGCATGACCTCAACATCGTCTCATAGGCTGATGACACCCAGCTGATCCTCTCCCTCACCAAGGACCCCACCACCACCAAGACCAACTTCCATGAAGAAATGAAGGCCATCGCCGAATGGATGAAGAACAGATGCCTGAAGCTGAACTCGGACAAGACGGAGGTCCTCATCCTTGGCCCCACCCCCTCGGCCTGGGACGACTCCTTGTGGCCGGCCTCGCTAGGAGCTGCACCGACACCCACCAACCATGCACACAACCTGGGGTTCATCTTGGACTCATCACTGTCAATGACCCAGCAAGTCAACGCCATCTCCTCCTCCTGCTTCAACACCATCCATATGCTTCGCAAGATCTACAGATGGATCCCCACCGAAACAAGAAGGACGGTCTCCCAGGCCCTCATCCCCTGCAGGCTAGACTACGGCAATGCCCTCTACTCGAGAATAATGGCCAAACTCCAGAAAAGACTTCAGCACGTACAGAATGCCTCTGCATGCCTCGTCCTCAACATCCCACGCCACAGGTACATCACTGCCCACCTGAGAGACCTGCCCTGGCTCCCCATCAACAAGAGGATCACCTTCAAACTCCTCACCCACGCTCACAAAGCACTCCACGACACCAGACCAACATACCTCAACAAACGACTCACCTTCTACACTGCGAACCACCAGCTTCGCTCCGCTGACCTCTCCCTCGCCACCATCCCACAAATCCACCGAACTACCTCCGGTGGCAGATATTTCTCCCACCTCGCCACCAAGACTTGGAACACCCTCCCCATCCACCTGCAACAGACCCAGGACCTGCTGACCTTCAGAAGACTTTCAAGACCTGGCTGTTTGTACAGTAGAAGTTTTTCTCCCCCCCACCCCCTCCCCTTAGCGCCTTGAGACCCTTGCGGGTGAGTAGTACTCTCTACAAATGTTTGATTGATTGATATAATCCAATAAACTGTTGCAGATTCATCTTTGAGGATGAGGCAGAAGAAGATGACCCCCTTGATTTCTTGTTGCATCCCGATGTACTGAAACGAAGAGTTTGAACTTTGCCAGAAATTGCTGATTTTGTTTTTGAGACCAAGTATAGAAACTGATAGAAAAAGATCCTAAAGGTCTGTTTTTTATTATTGTTTAAAAAAAATGAAGATCCATTATTGTTTTGAAAACAAATCTTGCACCCTGAAGTCAGAATTTTGATCCCTGATTGTAAATGTTTGTTTTAGATCTCGGTAGAAGATGTCATCCAGCAAATTCTGTAAATTGTTTTGTATGATTTCACTAATAGTGATACTAGCAGTGTAAATTGGCTTGATGTGTCTAACTTCTCTGGTTGGATATGATGCTTCTTCACAAGTTGAATTAACCACAGTACATAACAAAATAGAACACATGATAAAGTATGGCCAGGTTAGTGAATAGTTATGAGAGAACATTTATGCAAATTTGGTACATGAATACATAAGGATTATGGGTGTGGGGAACAGTTTTGTGCGTACGTTTGTTCCCTCTTACGCAGGTGAATGAACAATCTATTATCAGCTCCCATTACCATATAGTTTATCCTGCAATGTTTTTGTTAGTATATTTAATAAACAAAAGTTTTGCCATATATTTTGGACTTCAACATTCCACAGAAAGAACTTCCGTTTTCTGAAGGTTCTGGGATCCTTTCATCTAATCTAGATTTCTAAATTTAGTTGCACACTTTAACTTGACCATTAAAATGACTAAAAGGGAGTATGTTTGCAATTTGAGTAAAAGAGCAGGAATTTGTTGAAGAATACAATTGAGATGAGAGTCAAAGTGTTTAGAGACTGGAAAGATGAGAGTAAGGTCACGAAACAGACTAAGCTCGAAAAGAAATTTAGGAATTCAAATGTGCATCCAACATTGAGAATGGAGCATGAGAAAATGGGTGAATTATGTATGTTGCATCATGAACGATTTGTGGATATTCACTGCAGGACAAAGATCAACACATTCTGGGCGTCGGTGATTGACACTTTTTTAAAGATTTTTTGGGGAAGTTTACCCCAGATGCCCTTTTTTAATCTGCCCCGGATGGGCCAAGTCCCGTGGGCATTTTGTGTAATAAGGGAGGGGGCGCACGGGCCCCCTCCTCGGGCTTATTATTGGCCAGGGACCACCAATGTATTACACTATAAACAGGGTGGGGGGGGCTCTCGGAAACCCCCAGGAACCACCACCTCCTCAGGAGGTGGTGGTCCAAATATGCCAAATATAAATACAGGATTCTTTTGGACCTCCCCTTCCCTACTATTAATTTTCTTTTTTTTAAAGGCCAGGCCCCAAGAGATTGGGTCCTCTGGGTCAAAATCCCCAGGGCAAAAATCAGCTCGGGGGAGGGCCGCCTTCCTCCTCCGCCTATTTTAGAAGAAAAAATAAAGAAGTGGCCATGCCCCAGGGGATGTGGTCCCTGGGGGCGAAATCATATCGGGAAGGGGCAGCTTGGCGCCCTCCTTTAAAATAAAAATAGAAAGTAGGTCGGGCTTCAGGGTACGGGGTCCCCAAGGCTGAAATTAGCCTAGCAAGCTGAGCCGCGCGGCCCCCCTACCCCATTCAAAAGAGACTGGCCCTGAGGGAAGGGGTCCCCTGTGCCGAAATCAGCCCAGGGAAGGGGGGCCACGCACCTCTCTCTGCAGGGCAGTTCGTTTATGGAATTAAAAGCATTTTTACCAATTACATCTGGTGTTGGCGCGCCTCTCTGAGATTAAGGGAGACAGGGTATGGATTTAAATGCAGATGGCCCCCCGGTGCCGCTACGGTGACTCGCCCTGCAGGGTCTGAGGCTCACTGATCGGAGCACTTTCTGTGGTATGAATTTTGCTGTGACCCCGGCCCGCCTTGCAAACCAAGTGTTAAAAGAAGGAAAAATAATCCAGATGGTGACCAGGCAAGGGTTGTGAGCAGGGCCGGACTGGCCTTAGCGGGCACCTGGCAATCCCCCGGTGCGCTGCATGGGTGGGTGACGATTTTGGGCCCCTGGGGGATGTTTTTGTTACAGGGACGTTTTTGCAGCAGACTCTGTTTAGTCTTTGCAGATAGTGAAAAATCGTTAGAAAAAACAAAAGGAATCAAGCAAAATCAGTAGGCCATTAATGGGATCTCTTTTTGACCTCGCTAAAATAGAAACATTAGGAACAACCCCTCATGAGAAATATGAAACTAGTGAGAGGAACTGAGCTCGACGCCATGATGGCTGCAAGACAGCTCGGCTCCGCCGCCCACCCCGCCCAAAATAACGACAAACCCTATGCAAATATTATAAATATATACAACACACCAGCAAAGTAACAGGGTAAAACGTTTTATTAAATAACTATTTACATGGCCGCCTGCTGCAACATCGATCCAAATGCATGCCGCCGTTCCCGGGATTTCTCCCCGACTACTCTGCGGCCTACGAGATGGAGAGGCCGGGGCGTTGACTAGGCGGGGCCTCCGGCCACAACCACAGCGCCAACGATCGCTGCTGACGGAGGGGAGCCTTGCCGGTGAGAGCCACTGATCTGAAGAACAGCTGCCTGCGGTGCCTCCCTGAGCCGCTTGACGGAGGCCCCCGAGGGGCGGTGTGGTGGCGCGGACTCGGAGGGGGCGCTTGGCTCCTGCCCCCTCCCCAAGTCTTGTTGCCCTGGTGTGGCCTGAGATCGCCCCCGACATAGGCGGCCGGCTCCCGGGGTCAGGCGGAACTTGTTGCCTTTTGGTGACTCTTCCATTCTGGACCTTGTCCCACAATCCGTTTGACCTGAAGACACGTCCTGCGGTGCCCTGGTCCAACCATCACATATACCTACACCAGGAGACGGCGTGGGGTGCACTGGAAGGGAGAGGCGGCGCGAACGAGCCTCCCCCACCTCCCCAGGTGGAGGTTTCTCAGCTACACCCCAGCACTTCACTCGGCCAGCTGAGTTGCGCCCGCTCCTGCGGCACAGTGCCTCGCTCGGCCAGCTGAATTGCGCCTGCTCTTGCTATTACAGCGTCTCACCCGCCATCCGGCTGAATTGCACCCACTCTTGCGGTACAGCGACAGGCGGCTGCCACGGAGCTCAGGAAATGGCGGTCGGCTCCACAGACTTGGGCCTGGCCTGCAAGGATGGCTCTGGGCAACCCTGGAACTCGGACGCTTGACTGCTAGGGCATGGGCCCCATTCCCAAAAGCGTCCCCTCAGCCTTGAAGATTCTACAAGAGTCACCGGGGCCCCGACTCCCGCAGACTTCCGGTGGGGAGCGACTGCCATGATTGCTCGCTGAATGGCCACGACGTAGCCACGGGGTGCTTTCATGCTGATGCCAGCTTCAGTCTGAAACATCCAGAAACACTGTAGACTACCAATTCGATCAGTTCCGGTGGAGCCCCAACGTGACCCGGTAGAGAAGAACTTGCCCTCCTCTCTTTGACTGATGGTTCTTGTTGCCTGTCCCTTCTGTTGTCATTTAACGGAACTTTTTGGACTGCTGAAAGGGGTTCTGTTCCGACCGCTGGTTGGTGGAGACATTTTGACTATATTCTGGACCTGCCCGGCCTCGCCCAAAATGGCGTCGGTATAAATGAGACTCGCAACTCCTTGATGTGTACTGGTTGCTCAGCCTTGATATCACGAGATATGTATGCAGTTTTGGAGCACATGGCGGGCGGGGACGGGTACTGATTGAACATTTGGACATCCCTATTGATATTAAGTTCTCATGTATTATTCATTACTGTACTATTGAAAGTTCGAATTAACGTTACTCATGGTACTTGCCCGCAAATGTATATCTAGATAATTTCATTGTAACTGTTAGACACCTTAATTCCTGCAACCTAATGGCCCGCCCGTTACGTTTTTCTACAGTGTAAAGGTCCCCTCATCATATACGATTCCAGTTTGCTCCGTGGCTGGCCCACGTGGTTGTAGGCCCGTATTTGTATACTGACATTTTTGCAAAAAAGAGTTTTCGAAGGAAGTATGGAATCAGCGTCATAACAATCGTCTAGGTTGGTAAGGTTTTAGAATAATGGCTGTTATTCCCAAACAATAGAAGACAGATAATGCAGACCCTTTGCCTGAATTTAGGATTGATTGAAATATGTATCCGTCACACCTGCCCTTTTTCCAGAATTGTTAGAAAATGGTCGACCGTAGCTCAAGGTATCTGCCGAATGTAAGGTGTGGTATTTTGTCCCATAAAATAAGACTAATTGAGAAACAAATACACGAAGAGGGAACTCGAATTTAGAGACAAACAAAATGAAACATTTTTTGGCATCATAAGAAGGGGAGGATATGTTACATAGAAAAATAATGCGAAAGGGATAGCCAAGATCTGTTGTATCACACGTTCCTGCAGCTAGTCTGATACATGGTAAGTAGAAGCTTTTTCGTGTTTGCGCGCGCTGACATCCTCTGAATGCTGTATCCCTCCCTTTTTTTTCTCCTCTGTAGGTTACATCGGAGTTCCGACTGAAGAATGGAGTGGACATGGACCGCACCGTGCTCCATGTAAGGAAAGACATAGACAAGCGCTGTGAGATATTGCATGGAGTGCAGACCATCACTGGGAACGTGAAAAATTGTATGGTGTGACTGTGCGTACATGCCCTGATTGTATGGTATGAATGTGTATGTATTCCATATGCCCGGCCGATAAACGTTCTGTTTGCGCAACTGCCGCGTTAGAAAACAACATCGTGACGAGTCGCGTAACCGCGACGTATCGCGTTGTCGCGTAATGTGTCATATGACGCGCCGCGTTAGCGCACCCGGAAGTGCTCCGGTGCGCGAGGCACAAAGCGCAGCTTCCCGGAAGCGATCCGGGGCGCGGCGCGGAGCGCGTAACGTAAGCATAACAGGTCATGTGACTTGTTAATATAACTTTTCATTGGTTCATTTCACTTTTGGATTCCTAATGATGTAAGGCTAGGTCATGTGACCTAAAAATAACACTTTTCATTGGTTTAGAACTATTTTTTGTCCCAAATGATGAAAACCCCTCCTTGTTTCCTCACTCTGACTTTCATCTTTGGGAGAGGAAGACCTTTTTTCATCACTTAGCAATAGCAAGTGTTGTAGATTCAGCTGGTGCATCCCCACCACCACCACCACCTCCTAGGAAGAGAGTACCACCTCCTCAGGTGGTGGTTGAGCAAGAGGTGGCCCCCCCCCACACCTTCTTGTTGCCTGATTCGGCCAGCTCAATCGATCGAGCATGAGACTCTGTTGTGATCTGAAGAACCGCTGCCTGCGATGCCTCCCTGAGCCGCTTGACGGAGTCCCCCGAGGGGCGGTGTGGTGGCGCGGACTTCGAAGGGGCGCTTGGCTCCTGCCCCCTCCCCAAGTCTCGCTCGGCCAGCTGAGTTGCGCCAACTCTTGCGGCCTACGACATGGAGAGGCCGGGGTGTTGACTAGGCGGGGCCTCCGGCCGCAACCACAGCGCCAACGATTGCTGCTGACGGAGGGGAGCCTTGCCGGTGAGAGCCACTGATCTGAAGAACGGCTGCCTGCGGTGCCTCCCTGAACCGCTTGACGGAGGCCCCCGAGGGGCGGTGTGGTGGCGCGGACTGGGAGGGGGCGCTTAGCTCCTGCCCCCTCCCCAAGTTTCGCTCGGCCAGCTGAGTTGCGCCCACTCTTGCGGCCTACGACATGGAGAGGCCGGGGCATTGACTAGGCGGGGCCTCCGGCCGCAACCACAGCGCCAACGATCGCTGCTGACGGAGGGGAGCCTTGCCGGTGAGAGCCACTGATCTGAAGAACAGCTGCCTGTGGTGCCTCCCTGATCCGCTTGACGGAGGCCCCTGAGGGGCGGTGTGGTGGCGCGGACTGGGAGGAGGCGCTTGGCTCCTGCCCCCTCCCCAAGTCTTGTTGCTCTGGTGTGGCCTAAGATCGCCCCCGACATAGGCGGCCGGCTCCCGGGGTCCGGCGGAACTTTTGCCTTTTGGTGACTCTTCCATTCTGCACCTTGTCCCACAATCCGTTTGACCTGAAGACACGTCCTGCGGTGCCCTCGCAATGCGGCCTGGTCCCTGAATGTGTGCAGGGGGACGGTATTCCTCGCTCGGCCAGCTGAGTTGCGCCCACTCTTGCGGCCTACGACATGGAGAGGCCGGGGCGTTGACTAGGCGGGGCCTCCGGCCGCAACCACAGCGCCAACGATCGCTGCTAACGGAGGGGAGCCTTGCCGGTGAGAGCCACTGATCTGAAGAACCGCTGCCTGCGGTGCCTCCCTGAACTGCTTGACGGAGGCCCCCGAGTGGCGGTGTGGTAGCGCGGACTGGGAGGGGGCGCTTGGCTCCTGCCCCCGCCCCAAGTCTTGTTGCCCTGGTGTGGCCTGAGATCGCCCCCGACATAGGCGGCCGGCTCCCGGGGTCCGGCGGAACTTTTTGCCTTTTGGTGACTCTTCCATTCCAAGGCTGGTTGAGAGTTTGTAGAACGAGGGCTTCAGATTTTCAACATACTACTCTTCAACATTCTTCATAAATGTAACAATGTGAGACTCACTAGGAGAACGGCCGTTTATCTTTCCTTTCAAAATGCTGCCAACAATATTTTCTGAATGGAAGACACCATCTTGTAGCATAAAGGGCTGCGTCAAGGGTGGTATTGCCCAGAATGTCTTGTTTTCTAGTGCTCGTAATGACGAAGCCAGAACTACCGAAAGGGATTCTGGTCCTGCCGCTACTTATTAGAGACATTGAACTATACTCTGGACCTACCTGGCCTCGACCAAAATGGCGCCAGTATGGGAGCGACTTGCAACTCCTTATGACGTTCTAGTTACTTAGCCTTGACGTTATGGGGGATGTATGTGGTCTTTGTGCACATGGCGGGCGGGGAAGGGTACTGACTGGGAATACGGACAACCCTATTGATGTCGATTTTTCATTATTGATTATTGTATTAATAAAGCTTCGAAATAATGTTACCCATGATACTCGCCCATGGTGTGCGTATGGACGATTTCATTGTAACTGATCCTGTTATACTTTCAATTATAAAATCAACCTTCACTGATCCTGCAACCGTTTGTCACGTTTCCTCATCATTTAGATTACCACCGCCCATTGCACAAAAGCGTACCGGGCGCTCCCCACGCAAAACAATTTTTTTTTTCTTTTTGCCCCGCGGGGCCCTTTTAAAGCCTCCACATCAAACCTAGGGGGTCAGGGAGGATCTACTATGCCCCCTTATGGTCATTTCCCCCTTTGTTTTGGCCTCCTCTTGTCTCTCGATCCTACCGAGAGACAAGATGGCAGCCGCTCCGGACTGTTTAGAATGTTGACAGACACCGGAGAGCAATCAGCTTCGCTTTGCAAAGTTCCGTTACGCGTCAAGTACGCGAACCGGAGCGCTACCCGGAGCGCTGTCACAGATATATATATTTTTTTGAACGTTAATTTATCAAAATCCACTGGAGCACATATATTGAGACCTAGCAAAGGCACATCGGGCTAACAGTCCCTACAATTTTGCCAAGTTTCGTGTAAATCCATTCAGCCGTTCGAGCTAAAGGTGAGGCCAACCGCCCTATGGAAATTAACATGGGAAAAATGCGTTTTGGGACCCCCCTTTTTTCTCGGCCCCCCCCTTGACGAAACCCCCCCAAATTTTCAGGGGCTGCTCAGAAACAAAATGTGCCATTTCCTGAAAATTTCAGCCAATTCCGTCCACAAACGCCAAAGTTATTAGACATAGAATTTTCAAAAATCCCATAGAGAAAAAATCCTAACTATATATACCTACTGGCGACCGCCAGTAGGTAATATATATATATATATATATATATATATATATATATATATATATATATCAACATGGAATACATAAAACTCATTTGTGACATTGGGTGGATAAGAAAAACTGTACCAATCATCCGAACAACTATTTTATTGATGCTGTCATCCGTTGCCATGAAGGAGTAGAAGTTGTACTACACCAGCACTGCCAGATGGTTTAGTCGTGCATTTCTTTCCTTATTACTCATAATATTCTTGGAAATGAGCATCAGACCTAACCACTTTGAAGCCACGCATGTCTGTTATGGAATATTATGCTGTCCTTTAATCGTTGTGCTCTAAACGTACCTCAGTATCGACAAATAATGCTTTTTATACCTTAAAATCATAATCCCGTTGGTAAGCTTGTTGGTAAGCAATGACTGCTCCTGCATCATATTGAATAGTCTCGTCAGTCACTGGACTGGACTGTAAATACTGTCTGTTTTACTTGAGGAACTCTTGGAATCAGCATTAAGCTGTTTGATCATCAGCCACTGGACTCAAAAGAACCATAAAGGATTGTAAACCAACTTAGAATAAATAGGCTATGCGCAGGAGAATAAGCCTTTACTAAACTCACTAATCGATTGCCCTTTCGTCTCTTCAGAGGCTAGGGACATATATCTCCGACCCCCCTAGGAAACTGCACAGCTGCCTGTCAGCAGCGACAATGACATATTTTTTTCCCTCGGATCATCAGAAATCACAATTGAGTTTTCAGCTACCATATAAGGTTGTGGGGAGGGACTACTACATATTTTTCTGTTAGCTCAGAGGGCTTGGTGGGTTTGAGCCTTGAAGTGCATTATTAAACCTGGCAGATATAAATCCACCTTTTGGGTGTAAATATATATTATTTAATGCAGTTCTTGCACTAAATGACAAACCTATGGAGCTTGATCCTTTAGTTTGTTTGATTTCTTAATTGGAATAATCTTGTTAGGGATTCAGGCGAGCGGATATGGTGCTATGAATTTAGGATTGAAATGACGTTGAATGCTCTCATCTCTTTAGTGTAAATGTTATCTGTGAGAACAGAGCGTTTCTTGGCACACGAGTGACTGGGTTTGTAAGAACAGAAGAAACAAGTACGAAATAAACATTGTCCTAATACGAACTTGAACAATTAAAAGGGTTTTAGCAGGCGACGAAGAACATTTTCTTAGGCTTAGAAGTATCGGCAGAGCTGTTTTCCAATCTTCAGAGAGATCCAAGACACCTTTAAAGGTTTGATGAATATATTGATCTTGTGATAAAATTGAAGGAAGCAAAATAACCTTTAGTATCTACTTGCCGTTCTTTAATAACTTAGCTGAAAGCAGATGCTGAAGGCTGAAGTTATGCTCCTTTCGTTTAGCAACAGTTTACCACTGGCTAGTGGAACCCGCATTACCCAGTTCTTGCCTGTTATTATCGCATGCTCTTGCTTCTGGTGGTCTGTCCCCTCTTCCCGGTGGTTTGGTGTAGATGTGGATTTCCTTGGAAACTGGTAAGTGGCACCTTGTATCTGGGATTAATTTACATTAGTGTGTTCAGGCTGAAAACATTTACGTTATCCTTCATAAATCAGACCACATAGTGTCCAGAGGTCTTCTGAATCTATTGATTTATTTGAAAAAAATTTAAAGTATTTTGGCATTGCTGAGTTTTGCAACTCTGGAGTCTTTTGAGTTTTAAGGTATGTAGGCACAAAACGTCCCCATACTAGTGCTGAATTGACTGTCGACAGGGCCAATAAGGGCTGCTGTTGTGAAAGGGAATGAATGGTAGAGTTTTTCTTAAGTGTTTAATTTAGTAGAAGAAGGTTTTCAGAACTGCTCTAGTGACTTTAGGCTGAATAACGCTCCCAGGTGTCGTCCTTTAGGTTTGGTTAGTTTTTGTGAGCCAAAAGAGTAGATGCGTCATCACTACAGCTCTTATGTAGGTCTTTGTGTGGGATGAAAGGTCAGAGCAAAACCCCAACTGGCCGCTGCTCTCTCCACCACCACCCACATGGTTCTTCTCTTCCCGCCACAGGAGACCAAATGCAGGGCATGGAATCTTAGGGTAATATGAAGAACAAATTAGCAAGTCATGGAAGCAAGTGGATAGTCATACAAGTACGTTTAAACAGTTGCTCCTCTCTAAGAAATGCAAACACTTTTTTGGTATCGCCTACACATAGATTGGTCTGTCGTTCGGCATTCAATATAGAATTATAGTGTACTTTGTGTCAACCCATTGCTATGATTCAGTTTATTTTTGTCTATCTCTCTTCCATGCTTCTGACTAGACAGCTTTCCTCTGAATTGGTGTGTTTGTCATGGCTATATCGCATTTGATTTAACTGTGTTTTGATTAGATGAATGTCTCCGTTCACAGCTTGTCTCAGATATTGCATTGCAAACCGAAGGGACTATTTTTACTTCTTTCTGCTCCAACTGCTCCTTTACTACCTGCCACTCTGTTTAAAAAAAAAAAAAAAAATAGGACAATCCCTAGCAGATGATTGCCAAACCCTCTTGTGCCCCTAGTGACGATGGACTTCCTATATTGGTCTGTAAACCAATCGAAAATGTCTGCATGTACATGCATGTAAAATGAACAGATGATGGACGGAATGCTGAACCAATCAAACATTCACCCCCAGTCCCAGATCTGTGTTAAGCACATTGTTTTTTTGCACACAAGGCCAATCCTGTTTAGACCCAGCCATATTCAAATCAGTCTTGACCCTGTTCCCCATGGTCACAGTCGAGCCCAAACAGCCAGGTCAGGTCGTCTCTGGACCAGAAACAAACATCCTGGGACCTTTTTGGGGGTAGCACCCCATCAGCTAGCCTAGTTTGAATCTGATAGCTTAGTGATCAGGGGACCCGCGTCTGGGCATACCCTTCCCACTTAGGGTGACAAATGCAGAAAGAGCAGATGATGCACAGAATGCTGAACAAACCAAACATTCACCCCCAGTCACTGATCTGGGTTAAATCCATAGTTTTCTGCACGCCACACATGCATGTTGGCCATCTTGTAAAGATAGCTACCATGCAGGTGTGTGGAAACCTCACGGCCATGTTGGGGAAAAAAATAAGCACTGTTGAAGTTAATAGGTGCCAGAGATTAGATTTATTCATTTGCCTGTTTTTTTTATTTTACCAGCTTTAAGCAAGTGGCAAGCAATGTTTTGCAGACGAAGAGCCGACTACTTGAATTACATTTCCTTTTGACACCATGTCAGTTTACTCTATGGTCACACCTAGATGTCATTTCAAATAATATAAGTGCAAAGGAGGAGTGTGTGAGATATAATATTTAGGTAAAATATTTAGAGTGTACCATTTCTTGTTTTTGAGCCCATTGGATCTTAAAAACTTAATTTCAATTTTAGATTGTATTTTCCTTGCAGGATTTCATGGCAGCAATGAAGGAACAGAAGAAAATGTACAGATTAGTGTGGAAAGACAATGGTCTTAATGTCTTTCATACCATTACATTGACCCACAGTATATCACCTAAACCTGTGGGATCGTTTTTACCCATGCACTGATTCCAAACACCTGGGACCTTACGGACATAATTATGTTAATGGAAAACTGATTTGGAGCTGTCATAGGACAAGACTGCCATGGATAGCTTCGTTTAATTTTACCTAGTAAATGCACCATGGAATCTGTCAGAATTCATTCAGGAGCCACGGGGCAAACAGGGTTTAATCGTCCTCATCCATGGTTTATATGATAAAGAATTAAAAACATGCAACTATAAAGTCCACATTGTTGGCTCCTGCTGCTTGTAACAGCACATGCCATCTCTACATTATCTATCTCATCTGTGTTTACTTATACTGATCATCCAATGTGGTCTCTCTGAGGGCTGAAGGCCATCAGCCAGTATCCAGTCTTTAATCTGACAGTAGTTCCTCTTCTTGGCAAATTGTCCACGTTTGGTGACTGGCTACCAAGGACACCAGCCCTGGATCTCAGCAGCACTTCTAGTACTCTGTAAAACAAGTTCTCCTGTGGTCGTGAAGTAATTGAAACTTGAAACACGTGGGATCATTGGGGGTCTCACTCTTGCAGCAATATTCCAGGCTCGGAATGTTAATTTCACTCTCTGTGTTACGCAACCAGTTTGAAGTGGTTGTCTTTGAAAAGTCATTCTTGCAGGTGACTACATTTTTACAGCAGGTAGTGACAATGCTGTCTCCAAACTGGAGCACTCAAAATAGAAGTACAGTACAGTGTGAAGCCTTGACACTTGGCTGTCATCAGCCTTATGGAGTAGCAGTCTAGGGAGAGAAAAAGGGAAACTCCTGCCAAAGTCTTCCACTGCACAACACAAGTGAGTCCCTTCGTACTTCCACCCCCGTCATTTGCCACATGGTAGTGGCCAGGAAAGGATGATCAGCAAGCCCTTGCTAAGCAAGGTCATTACTGCAATTTAAAGCAGCCCTGTGTCCATCCTCTCACACTTCAGTGTCTGATTCTACAACTTTCTACTCTGAAATGTAAACACTACACTATTGTTGTGGAGGAGGCTGAACCACAACCTCAATCGTGTGCTACGTTTTAGCAGTCACATCTTAAATGAGTCACATTGGAATCTGTAATCATACACTCACAATAACCTTGGAGTATTACTGCCTGCCTCCATACACATGCCACAAACATAACACACAACCCGGGTATGGCAAATAAAAATCCTGGAATTACATGCAAGTGGAACTTTACTCATGTAACCATCTCTTTTTTGGGTTATTTGTTTAGCTCTAGCTACAGACACAATACTTTTTTGTCTTTTCTGACCTTATGTCATGAACACAATAAATAGTATAGGGACTTTGGGCCAGTCTTCTTTAGCCATTGGTTTCTTTGGGTAAGCCACCTTTATCCATTGTTTCTTTGAAGTATCTTTCAAATATTGGGTTAGCCTGCCTGTTTGTTCAGGTTTATGTTTTGGTGGTGGTGATAGACAAAGGAGAACATCTCTCTCAATGCAGCGGATGGGGCGCTTCTCTGTAATCGAGTGGTAGTGAACAGCAGAATTCCCACCACACTTTATATTACCGCACTGAGCTGATCCAGTGCTGCAGGGAGCTTGCTCCAAGAAGCAGTGGTGAACGCTCAAGCTAGGCATGAAAAAAACCTGTAAGTCTAATTATTGTGAGGGGCATCCTCTCTTAAAATGGCACCTATGATGTAGAGTTTCTCCTCTAAATCCAATGACAGCAGTCTGCTGCCTCTTGTAGCCTGCTTTCCTAACTCTCTAAACCTGTACACTCCAAAGAGCTAACCAAGTAGTGGTATCAGCCCTCCTGCTGGTAGTTACTACATGGGTGAGTGATAGAGATTGGCCACCGCTTACCAGCTGAATGGCCCCAGTGACTTTAATGGACTCAAATTGCTGTTGAGCTCATTGTTTACAATGGCTTTAGTGGAGTCCCGTTCCAGGACCACTAAATGGCTCAACTAACAGTAATGAAGTCTCATTCCTGGTTAACTCAATATATCCTCTCATGTTAAAGGAGTCCCATTCCTGGTCATCCCAGAGTTCTCACTGTCTTTTATGTAGTCACATTCTAGGACAACTAACTGGAACTAATGACAATAATGACCTCACTCACTTTATTGGAGTTCTTTTGCTGATCAATTCAGTGATGAAATTGACATTAATCGGAGTGACATTCTAGTCAAGTCAATGGCTTTTGATTTTAATGCAATCCCCTTCTAGGCCCTTTCATTGGTCAGACTGGCTTAATTGGATTCAAATTCCAGCTCAGTCAGTCAGTCAAAAAGAATGTTCATTTAGACCTTGCTCTTTAAACATCTTAAAACCCCACAAACGTTAGTCATCATGAAAACGTATATATTATAATTAAAACCTTCTTATATAATTCATGAAAACATATTCATCAAAATAATAGATGTGAATAAAATCTGACACTATACTTTCATAGCAAACACAGACATTTCATCATGAAGAGGTTAAAACCAACTTAAAAATGGCAGACCTTCAAATAATCCAATAAAAGCATTTTAAAAGTGACCATAAATCTCGTAAGGCACAAGACACATCCAGGTAACGCATATCTGTGAAAAGCGGCCTTTCTTAAGGGTCTGAACTTTTACACAATCCAAGAGAATATGCAGATTACAGCATTTTACTCTCAAGCCACAGGTACATGTCCATCATCACCATTTTTACCTTGTTGCTGCTGTAGCACGGATTGATACAGGTGCTCAGCTTGGTGGAGAAGTGTGGCTCAATGGTTAGAGCGGCAGACCCTGATGCAGAGGTCTAGCCCGGGACCAGGTTTCAGTTCCCTGCCTCGGCAGGTCTTGGGCTCAAAATTCCACGGACTAGATAATTCTCGCCTCAGTGCCTATTCCAATCATGGAGTTCCACTCTGCAACTCTGGGCAATAGCTTGCTTAATCTCCACAACGGCCCCCACAACGCTAAGGATGCCTGGTCTCCACCTTGGGGGTGCTCAGGAGTGGAAGCCTCACAGGGAAAGCCAGGATGGTTTCCACAGCGGTATTTGTACAAGCGCCTTGAGAACCTTGCGGGTGAGTAGTGCACTATACAAGTATCAATTTACATTACAGCCTTAGCAATTCATATCTGAACTTACGGTCAGGTAGTGAATCCACATAGGGAGCCACTCCTTATTTTACCATGAGTTGAGCATAGATTGGGCGGAAGGCTTCCCCTTCAAGTACCCACCCAACTTATCGAAAAAAGCCGCAAAGAAACACAAACATCTCATTTCTCAGGTCTAGGCCCAAAACTTTAATCTCTGACGTCTACTTTTGTACAAACAAAGGTAGTAAAGTTAATGACCTTATTTTCTACACCAGGAAAAGAGTTGTCGGCGAAAGTCTTCTACACTATGCTCCGAATATCTGGTACCAGGAAAACACCTCATGGTCTCAAACTAACAGCACCCTCGTCCACGCTCAAAGGCAATGCCACCGTCACCCTCTATAACAATGGTATCATCCTAATCCAAGCTTCCAATGTCAATCTATTTAAGATAGCAACTTTTTTCCTGTTACTCAAAAATGCATTTCGGGGGAACCAAATGGCACCTACACTCACCCTACCATCACCCAATATTACCAGTCCTCCCCCCACCACTTCGGGGAGACCCTCACTTTATCTAAATCACCCTTCGCCCATAGAGGATCACAGAGCGGTTCGGTCCCCGGTTGATTAGCCCCAACCTTCTAGACCCCGGATTCAGTAGGTGAGAGTCTTTTCGGACTCACTTGGCGTACAGCTAGGAAGTCCAATTCTACCCGGTCCAGGATCAGACAGATCCCTGTTTGACCTACTGTTATTGCCTTCAACAAATTATCCATACTATGCATAAGGCCAGGCAAATGCCCTCTAATGACGACGTGCCTCAACCCTCAAGACCCCCGACTCAAATGGGGAGAGTCTCCTCAGGTTCGCTCGGTGCACAGCTAGCCAATCCTATTACAGCCATCCCTCGATTGAAGAGATCACAGTGGGACCTACCATCATTGCCTTCAACGAATGATCTTGTTTCCCTCATCTCTTTTCCCACAGCTCAGACTATGCTGGAATCCGAGCAAATGACCGCCACCGACCATGATCGGTCGAACCCACTCTTTCTGGTTTGGACCGTACCTAACCCTCAGCTCAATGGGCATACCACCCTCAATAACGCCCCAACTTTGATATCCAGAAGTCATGGAACTCCACTAGTCCCAAATGATCTACTCCCTCCCCAGGAATTACTCACCATCACCATGGACCCCACAGGCTTACACCGAGGCCCCGTGTGCGGCTAGGCTTCTGTCTGAAGTGGCAGACACTATTAATTCTGAAGTTATTCTTAAAGTCAACAAGTCGCTCCACGAGGCTTGTGTTCCTCTGTCATGGAAGCAGACGTTGATTCTCCCCCTCCTCTAGAAGCCATCACTTGCCCATCTGCTTCCTGAGAACTATCGGCCTATCTCGCTCCTGCCAAGTCTGGCTAAAGTTTGCGAGAAGGTTGTTACGTCTCAGCTTACCAACTATGTTGAGGTGTCTGGCTTGCTTCACCCAGCACAGTCTGGAATCTGTGCTGCCTAAAGTACGGAGTCAGCACTGTTGAAAGTGACAGAGGTGATCAGGGAGTGTCTGGATGCCGGCGGGAGAGCAGCCTTGGTTATGCTTGATCTCTCGGCGGCATTCGACACAGTGCCCCATTCTTTGCTCCTTGATCGCCTAACAGAAATTGGTATCTCTGGATCGGCTCTGCGATCGGCTCTGCGTTGGATCGGATCCTTCTTGGAAGATAGGTCACAGCAGGTTTGGCTCCCTCCTTGTGCCTCTGTGCCTAAGCAGCTGACAACTGGCGTTCTGCAAGGGTCATCACTTAGCCCTCTCCTTTTTAACATCTATGTGACTCCGCTGGTCCATCTCGCGGAGTCATTAGGGGCTAAAGTGATGGCATACGCGGATGACACGCAGCTGTTGTTTTCCTGGTGGAAGGGTGACAACTCTGTTGCGGCAGCGCAGCACTGCTTATCCTCTGTGTTTCACTGGCTGGCGAATGCACATTTGAAGTGTAATGAAGGAAAATCTGAAGTGCTCCTATATGGCTTGTTCCCAGATGACTTAAGGAAAAAGGTTGTGGCCTCCGGATTTCCCCCAACACACTGTAAGTAAGGGCACTGCTAAAAATCTTGGTGTCTGGTTCGATGAAAACTTGAACTTCTCAACACAAGTGAAGAAACAGGCAGGGACCTGCTTTGGCACTTTCAAAATCTTGAGGAAGTTTCTCCCTCTTCTTCCAGATGTTGTCAAGGAAACTGTGGTTCTGATCTTGTCCTGACTGGACTATGCCAATCCTCTTTTGGTTGGCAGTCCTGGCTATCTTGCAAGGAAATTGCAAGTAGTCCAAAATTCGGTAGCTAGATTGCTACTGGGACTATCATCTAGACATAGTGTTCATATCTTGCACTGGCTCCCAGTGGAATCTCAGCTGAAATTTAAAATGTTGACCATTGCTCATCGGGCCCTTTATGGTTTAGAACCCATTTATCTCCAGAAGAGATTTGCTTTTTATAAACCTAGTAGACAGCTTTGCTATTCCGACCAGCTACTGGTACAGACCCCCAGGTTCAATCGCCAAAGGCTCGGCGGGAGCTCTTTTGTGCAAAAAGCAGGTTTGGCCTGGAACGTGCTACCGTTGACACTCTGGGGCATCTAGGACCTTTTTTTTTTTTAAGAAAAAATTTAAAACTTTGCTTTTTTAGCCTCCGATCTGCTTGCAGTTTAATGTATGGAGCAAGCGCCAGGAAACTTCGAGTAGCTGTGTGCTGTATAAATTAAATATAACATAACATAACTCGGCTTATGCTGATATTGAAGGTGGATCATAGTGGTCTAGTCTGTTAAAACTGACCATAGTTTCTATTAAATTCTTTTAGACCACTTACGAATGCTATTCTCTCGCTCTGAGCGATTCAATATGGGTGTTCCACAGTAACCTCTTCTCAACTCATACCCATAGGTACTTTTATTTATTAATAGATTTTAATGTCACCCAAAGTTTGCAGATTTTTTGCCAAATCCCAACACCTTAGTCTTTTCCAAGTTTACCACTAGCTTTTTTTATTGCAGTATTCCATGAACGCATCCAGCTTCCTTTGTAAACCTGTCTCCTTCAGATACATAATAAGGAGGGTGTCCACATACAGGAGACATGCTATATGTTTGCCATCCATGTTGGGACTGACGCCTTTTGCAACTGCTAATACTGATGGTAAGTCATCTATAAACAAGGAAAAGAGCAAGGGGGCCAAGACACAGAAATCTCTGTCGCAGCCCATTGTAGATTGGGATTTTCTGGGTCAGAGTTCCCTCAAACTCCATAATTGCCTGCACCCAGTTGAGTGAATTCAGCCCCTTTTGCCAGGAGGCTCTTGGAGATATCTTGTTTTAAAAGTGTCTCCCATAAACCATTCCGGTCCACCAAGTCGAAGGCTGTACTAAAGTCTACAAAGCAGCTCACCTCAGTTTACCCAGTAATCTTTTTTTTTAATAATACTTTTTATTAACAGACATCAGCATTACAGAGGAAGTAATACGTCCGGCATCAAGGAAACAATAGGCAACATAAATCTTACAGAATATCGATTGGAAAGTCTAGGGTGAGGGAGGTCTTCATTGCTGATGGCGAAGGGTGGTTGACATATATCCCCCCGATAAGCATTCCACAAGCCCCATATGCGAGTCCACTTCTTAGGGCAACCTCAATCAATCAATCAATCAATCAATCATCTTATTTATATAGCGCACTACTTACCCAGAGGGTCTCAAGGCGCTGGGGGGGGGATCCGCTACTGCTCGAACAGGCAGGTCTTGAGTTGCTTCCTGAAGGCGAGGTGGTCCTGGGTCAGGCGGAGGTGGGTGGGGAGGTTGTTCCATGTCTTGGCGGCGAGGTAGGAGAAGGACCGTCCCCCTGTGGTGGCTCTGCGGATGCGGGGGACGGTGGCGAGCGCGTGGCTGGTCGAGCGAAGCTGGCGTTTGGGAGCGTAGAAGTTGAGGCGGCTGTTGAGGTATCCTGGGCCTTGGCCGTGTAGGGCTTTGTGTGCGTGGGTGAGGAGACGGAAGGTGATTCTCTTGTTGACCGGGAGCCAATGCAGATCTCTCAGGTGTCCGGAGATGTGGCTGCGACGGGGGATGTCCAGGATGAGTCGTGCTGAGGCGTTCTGGATCCGCTGGAGTCTCTTCTGGAGTTTGGCGGTGGTTCCGGCGTAGAGGGTGTTGCCGTAGTCCAGACGGCTGGTGACGAGAGCCTGGGTGACCGTCTTCCTGGTCTCGGTGGGGATCCACCAGAAGATCTTACGTAGCATGCGCAGGATATTGAAGCACGACGAGGAGACGGCCTTGACTTGTCTGGTCATGGAGAGGGAGGAGTCCAGGATGAAGCCCAGGTTGCGTGCGTGGTCTGTTGGTTTGGGTGCGCTGCCTAGGGCGGGGGGCCACCAGGAGTCGTCCCAGGCGGAGGGTGAGGTTCCCAGGATGAGGACTTCCGTCTTGTCCGAGTTCAGTTTCGGGCGGCTGTTCTTCATCCATTCGGCTACCTCTTTCATCCCTTCCATATATACACATATACCACATATACTGTTTTTCTCAAAACATTGACCAATAGAAATCTTTCTCCCAGTCTCCCACCGCTGGGCAATATTTCTCTTAGCGAGCATAAGCCCCAAAGTGACCCATTGTGTTGTGCAGTCATTCAGGTCTGTCGGCTCCCAAATATTTAATAAGCATCTACGGGCTTCCAGGCGGAGATGTGTGGACAAGACTACATTAATGATGTTGTGTATGAGGCACCAGTAAGGTTGAATGAGCTCGCATTCCCAAATAATGAGCCGTCTGCAATCATCCCCGTCCACTCTCCCCATCCGTACCAACTGAGGCCCTGTAACATAAACCCTGTGGAGGACTTTAAGGTGGACTAGTCGAAGGTGGGCAGGAATTGCCACAACTCTAGGTGAGGAATTGGCCTCTTGCCATTCCTCATCATCCATCTTGATAACATCTTTGGACCATTTCTCTCAAAGTGTGTGAAGAGGGTCAGGTATGTTATTTATACGTTTTTTGTGTATCAAAGAGAAAGTCTTATCTAGAACTCTATCTTCCAGCGGGGAGGATTCGGGAGGGGTGGTACCATGCTTCAAATGGGAGAGCAAGGCATGCCTAACCTGTGTGTAACGGAAAAGTTCAGAGTCAGCCAACTCGAATTGTTGTTGCAGTACAGTGAATGGTTTAATATCCAACTTGTCCCACAGATCACCTATACGCTAGACGCCTATTAGGTCCTATTTGTCAAACCCCTTGCTTTTCCATAAACTACCCAGCTGTTCCGAGTCCCATAACGGTGTCGCAAGTATTAGTCTGCGCTCCCAACCCAGGCCCTTGGAGGCTGTATGCCAGACATGTACCAAGTGTTTGGTGGGGCCCGTAAGTGGAAAGCGTTGTAGTTTAGAATAAAAGGCTCTTTTATAGTTCCCACCAGAGAGGAGCCATCTGTCCATACTATAGCATGGATCTTCGGGTTGGGCGTAGGTACCGTTGTTGATGAAGGTCAAGTGGGCCACCCAATAGTACTTTTTAATGTCGGGGAGGCTGATGCCCCCATCATACCAATTCAGGGAAAGCTTGCTGAGAGCGATATGCGGCTTTCCATTCCATAACAAATCTCGCTGGAGGCCAGCCACCTCCCTGAAATAGGATGCCGGGACCGAGTCTAAAAAATTCTGCAGGACATATAAAAACCGGGGTAAGGACATAATCATTTTAAAAAGGGCCGCCTTTCCCAGCAGGGAAAGGGGAAGTGACTTCCAGTTATTTATGTCTTTTTGCAGCCTGATTAAGGGGGGAACAGGTTTTGGGTATAACGAAGTGAAGGATCAAGGGAAAGAAAATTCAGAGGTATTTGAAGCCCTCAGTGTGTATCTGTATTGGACACGCCTGCGGTGGGACCAGCGGCTCTCCTGCCGCCACAAATAGCAGGGATTTACTCCAGTTAATAGAGTCCCCGGAAAATCTACCAAAAACAGTGAGGATATCTAAGACCACAATCAAGGACCGCCTCGAATACGCCAAATAAAGCAGAATATCAACTGCGAAAAGGGAGATAAGGTCTTCCTATTCTCGAGACCATTCTGGAGACCATCACATGCCCCGAATCGTCGTGTCTCTGCTTATCCAGACTGCCAGCGGTTCCAAAGCTAGGGGAAACAGGAGGGGGGACAACAGACATCCCTGGATATATTGCATATATTTCGGGCCAAACCCCATCTTCTCCAACACCTCCCAAAGATACGGCCATTCAATGGTGTTGAATGCCATTGTTGCATTGAGGGAGACTATGATGGCTGGTTCCAGGATGGAGGCCGCCCTGCCCAACACGCCATGCACCCTACGCAAGTTAAGTACAGGGTTACGATGCGGAATAAAACCAGATTGATCTGGATGAACCAGTGTTTCGATCACTGTGATCAGCCGGTTGGCCAGCAGTTTAGCCAGAATCTTGGCATTCAAAATGGAAATTGGCCTGTACGACCCACACTCAGTTTTGGGTTTCTCCTCCTTGTGAATGGTGATTATGGTTGCCGTCCTCTGGTCGATCAGCAGGGACTACTTGTCCCTTGCATCCTCGTACATAGTCCTGAGATATGGGGCCAGCCTGTCTGGTTTAAGTTTGTACAGTTCGATCGGTAATCTATTAGGGCCTGTGGCCTTACCCGGTTTGAGGGATCTGATTGCTGTTGCTATTTCTTCATCGGAGATATTGCTATCTACGAAGTCACGGTTAGCAACTAGTAGCCTGGGCAACATTATGTCAACTAACATCTGTCAGGAGTCTTCTATAAAATAGGGAGCCACTGAGGAATAGACAGCGCCAAAGTGGGCTGCAGACATGTCCACAATGTCCTGGGGATTTGTGAGGGGTCTACCTCCCTGCCCTTGGAGTTCCGCACTAGCCGGCTGGCTCACTCTTTCTTATCTAACCAGGCTAGCAGTTATCCGGCTTTGTCTCCCACCTCATACAACCGCCATCCCCAGGGCCTTAGCATGGTCAGTCACCAACGCTCTAAATTCCTGCTGTTTGAGTTTGAGATGGTGAAGTTTGTCGGGTGCGACCTCTAACACCAGGTCTGTTTCCAGTTGGCTAATCTCTGTCTCAATGGCCTCTAATTCCCTCCGGTGGTCTTTCTTCTTTCCTGAAATTAAGGAGAGGGCCTGACCCCACATCACTGTCTTAAAGGCCTCCCACAGTATCTGCAGGGATTTCACTGAGCCCTCGTTTTCAATAAGGTAATTGTCAATGGCCACAAGGAGTTCCTTGCGGATTTTAGGATCTCAGAAATACCAGGGGGTGATGGGGGCCACCCATCCCACCTGTTTATAGTGGAGGATCATGTGGAGCCAAACTGGCGAGTGGTCAGAGATGCCTCTAGCAAGATGTTTAATCTCATGAACGTGGGCAATTTGGGACACGGGGATCAGAAGGTAATCAATACGTGATAGGCTCCCATGAGCTCCGGAATGAAGGGTGTGCTGCACTGCATTTGGGTGATAGACGCGCCAGAAGTGTGATGGGGTGTCATCCCCGGTCATCTGTCCAGGTCGCCTGTACCACAAGTGGAAAGGATTTCTACATCATAATAACCAACGCTCGTGAGCTAGAGGTAAATCCTGCATGGACCAGCAATACATAACCCCCTCAGTGCAAGGCCTTGCACGCATTTCCAATAAGATGAGTTTCCTGAAGCAAAATTAAATCAGGGGTATGACGCTTGATGTATTGGAGGACAAAACTACGCTTTATCTTGTCCCTCAATCCATTGACATTCCAGCCTCACAATTTAATTCCTACGTTCCCTCGTGTAGCCATGACAAATTGAAGAACCTCTTCACCTCCTTTACAGAGAGTGCAGTATGCTCGCTTACTTCCCCCTCTGAGGTTACAATAGAAGTTGCTGATGTAATGAACACAATAAAAACATAACAAAACACAACTTCCCACCACCCCCCCCCCCCCTCTGCAGCCCTGCACTCTGGGCCTAGAACTACGCATCGAAAACTTGCAGAGTGCCTGTAGCCCTCGTAAAGAACTCAAAGTAGAAGAAAAGGGGGAACTTAAAGCAATCCGTGTCCCTGCCCCCAACCAAGTCAAATGTGCATCCCCTTAAAAGCAAACACCTCTGGTCCATATGAGTCCCCAAGCCCCTACGATCAAAAACAAGAAACCCCCCTCCCAGGTCCGCCCGCTCCTTGTCCCAGTTACTTACTTCAAAGTCAGCAGCCAGCCAAGTCTCCCTCTCTGGCAGGTCGGTTGTCCGCACACTTCCTGCCATTACGGTCATTTGGGCTCCTCATTCCACGATTTTTGATCCATTCAGCCACTGCTTCCGAATGTTTGAAGAACAACGCTCTTCCGTCCGCCTCAACCCGAAGACGCATCTGGAACAGCATTGAGTATTTCAGCCCCCTCTCTCTGAGGTCACGTTTTACGGAGAGGAACGACCTCCTTTGCCTCTGTACCCTCTACGTGAAGTCCGGGAAAAAGGGTATGTCGGTGTTTTCGTAACCAAGGGGAGCTCCTGTCCTAGAGTTCGGGAGGATGACATCTATTTCTCGATAGTTCAAGACCCTAGCCAGCATGGGCCGCAGGGGACTGCCTGGTTTGGGTCGGCCGCCCGAGACCCTGTGAGCTCGTTCGATGACAGAGAATTTACTGAGTCCTTTGGGCTGCAGTTGTTTGAGAATGAGGTCTTCGACAAAGAGATCAGGGGATTGCCCCTCCGATTTTTCCGAACACACAGAATGCGGAAGTTGTTGCGCCGGAGGCAGCTTTCGTAGTCATCCAGCTTGAGGTCCGTACGTTTGTGAAAGTCTTGGAGCTTGCGGACTTCCCCTTGCAGTTGCGTGACATCACCGACGAGACTGGTGGCAGTAATTTCTACCTGTTCGACCTTCTCGTTGAGTTTCGCCAGCTCGGCCCTGATAAGGTTGACTTTGATCGCTATAGTGTCCATCTTGTGCTCCAGCGAGGTTTTGACTCAGGTAATAGCTTCCATAACATCCTTCAGTGATAGTTCCTGTTCCTCTTCACCCAAGCTCCCCTGGGTGCCATCTCTAGACAACCGGTTCTGCTGCACTTCTTTAGGCACTGTGTATCGGTCCAGTTTGTTGGCTTGTGTAGATTTTATCTCTCAGGCCGGAGCCTTTATTATGCTCCATTATGCCACCATGTGTCTACTCCCAACAGGCCAGGAGGACTCATGGCAAGTAGATGTTCAGCCTCTCACAGCTCGCGACAGAGTGGCAGGCCAATCCAGGGACCAATGTTCGGGTCTGGACACCTGGGGAACCAATACCAAACCTGGCCCCTCTGGGAAAAGCACTCCTCGATACAGTCCGCAGGGACAGCGGTAGCACCGGGAACCGGTCTGTCCCGGTCATGGGAGGTCCTTATGGCTATATCTTCTATAGTTCCTGGGCTGCGTGCCCCCCGCAGACCACTTGGGACGACCTCTTCAACCTCACCGGTGGCGGACTATGTTTTGCCTCTGATTGCAATAAGGGAGGCCAGCCACCATTCCAAGTCACTCTCTGGACCCTTGGGGTACCACAATTCACCGCATCCGGGTAGCAGACGGGCACAGTGAGGACGAGCTCGACTGGGCAAAGTCAACGAATATAGCCATAGATGGGGGGAGCAGAGCAGGGCACACCAAGGTTCACTTGCACGCCGCCGGCATTTGCAAATCCGCAGTCATTGTGCGCTAGGCCGGCGCAGACGTCTAGGCCCCTCCTGCCTCACCGGTTCTTTTTTGCGGGTCTGCGATCGCCGCTGTGCTGGTCGGACCCCAGTCGCTGCTCAGGAGCGGAGCTCTTATCTGTCCGTGGTGGCGCCCACAGGATCTGGCGCAACCGCGCAAACTCGTCTGCACGATTGAACCTCTCCCACCGCTTCCACTGGCACTGTGGGTCCGGGTTTATGTCGTGTGCATAGGCCTCACCTCTCCGGGCCTGTATCTTCGGTTTCCGATGTCAGGGGCAAGCCTGGATGGGCTGGTTAGTGACCGCTACCTTTCCGACACACGGGCCGCCGTCAGATGGGTCGGATCTAGGATCAGGATAGATGTGTGGAAGGGACGAGTGTCGTAGCCTCACTTTACGTGGCCATCTTGGATCAATGCTTGGCCACGCCCCCTTACCTAGTAATCTTAATGGAATCCCATTTCAGGGCAATTCAAAGGCACCATTGACTTTAATGGAGTTGTGTTCTTTGTCAACTGATGACCTCACTCTTCTTAATGGAATCACATTCCTCATCATCTCAGTAAGCTTAATGGAGTCATATTTATGGTCAACTCAGTGGCCCCATTGTCCTTCTGGAGTCACATTCCCAGTACGCTGGCATTAATGCAGTCCCATTAATGACCTGCTGAATAAATCCGCTGGATTTAATGAAGTAACATTCCTAGTTACTCAAGTGGTCCGATTTACTTTAAAGTAGTGACATTCTTGATCAGCTCAATGGAGTCACATATTGGGTGAACTCAATGGAGCACTTAACTTTAAAGAAGTCCTTATTTAGGCCAACTGAGTTGCCTGACTGGAATTTATGGAGTCACACTCGGGGTCAACTTAACCCTTTGCTGGAGGAAACTGCACACAGAGGGGCAGATTTATGTTGGGAATGTGCCACGTTTGCGTCACACCACAGGGGCGTAAACGTGGCGCATCCCTATGACCCATTTACAACGTGACGCATCTAGGCAGATGCGTCACGTTGTAAAGCCCTGCGCCACTTGTGGGCGTTCCGGCGCAGGGTGGGCGTTCCGGGGCAGGTGCGCCTCGCAAAAGTGGCTGAGTGAAATCTATAAGATTTCACTCAGTCACTTTCAGGCCAATGCAGCGTCAAAACCCTGCGCCTGCTTGAAGCAGGCGTAGGTCTTGATGCAGCATTGTCAAGATGGGGCACCCCCGAACCTTGCTGGAGCTGCGTCGCGGGATGCGCCAGTTATCATAAATCTGCCCCAGAATTTCCTCTGAGATCCTTCAAAATGTTGGTGTTGGTGTACCCAAATACTGTAGGCATTTCTTACCCTGAGGCTACCTGCTCAGCCACCTTGAATAACGAAAATATTTTTCAGTCTGCTTGCCCCTCATACATGAATAGTCCACAGAGAGACAACAGCAGAATATTACCTATTGTGTAAATCTGTTCACACTTCATCCCCAGTTGCTGGAACCTCTTGAGGTCTTTACCCTCATATCTACTCTTACTGTTGTTTGGTAACACCTTTAAGGTTTGCAACACAAAGATAGCCTAACAGGCGATCTGCATATGTTAATTGGTTTCCCTCTGGGGCAGCGTAATTTTAGCTCCACCTTTAAGCATTACAACAACGTAATATATAAGTTCACTGAGCATCATATACTCTGTGTGTTATTATTGTAAAGTTTTGCACTTAAATACGTTACTAAAGTGCATTCACTGTAGAACACATATGTGTGTACACTATTTTATCGAATTATGAAGAAATTTAGTTGGCATACATACTTACACATTTATTTGAAAGAGCATTGCATCATTTGCCTAATTTACATTTATAATGCTGCATTTATTTTCGAAGTAGTAAGAAAACTTATCGCCATGCAACTGAAGTGTGCATTAAAATGCTTGGTTTAACGCGACCATAGTAGGCCTGAGAATTTGAAATGCATTTTCTGCTTGCTGTGCATGTTCTCGCCCTTGCAAGTGCAGTACCAAGGCTTCATTAATTAGAGAAAGGAGTACTGGGTATTAGAGATAGAGGGGCCTGAGAAGAAAATCTTGGCAGAAATGTGAAGAAGCTAACACCGTGAAAAATCTTTTTATTAATTTCATATCTGCAACAATTGAGGGGCTCAAGGCCATGTGAGTGCCCAGGTTTCATGAGCTGGGAAAACTTGTAAATGTTGTTAAATTAACTAAAGATTTGCCACCAGTGGTCCATGGAAAGGTGGTATGATGATCAGTCCTTGAGAATGTATTTGTGCGCTTTCATCAATATATATGATGTTAGACTAACAAAGAGATGCCCTCTAGACTTGGACAGATACAGACCTCTCTCCTTGCCCCATTTCATGCGAGTGTAAGGCAAATGCTAAACACTTGTTCTCTTTTAGATGTTTTCTACAGCAATCCTCACTATGCGGACGCCTTCCAGCATTTTTAAATTCCCAACTGACCAATTCCTTATGATCCATCTGTGGGTAGATTCTAATTTAGGTGAAACTACTTTGAATTGTGCATGTTTAGGGAGGAGGAGCTGAGCTTCTCAGAGGTGCAACAAATTCTGTTCTTCTGTACTTCAATTATTCTGACTCCAATTTTTATTGCACTTTTGCTTTCAAGCCTGAATCCATATTGGTGCCTTAATATGCTTGTTGTAATGCTTCATGTGCATAATATCTTACTGTTTTGTTTACTTGGTGGTTTGATACTTAATGTTTAATAAATCCACCTTTAATTGATTACTGATTCCTGGCCCTTATTGTGTGGTCAAATGGGTTACACTGTCTATCTGTGATTTGTTGAATGCTAACTCCCTTCACTTCTCAGTCAGTCACGTAGGACTATTGATGTAAATTGTAACCGCGTGCCAGCGCTTCATCAAGCCTCTTTATCCCAGAAGTGTAATCAGCTTGTTATTCACCTTAACTGGATACAGTTTAGCATATTTACAGCTAGATTCATCATTGTCCCGTTTTGTGAGTCCTTAATAGCGATTATTAAGGAATCGCTATTAAGGACTTGCAAAACGGGATTCTTGTAGGAATCGCTAAATAAATTGCGATTCCTACACATTCCTTATTTGCGATTAGCAAATTGCTAATCGCAGATAAGGAATAACTCCCCATTCATTCTTATGATCCTAAAGACCCATAGAAATAAATGGGGAGTTATTCCTTATTTGCGATTAGCAATTTGCTAATCGCAAATAAGATAGCGATTTCAAGGGTGCCAGGGGTGTCCAAAGGACACCCTGTAGCACCCCTGAAATGAAAATGTAGACTGATGTTGGCCGTAGGCCCAGAAATTATTGGAATGCAAAATTGATATGTAGGATGTTAGATTTGGTTAGGAACACGCTGTATTAGACATTTGTTAAGGTTATCCCTTCATACCTGTCTACATTGCTGTAAATCTAATGTCTGAATTGTGCATTTAATAATTATGTAAATAATGTTTATTTTACTCATTTTTATTTTGTTTTCATATTTTTAATAAATACGGCCAGGGGGTCGTGAGACCCCCTGCCTTCCAAAGAATTCTCTCGCCTGGCTAATTACTACGTGGATGGTAAATATTGTTCGCATGATGGAGAGGGGGTGGTCGGTAGTCCCAGACCATGCACCCCCTGCGCACTCCACACCGCTAAACATCGCCTGTCCCTGTGCCCCGGTATTGAAGCGCTGCGCTGTGGCGCTTTATTATGAGAATTTATTATATGTATGTGAAATAGCTTCCACGGTGCGTCCAGGCTTAGTGGGGCTACGCCCCTACGCCCCTACGCCCCAATGGACGCACCGCGGCTGTCAGCATTTACCATAATGCTAAGGGGCGAAATGTGCTGGGAGGTCAGCAGTGTGCTCCCACCCCTTCCTGTATAAAGCCTTGTAGTCTACAACGAAGTAGTCATTTTTAAAATCCCCATGTTTGGTTAAAATAAACTTTGCTGGCTTTTTAAAAGTGTTGCTTGGGCCTGAATGAAGAATGATGGATCAGTGATATATAATCGTCGGTCCTTGGCTTTAATTGCTGCCTTGATTAACAAAAGCATTGATGTTGCATCATGGACCCCCCTCTTCCAACATCGTTGCACAAACTGTCACGACTTGAGAGTGCTGGTTAAGATTGCACTTGTGAAAAGAGATGTAGAAAAGAGGAAGGAAGCAGGCAGGGCTCCTACCGCACTGCAGCAGAGGCGGGGCGGCATGCTTGCTCTTTAGTTTCAGATTGAGAGGGTGGCGGAGAAGAGTTTCTTCACACTGACACGCGGGAGGCTCCGTCAGTTAAGAGAGGCGCGCGGACTCGGCCTGCCCATCGCCCCTCAAAGCTCTGAAGTGAGCGAAATTGAGCGCGTGCAGGGGCTCCGGAGCCACTCAGGAGCGGGACACACCTGCGCGCGACGCGGGATCTCAAACAGCTTGCAGCGCTGCCAGGAAGTTTAACTAAGACAGGGGGCAGACTTAACACTCCGACAATGACGCCCTGGCACAAGGCTGGCAAGGAACGATACGGAGTGGGTATGTGCACATCTAACCTTGCTTTCACTTCTGTTTCTGGGGCAGTTTAACGAGCTCGCAAAATTAGCCCCAACCAGTTTCTCCCTAATATATATGATTCGAAGACAGGATGTGTAGGCGACCAATAGACAGTAACTACATAAAAATTGGCCAGGCGAGTTTGTTGACGAGTGCGTGTACAACCGGTTAGAAAGCATTGTGCAGGGTATGCGGTGTAAAAGCGGGCTATCTAGTTGCACATGTGTGCATCAGTGTTTTCAATGGTGTTTTGTTTGCACCGTGGAAGATCTTGCAAAATGTGTGAGCACAATGCCAACACGCTGTTTTTCTTTCTATAGTTCACAGAAGACAAATTGAAAAACAGTAAGTGTTACGCCAAGTTTATTGGAGCTGCCTAGTATGATTACAATGCATGCCAGTCTCCCGGTACACAAAAGACAATCAAACTTGGATACTGTTAGAAACACAAAATATGCTGGTGTTGCAGAAACGCAGACTGGTTACAAATGTGTGAGCACAGATTCGCTTTTAAAACTACATTTTATTAAAACAGAATAGCACTTTTTGTACATAGAAATAAAATAACAATATTCTTTTAGATACTTAACTCCAGGGGTTGCTAGCATCAAGGCCGTACCCTTTTGCAAATTCATGCTATAAAACACCTGAAAACTCAAGATCTCTAACTCTTTGGGGCACTTTAGACCAACTCTCAGTAAGTGCTGGGGTACCCGCTTACAAATGTGTGTGAATTGGGCAGATCAGTCTTCTGTACAGCATCCCACACTGCACTCCTGCCTGACGCCAGTGCAATGCACATGACTAAGCTTCAGGTATGCCAGCTTGAGTGCAGAAGAGAGGCAAGCACGTGAAAATACAGCAGTGCACAAATTCACGTGGTCCACGAACAACTGTTTTTATGTGCTTGTGGGCTGAGATAGAAGTGTAAATCTTCAGATGTTTTTTTCATGGACTACAGTTCAAGATTTCTCTAGTTAATTGAATGTGTACATCTGAGCTCTTTGATGAACTAACCAAAAGTGTGTGTTTGAGCAGATACGTAACACACTGTGCACATTTGTCTAACAGTAAGCACTGGAAAATGTGCAACATAGATTAACCTGCATGTAGCACAATTTTATAGGAATCAAAAGTAAATTGTTTGAGGGTTGTATGTTTGATTTCATTATTTTCACGTTTGAAGAGCTCATGACCAGATCTAATACTGGCATGAGGGGCTCACGTTAAAACAAAGTTCCTTTTACAATGTGTCTGTTTCGTTGCAAAATGTAAAAGTTGTTTCCCATAAAATGATAACAACGTCCTCTTGCATGAGGCTCCTTCCGTTTGTCATTGACAAAACATATATCTAGGCCGTGATCTTTATCATATGTGAAGAGGGCAGTAGAACTGAAAGTTTTATGTATTTTGTAACAGGCTTGTTTATTGGTTGTGGTTTGCTATGGCTACAGTGCTGGGCACCAGGAAACCTTTCTACATGCAGTTTCTCAACACTGTGAGAACAAAGATAATATTATATTCTTTGCAGACCATTTCAGTGTCACAAGGTTTCAAAGCATGGCATCATTTTGCCATCAAAACACAACTAGTGGTCCTTAGAGAGCAGCTGAAAACGGTTACACGCCAAATGTACCCCCATAGCACCCTTAGGACCGACCATCTCTATACATACCAGAGTAGAGCCCTAATATTTGGTCCACGCGAAAAACTACAAGTTGAAAAATCTACATCTATTGCTGTATTAGTGTCCGAGAAGCTCCTGTTTAACCAACCTTAGATAGCCCCAGCAATCAGGCATTTGCTCCCAAATTCTTCGTGTCAGCTTGTCGCGAAACAGAGAACAAGCATTGTGACCTGCTGTTTTTAATCCTACACAGACACAAGCTCTTTAATCACAGTCCTCTCTGATGTATCAACTCATGCTTTATGGACGTTTCTCCTCGGCATTGCCACCTTTATTCTTTTAATATTGCCTTTCAAAGTCCACACACCAACATAACACATGCATCCCTCTGCATCTACGTTTAAATGTGTCTCCCTGTCTTTCTTTTTATGTATTTCCACCTGTTAACATATTTTTTAACTGAAGGTGGTAAATTCAATGTGATTTACATTATTAGAACAACACATGCGTTATAGCACATCCGTGACTCAACAAGGAGACTTCAAAGTTGGGAAACGTCAAAGGAACGGGCCAAGTGAGAGCTATTCATTTTTATTTTAAACACAGTTTGTCTAAAATCCTTTTGTGCGTGGTGTGAGAAGTTGGCCTGATATGCAGTGCTCACTATTCTAGTGATCACTATGTATCATTCCAAACGACCATTATTGATGATTGGTTGTAAGTCAACCTTCTAGACCAGCTATCCTAGTAGCATGGACAAGAGCAGTCTTTAGGCTAAACTCTAGAGGGCGTGTTAAGCCTGCTGTTATACCATCACATATACCCCTTGAACACCAAGTGAAAGGACACCACACAAGTTGTTATGAAAATAAAAGGATATTTATTTATAACAAGTCTACCCTGAACTCTTTATGAGTCAGGGAGCTAAGCACACAACAAAACTCTTAAGAAAATACTTCAAGTTGCACAATTTACACAAATGCCCGAGGGGCACGAAAAACCATATACTACAAAAGTGGAATGCGAAATACTAGCAGGCAAGTAACAAGATCCAGAGGCTTCAGGATCGCTAGGACTACACTACTGAACCTTCAGGTTAGGAGCAGGAGGCCTAGGGAGATCGGGTGGAGAGTGTGCACTCTCACGCGGGATGCGGGACAAAGTCTATGGATGCTAGATTTCGTAAAGTTACAGTTATCGGACGAATCCGACTAGATAGGCTGAAAACGAAAAAGGATCTGGACACTTAGATAGTGAACCTACGTTGGAGCACCGAAATGCTCAGGTTACCTAGCCCAGGGGCTGCAGCTGCATAGGGTTCAAAAGACGTCGGGAATCATCGTTACAGTCTATGGAGCCTGAAAGAAGAAGTTGCTGGCAGGCGACCAGTGATGATGTCCGGAGTGATCCAAGCCTGGATCGAAGATGGAGACGACCTGAAAGCAGAGGGGACTCAGTTCTTAATCACTAGCCAGTGATTAGGTGGGCACCAGGATGGCACCGGATGAAGTCACCTCGACCAGGTGAGTGGGCGACGCTGGGCTCTGCAGTCTCTCGGACCAGGAGGCGTTGTCGGCGACCAGGATGGAGGTGCGAGCTGTCCCACGAAGGTGTCTGCTGTCGGCGATGCTGGACCCAGGATTGGGGCAACAAACCTTGGCAAAGGCAAGCCCACGCGGTGGACTCAAAATGGCATCTGAAGTGGACCAGGAGGGTCCGGGGTGCTTCTCTGTTGGAGGGGAGCAAGGGCCAGGCTGGAGCAACCAGACCAACGATGGAAGTGTTGTGGTTCGTCGTCAGGAGGGCCACAAGCCAGCAGGCAAGTAGCCGGACAACGCGGTGAGCAGCAAAGAGCAGAAGGGCCTCACGCAGATCTCGTGGATGCTGGGGGGCTGGACTTCGGTGCTGGAGCTGCTCAGGGTTAGGGCTTCTCAAACCCCAAAGCACTTACTCGAGGATCCCTCGGCAGTCGTGCTGGATAAGCGTCGTGCAGTTTTGAAGATGGCCGGACCCTCGAGGTCTCGTCACACCCACGAATCTCAGCTGGGCTGATGATGTAGGTAGAGGTCAGAGGTGCCAGGGAATCCGGGTCTCGTCGAGCTGGGCAGTCTTGATCCGGAGGATGGACTTACAGCAAACCGCAGGCGCTTAGATGGTGCCTGCTGGTGCAGGGTGGCTACTCCTTAGCCACAAGGGAGAGTCTTCAGAAAGGTTCAAGAGTTCTTTCCTGGAAAGTCATCAAGATTCAGAATTATCGAATTTGGGAAGGGGGCCCGCTCCTACCTTTATACCAAAGAAAGGGGCTGGCACGCGACTAGGTCCTGCCCATGGGTGGGACCAGGAGGGGGGTTGTTACACCCCTCTCCCTTGTCCGGACTTTCCCCAGCTCAGGGGCTGGTGTTCCCCTGGAACTGGTTCAAACCGGCAGATGCATAGTGAGCACTGGGGTGCCACTTGCAGTCACCTTCCTCTCAGCCCTGCCTACCTGGGATACACAAAACCCTGTCTGGGATGGTGCTAGCACCGCCCCTGACAGGAACCCCTTTGTCCAAGCTCTCCTCGCTGGAAGGACTCCCAGCAGCAGGAGGTCAGACTTGTGTCTGTGGTGGCAGCATCCATTTTGTGATGCTGAGGCTCGAGTTAGCTTTAACCGGGGTTCACAGTTACATACATGTTGTGTCCCTCTAGAAGGGTGGAATGCTAACCCCGTCACCAGAATTGGCGAGGGGTTAGTATTCCAATTCGTATGACACCTTACTCGACATGTTTTGATAAAGCGATACCAGAGTTGGCAAATAACCGCGAGGATTATAATGCACTTAAGAGTATATGGTACGCGTTATCATGGAACAGCTATTAGGACTTGGTTCCGCAAGCTGCAAACGGGCTCAGCTCATGCCAGAGCACCATCTCACATAATTCCAAGCACTCTGCCTCCAGGATTGTTAAGGCCTGCCATAGGAGTGACTGATAGGAATACATGTGTCCATTTTAGGGTTAGATATAGGAATACTATATCTAAAGCAAAGGGTGATTACACCACCTTGCCCCAGCTGTCGTGCAGCCAGTTGTGTTAGATTTAGATGGCCAGCCAGGGGTGGCATAATACATGCTGCAGCCCCTGGTAGGCCCTGGGTACACATATGCCCTGGGTACCTAAGGTACACTGTTCAGGGACTGAGAAGGTGACTCAGTATCCAATTAGATATGTACCTAAGGTACATGGAATCCATTTTAGAGAGAGAGCAGTAGGCCTGGGGCCCTGAATAGCAGGGTCCCAGGTCAACTAAGTCGAAAAACCAGCAAAACACCAGGCAAAAAGTTGGGGGTAACCATAGTCAGGTATCCACCTTCCTACACGTGGCATAAGGGAAAAACTGAACAAATGGATATAAGCAATGGGAAAAGATTACATGAAACCTAAAAAGGTGGTAGCACAGTTGGACCGGGCCCTTTCTGCCGGTTCATCCTAAAACTTGTTGTATTTACCCCTCCTGTGTTATGATCATGAACCTATTTATGTTGGCTTTTAGGCCTCTGCACACTTTACCACTGCTATTCAGTGCTAAGGTGCTCGTGGTCTTTCCTTATAACATGGTAGAATTGGCTTACACCCAATTTGCATGTTTAATTTACTTTTAAGTCTCTAGTAAATTGGCACTGCCTGTGTCCAAGGCCTGTAAATTAAATGCTACAGGTGGGCCTGCAGCACGGATAGTGCCATTTACTTAAGTAGCCCTTTGAACGCATCAGGCCTGTCATTGCAGCATGTGTGTGCAGTGTTACAATGTCATTTCGACCTGGCAAAATAAACCTTTTGCGAGGCATAAACCTTCCTTTTTAATGCATATAAGTCCCCACTCGAAAGGCCTTGGACAGCCCAGATGGCAGAGTGCACTGTATTTAACAACTTTTAAGTTTTGCATGCCTTGGTAGTGGTAGTGAAAACCTCTTAAATTCGTTTTTCACTACTAAAAGGCATACCTCTTCCGTGGGATAAAATTGGAGTTACTTTATTTAATATAATAAGCTGTAAATTCCAAATGGGAAAATGTAGCTCATTCATGTTTGGTGTTTTTGGAATTGTAATAAAAAAGCCTAGACTATGGTGAAGTCGGCTTTTAAATTACAGGTTTGAAAATGACACTTTTAAAAAGTTGCCATTTTCCTGCCTTAGCCATTTGGTGCCATAGTCTGTCTCTGGGTCACAAGACCCTTTGTGTGGAGGCAGGACCAAGCCTATTTAACTGTCTGTGGGGCGGTGCCCATCTCTTCCCTGCCAGTGTTGGCCCTTCCAGGCACACCGAAGCTCCCTATGTGTGGCTGTCTAGGAGGAATACATAAAGCTCAACTGTCAGTTGAGCTTTATGTATTCCTCCTTGACATCCACACACAATAGTCAGTTGAGCTTTATTTATTCCCCCTAGACAGGCACACACAATAGGGAGCTTAGGTGTGGAATACATTTGCAAGAGAGCCACATAGGTCCTAGGTGGCAAGTGTCTGGCTGCAAAAGAGGGGTTTGGTGAGGCTTTTAAAAAAAAAAAAAAAATCTCCTTTGAGGAGTTTTATGTTTTAGAGGTCTTGTCAGCTATTTCTTGGTGATGGCGAAAGTTCAAGATTAGACAGCAAATCTTGTTTTTCCAGCTAAACTCATTACCGTCTCATCTTTCCTCCTTGTACCAGTCATAACTGAATGAGGGGACCCTGTATTCAGACAAAGCACTGGCACGCTATGTATGTGCTAGTAGGAAAAGAGGGGCCCCTTTAGACCAAAGGAATAGGGCACTATACAGTAAATAAAAGACAGTATCCTTTGGACTAGGCTAACTTAAACAGACTTCAATCCATCCATATATCATATTCAAGTCTATCTTCTCACTATTAACACTCACTCATCCAAGCTTAGGAAGATACAGCCATATATAATCAGCAGATACAGAAAACAAGAAGAGCTAGTACAAATCTACAAATTGATTTATTCATAATACAAAACATAGATAAAATAGGACTAAAAAGTTAATTGGTATGATCTCTTAGTGTTCATTAGCAGTGGTCCTTTTATGCAATACAATAACATGAAACAATAAAACTCAAAACTAAAAAAGATCGAGAGTAACTAACACAGACAAACACAATATGTAATTTGAGATTTACACATCCGTGATGTAACAATTTCTAGAGCGTGGAACCTAGCATTTTGTAGTTTATTATACTCCTCTACCTCTGCCCATGTTCACGGATTGTGTAGTTAACTGGGCGTCGACGCGTTTCGATGAATACATTATATCTCCATCTTTCTCAAGACCAAACACTTGACTCTCTTACATTAAAAACTTGCAAATGATCGATTAAAAACCTAATTATGGTGATGAAAGCCACCAGCTGTATAAATATCAGGTGCTTTTCTTAGAGCTAGGGGAGTAGCCTCCTTAGATCGATCCAGGTAAACCTGTGATTTGTTTTTATTTCTTCAGATATGTTTGTTGTAAATACATTGGCCAAGGTGTCTCTATCCAGACAACCTAAACCTAGCTCTTTAATTATAGCGGTTATAATACAAGGATGGCCACAGGGCTCCTTAGGGGTCGTACCTTTGTTCTTCCTGTGATTCTTCACATGGTATTTGCCTTTGTGGTTTCCCCTTTTATAATTAGGGTTTCAAAGGATTTAGGCTCCAGCGTAGAATCAATCGCCGGCACCAGGTCGTATGGATTGAAGTCTGTTTAAGTTAGCCTAGTCCAAAGGATACTGCCTTTTACTTACGCTATGTTTGTGTCCTCAGTCTATCTTCACTGCTAACGGTAGAAGGATGAACCCCTCCCCACACCTTACCCCCTCCTGTAAAATCCCCGTTTCCGACAGAGTTAAGCCTGCTATGTTTTTCTATGTTTTATGGCATCTATACTTCCTTTTCGGTCACTGATCCACTTGCTTTTGTCAGTTGTGGCCATGTATTCATTTAATCGTCTCCGGAATCTGGGAGTGTACATTCAGTATGCTGAAGGCTGCAGGGCCGGACTGGCCGAGGTGGACAACGGGTGTTGCCGCAACATCAGCCCCCTGTAACAAAAGCAGGTGCAGTGTTTTCGTCTGATAGCCATTTTCTGTTTACCATGCGCCGACGCACTCCCCAGTCATGTGCTGGGCTGGGGAGCAGAAGTGGGCGAGCCAGCAAATTACAAAGAAGAGCCAAGCCAGAGCCGAGCCAAGGATCTGGCTCTGATCCTAGAGCCTGTGCATGAGCCAAGCCCTGAAAATATGTGTTAACAAACCAAGAAAAATACGATAAACTTTCTTCAAAGTTGGAAAAAAAAATATTGTTAACATGTGGAAGTTTTGACACTAATAGGGCACATTATAGTACTGCACTGAAAAGTACTTATTAAAAGTGATCGTTTTGTACAACTGGTAGCCTGAACTCACATATTCAAAAGTGCTTACATACTTGATAATGAAGAAGAATGTTGTTGAAATATTTGCCTAAGATCACACAATTTAGGTGGGTGAAGCTGTGATTTATTGAGGTTTTCTGGGTTCACTCTGAACAAATAAGCCAGTAAATGGATATCTATTTGTCATTCTTTATGTTAAGGCTTTGTTTTACCTCTTATTTCATCCTTCTGCAGATTTTAAAATGCATCACAAACTCGACTCTAAGTCTTTGGAACGTTTCACATGGCCACCAGTTACATTAAACAAGATCACATGCATTGTTCCTTGGCATGATCAGGTTAAGTGATGTGCCTATAATAACATGATGTTGAGCTGATGCTGAGACTCAAACCTGGTTCCAGAGTTCCACAGTCTGCAGTTCTGGCCGTGACACCACATCCCGGGTAGAGGGAGACAGAAGCCACATGAACGTGTAGCTAATTATGGGCTCGAGGTTCCAACAGGACCTCAAGCTTGAGCCTAGCTTGAGCTTTCAGTTGCTCGCCCAGCTATACTGGGGAGCTTTCAGAGTTTCTGGCAGTCGAGCCGCTTCAAGGCTGCTCTCAGTACTACAACAGATGCGGGGGAGACACCATCACCTATTATTGTTTAAGTTCCCATTAGAGTGGAAATTCATGGGTTAAGTACTGTAGCTAACAGACACTGCTGTGGTGCGTCTTTGTTCTAAAAGGGAGGATAGGAAAGCTGCCACTCAGCAACACAATCTGGAACCTTGCAGTCATGCAAGAAGATGAGGAAGTCCTGCAAATCACCAGAGCAATTTTACAATCCCTAATAAGGGTAGTTACTGACTCTGCTCTAGCGGAACCTAGAGCTAAAAGGCAATAGGAGGACCAGGACGAAGAGATGGATGCCGATCAAAAGGCACAGCCTGCTCAGAAACGAGACAACCGTAAGCATACCAGATAGACTTTAGGCTTTCAAGAGAAGCCCTATAAGAAAGAGGGCTTTTATTCACAATATAGTGAGGTGCAGGTAGACAACCTTACATTGAATGATGCCATCAAACAACTCCAGTTCAAGGAATGTAAAGACACAGACTTCTATTCCTCTCTATCTCAACAGAAGGTATTATTTTCAGAATTTGAAGAGGAATTTTCCTCCACTCTGATGGTGAATATAATTTTTGGATTAATGGCCTCAACATCATCTCTGGTGTCCGAGGAGTCAACATTGCCATATGTGTTCGACAGAAAGGTGGAAGCTGCCTTCAAACGGTCCTACTCAGCATCCAACTTTGTGATCAGGGCAGGGACCAATGCAGCATGTGCAATACAGGCATTACTCAAGGGTTGCCAACAGTTGTTCGACTGCACCGAGGAGAAAGACAATTCGACTTCCATCCTTGCAAAAAATGCAACTGATGTTGCCATTTTGTCAGACAGATTGATGATAGTAGGACCTCTTCTACTATGGAGGAAGTCCTGGAAACTGAAGATCGCTTAGAGTTCGCTCAATCAAAAGCTTCTTTTTACAGACTGACAGTCTTTGGGACAGAACTTGATGAAATGGCCCAGAAGACTGCAGAGGAGAAAAAGATCCTTACATCTTTCAAATTATTCACCAACAATGAGTCTTTAATATTAAAACATTAGCCTTTAAAACCTTTTGTGGCTGAGGTCGGAGGACTGTGTTTGGCAACAAATCCCAACCAGTTATTCCTCAAGGTCCAGGGCAGTCACACCAGTGACATTCATGAGGTTGAGGTTAGGATGGGGCTATTTTATTATCGGTGGTAGGTTGTGGGTTGGGTGCTTAACCTCATCAGAGATGGTTATATCATTCTGTTTTTACATTGCACAGGTTCGGTCTACCTCTTTACCAAGAGACGAGTGCAAAAGACAATCTATGCTGTTGCAGAAAAAGGCAATAATACCAGTTCCGGAAAACCAGAGAGGAAGGGGTTGATTCTACTCATTTCCTGGTCCCAAAGGCACCAATGGCTTGCGTGCGACCCTTGGTTGTCAGTGCATATTTTATAAAGCTTGGTATATCTTCATTCAATTACGACTGGGAAAAGGAGTGTAATAATTCAATTACTTACCGGTAATCCTCATTACCGTCATTCGTAGTTCTCCGTGTCCCAGTCCAAACCTGCTTCCTCCTGTATTCGTACCTTTAACTGGACAGCGTGTAAGTTACAGAAGGAATGGCTGGATAGGTCTCGTCTTCTACTTCTAGCAGCTCTGCAACTAGCAATGAAATCGAGGAAGTGTCTAAAAATAGCATGTCAGAGATTTGTCCGGAGGCGCAGTCACCTCTTTCAGTTTTGACTGGGACGAGGAGGATTATGAATCGAGGTAATAAAGATTTCCGATAAGTAATTACCACTTGTTAAAAGAGAGACAGCATTGTTATGACAAAGTTACTTTTCCTACAGTTCATAAGAGTTTGGACACATTAGGAGTCCCATTCCCTGCTGGAATCTCTTTTCAGGAACTTTAGGTATTGAAACCATAACATTTTTAAGGCTTTCTAAGACTGCTTATCTTTGCACTCGAGAAGCAGTGTGATTTGAGCATCTTTTTTGATCTTGGTCGAGGAGCTCTTTTTTGTTGTCTTATTCTAGGACATTTAAGTTGTTTCACAAATTAATTTTTGTCAGTGCCAGAATTTCCGAAACCGAGTACAGCAGTGCTGCGTGGCCGTTCGTTTAAGTGGTTGAAGAATTTCAAGGTGCTTTCATCAAAAGGCTAGCTTTATAGCACTGTGGATTATATCCTCTGTGTCATCATGATTGAACAATGATTTTGCTGTTGCGGTCTGTAGCGTTTGCATGTAAGCACAGTTTCATTTTATATCTGTCTCCTATAATATTGCCTGTGTTCTAGATTGAAACGTTTGTGGTTTCTGAGTGTACGGGGCTCTGCTTCCAGGCATCTGCAGGCATCCTAGAGACTCGTAGGTTGTAGGTTAGTGCATTATAGCTTTTCTACAGCTACTACAACATAATTTCATGTGACCTAATCACAAGAAGTCTGGTGACTTTCAGAAGGTGACCAGTGATCCAAGTATTTCCAGAAGTTACAAAAGTAAGGACACACGATACGAGCATTTATATTTGAGGACAAGTTCGCCAGTTTACTTTTACTAATCGTAAATGTCAGATTAAAATCCTTAGGAAACAGACAGTAATGGTGCTCGCGTATTACCGTTATGTGTCTGTTACAATGCGTGTGGTGCCGAGGCCAGAGTTAGAAGATCATTTGCATTTGGAACATCCGTGCATGTCTTATTTACGAGGCAGGCAGGCATTTCACCTCGATGTGGCATTCTACTTTAAGCATGCATGTTACTTTACACACATCACGCAAGGAAGCCATCTATTTAGTCAATGCAAACCGGTAAAAACGCAGCCTGCCTGCCTGAAGAGAAACTGTCTCATGTCACCACTTCAGTGTTGAATATCAAATTAGCTGGGGACTTTTTTAATTTAGGCAGAGGAGAAAAAGGAGAAGAAACTAGTTAACTAGATAGTCTAAAGGACTTTAGATGGAGAATACACATGGCCGTTGATTTACCAGAATGCCCGGAGTAGTTAAGGTGACATCATACACCCTTTGACCTTAATAGCATCACAGGAAGCGACGTCAGTGTGCCTCTATAAACCAAGACGTTGACCATGTCCAATAGCAGACTTACAAGCATAACAAACCATTCTCACTCATACTCACCTACTCACACACTCTTGCTCACCCATTTACCTTCATTCATTTTTACTCACTATTATCCTGACTCACTCTCACTCTGACTCACGTATACTTCCTCACTCAGTTTCACACGCACGCAATCACACACACACACAATCACACACACACACAATTACGCATACAAACATACACACACATATAAACACAGTCACCCAAACTCCCTCTCACACACTTGCGTACCTACATCACTCATAACCTGTCTGACATCATTGATGACAACATTGTGCCATTCTAATAATTCCCGCATTTTGCCACTGTTCCACAGATCTACATACTGGGACTGGAGGTAGTGTTAAGCAATAGTTCCAGAGTTGGAATACCCTTTTGTGTCTGTGTAGACCTACTAACTTGCATGTTTTAGGGGTTTTTTCCAGCTCCTCTATAATCTTTTCCCATACTGAGAAAAGTTGGAAACTTACTCCTGACAGGGAAAGAAGTAAAATGTCTTCCATGGTTGGGAAAAAAGTGGTTAGAGAAAAAGTGAACTTGTAAACACTCAACAGATTTATGCATGAGCAAATCTACACATGCATATTTGTTCTTGTTAAAATGCAGTTCGCAAATATTTTCTAGGAGTACAATTTCCTGGCCTACTTCTGTAAATTATTGTGAATTCATGAAAGCTGTAAATCTGCCCTAATGTAAGGACATTCGCAATGGGTGCATTTTTGTCACTTTATTCAAGAATTCGTCCCCTAATTAGGTCTTGAATTAACCAAGACCTGTTCTATCTGTCTATCTATCTATCTATCTATCTATCTATCTATCTATCTATCTATCTATCTATCTATCTATCTATCTATCTATCTATCTATCTATCTATCTATCTATCTATCTATCTATCTACCTATCTATCTACTTCAGTGTGAGTGACAGTTTTCTGCTCTTTCACAAATAATGTATCAGCACACAAAGTACTGACTACTGTGGCAATGTCTGTTTTTTAGACCAAAATACATTATTGTTTTTTGCCAATGTTTGTACTCGTGGCGAGGGCGTGGCAGCTCCTACAACAATAGAGGTTTACAAAAACTATGTCAAAACAAGACACACATTGACAAAACCAAAAAGCTGATCACCTGTGTCAGATGTATTGGCTGTGCCATTTATTGCTTATTTTCATGTTTCCCATAATAATAAACAGGTTGCACTGATTTTCCATTACAAATATTTTTAGGGAATACTAGCATTGATAGATGATGCTGCACACAAATGGTAGTTAAATGTTCACAGTAGTTTAACAAAACTTGTCTTTCCTATTTTCATTTTGTTGTGAACATTTAATTTGAAAGCAAAAACTCATCAATCTTGCTTTAAAGCCTCCGTAAATATTTCCATCTAATCAGAGCGCATTCTGGAAGCATTATACATAGCCTCATATTGTTAAACTTCACAAACGTATGTGCACACTTTAAAACTGGGACCGCTGTCCACAATGTTGTCCGAGCTTGCAACATTTCATTAAATCTCTCCACTCCATTAATAAAGGCTTTACATTAATAAGCCACAAATACAAGATCGAAACAGCATGAATGTATGCACACAAATATGACCCTAAATGCAGACAATGCCTTCCCTGATCCATAATGTGGTACTGTAAACTGGCAGCAAAAGGGTTTGTGTGCAGGGGGTTGGAGCTTCTTGTCCAAACATGAAAACTTGTTGTCCTTGACCACAAACAATGTCATGTGAGTTGGGCTAAAGAAAATCCACATCCCTGCCAATGCTAGAGGGAACAAGGCACATATAGATAATGAGGAACAGAACAATGAAAAACAGCATTAGAGGTGCTGGGACCAGGGTGAAAAGGATCAGGAGGGCGAGGAAGATGTGGAACGTGGGATCTGGACCCAGTGGACAAGGGCCCAAAGGAACAGAAGGACCAGAGTAGAAGGAACAGAAGGCCATAACAACATAGAATGCTATGAGGGCCTGTGTGCACCAACCAGGACCAGAGGGGTGAGGACAGTCCAGGCCAGGAGTAGCAGATCCAAGTAGGTAGACCAAGTAGAACCAGTACTTTGAGACTAATGGAGACACAAGTCAGAGACAGAAGGGCCAAGACCTCAGATATCAGACCAGGGAGGACCAAGGGGGCCAGAAGTTAAAAGGACCAGGAAGACCACGATCAGAAAGGATCAGGACTAGCAGGACTTTGAGACTCTAGATTAGAATGACCGGAGGGGGTTATAAAGGACAAGGAAGTCTAGGTCCAGCGGGACCAGGATGAAAAGGTCTGGGAATGTCCAACTCAGCGGGATTCTAAACCAGAGTGACAAGAACTACATGAACCAGGATGACCTACAACATAGGAACCAGGAGGACCGGTGCGAGCGGGATGAGGAAGACCAAAGCCAATCAGACCATTACTAGGAGGACCATGTTAGAGGGGCCCATGGTCTAATGGACAAGAACAAGGTAGAACAAGCAAACCAGGAGGCCTTTAGGACAAGTAGGAGAAGGATGGGGCAGGAGGACCAGGGACTAGGAGGACTAGGGAAACCAAAGCCAGTGGTACTAGCACTAGAAAAACTGATTCTTGAATTTTTAAAGTTTGGTAGCAAGCCATCATGTCTGACTGTACTGTTCTTCAGATGTTTTGTGCATAGACAAGACTACCATGACAGCAGTTCCTGTCAATGTAGAGAGTTGTCCAGAGGGACAGCAAGCAACTCTAAATTTGGAGGGTGGAGGCCCCTCAGCATGTCGCTGGTATTGTCCTTCGCCATCCTGATGGAGTTACCTCTGTCTTTAAAACTGTAAATCAGGCCCATAGTTTTCCTTACTTCTATCATGAGATTGAAATGAAGCCTCTCAATTATACTGTGTTGGCCACTTCTTAAGTGGCCCTATACAATTATTTCAATTTGATAAAATCACCCTAAATATGACATCGCTCTATGTTACAGGTCTACAACATTTCAATTTCTGTTTTTTGCTTACACAGATCATTGTTTTCAGGTTTTTTAGTCTGTTCTGTTTAATTAAACTGAACCAGAATTATTAATTCAAAAATGCACTGATTTTCTGCACAAAACCATGTGCTCCCACAACATGGAGCCTTTTGGTAATACTATATCTGCCCCTTGTACCTTCCAATGGCTTTGTGAGTAAGATCGAGTATATAGCTTTAGAAGAGTAAACCGGTTTAATTAGCTTGCAAAGGTTCCTTTTTTTAAACTTTTTTTTAATTTTCAGATAAGCAGTCAATTTGATAAATACAGTAATCAACACATAATGACCATTTATTGGTTCTTCATCTATACAAAACATTCATATAAATTCAAAATGTACATTAGTGAGAACAGCATATGAGAACAGCGTAAAAATGGATAAGGGGAAAACAAAGGAAAAATACCCAGAGCTGTTTCGGAGAGGAAAACTTTAGTTCAATTTTCCGAATTCCCATCTACTCCATCAAGAGCCGCCATACTTGGCGGCCCCTTTTCTTCGCTCTTCTCCCTTTACATTTATACAATGCCTTTTCAAAATTGTACACATAATAAAGTCTAGCAAACCACTCCTAAAAAGTCAGCTGATCTGCATCTTTCCATTTTGAAACGATCATTAAATGGACAATGGCTGTTACCATAAAACATAAATACATTTGGGTTGATTCCATCTGTAAGCTTTCATCGAAGCCAAGTAACACCATTGTTGAAGTTAATAGGACTGGCCGCCCTGTGGTTTGGTTCAAAAAGGTTTCTATCCCCTGTCTCAATGCATTAAATTTACTGCAATCTGAGAACATGTGTACCATGTCAGCAGGACCTTATCCACATCTTCGGCAACAATTGGTTTCCCTTTTCCCCCAATCGTGCAATTTTTCTGGAGTAAAATATAACCTGAACACTGTTTTAAAATGTTGGGCTTTAAGATTAGCGGATAAAAATATCCTTTTAGACAGCTTTAGGGATCTACACAAATCCACATCCTGATTCCCAAGCTTCACAGCCATGTACGTTCTGACCTGACTATATCATCTTGATTAAGACTCATCAATATTGAATACAGATCATTAGCACGAGGCTGCCTATACACTTAGGGGTCTATTAACATGGCAGGTGGATCAACATCACCCGTATGGTGGTGGCGATCTGCCTGCCATTTCCGTCTGCCCGCCTAACAGTTCCCCTTGCCATATTAGGATGGCAGTAGGGACCCAAGTGGATGGAAAGACCGTCTGGCAGTTTTCTGCCGGGTGGCAATCCGCCCGATTGCCTACCATGCGGAAAAAACATGCAATATGGTGGCGGTGCCTGGAAGGCACCACCATCCATACTACGATGATGGCGGTCCCATGCCTTTCCATGGCGGAGACTCCACCAAGGAAAGGCATGCGGAGACTGCCTTTGGGGGCCCGTTGCGGGCCCCCAGGGGGTTGGTGCCTGTCACGTTGTGCATGCAAATGCACAGCATACTCTTTTAACATAGTGGCGGGTTCTGAATACAGGACCGCCCGTCACAATGTTAAATATACAGGATGTGACCCCCATGGTGGCGGTCGCATCCTAATTGGCGGTGCGGCACCTCTGCACCACTGCCAGCCAGTCCCAGCACCGCTAGGGTGGCGGGCGGACTCCATTCCGCCCGCTGTCCTAATAGACCCCTAAGTATTCTAATAGTGGAATCTGAAGGAGGCTAGCAAGCTGCGACACAACTGGTTTGATTGTCTCCCTGATTTGTATATACTTAAGCAAAGTCATAGGGGCTACCCCATATTTCTCCTGGAGTTCTTCAAATGACATTACCCCGGTCCCATTAAAGATGTCGCCTAAGTTATTTATTCCAGCCAGTTCCCAAGTTCTACCTATTAAGTTGTGAGTGCAGCCTGGAAGATTGCCGATTGCCATATCAATAGATACCTCCGAACCTTTGGGAGTTTCATGAGTTTGCTAACCTTGCTCCAGACATTCCAAGCTGCTCTTAGGGATTTGAAGCGTGTTCTCTTATAATAGCGCCACTCCAACTGCCTCAGTAGGATTCCTGGAACTGCATCCCCTATGGCAAGCTCATTGATAGAGGGGGGAGTTTCCCTGTCTTGATCTCCCAGCGATGGTTCTGTCCATATTTTAGTTTTAAACAAACTGGTCATTTGCTGCAGTGTTATGGCCCAATAGTAATATAACATATGAGGGACTGCCAATCCTCCTCGATTTTGTGGTAAAGACATTAGCTTCAGTGATCTTATCATTTTATACCCCCAAATAAATTGTGAAAAAATTCCTTCTATTTCTTTTTAAAATACGTTTGACGGTTCCAGCAGTATACATATAAATAAAAGATTTTTGGGAACACTGTCATCTTTAGGACGTTTCCTCTCCCTATTATAGAAAGATGCAAATTGTCCATTCTCTTCAGATCTTCCCGATCTTCTTTATAAGAGGCGCCAAATTGATATCCCAGATAGTCGCAACCTCCGCAGCTATGTTTATCCCTAAGTATGTAGCTGCCTCCGTCCGTCATGGATCTTGAAACCGCGTGACTTTAGAGCAAACTATCTATGTTTTCTCGGTGTTTAACCCATATCCTGATTGCCTCCCAAATTCAGATGCCAGGACTTTGATCCTTCCTAAAGCTTCTAGTGGGTCAGGGGTGACGATTGCGATGTCGTCAGCGTAGGCTAACACTTTGGTGCTATATCCCAAGAACACTACCGGTTTAATACCTTGATCATTTAGCATGTATCTGATTAAGGGGCCAATATAAAGGACAAAAAGGATATGGGAGCAGGGACAGCCCTGTCTTGTGCCGCGAGCAATCTTAATCCTTTCTGATTCCTTTCCCATCATCTTTATTTTTGGATAAGATTGTACATACATTGCCCTTAGTGCAGTCAATATGCGAGGGCCGAAGCCATTGGATCTTATACTATGCCACAGGTATGGCCACTCAACCTGATCAAAAGCTTTTTGTGCATCCAATAGAATTAGGGACATCTGCTCTCCTGCCACTTCCACTATATAAAATATTGATATTACACGACGGACATGGTCAGTCGTTCTTCTGATTGGAATGAAGCCATGCTGGCATGGACTAACCAAAGAGGCGATTATTTTTGCTAACCTGAGCGCTATAATTTTAGAGTAAAGTTTCTCATCGGCGTTTATCAGGGAGATAGGTCTATATGAGGCTGGGTCCTCTGCTGATTTCAGAAAGATGACAATGTTGGTCTCCTGCCAGGAATGAGGCGGAATCCCCTTCTGCTGTACCGCCAAGAACAGATCTAGCAGCAAGGGAGCCAGTTATGTCTGTAAAGCTTTGTAAATCTCCATTGGGATCCCATCTGGTCGGGCTGTCTTGCCAGATGCCCAGATGCCCTTGCCTGGAGCGCCTCGATAACCTCATTCAATGAGATCTCTTCTTCCAGTTCTTGAATTATTGGAGGCATTATATTGGTTCCAATGTCTTCAGATGTTAATGAGCTGTCCCTGGAACTATACAGGTCCTTATAGAATTCCTTAAATGTTTTTACAATATCTTGGGGCTCTGTCACGATTTTACCATCCTTCCTCTTAATTGAAGTGCCAGATGTTTCCCTGTCATCTCCCCATATTCATAACTATCCCTGGCCCTAGTTTGGAATATTTCAGCTCTCTGTTTGGTATAAATTCCATGAATTTTAGCTTTGGTACTTATAACTTTTAAATCTAGTTATTTTTGTAGTTCCTCCTGCTTTCTACCAATAGCTGCCATATGCTCTTCCTCATGTTTAGAAAGCTTCCCTGTAAGTTGATGTATCGCCTCTCTCTGTTCTTTCCTGTGTCGCCCCACAAAGCTAATGATCTCCCCTCTAAGCGCCGCTTTGAATGCGTCCCATACACTTTCTCTCGAGGTGCTGAATCTGTTTATATCAAAATATTGCCTAGTCCACCCCTGATATGTTCTATAAAGCCATCAGTAGCCAGAAGTTTCCTATCAAAAGACAATTTTGTGAAAGTTCTCTCATGCCCCTGAACTACAATTTCCAACATAAGAGGGTTGTGATCAGACAGGACCTTAGGTAGTTTTATTATGTTAGCTCCCTTTTTAAGAGAGCAGGATGCAAACAAATAATCAAGCCTAACATACTTCCTATGTGGGCAAGAAAAATAGGTGTGCCCTGGGTCCCCTGATTTTTTTTATAAGACCACATATCCACTAATCTGTGACTGTCCATTAAAACCTGTGGCTTCCTCTCCTGGTACCCTCCCCAAGGGGGGTTGTGTTTCTAGATGAATATTAAAATCGTCACAAATTGTAAGCGGGGATGGCCAAGAAGCGAGTTCTAGTTCTAATTCTGTCAGCAAATCTGAGTTATCGAAATTTGACTCGTAGATCGTACATATTGTTAATCCACTAGACAATGAGACTATCGCCCACCTACTCCATTTATCCGACAGAGTTCTCTCAATTGGTAAAATCCGATTAGAGATATGTATTGCAACTCCTCTTGTTGTGATAGTCTGTAATGAGCTAATATAGCCTGGAATAACATTGAGCCATCTCTATTGCCATGAAATATGGGTTTCCTGTTGACATATAGTATCAGAACCCAGTGTTCGTAGCACCTCTACTGTCCTACCTCTCTTACCCCTGTCATTCAGACCACCGATATTTACAGAGCAAATACTCAGCCTACCCATCCCTAAAGTTTGTTTGATACCTAGGTTGCCCCTTGAACCATTCCTTCATCTTAAAGCCTATCCACCTACAACACTCCCCCGCTTTTATGATTTTTTTTACCCCCCATCCATCCCCCTCCCTCTGCCCTCCCACTCTCCCCACCCCCGCACCCTCCCTCCCTGCCTTATGAAGCACCAGACCTAGCTAGGTCTGTGGTTGATGAACGGTGGTGCTCTCCCGATGGTGATGTATAAAAAAAGCATATGTATACCCTTAAGAACCCCCTTAGCCCTCAATATTTCAAAAGAAAAGAAAGGGAAGAATAAAAAAGAGGAAATAATATGTGCCTAAATACCAGAAATGTCACCCTGAACATTCAAGACAAAAACAGTTGCTTGTCCCTAGATACTTAGAACTCTATTAAATCTAGATTCCTCCTGAACCCTGTCTAAAAATGTCTGTCTGAAACAAGCTTGACGAAAAGGGAAAGAGAAGAGAACAGAAAGAAGAGGACCCTGACACAGACACAGATGAGTCATCTCCCCCCAGCGTCCAAAAACTCCTTTGCCTTGATTTCCGATGTGAAGAATCTAGTTTGATCGTTCCAAATAACTTTCAATCTGGCCGGGTTAAGAAGAAAAGCCTGAGCACATTTTTCCTGAAAGTGCTTGATCATCTGACGCAGACGCCAGCAATGTTCAACAGTGATATGGCAAAAGTCTGGTCTGGTGAAAAATGAGAACCCATCCACAGAACGTTGCGCTTCTGGTCTTGCTTTTTCAAACATGTTTTGACGCAGTAGATAGTTTCTGAAATAAACCAGAAATGCCCTTGGTTTGGCATCTGGATGAGCTGGCTGACGAATAATAAATGGTACTCGATGCGCCCTTTGTATTTCCTATTGCCAGTTCCAGCCTTCCAGTTCTGGGAAGGATTTCTGCAGCATCTGAACCATATATGAGCGTGTGTCAGGCCCCTCCTTCCCCTCAGGGATGCCCAGGAACTGCAAGTTATTTCTTCTCTGGCGGTTTTCATTCTCTTCCAACTTCCAATGGATATCTACGAGTTGTGCTTCGTGGGCTTCTACTTGTCCCTTCGATCCTGCTACCTCTGACTCCAAAGAAGCCATTCTTGATTCTATCTCCGTTATCCGATTGCTTATGTCCTTGCAGGTTCTTGCTACTATCCTTATTGCCTCTTGTAGTTTACGGGCAGCAATCTGAGATCTTTTACTCTCCAGCCGCGATTCGTCTCATTGTGATACCACACACTGCTGGATGGATTCCAGAGTTGGGGGGGCTGTGGAGAGTTCTTCCCTGGTAGATTTACGGCTGTCCCCCATCAGTTGATCCCCCAGGGAGTAATCCCATCTTGGATCATTTTGACTCTGATTATCGGTTCTACCCACTCTGGAATGCGTTTTCCGTGTTGATACTATGGTACCCTTGCCTCCTATGCCTATGCCCATTGCGCTGCTCTCCTCACTTGATTCAGTATTGGACCCAGAGTCTGTCCCCAGACCTGACCATGTAGCATCAGATAATGAGAAATAGTCATTCGCCTCAGAATCAATGTCTTTCCCTATGATCCAGAGGGGTTCTATGAATTCTAGAGAGACACTCCTGGTTTGATTCCCCCCCCTAGGCTCTTGTGTAAGGGGGTTTCGTTCAGTTGTCCCCAATATATCCTTATTGCGCCCCTTTTTTCCCCCAGGAGCATTGGTTTCTTGGTAGGGTTCTTTTCTCTTAATCGGGCCGCCGGCTGGCCTATTTCCTTCAGACCTGTCAGGGAAATCCCTGTGTCTTGACCTCTTCCCCCGAGATCTGCGTTACTTGCATTGCCTGGGGAGCCTTCGATCTGCTCTGCCATCCCCACTTCTTGATCTCAATCCTCCTCCTATTCCTCCTCCTGCTGTATTTACACATTGATGTGGTCGCCCAGTGTCTTGGCCTCCCCAGACCCCCCCGATCTTTGGGTGGCATACCGGCCGGTGTTAAGACCTGCCTACTTCCTTCTTCGGTTGTCTCTGTCCGCTCGTCCCCCTGATGGCCTCCTTGATCTATGGAGCAGCTTCCTGCTCCCCTGAGTATCTCAATGACTGAGACGGCGGCAGTGCAAGGCAACTTGGGCTGCACACTCATGTCCCTCCCCTTCTTGTCAGGGAGGTTCTTCGCTCCGATACTCTGTCTGCGTCCCTGGGCACTGACGGGCACTGAGTCCGTTTCCACGGCACTTCTCTGTGAGAATTCCTGGGGGCCTGCATGAAGCACTGCACTTCTCCCTTTTGCGCCGGCTTTTGGACCCATATATCCAGGGCAGGCTGAGGAACCGTCCCTCTTACAGCGCCTCGGGACCCGGGTCAACTCCTGCTCGAAGCCTTTGAAACTGGCGATCAGTTGCTCCGTGACCTCCACCAGCACTGCAACCCAGCCCCTGGTCAGGTAAGGTTTGGCCAGGTTTCAGTGCAGCCGCTAACTTTTAAGCTTCCTACTTGAGGGTACTACATCTTTGCCCTTTCAGCATATGTGCCCTAATTTGATTCTGCCATCACCACGGGAGCCACCTACGACCGGCACTACTCACTCTGCCGCCATCTTCCTTTCTCCGACACCCAAGCTACTATCGTCTTGCAAAGGTTCTTATCATCTTTATTATTAGTCACATTTGCAGGTAAATATATAGGAGACAGAGCATTTGTGGAGCACAAGACAGTTCTATAATTCCCAAGTTGCTATGTCTTGGCCCATGGATTAATGGAGTAGCATTATGTGCAATGTCTGTCAAAGTAACTTGGAAACAGCCAAACATTTGGGAACTTTAGACCTATAAGTTAGTGCCTGCATCTAAGCCAGTTTTTGAACTAATGCCCTATTTAGCAAAATCACAAGGTTTGCGACCACAAAAGTACTTATCATTATGTATAACATTGATTGTATGAGTTGTAAATTTCTTTAGGGTAGTAAAGGGACTTTTCTCTGTCATTTAACCAGCAGCTGGGTTAAGAGTGAAGTGTTTCTGCTATTTTCATGGCCATTAGCCACCCAGTGCAGAATCTTCACTATTTGCCAGCAGCTGGGTAAATAGTGATGTAAATGGTGGCTTTCCTAAGTTAATACTTGATGATAATATTGTATTTGTATTTTTTGTCTTCCCTTTGTTTTGCATCTTGGTAACATTAGTTTACTTTTTGCCTCCTACAGTGAAACCAAATATCTGTAGGCTTTCTAAGATTTTTGCTAAGGCACTTTTACCAACCTTTTGCAATGATTCTGTGTATTGTGCCACTGACTTAAGATGGCAGACAGTTTTCTTCTTCCACGGGAGAGACATGTTAATCCTCTTCCATGTCTATGCACTACTTAAGGTGATTGGGCACAGTGATCTGGTCATGTGACCAAGGCTTTTGCTAAAACGCATCTGTGGTGATTTGTTGAATTAACCAACTTGCTTTGGAATACCTTGTGCTTCTATGAGTTTGCTGGATTTGGTTCATTGCAAAGTTTGCTCCTGTGGTTGTTGATCCACCTCCTGTGAGGTTCGGGTACCCTTTTCTGGGGGGAGCCTCTGTGGTGGATATATGTATTTTGTATATATGTATATGTTTATATGTATATCTGTTACCAATGGGGTTGCTGGTTGGCTAGGGTATGCATCTAAACCAGGCAGAACCCACCACTCTAGTCAGGGTAAGTGAGTTACACACACAAGAGAACCCCTGTTCACCTCCTTGGTAGCTTGTCAGAGCAGTTAGGCTTATTCCAGAGGCATTGTTTAAAGTGTCTGCACAACACACTCACATGCAAGTGACACACTAGGCGCACCACAAAAAGAATCTACACAAGGTTATATAAACATATCCTTTGTATCTAACACATTAGACCACAATCACATAACTCACTGGGCTATTAGTCGCTTTTCGTGACGTCACATTGTTCATAAAATCACTTTGCCACTAATGGTCATAACAACATAGATTGTGCAATCACGTAAATACCTGTAGGCTGCACACATTATAAAAACACCATCACTGAGCACCTAAATGCAACTCCTGAAATAATGCCTGTTATCCTGCCAAATGCAAGGCAGGATAACAGGCATTAACACACATTATAAAACACCATCACTGAGCACCTAAATGCAACTCCTGAAATAATGCCTGTTATCCTGCCAAATGCAAGGCATACGCGCCATAAATCAACACATCAGGGTATGAAATGCAGCAGTTTTGGTTTAGCAACAAACTACCTAAATTACCAGATATCACTGTGCTAGAGTGATTCCAGAAGGAGAATGAGCCGAGCTGTACCTCTGTGGAGGAGTCCCTTCTGCCTGACTTGTGGGTCCCACTATGGCACCGAAGGCCCGTGACAAGGCAGCTGAAGGCGATCGCATGGTGCAGCTGCAAGCAATTTCTGTACTCAATACTTCCTACAGCTATGTCACCAAAAGGAGCCCGGAGGACACACACACCGTCCTCCTCCAGTGGATGACCCCCACCTGGAGAGCTTCCCAAAGCTGGCTGCCCTTTTCCACGCGGTGCTTCTGCCAGCCAGTGCAGTCTTAACAAGCTCTCCCCACAGTGCAATTGGTGAGTAGACCACGCCGTGTGCTCTGTAGGCAAGGAGATCAGGTGCTGCCACCCGCTACCTAGCGGTGCTGCAGCTACGAGTACAGGAGGCCCCCAGTACTTTAGTGATTTCTTGGGCTGTGCTTGTAGGCGGTAATGCACCCCTGATCCGGACAATAAGCGTCCATTTGGAACAGGAACAGAGTGTCAGACGTGCTGTGCCCAGTTGACATCCAGTTGTGCTGGTTCTACCTGACCGACTCTGTACTCTTAGAGGCTGGCCGCTCTAGGGGGTTCTCTTCCTCCAACACATCAGAGAAACCAGCCTACCAGGCCGGCTGATAGGGGATGCAGCACATACGGAAGGACCCGATGCTCTTCAAAGTTGGGGAAAGTGAGAATCGCCTTCACCCTTGAGCTTCAGTGTCCTTCTGACGAGCCGGACAATAAACTGCTTAGCACGCGTTAGGTGCTAGGACATCAACCAGCGCTCTCCACCGAGTTCTCACTGCCGGTCGGGTCACTGGGAGAATAAGCAAAACTCATGCTGCTTATCCTATGAGAGTGCTCACCATGCACTTCCCCTTTGGGAGTGGATTAGCTATGAAAGCAGGGAGAGGGGGACACCACCCATGCCCTTGAAATCACTAGGGTATAGAACGAGGCACAGACAGGCCAGCACACAGGGTCACTATGCAAAGTGGCAGCCCTTCAGCCATGCAGCAGGTTAGTCCCCTAAGGCCAGTAGTCCAAAATGGTGGTTCCTCCTGGCACACAGTAGTCCTCTGGTGTAGAACCAGCAGTGTCTAGTTACAAGTCCATGCAGTGTCTACCATCATGGGGTCACAGCCTCTATACTTATTGTCCAAACGTCTTTATTCTGGGGACACTTCAAACAACTTTCAGAAGTGCACAACACTCCCATTCTATCCCAAGCCCTGGTTCCAGGCACACTACAGAGAGGCGGAGACAGTATTGTAAAAGTCAGGCACATCCCTATTCAGGTGCAACTCTTCCCACCATTCTAAATGCAGACCTACCTATTCAGGTGCAGGGGACTCTCCTCCCACCACTCTAAATGCAGCCAAGGTCTATTCAGCCCTGCGCTGAGTCACCCAGAAAAGACAAGACACGCCTCAATCCCCTTGTGACTGTCAAGAGTGAATGCACATTCCCTTGCTCCTGTTAGTCTAAACCAGACGTTGAACACACAACCAGACAGGGCACAAAGAGTCATAAGCACACACAAATACCTACTTCTAAAAGTGGTATTTTTAAAATAGTAATAACAAATCGGTTTCCACCAATAAGCAGGTTTTATTACTACTATTCCAAACATACCAAACATGGCCACACTACCCCTTTCATATTACCACTGAAGCACATATCAGTGAATTCCCAATGCAAACCTATGAGAGGGCCGCCTCATAGCAGTGAGAAACAAAATAGGCTGTTTGTTACTACCAGGACATGCCACATAGCTAAGGAACATGTCCCACCTTTTACCTATAGGGCCGCCTAAGGCCTACCTTAGAGGTGACCTATATGTAGCAGAAGGAGAGTTTTAGGCGTGGCAGCCACTTTAAAAAACACTTCACTGTGGCAGTAAACTGCGCAGGCAGGCCCTGCAGTGGCAGAGGCCTGAGACAGATTTGAAAGGCTACTTCGTTGGGTGGAGCAAGCAGCGCTGCAGGCCCGCTAATAGCATTTAATTTACAGGGCCTGGGTATATGGGGTACCATTGTACAAGGGACTTACATATAAATTTAATATGCCAAACAGGTGTAGACCAATCTTACAAGAGAGAGCACATGCACTTTAGCACTGATCAGCAGTGGTGAAGTGCTCAGAGTCATAAAACCAACAAAAACAGGTCAGAAAAATACGGGAAGGAGGCAAAAAACTTGCGGATACCCCGGCAAAAAGGACGTTATAGTTAGAAATTAATTAGCATTTAAAAAACCTTAGAAATTCACTGAAAAACCCATAGGTTGTCAGGGACATTATAGTGGGAAGTTAGAATTTAAAAAACCTTAGAAATTCACAGAAAAAAAACAAAAAACACAGGTTTCAGGGACATTCTAGTTAGTTGGACATTTCACTTGTACAAAACCAGGGAATTCGGACGTTATAGTTAGTTGAGCTAACATGCTCAGTGAGCAACAAAAACAGGGCTACTGTTGAACATAAGGACACGTCAGAGTCCGAGGTCACGAATTCGGAACAGACCAGTGAGGAGAGTGGGTCTTTTTGAGGAGTTCCGCATCATCAGACAGAAAGCAAATGCTGGACAAGGAGGAGCGACTGGAAAAAGCGACGGCAATGCCTCACCACGAGTGACCTGAAGCAAGTGAGGGACCAAATGCTAGCCACACAGACGCTCACAATTGTAAATTTGACTCCAAGAACATTGAATAAAGCGGAGGAGAAGGTATTACAACTTGGACTAAGTTTTTGTCAACTAGGAAATCGGAAAACACACAAAGATTGATATGTTTAAGTTTTCTAGGAAAATGAAATTGACCAAATACTTTAAAGCTCAGAAACAGATGTACAAAGGAAAATGAAATATCATGGACACGGAGACTGACATACTTATAGCGAATTATTTGAAGACCATTGCACTATTAGAGGATCTTGAGAATGAAGGGGATCCAAGAGAACTGATCCCAGAAAATAAGAACAGGACGGACCAGATGGGAATTGCCCAAATGAATCCGGGCAGTGCTTTCAGACCTACATCGAGATTTGTCCCCCTAATGCCAGTGGACTCCAATGATGTTTTTATGGAAGTGGTAACTAAGGAGCTGGTCAGACTACGTACCATTAACGCCAAAAGGAGAGTAGGGGGAAATATCACAGATGAACAAAGGAAGGCAATCGTGGATTTGCAGGAGCATAACACTATTATCTTTAAGCCGTCTGATAAAGGCGGCAATGTGGTGCTAATGAGAATGGAGTACTATAAGAAGGAAGCTCTACAGCAGCTCAATGATTAGTCAAGCTATGTGAGGGTGGCACAAAAGAGGTTTGAAAATAGCATTGCACCTTACCGGGCACTTCTTACCAAATGGTATCACAGAGGCATGCTGGATAAAGAGGAGTATCCTTTTTTGGAGTGTAAACATCCACGTTTACCCATGTTTTACCACCTCCTGAAACTACATAAAAATGTGACGTGTCACCCTGGTCGTCCGATAGTTTAATCTCTGGGCAGTTTGACGGAGCACATGTCCAGGTTTGTGGACTATTTTCTATTTGGATTTGTGATACAATTGGTCTCGTATGTCAAAGACACAAAGGACTTTTTAAAACGGGTGGAAAATGTGATCTGTGGGGATGACCTGGTGATGATGACACTTGAAATTTTGAGTCTGTACATGAGCATTGATCATATACAAGGAATTGAAGCTGTGAAGCACTTACTGGGAGAACAATTGATATCTTTGGTTGAGCACAACAGTATGCTGATTGAATTTATGGACTTTTGTTTTTGCAATACTATATTTCTATTTTAGGACCAGTTATTCAGACAGATACGCGGTACTGCTTTGGGAATCTGCTTCACCCCCAGCTATGCGAACCTTTTCGTGGGTTGGTAGGAGAAGCAGGTGGCCTGGGCAGAAACCAATGGGAATTGGAACCATAGGGTTATAAGCTGGAATAGATACGTAGACAATTTGTGTATTATTTTCAGGGGCACAGAACAGTTAGCAAAGGAGTATCTGGATGTGCTCAATAGGAATGACCTCAACCTTAAATTTAGAAGTGAGATCAGTAGGAACTCTGTCAACTTCCTTTACCTCACCATATTTCCTGGGGAGGGTAGACTGTGTACTTCCTTACACAGGAAGCCCACCGCAGGAAATTTCTTGCTACACACGAGCATCTGCCATCCAGGGAAAACTATAACCAGCATTCCCTATGGCGAGCTGCTAAGAATAAAGAGGAACTGCACATGTGATTGTGACTATCAAGCAGCAGCCAAGGAAAGCATACATAGATTTGAGGTAAGAGGGTATCTAAAAGAGGCTGTCAAAGAAGCTAAGGTGAAAGTGAATGTGAAATCTAGACTTGAATTAATTAGTGACTATTCTCCGACCAAGAAAAATAATGAGGTCTAATGCCTTGAACAATTTCAGGATGATCACTGAATATTTCAGTGATTCCTCTGTCATCAGGAAGGCATTTAGGAAAAATTGGCAAATTTTTAAATCTGACCCAGTAATAGGGAAAGCTTTACCTAAAGCGCCTTTGATGACATTTAGAAGAGCTAGGACATTATGTGACAGCCCAGTTCAGTGTCACTGCATTTCAGAAAATAGGTCACCTTCTTTTGGGAAAATAGTGGGTTACTTTCCCTGCTTAAAATGTAGGGCATGTAAAAATAGCAATAAGGTTTTAAGCTATAATGTGCCTGACCTTGAGGACCGAAGAAGAATTAAGAAACTAATGAATTGTAACGCAAGCCACACTGTGTACTGTCTGGTATGTCCTTGTGGCTTGCGTTACATTGGAAGCACAATACATCCCACGAAAGTGCGTATTTTAGAACACCTTAGAGCCATCACTAATACGGATGTGACCTATCCGTTGGCCCGGCACTTCGAGGCATATCATTAAAGCAACAGGGACCTGTTGTGATTCTTCTGTATGGTTCACATACCCCAGAATATGAGAGGTGGGGATAGGCAGTTGCAATTACGCAGATTGGAATCTAGGTATATCTTTGACAATCAAACAAAGGTGTTGCAAGGACTGAATAGTGGGGAGGAAATGGCTGTCCACTTGTAGGAATTATGTAGAGAGATGTTGAGTTAAGGGAATCCGGTATCTTTCTTTTTGATGTGACACTACATGATGCAATAAGTTGAATATATTGAATATATTGATCCTAAGTATTTTTGTGATATGACCCATTCAGGGTGGAATCAGTATTGTCTATAAGAATTGCCCATCCAAAGCTAAAGTTTACCATTGTAAGTTGTAAAATGATAAATGACAGAGGTCACATTTGGGATCATTTCGTGATGTGGGAAATGCCCATTCAGGGTGGCATTACAGAGTTATGATGCTGTGATTTACGTTATGTTCAACAATGAATTTGCATATTTACAATTGGCTGACACTGTGGGACTGAAGGAACTCTGGTTTCCTTTGTTGATGTTCACATACATTATTTAAATGTTGTCTCATGTCGGCGCTGGCCACTATTGAAGAAGACGGTTGCCAAAACTTGTTGTATTTGTTCTTTCCCAATCAAATGATGGGATGTGACTGTTCCCGTGAGGGCTGGTATTTATTTACCCTAAACCTGAAATATATATATATATATAGAGTTTACCTGCTGTAGAAGACACCACATAACTGGTAAGTGTTTTGCCAAGTGCGTTTATTGAAGGAAAGCAGCAGCATGTAGGTAATTCAGTCCACCAACATGAAGTCCAACCCGACGCGTTTCACCATTGCTTCTTCAGGGGCATCGGACTCGAGCATAGAGGCAGAATGAATTTGGGGCGGGAGCTCCTTATGTTCAAATACCGCGCCTCAGTGGGCGTGGCCTGCAAAGCATGGCCTGCTGGTACTTTGAGTACCCACGTTAATCTCCAGTGAGTTCATCTGCCGCTATCTCGACCATTAAGAAGAAATAAAATCCCAGTGGATCGTGGCATGAAGTACTGACACTGCCACGGCCCAAACAAAGTCACGTAATGTAGAAGCCTCGCCTCGCGGGTCGGAACTGGTTCGGCGGTCGCCACAGCCTCAATCTCCCAAATGAAAATCCTTACTGGGCGCTCAAGGAAAGGACCGCCACTCCAATGTAACGATTTGTATTGGGTATTTTAGTCTGCCAACAGAAACAGACATGTTTTGACCTGAGGGTCTTGATCAGATAACCCATTTCTTTCAATGAACAACTTTTATACTACGTCACACATGGCGCTTTTCAGTAAACATAAACAAAATACTTCTAGAGTAGATTACTCTGCTCACTTCTCAGTTCAAAATTATATAACTTTATCAGTGTGATATTTCCCATCTTAACAATTGAACTTTATATGCAGTGTCACCCCGACATTGCTGTACTTTTACAGTTATGATCCTGTAACTTTGTACTAGCTCATATCTGGAATTATAATGAAAAAAACTGTTTACTCAATCTGAGTCTTATTTACACTTTTTGTTACATGTGGCATATGCATTACTGCACTCATCGTGAACACACTATGGATATGGTGCTTCATAATTTCAGCAGGGTGTAGGTGGGTGTAGGACACTACTTTTTGATTTGTCAAGTTCTAACCTGCAATGAATATGCATGTCTTGCAGTTACCATACATTGTTTGACCCCAAGGATGTCTAATCCAAGTCTTTGAGTATCCAAACCATTCCTACAGTTATCTTTAAGTAAAGGGTATAGTAACCAAATCCAAAATCCCTATTGGACAATTATAAACTCAACTTCTTATTGACACTCAAGGATGTAAAGGTGCTTCCACTTGGGGATCGCCTTCTACTTTTTAAATGTACTCTTGCCAGCATGACTTGTATGTGGACCTTCCTTAAGTCTGTAAAGAAAGCAAACATTTATTGTTAATAGACATATATGGAATTACAGTATGAGCCCAGGCCCTAAAAATCAGGGGAACATCGGAGTATTAGGCACAAAGAGGGAGTAAGACATATAATAACAAAACAATTCAAAATTCATAATCTGCACAGGTTATTCTTAAGGAGCCTATATAATTCATAAGTGTGTGTGTAATTCTTAGTCCTTGTTCATACCGTGTGCAATTAGACAACCTGCTTCTATTATATGCTGGGATTCATTCTGCAGAAAGCAGAAATCCTATTACCTCCTCTCAGATGTTTGACTACCGTGTCGATTCCAAAGTACTTTGCTTTGGTCCAATCCCCTTCATAGTATTCCCTGAAGTGTCTTGCTGTATTGTAACTCATGCCAGGGTTTGTTATCACTCTCCAGTGTTCTAAAATGCGTTTCTGTACTGGAAATGTCATCGAGCCTATGTACTATCTGTCACAAGGACAGGTGATTACATAGACAATGTACTCAGTCTTGCATGTGATTAGTTTCATGATACAATGTCTTTTCCTAACTTTCTCTAGGGCGATCTCCTGAACGTTTATGCTATGTTTGCATGCCTCACAGTGTCCACATCTTTTGAAGCCTTTGCTTTGTTGCAGTCAACTAGTATTTCTTGTGTTCAAATGACTATGTACCAGCATGTATTTTAAGGACAGATTACTTTGGTATGTGATGTTAGGTGCTTCTCCTATCTTGGCCCTCAACAATGTGCCTTGTGTGAGTATTGTCCATCTATCCTTCAAGATTTTTCTCAGGTTGGTCGTCTGGCTGTTAAATTTGGTAATGAATCTTATGGGAGCCTCACCTGATTCAATTGTTCTCAGGGGTTTGTCTTGTAATAGTTCCTTCCCAGTTTTCCGATATGCTCTTTCAGTGGCTTTTAGGAGACTTTTCCTGTGGTATTTCCTAACAGTCAGGTGTTCCTTCAACTCTTTTTTGGGTTTCCTATAACTCTCTTCTGTACTGACTTAGCCCTGAGAAACTCGCTGTAGGGTATACTCCAGTGAAAGCTAGGGGGGTGTCTGCATGCAAGATTGAATTTCCACCAGTATCTTTTTTAAAGAGTTCTGTCTGTAGGATACCTTCTTTGAGGGTAAGCCTGGTATCCTGGAAATCAATACATTCATTGCTACATTGTGAGGTGAACTTCAGGTTTACTGTGTATGAAAAAAACATTCAGGAAATAGATAAAAAGATGACCTAGGATAGTGCAAAAGCAGTGTAGGACCAGAATAAAAAGAAATATTTCAAAAAATATATATTTTTATTATTTTTGTATTTATAAATTACATTATAATAGAAAATGCATGTTTTCATAAATATTGAATCATTGTAACAAAAATATGACATTCAATATTAGTCACAATTAGGATAATTCCGAATGCGGTCTATGTAAGATGTACAAAATCATTATATAGTCGTTATTAAAGCTATTCATACATACTTATCCATTCATACATGGCCTAATTTAAATGATTAAATACATATCAAACATGTTTTTTGTTGATATTCGACATGGATTTTTGTACCAAAAATTTATGACAGACAACAAAAAAGCAAAATTGTTCATCGCATATATGATTTAAAGACATAAAAAGATATGATCATGGTTAACATAGTTCATGTCTACGCATATTTTGGCTGGACGTCTTCATCAGGTAGTCATGGTGGTCTAGAAAAATCTAAAAAGAAAATATAGATGTGGAGAATAATTCTGGTCACTAAATAGCAGGTCATACTAAAGTTAATTTTTTTACTTTAAGTTTAAGATGATACAAAAATTAAAAAATGTCACAGACAAAAAACAATGGTGCAATTTAGTCAAGTTCTGAAGAGAAAATGGAAAAAATCTTAAAGAGAAGAAAACAGAAGAGTGCATGATATTTCTAAACATCTTACTTCTGAAGTTCCATTTAATATACGATTCACCAAAAAGTATTCTGAGGAAGATAAGAAAAGAGAGAGACAACAGACCCTTAGAATAGAGCACCAATACATGTGTTAAAAGGTCCTTTTATTGAATAGTAGAGCTGGGAATAACGATATTTCAAGCGATGACTGGCAGTTACCTAGTTCACAGAAGATGCTATATATTATTACCTTGATATATGTAATACATCAATTTGCAACTTAATTTCAATGAGAGACTGATAGGTAGTGGTTGAAGGAATACTTGTAATTGTTGCAAAAAAGACACGGGGAATATCAGAACAATACTTACTCGTGGCAATCGTCATAGTCAAAACTACGGACTATACCTAATTGTTTCTGTGCCACAGGTCTGTCCTGTCTGTCTCAGTAGTTAAGTCTTAATAAAGAAAAAGTAAAAGTAATGGATAAAGGCTTACCCTTTACTGATTGAATGATTACAGCCGTAAAATTATAAACAAACTGGTCGATAAAGAATAATGGTAACTCAGTCAATGCGCCTGACAAAGCTGGATGCAATTACTGATAATGCCTCTATAAGACGGAGGAAAAAGAGAAAACTTCAGGTTTACCTCACTCCTGTTAAGTTTCTCATAGAATAATCTCATGTCATTTTCGTTTCTTTCCCAAACAAAGAAAATGTCGTCAATTTATTGCAGCCACACACTGATGTGGTCTGTCCATCTACTGAGGTCACTGTTCCAGAGGACCTGCTCCTCCCACCAGTCCACCAAGACATTGGCGTAGCTTGGGGTGAAGCAGGTCCCCATGGCTGTCTCTTGTACCTGCCTGTAGAGAGTGTTCTCAAATAGAAATAACAGCAGCAAAGGAGACTTCATCCTCCAACCAAGAGCGTTAAAGGAGGTGCGTTTGCAGAAAGGGAGGGTTAGCCTCTAAAAAACTCTTAGGTATCCCACTGTGTGGGACTTATTTGAGGGGTAGTTGGCACCCAAGGATGTCCTTGGGGGGAACTACCCCTCCTATTACCTCCAGCAAGTCCCACAGAGCAGGATTGCTGAGTTCTGAAACCAGGCCACGCTCCCAATTGTCCACCACTCTGCAGAAGCACCTCCTGGCGCCCTCTTGGTTGGAGGATAAAGTCTCTTTCGCTGCTGGGGGTTCTTAGGGGACAAGTAACTTGTTACCTTCAGTAAGCCCCACACAGTGGGACTGCAGCTAGGTGGTCGCAGGCCATGCCCCCTTTCTCCACCACTCTGCAAACTCGCCTTCTGGAGCTCTCTTGCTTGGGAGATGAAGTCCCTCTGCCTCTTGAGGGTCCCTGGGGGCCAACACGACCTCCTGTTACCTCTAGTAAGCCCCACACACCTAGATTGCTGAGAGGTGGTCAGAGGCCATGACCTCTTTTTACACCACACTGCAAACATGCCTCCTGGCACACTGCTGCTTGGTGGTTGAAGTCCACTTTAGTCCTGAAGTCCTCATGACACAAGGGGACCTCATCACCCCACCAGCAATGCACCAAGAGGCGTGTTTCCAGAGTGCTGTAAAAGGGGGCATGGCCTCCAACAACAGATGCGAAAATTAACCTGGAGAAAAAGTGTTTTGGGACCTCATTCTTTTTCTTGGTCCCCGCTTGACGAATCACCTCGAAACTTTCAACACAACAGCTGAAGTGAATAGGCCATTAGTTTTGGACATTGAAAGATTCGTCAAATGGCGCCAAAGATATTGGTAAAAGAAAAAATGTTTTTTGAATAGAAACAAGGTCCTAACTATAACTACCTACTGGCGACCTCCAGTAGGTAATATCTAAAAACATGGTTACGCTTCATAGATTTGTTTATTATATGGGACAGGAGTTTGGAGACAGCTCAAGAGTTTGAGCAGGCAATTCATGTAAATACTCTTAACCTGCAATTTACTTCTCACATAAGTGCATCTTCAGTGAGCTTCCTAGAGACAGAGGTTTTTATTGAGAACAACAGAATAGAATCCAAACTCCATCTAAAGTCAACTGTCGGAAATTCAACACTCCACTCCAACAGTTCCCATGTGAAACACCTGGTCAATAGTATCCCCCATGGGGAAATGTTGAGGCTAACACGGATCCACAGTAAAGAGTGTGATCTACTAATAGCCCAGCAAGAGAGTAAAAAGAGATTTCAGGAAATGGGTTACTCTGATGTCATTATCAATACTGCCATTACAAAATCTATGCGCAAAACCAGGTTGGAACTGCTAGGTGTTGGAGATAATATAACTGACATAGACACTGAAACAAATACCAATGAAACAAGAAAGGAATTTAGGATTATTGTCCTATATAGCCAACAACGTAAAAAGGTTGAATCCATTATCATGAAAAATTGGCTCTTTGTTTTGAGTGATCCCACAATAGGTCCTAGGTTACCCAAAAGGCCTTCAATAACTTACAGTAGAGGACGCTCTATGAGAGACAAGCTCGTCAAAGCTAGTTCAGAAGTTATTGAATCGACGAGTTTGTTACAAACACACACTGGCTTCTTTAATTGTAAGCCATGCAAAGTGTGTCAGCAGGGTGAAAATAAAACAACTTACTTCTCCCCATTTGATCAAAAGGAACACAAGATCGGTAGATTGCTTACATGCAAAACCGAATATGCTGCTTGTCTTGCCCTGCCCTTAAAATCTACTTTATGTAGGGAGCACAAAGCTCTAAGTTCACAAGAGAATATTGCAACACCTTAGGGCAATAAATAATCAAGACAATACTTACCCTGTGGCGAGACATTTTATATCTAAGCATGAGTCTAGAAGCTGTGATTTGAAGTACTTTGTTATTGATTCTGTTCCCGCGAGTAGAAGAAGTGGGAACAGAGAGGAAAAATTACGTCAGCTTGTGACCAGATATATTCTGGAATTGAATACTAAGCAGCCGTCTGGTCTCAACATTACAGAAGATTTGTTTACATGCCTCTAATCAATTAATTACAGTGGCATTCCTTGACAGTTTTAGCACATGATTTTAAAACAGGAATGGTTTTAACCAAAATAAATTATCTTATAATTAGGGGTTTTATATTCTATTTATTGATTATTTATGAGTATTTAAGTGATCTTTTATATACAGACTTTACACAATTATTTATGCAATATAATATTTTAAGCTCATGTTTAAATCTATTTTTGGATTGTAATTCCTCTGCTTATTTAATGTTTATTGTGTAATGACTATGTTGTATAGTTGTATAGATATGAAGGTTTCTTTTAACTTACTCATGGCTATTAGTGGGACAATTCCCCTTAGCCTCAAATGATCAGAATACATTTAACAATAATATTTTCCCCATTTGCAATCTCTGGGTATTGGTTACAATGATTGTAATAATCAACAATCGTGGTTGCTAATTCATTTTCCAAAACCTGTCAAGCACTTGCACTTAAGGATATCAGGCAATTTACCGACTTGAGCAACACAAAACTGGGGCTCCAGTATTGTTTTATACTCGTATACATCATCTTCCCTTTTTACTACAATGTCTATATGTATTTATACAGATATAAATGATCCAATCGTCTCGTAATGGAAGATCGTGTTGAAATGTGTGCTGCCACATTAACATTCTATGAATAATCTTAAATTATCTTCTTTTTGCACTTATTTTGCACTATTTTGCACTTTATTCACGTAATTGTGCATTGGTTTATATATATGATGACGTTTTGAGATAATATTCAAATTTGAGGTCTCCGTTTAATTTAAATACTATCATTTGAGGTATTCATTAATTTATTGACAAAATGAGTTTTCATTGTGATTTCTAATATTTGCATTTTCACACAAGGAATTTTGTAAACAGGCAAGAATGCAAAGCTAGACTTGTAGTTTTGTAGACGCATGAACTTGTTTTCTATGTCTATTACATTTGTATGCCTAAAGAACCAATGGTAACGTCGCAAGTTTGAAACTTTTTAAACCAATGCTTAGTTGTGCACTATGTCATGTGATCAAGGCCCATGGGAAGGGCTGAAAAGCGTCATGGGGCAATAAATTAAGCATGGGCGAAATTTGCGAATTCGCGATCTGCAAAATTTGCGAATTTGTGCGAAGTTGCGGATTTTTTTATTTTTGCGTGTTCGTGGGGCGCTTTGCGTGTTCGCGGGCGATTTGCGTGTTTGCAGGGCGCTTTGCGTGTTCGCGGGGTTCATCACTGCCACCCTCTCGTTTTTTGTGCCCTTCTGCCCTCTGTACCACTCGTTTTTGTGCCTTCCTGCCCTCTGCCCCACTCATGTTTGTGCCCTTTTGCCCTCTGCCCCACTCGTTTTTGTGCTCTTCTGCCCTCTGCCCAACTCGTTTTTGTGGTCTTCTGCCCTCTACCCCACTCGTTTTTGTGCCATTCTGCCCTCTGCCCCACTCTTTTTTGTGCCCTTCTCCCCGCTGCCCCACTCGATTTTGTGCCATTCTGCCCTCTGCCCCACTCGTTGTTGTGCCCTTCTGCCCTCTGCCCCACTCATTGTTGTGCCCTTCTGGCCCTTGACCCACTCGTTGTTGTGCCATTCTGCCCTCTGCCCCACTCGTATTTGTGCCCTTCTGCCCTCTGCCCCACTTGTTTTTGTGCCATTCTGCCCTCTGCCCCACTCGTTGTTGTGCCCTTCTGCCCTCTGCCCCACTAGTTGTTGTGCCATTCTGCCCTCTGCCCCACTCGTTGTTGTGCCCTTCTGCCCTCTGCCCCACTCGTTGTTGTGCCATTCTGCCCTCTGCCCCACTCGTTGTTGTGCCCTTCTGCCCTCTGCCCCACTCGTTGTTGTGCCCTTCTGCCCTCTGCCCCACTCGTTGTTGTGCCATTCTGCCCTCTGCCCCACTCGTGTTTACTTTGTGCGCTTCTGCCCTCTGCCCCACTCGTTTTTGTCCCATTTTGCCCTCTGCCCCACTCGTTGTTGTGCCCTTCTGCCCTCTGCCCCACTCGTTGTTGTGCCCTTCTGCCCTCTGCCCCACTCCTTTCCTATTATTTTAGAATGGCGCCGGCAAGCTGCCAGTGCCATTCTAAAATAGTTACTAAGTTAGCCTCATCAGGAAGCACTAATAGATAAAATAAAGCAGGTGCTCGAGTTGGAGCTCAAATTCAGTTAAAGTCGAGCACCTGCTTCATTTTATCTATTAGTGCTTCCTGTTGAAGCTAACTTAGTAACTATTTTAGAATGGCGCTGGCAGCTTGCCGGCGCCATTCTAAAATAGTTACAAACACTGAGCTTGAACTTTTGCCCCCCAGATCCGTTCCGCTGGCGGATTTGCGAATTTTCGGCAAATTCGCAGGAATTCACAGATCGCTAATTTTCAGAAAATCCGCAAAATCCGCAAGCGGAACGGATTTTGCGCCCATGCTTACAATAAATAAACAAACCAGCATCAAATTGTGGTTCGTATCCGCTTCTTTGCCTGCGTAGAACTGCGCTTGGAAATCGGAGTCTTTGGATAGGTAATATATATATCCAACAACCAGGTAGTACCAACAGAGAAAGCCACAGGAAGTTCGATTTTAGTTAAGTTTCTTTCTTGATCGGCAACTCTCCAGCAGTCACCTAACCAGGATTCTGGTATCATTTTCCTCAGCCAGACGCGTTTCAGGAGTTTTGATCCTTTCTTGAGTGGCATAATGGAAGGAGTGAAAGAATTGTTCTGCACACGCAAAGTTTAAATTCCAAGCACCTGCTCTTGTGGGCGTGGCTGTCAACACAGCCTCATGGTGGTTGTAGTCCGTCTGAATGATCCCAAGTGGGTGCGCTATTCATTCCTTGATATTTACAACAAAATCAGAACCCATGTGGGTTGGTGCACTGTTCTTGGTGAAGTGGCTGCCCTGGTTTGTAGAAGTTGATGGAACTTCATGCAGGCTACAGCCCTGAACTGTGACTTGCACATCTTCCTCCGGATAAGTCTTACTCCAGACTGGAGCCAAGACGAACCCACATGACAGCAGTGAGCCTTCCTCAACGGCCGTGAAAAGCCGTTTAATATCCAACAACCAGGTAGCACCAACAGAGGAAGGCCACAGGAAATTAGGTTTTAGTTCAGTTTCTTTATTGATCGCCAACTCGCCAGCAGTCACCTAACCAGGATTCAGGCATCATATTCATTAGCCAGACGCGTTTTAGGAGTTTTGATCCTTTCTTCAGTGGCATAATGGAAGGATTGAAAAAATCACGATGCACACGCACAGTTTAAATTCCAAGCACCCGCTCTCGTGGGCGTGGCTGTCAACACAGCCTCATGGTGGTTGTAGTCCGTCTGAATGATCCCAAGTGTGTGCGCTATTCATTTATTCATGCTTGGAAAATGCTATGCAGCGCGCACTACGAAATTCGTTTAATTTATTTAATTGTTTACTTACCTCCAATTATCCATATTCCTGCCCCCGCCCCACGGAACTCCCTCCACGGGCCGCAGCTGATGGGAGTATTCTGTGGGTGTATGACGGTATTCCATGGAAGGGCATTTGCCTTGATACTCATGATGACCACTTTGTGGAGTGTTTGTAGGAGCTCATCTTCTCTTAGCACGGCAGAGATTTTTGAATATCCAATATCTGTGCTGTGTGGAGTGAGCCAGTCTGTGTGATACTAGCCGCTATCACAAGGACTGGCTCTTTGTCATGAGTGGGAACACCATACTTTGTAGGAACATAGCATTTCAGTAGACATACCAAATATATTATTTAATGGACGGCAGATTATTCGACATGTGAATATATATTTGTATTTATGAATCTAGCAGAAGATGGACTAAAGTTATGCTATACCTGTATGGTATAAGACCCCAATAAATTAAATATCCCTGAAGAAGTTTGCCTCTTGAATGAAACACATGTTGCTGCCTGAAAGAATATGTAATTAATGACCCTTTTATAAAGATATGTTTTCTATGTAGTTCTCCAAAATGACTAATAGCTGAATTAATGCATACTTCAGTGGTATGCAGCTTCAATATGTAATGGTTTGATGCATGTATGACTGGCAGCCAGACACTCTTTTGAATGTAGAGGCAACAGGGATCTGTACGCTTTACACCCTTGCTTACTTTGGGCCATATTCTCAGATACATTTGGTGATAAAGGTATTTTTATGACGGAATGTACTTATTTTATGCTTGACAGGAATTCGCCAAGGGATTCCTGGCAAGGACAAACCCATTTACTTGTGTAGAGCTCACAACAGGTCGGGAGTTTTATACACCTGTAAATCGCACACAATGGGTGGGAAAGTAGGTGCTACAAGGTGTGCTCACCCTTGGAAGTTTATGTATGCCCACAAACATGCAATTCCACTTTTCACTCTTGAAACTGTAGTATTTTTATTCCATCCAGGGGTTGGCGTGAATCTTTTTACAGGGCGGGAAGGGGAATGGATCACTCATTTGGTATGATATTAAGGCAAGGTTTTTTTTTGTCCCATGGGGGAAAACTGTTTTCCCTATGGCTAAAAGAAAAAAAGTGTGAGTTTGACCGGGAGATCCTATTCACCCTGTGCAGAGATCTCCACTACAAAGAATTCTTCACAGCAGAAATAGGATCCCGGTGCGTATGACATATGATCTCCCAAGAGCACCCCTGGTACAGCTTTCGAGGTTTGCTTCTGTGGACACTTGTAAATTGATATCAGAAAGTAGAAACCATATGTGCATGTCTTGGCAGAGATCTCCGCCAATACTTTTTTTAACTTTCTTTGGAAATAGAGTTAGATAAGTTTTCATATTTAATTTAGCATACCACTGTAGCCGCACCAGAGTGTGATATGTTCCTTTTTTCTTTTTTTAAACTCTATGTATTTATTTTGCATTTATATGTGGTACAACTCCACCCCAGAAGTGTCATTAAGCTTTTATTTAACAAGTTGGAGGATCTCCTCCCAATGTGCTAGCTGATAAGTAAGTGGTAAGAAAAGTAGAGCAAAGAGTAAGGGCCATATGTATGAACACATTTTCCTATAGACACAGAATGGGTAAAACCCTTTGATACATCTGGCCCTAAGAGTTTAAGAACAATCAGTGTCACAATAAAGAATATCGGAGTTTCCTAAAAATAAAGATAAGGCCAAGGAAGCACTTGAGTAATAATGCATAAAGAAAGAAGAAAGGCAAAAAATATCTTTCTGAGGTAATTTGGGATAATTAATTGTACAGATATCATTTAAACTGATGTGTTTCTGTATTTTTTACAGAATAGTAGAAGGTCACTGTAGGAAAGTAGGATCTGCTTTTATGGTCACCCACACTTTTTGCTCTTCTGACTAGTCTGCCTGGGATCCTGCTAACCAAGACCCCAGTCTCTGTGCCTTTCCCCTAAATTGGACCTTGTGAGTACTTAGGTACCCCCCAGATTGGCTAATGACTTACAAGGGTAAGTCCCTAGAATATGGTACTAAGGTACCCTTCGGTTCTGTGGGTCCTCTTGAATGTCTTCCTTGGCTCCAGTGTGTTCCTCTGCTTGCTCATGCCTGCTCTGACTTACCCGTTCATGATGAGTCACTTGGACCTTGCTGGTCCCGACACTGCACCTTTTACGACTACTACGTTGGTTGCCGTTGCCAAGGCTTGTTGGTGCCCCTGCCAGACACTGACCCCCTGGCTCTTGACATTCGCCTTGGGACAGCTCATGAACTGCTCCTGTTATGTTATGTTAAGAGGGTATTTGTAGAGCGCGCAACTACTCAAGAGTGTCCCGGCGCTAGGTGGGTGTGGCAGATCAGACTAAATAGGATGACGCAGGGGCTATTGCTGGAACAACCAAGTTTTTAGGGACTTCCTGAAAGAGAGAAGGTCAGTCATCTGTCTTAGAGTTGGCGGCATACGGTTCCAGAGTTTGGCAACTTGGACCTGAAAAGATCGGCCTCCAATTCGAGAGCGGAGGAACACAGGAGTGTGCGCTAGCGACAGCGACGAGGAGCGCAGGGTGCGCCGAGGTTGTTAGAACTAGACTATTTTCCTAAGAGAAGGGGCTCCGATGTCGTGGAGGGCCTTAAAGGACAGGACAAGAGCCTTGAAGTGGATCCTCTTACGGTTCCAGAGCCAGTGAAGAGATTTCAAATGGGGGGACATCCCCATCCTCGGGCTGAGTAAAAGTATCGCCCTGGCTGCAGCGTTTTGGACCACCTGTAGGCGGGTATGTAAGTATTCCGGAAGTCCAAGGATCAGGGCCTGGACCACTGTCTTCCTGTGGGGGACCTGAAGGAGGGGTAAAATACTGTTTTAACATTTTCAGAAGGCCGAAACATTGACCTGCTACCACTTGAATCCTGGTCTGACACAGCATTGCCTGGTACTCACGGCTGCAACAACAAAAAGCTGAAACTTCAAGGTCACCGTCAACTCACCTGCAACTCCAACATCGGTGGGCAGTCATCTTCTGTGCCTCCTGGTCACTCAGTGGCATAGACTCTGTCCCATCTGCTTTAAGGTTCCTCTCATCTAGAATCCACCGGACTCTTTCACCTTCTTCACCACTGGCATCTTCACTGAAGTCCTCAAGTGAGGTCTACGGCGGTTTCCAACGTCACTTCGCATCTAAGCACCCAGCTTCCTTGGTGTAGGTTCCTGGTTCCTGGGGTATCCACGGGTGAGGTGACTCTCAAATCTTCCATCTTCCACAGGGTTTCTTCAGGGTCTGCTGGGAAGGGTCCTTCTTATTAAAAACTGCAACTGCGACTTACCCATTGACTTTTGTTGAGTCCACGGTCAGGTTCCCCCTCTGCACACGGCCTCTGTTGGGTTCCTGGGTGGTTCCTTGGGTCCCCGCCTCTTCTACCTCTTCTGGGTCCAGTCTCGACTTAGGTCGTGGTTCGCATTCCACTATTTTAGTACATGGTTAGGCTCCCCCTTGGAGACCACTGTGTATTTGTGCAGTATTGTGTGCATTGTGGTTATATCTCCGGACAGGAGATATTGTAATGTCTTAGTGAGTGTTTATAATAAATATATTTTTATAACTACACTGTGTGGTTCTTTTCCACTTAACCTACACTATAAGATTAAATACCGGTAAAACAAGCTGCTTTACACTCTGTCAGGACTAAGCCTGAAGGCTGCTCTGCACAGCTTCCACTTAGAGAGCTTTCTAAGGTCATCTAAGACCACTAAAATCGCCATAAGGGTTGTCTTGATTAGTGCAGGGTACTACACTTACATAAGTGAGCACCATATACTAAGCATGCCCCCTATAGTCATTGAGACATATGAAGTCTTTTAGCGACCAAGACTGCCTTTGTTCTCTTATGTTTTTATTTCCTCTGACTACATTATTTTTTACTTCAAGTGAAAGCCAGTAGGGGGCTGTTGGCATAGGGGTGATGTGGTTGAATGGTTTCATAACTGAGACTAGAATTGTAGCTGAGTGTAATATCGCTTTGAGGAGAGCTAGTGTATATTATTGGATTCCTACTAGGGCAGTATTTCCGTAGATAGTAAGTCATACAACAAGCAGTGGAACTATAAGACGAAAGTTTGTTTGTTGTATTAAAGGTTTCAACTTTTATAGTGACTGGAAAGTTTTTTGTAGATGTTTTATGAGTATGTTTGATATGTATGTTTTGACAAGTGCGGATTAATTGAAGAACCTAGCTTTATTTTGGTATCTAGATTAGTGGTGATGCCACACATATGCAGTTCAGTAGTGACTCTTTGCTGAATTTGGATTCATTTTGCTTGTATATAAGAGTTCCTTCTGTTTTATCAGGATTTGAGTAATACTCTTTTTAAACCTTCATCAGGCAGTTTTTTATGTGTATATATGATGTCAAATGAGGATAATTTTAGATACATTTGAGTGTTTTTATAAGTTGGTGGATCTCTTTCCCTGTCTCCCCCATCGAGAATCTCAGTCATTCCATATACAAGTTTAAGAGAGTGTGCTCTAAAATAAGTATTTGAGGAATTCTGCATGTGCTTGGATCATATAAAGTATTACCCATTCTTCATTTTGGTAATGGTTTATTGGGAAGGTAGTAAAGCAGCAGAGAACCTTTTTCTTTCAAGCTCGGTTGGGTTACAAGCATATACCTTGTTTTGTGATCAGTTGTATCAAAATCCTAGATGCATTGATAAGGCCCAAGAAGAAGAAAAGTCACTCTTGACCAATGGTGAATGTAACAATTAATGTTTCGGTCCTAAAGCACTTGCAAAGCCATATTAGCTGAGAACAAGCAGATTGGCCTTCTCCACGAAAAAGGTAAATTGGTCATTGTCAGAACCTCCTACAGAGGGCCACGGGACACTCAGGGGTCACCAGCCCCAACCGTGGGGGGTTGAGGCTTTTAATCCTGATGTCCTGGGGCCCAACTCCTAAGGATCCTGAGCATTTGGACCAAGTACCCCCTCTGCCCTTGACTCTCATTGGTAGATGTAAATGAGAAGGAGGTTGGATATAGATTAGTGACTATGGCTCAGCAGCAGCAATAAGTCAATGTCCAGTGAATGACTATTTTTATAACCAAAAGAAGCTTTTTATTTCTAGCCCTGCTCATTCAAAGGAAGGATACAGAATTCACAGACAACAACACCTTTTCCCCTTAAGGTTGGGTCTCTAGTTTTTTATTGGCAAGGCTCTGTTCCACCCGTTCCTCACAATGGGATCAGGATTATTTTCCATTCAGGCCCGGACTGGCCGTTGCGGGCACCGGGCAATCCCCCGGTGGGCCGCATGGTTGGGGGCCGATTTTTGCCCCCTGGGGGCCGTTTTTGTTACAGGGCCGTTATGCTGCAAAAACGGCCCTGTAACAAAAACGGCCAAAAAACGGCCCTGGCAAAGAGCGCGGTCGCACCTCCCCCTCCTCCCAGATGGGGGGGGGGGGGGGGGAGAGGGGGGGAATGAGGAGGCCGGCCGAGCTCTTTGCCAGGGCCGGTTCTGGGTCCCAGTCCAGCCCTGTTTCCATTCATTGGTGGCCACATTCAGGGGGCCTCACTAGCAGGCCTTATCTAAAGAGTTCACTCTGACTCTTTGAATACAGTCAAAAGCATCTTAGCGTCACAGCGATTTCAGCAGCAAATCCCCAGGGCCAGGTTGGTCCATAACAAGTCTTACCAATCCTAGCAGGGAGGAAGCGTGCAGCCTCTTGGAGGGTGCCCCACTTGTGGGCACTCAACAGCTGGGGGAGGGGGGGTTGCATGGGGGAGGTAATTACGGGAAGGAGTCAGAAACTTTCTAAAAGATCATTTACCTGGCCGCAGCTGGGTCTCGCATCTCTGCTCCTGCTTTCTAACCGCTGACTTCAGGAACAGGAAGCAGGCCACCAGGCTCCCTCAGCAATCAAATAATGAGTAAGAGAGGGAATATAACCAGAAAGCCCTCCACTCATGAATTTCATACAAAAATAACCTGGTCATAAAGAACACTTGTAGTCTTTGGAAAGTTTGTTAAATGGATATTATAATCTACTCCTAGGTACAGTATGTTTTACACCATTTTAGCTTAAATGGCTGTTAAAATGGTGTAAAACATGCTGTTTCCTTTAACCGAGTGTGAACACCTCTAAAAAAAAAAGAATGTGTGGGATAGTTGTTCACAACTAATTTTTATTCAGGAGATGTATTCACTTTTTCACTTACGGAGCTAAGATGTTTGATAGATGACACCATCATCTACACCTTACTAATACTTTTTCACCGCTTCACATGAGCCTAAGAGTTAGGTCACATGTCTTTCTTTGCTTTCAAGAACGTTTCAGATGATGACAGAAAAAGCAAACTGGTGATTACCAACCAGCAGCTCCAGGGATGGTGCTTACGTGAGGCACTTTCTGACTTCGCTCACATTTTTTCTTCAGAGGGTGTGAGAATAGCTGTGGATGGTTGATAATTATCAAATGAGGAAAACTTATTGGTGGACAAACTTTCCAAAGAATACAATATGTTCTTTATAACCAGGTTGTTTTTGTATGAAAAGTCAGGCTCCCTTCCCTAGGCCAATCACAACACTGCTATGCAGCATTGTGATTTGTCTGAGCGCCGTGACATGCTAATGTTCTCCATGCAGGCTGTAATGCAGCCTGCATGGAGAAGTGGAAAAGTGCGCATGACTGGTTTGGGTGACCCGAGAGGTCATTGCCCATTTAGGAGTGGGCAATCCACTCTTTCAGTGCCCTGCTCGGGGTGGCGAAGTGAGCTAAAGTAGGATGATGGATTCAACCCAGATCTGTGACTGGGGCGAGTGTCTGAAAAGTTGAAGCGCTCCGTCCATCATCTCCTTGTGTTTGCTTTGCTCGCAGAGCAGAGCAGCACAAGCAAACCCCCGCCACAAAGCAGCACAAACGTAAAATGATAATAACTGAAAGTTATTATCATTTAATGTTTTTGCTTCTCACACTGCTTGAAAGCAGTGGGGCAATGCTTCTCCACCATAGCCGAGGAGCCACCACTGATGGCAGCACTTGGCAAGTGAAGGCTGTTTCGGTAGTACATGCAGTTGTGCTTCAGCAGTGATCCGAAGTGTTTCTGTGCTTCTCCTGTGGAGGTCTGTTTCCATGCTGTCAAGGGCGGGGGTATTTTGATGCTTCTGAACTTAATCAAATAGAGGTGGCGATGCTCCCCTGTGTCATTACTAAGTCCACACTGTTGGGTCAGTTACAGTTCTTGTTGCTCCTGCCCAATTCACATGGCACAATTATTCCCGGCAGCCCCTCCTGCGATATGGGGGTTGCAGCACCAATGCCACGGCAGACTTTGGCCCTTACCACACATCCATCAGACCTTACCACCGAGGACCCTCGTGGCACAGGGGGTCGCCACTGTGGGGTCACGCATGTTTGGCTTTGAACCCAAGACAGTTTTTTCCACTGATACCCTTTCTGACTTACGGGGTCACCACAGCAGTACCACACAGGCTTCCGCCCTTACCACATTACAATCTTTTTGCACAGCTATCTTCACGGTGGCCCACTCCTGGCATACAGGGGGTCATTGACTTAGTCCTGCACATGAGCATCAACCCAATTGGTTCAGTAGCTCTCTTCACACCTCAGACTGGGAGTACACTTGGCAGGGCTCCCCACTGAATCTCGTTCTCTCCCAAGCTCTCCTCTTCCTCAGTGGGTACCTTGGTAATGGCAAGCAGGTAGGCACTGGTGCTCCAGGCTCCAGAGCAGGTAATATTGGTTTCCTGGGTGATAACCCCTTCCCCAACAAGGAGAATAGAGGGTTTTGGATCCAATTCTTGGTCAAAGGGAGAAGTCTTGCGGCGCTTTCTCTCCTCACACAGCCCTTTTGACTGCTTGTCAGATGACAATTTTTTGGGTCTCAACCGCCCCTTCTTATAGTCAATTTCCAAACACCAAAGGTGATTTAGGGTCTGGGTTGTTGAAGTTTTATGTTGGGGTTCTTCTTTTTTGGACTACATTCTTCACATCTTCTTCCTCTTAAAAAAACATCTGTCACAGCAGGAGAGATTCCAAAGCTGATAGTCCCACTATGGTAGTGACTAGGGTTCAAATGTAGATGTCAGCCACAGTGTCTTGTGCATCAAAAGGTTAATCTTAGACTCCCAGCTCCACTCTTTTTGATTCGTTTAACAGCCCCAACTCCTTCCTCCTGTGTGTCCAGGCCCCTTCACTCCTACAGATCACTACACGGTATGCTTGCACCACTGCGCTCCTGTTGCTTAACTCCTGAAGTTGGCTGTAATCTTGCCTCACTATGAGAGTAGTGATTTGGGCACACCTCCCAGTCCAATAAGACAGCAAACTATGAGACACGCCTATGTCATGGCACACACATATGATCCCTGTTTACCTTTGAAAACAAAAATCATCATGAGTTATCCAGACAACAGTACAGTTGGGCACTTAGTGGCAGAGTATATGTCCATTACCATGCTTTTCCGCCCCAACAGTCATGAATACATTTTTTTAATTCATCTACCTATTCATAAAAGATTAGTTACAGTGTTATAGTTGACTTCCAAATCCTGATATGTCTGAGTTTCTAAATAATTTCTTGGGCAATAGGCAAATGCCTTTTTCTAAGGTAGTGCTGGGTGCTCTTTTTTCAACAGCTTTTAGCATAGCATTGTAAAAGATGAATGTATCGTTGATGTTGAGCCCCCCTGCACCACAGTGCTCATGTGCACAAGACGGCTCCCAGCCGTCCTCACAGTGGCACCTGAAATCCCTCTGGTGCAGACACCAGAGGGATTTCTTCCCCCCCACAGCCACGGAACCTGGTTAAGAGCTGTGATTTTTTTCAGCTAAATATGAGTTTCCAGGGGACTCTGGGTAGGAAAATGTTGGTGGGTCCACGCAAGCCATACCTCCACGGACTCCCCCGATTCTATAGTTTACATAAATGTGTGGGTTTGGTAGGTTTTCCTAGCTCGCCGCCGAGCCCGGGCCAAAAATCCAGGTGACCCCCCCCCCTTTGCAAAACCAGGTCATTTTGTGATAGGTAATTTTGATGGCTCCACAATAAGTTTTGGGCCCTTGGGTGGTAGGACATTTGTGTCAGCCCACAACTTTTCCACAAAGAAATTTGAGAAAAATGTGATTTTGTTTTCTGTGAAATTTGAGGCTTGGAAAACGTTGGGGATCAAGGCAAGCCATAGCTCTCTGGAATCCCCAGGGTCTGTAGTTTTCAGAAATGTGTGGGCTTGGTAGATTTGCCTAGATGGCCGCCGAGCCTGGGGCCAAAAACCCAGATGACCCCCCTTGCAAAAGCAGGTCATTTTGTTAAAGGTAATTTTGATGTCTTCACAATACGTTTTCGGAGCTGGAGGAACGCTGGGAGGTAGGAAATTTGCGTCAGCAGGGTGATCCCACAGTTTTCCCACACAGAAATTTGAGAACAATGTGATTTTTTTCTGTTACATTTGAGGTTTGCAGGGGGTTTTGGGTAGGAAAATGTTGGGGGAATCCATGCAAGCCATACTTCTGTGGACTCCCCTGGGTCTCTAGTTTTCAGAAATGTGTGGGTTTGGCAGGTTTGCCTTGATGGCCGCCGAGCCTGGGGCCAAAAATCCAGGTGACCCTCCTTGCTAAAACAGGTTGTTTTGTGATAGGTAATTTTGATGTCTCCGCAGTAATACATGGCCCACCCACACGAGTGAGGTACCATTTTTATTGGGAGACTTTGGAGAATGTGGGGTGGGTGGTAGTTTGTGGACCCACGCAGATTCCAGAACTTTCCATCACAGAAATGTGGGGAAAATGTTCATTTTTTTTATTTTTTACAAAGTTTGAGGTTTACTAGGGATTCTGGGTAATAGAACCTGGTGAGAGCCAAACAAGTCACCCCTCCTGGATTTCCCTGGGTGTATAGTTTTAAAAAATGTATAGGTTTGCTAGGTTTCCCTAGGTGCCAGCAGAGCTAGGGTTCAAAATCCACAGCCAGGCACTTTGTAAAAAAAGGGTCAGTTTTCACTGTAGAAATGTGGTTTATCCACCTTGTGTTTTCAGCAGTTTCCTGTCTCGGGCACTAGGTCTACCCACACAAGTGAAGTACCATTTTTATCGGAAGACTTTGTGGAATGCGGGTGGGTGGATTTTTGTGGATCCACACAGATTCCAGAACTTTCCATCACAGAACTGAGAGGATTTTTTTTACATAGTTTGAGGTTTGCATGGGATTCTGGGTAACAGAACCTGGTTAGAGCCACCCAAGTCACCACATCCTGGATTCCTCTGGGTGTCTAATTTTCGGAAATGTCTAAGTTTGCTAGGTTTCCCTAGGTGCCGGCTGAACTAGGGGTCAATATCCACAGCTAGACACTTTGCAAAAAAAAGGGTCTGTTTTCACTGATAAAAATGTAGTTTGTCCATGTTGCATTTTGGGCTGTTTCCTGCTGCATTCACTAGGCCTACCTACACAAGTGAGGTACCACTTTTATCGGGAGACTTAAGGCAACACAGAATTGTAGAGCAACTGGTATTACATATTGACTTTTGCTGCATTTCTGCCTTCCAAATGAAAGACAATGTGTAAAAAATAAGTCACTTTAAAAAATGTCCTATAATTCACATACTAGTATGGGTACCCTCAATTCCGGAGACGTGCAAATAGCTGCCGTTTCTAAACACCCCGTCACAGACCTGAGTTAAATCCATAATCATTCTTTAGCTCACTTCACCACCTGAGTTCAGACCCAGCTATATGCAAATTAGTCTTGATCCTGTGCCTCATGGGAAGAGTCCAGACCGAACTGCCAAGCCAGGTCTTTCCTGAACCGGAAACAAGCATCCTGGGACCGGTTACGGGGTAACACCCCTCATCAGCCAGGCTAGCTTGAATCCAGTGGCAAAGTGAGCAAGGGCCACACGTCTGGGCATACCCTGCTAACTTAGGGCGAACAAAGCAAACACAAGGAGATGATGGACGGAGCTCTGAAACTTTCCAGATACTCCCCTCCAGTCACAGATCTGGGTTGAATACATCATTGTTCTTTAGCTCACTTCACCACCCTAGTTCAGACCTAGCTATATGCAATTCAGTCTTGACCCTGTGACTCATGGGAACGGACCTACCCAAACTGCCAAGCCAGGTCTTCCCTGAACCGGAAACAAGCATCCTGGGATTTATTTTGGGATAATACCCCTCATCCGCCAGGCTAGCTTGAATCCAGTGGCAAAGTGAATTAATCTCAGTCACTCGTAATCACTTGAAGGCGCATCCCAAGCCATCGTTTTTTGCCCACCATGCCACGTCAGTTTGAACCAAGCCATATACAAATCAGTCTTGATGGGAACAGTCCAGCCCGAACTGCCAGGCGAGGTCCTCACTGAACCGGAACACAACAAACCAAGGACAGTTTCACTCTTTCTTATTAGAGTTCATCAGCCAGGTATAGATTTGCTCTTGAAACAGTCTACTAGTGACATTTGACTTGGAGGCCCTCCGAATACAATGTTCCACATTGCAGAGACTTACAGGCAAGTTAAATATACCAGTCAGGGATTGCACACGTTTTAGAGGTCAGAGCACATGCACAGGGGTCTGGTTAGCAGGGCCCCTGTACAACAGAGTCGAAACCTGCAGCATCAATCCCAAAATTTGGGGGTGGTCATACAAATAGGCCTTTCCACAGAAAGTGAGAAATTTGCTCCCTTTGATTTACTCTTATGTTTGGAGCACATTGCCTACACTTTAGGGATTTGGAAAGGATCCTAGTATTATGTTATGAATTTAGATATTTGCAGATATGATAGAGTACTTCGATGTGAAAATGTGCTTTTAAAAATTGTGCTTTTTGGAAATTCTGTTTCTATGACTTTAACAAGTGTGTGTTCTTTTATATTTGTTAATGAAGAACACATTGTTGCTTATAGAGAACCCCCTTTCACTTACTAGTATGGTGTTCTTTCCACGTTCCCTGCCTGTAAACGCACTCACTCCCAACTATGAGAAGAAAGATTTCTGTGCACTTGACTCTTGGGAAAGTTTGTGCACCTAAAATTGTGATTGTGCATGTTCAGCTAGTTTTGTAGGGGCACACCCAGAAACACCCACAATCCCACTTGTATCTCTTTCGTATGGCTGTGAATGTTCTACAATACTTGTTAGCGTAATTGCAACAGTTGTAAGCACACGTTAGATATTAACTCAGCCAATTCAGTCAATCAGCTTAGCCCGATTGGAGTCTATTTTATGAAATGTGTTATACTTAAATGCGCAAAATGCGTGTTAAACATAGTGCACGAAGATCGCACTTGTTTCCTAACAAAACCTTTAAGAGTAGCATATTCAAGAAAAACTTTTTTCCATACGGTTTCTTAGAATGCCTTATTTTTGCATTTAACAATTAATATATGACACAAAGCAATAAGGCATGCACATTTGTTTTTTTTTACTATTTTCCCATGTGCATGTAGTATTTCGAAGCATTCAACAAAATGCTGTAAGTATAACGGTAAAGTTGAGCAAAGAAATCTTTCAAATCTAATCGTTTCTGTTCAGTCATGTCAGAAATACCACCATGGGACTTTTGCTTGTCTGCGGAATTGAAAACCACTTCCTCTGACAGTCATATTACTGTGCTTACAGAGTTAGACATTTACCGCTTCGAAATCAAATACTATGTCGCTGGGTCTGGTGGCTTAGAGGACTGCAGCGGAATCGACCTCATGTTCAAACCCTGGCCGGTCCACTTAGCCTTTCAGTCATCTGAGGTCGATAGAATGAGTACCGTTGGGTAACAATGAGCATCAAGATGCCTAGGGGTGAACATGGGCTTTACAAGTACACTTGTTATGTTAGCACATTGTAAATGCTGTATAAAAAAGCCAGATTGTTTGGTCTGCAAACACAACCCAAAAATCAGACTTTGTCCTCTCAGACCTGTTTTCCATGCCACTGTTAGGTTTCTCACTGAGTTAGATTGACAACCTGCACTTTGCACTGCATAGAGTAATAAGTACTACAGAATGCATTTGTATTCAAATCTCGGGAGCATTAACGGCCAAGCCATCTCAGATGGTGGATAAGAAACACAGATGGTTTGATACAAAATGCTCTAAAGCACATAAGGCGTTAATGGTAGCCCTAAAAGCCACCCCAAGACACAGGCTTTTGGTAGCCTCATTGAGAAAGGAATATAAGGCAAAAATCAACGAGAGGAAAAAGGACATAAAAAATCTGGCCTTGGAAAAATTATTGTCTACTGACATACTTCGCGATAGCTCTCAGTTTTGGGCTATAGTTAATCAACCCCTCTTTTCAGATGTGGACAACACGGTCTTGGATTGTGTTGTTCTGGACGATAAGTGGATTAGCCACTTTAGAGAGGTATATGGTGACAATGAGTCGGGCACCCCCAAAACGCCATGGACGGCCGTGGAGTGCGCTCCCCTAACTTTTAATCAAGCCGAGGTCGAGAGAGCTATCTTGGGGACCTCCAAAAATAAAGCCCTGGGGCCGGAAGGGGTCCCGGCTGATTTTTACAGGTATTCCCCCAAAATTCTGGGCAGGGGTTCTAACTCACGTCTTTACAGCTGCAAACGAACACATCTTCCCTAGTAGTTGGTCCACCTCAATCATTGTGCCCATTTTCAAAAAGGGCGAACGTAATGACCCAGGGTGTTACATGCCCATTTCCCTCCTAGACTCTGCAATCAAGATCTTAGGCAGAGTCTTGTTATTCAAACTTAGAGGCAACATTGAGGAGGGCGGGGGCCTATCAAATATCCAGTACGGCTTTAGGGCAAAAAGAGGTACCTTGGACCAGTGTTCCAACCTTCACCTGTTAATATCGAAGTACACGGTTGCTAAGGAGGGGTCCCTGTTCTTGGCTTTCATGGACCTCTCCTCGGCATTCGATTTGGTGAACAGGTCAAAACTATGGGCAATCTTACTGGCATCCGGGATTGGTATATCACTTGTAAATTTCATGGCTTCACTGCACCAGGACCTGTTTGCCACAGTGCGTTTTACAAAGGAAGGCAGGTGCACCAATCGTTTTAAATCAGAGAGAGGTGTCCGTCAGGGCTGCATCCTGGCGCCCCTCCTTTTTACCATCTACATAAACGGTCTGTGTTAACATCTCGAGGACCTGGGGGGGGACGTCCCGCGTGTAGGAGAAGTTAACATCCCGGCTCTCCTATACGCGGACGATGCAGTCCTGATAGCTCGCACTGGGGTGGGCCTTCAGCGCTTATTGACAGCCTTCGGGGTCTTCATGGACCATCTTGATTTAAAAATGAATACCAAGAAGTCCCACACGATGGTGGTGGGCCACCACAGGTCAAGGGGTAAGCCTATATACTTTTCCTGTAAGGGTGAGGCAGTGTCTAGGGTGACAGTTTTCCCTTATCTTGGGGTTAGTTTTGATGATAGGGGCTTATGGGGACCCCAAATTAAGATCAAAAGCTTATCCCTGGCAAGAGCCTCCTCAGCCCTTCTAGGATTTGCAAATAGGTTAGGGGCCAGGCCCATGGAGGCACTTTTAAAAATCTACAATTCCAAGTGCATATCTGTTGTTACGTATGGGTCTTCATTGTGGGGGTATGTCTCACAGGACATAATACAAATAGTGGAAAATAAATTCCTGAGACGCCTTCTCTCTGTCCCTCAGTCTACCCCTACCTTTTCCATTCATGGGGAGGTGGGCCTAGACTATGTTACCGATAAAGTCAGACTGGCTCCTTTATTATTTTGGTTAAAGACCTGGCTTAATGATGAATTAATCCTCAACCATGCCATTTATGTGATGTTATGACACTGGATCACGTAAAGAGAATAGCCTGGCTGGAGTACTTGAGATACACTTTTTTACAGCTAGGGCGCCCGGAACTCTTTACTTTCCCATCCTGTATTAAGAGGGAGGATATTAAATGGACCAAAGCAACCTTTATGGATAGGGCCAGACTGGCTCGGGAGGAGCAAGAATTGAATAAACCCGCCGTCAGATCACATTACTTGTTGTTGAGTTCCCCTTCCCTTGAGCCTTAACTCAAAATTATAACCAAGCCCTTCCACAGACACCTGTTAATAAAATTCAGATTTAATTTAATCCATTATTCTTTAGGCAGTTACTCGTCCTGGAGTAAACCTGAAGAGGGTCCACGGTGTAAATGTAATGATTTTTCCGACCAGGACACTATGCATTTTACTATGTTTTGCAGCTTATATTTGGATGCTAGAAAAAAATACTTGGCCCCAATTTTAAGAGAAGCCGGCTTTGTTCAAGTTAGGCCGGCTCTAGTTTACTTAATGTCCCTAGGCAGCACTACCATCATATTTGGAGTAGCCAGCTTTTTGGTGGCGGCTCATAGAACGAGAACAAATTTAGCGGTATTGGGGGACCCTATCTAGCTCTTTAAACTGAATTCCAATTATTATTCCTTTGCACTGCCTTGTGTTTTAGTGTTGTACAAAATGTTTTGGCCTGCCCCTTGTAAATTTAAGAATCCTGTAAATTGTGTAAATTTGTATAATAATGTTTTAAAGTATTTTATGATTTTTAACAAATCGAATAAAGTGAACTTGACTGAAGTACTACAGAATGTTTTTACAGAACAAACACCTTCTCTCCCTCTCCTACTTTTTCTGTGTGTATGTCTATGCCGCATGTGTGGAGATCTAAGCACCAAAGCCATATATTTTTGTAACAACAGTGGGAGTGACAATGGACATTAGATTGGGTTTAAGGAAGAGAATATGTGATTTATAGATAGACCTGCTAATACAAAAATACACCCATAAAACAGAAAGAGAATTGCAATATAGAATATATACTTCTTATTCTCCTACATGTCTAATAGGGTCAAAACAGGCTCGAATATACTCCAGCCAAGCTTTGAAGGAAGTCCAGCAACACACGTGGCTGCACAAAGTCACTGCAACACAGGGTCATAAAAATCAATTGTGGCACCAAATAACAAAAGAAAAAAAAAAGATTTCCAATATTTTTTATGACTTTATCAATTAATTAACTGCATTTCATTTTGCAATTTTATATATATATATATTTATATGTATTCACAGAAAAAACGTGCATTGCGGGTGTGGGAGTTATAGTTAGCAGAACTAACTATAACGGAGGAATTTCTATGGTGAAATGTCCAGCTAACTATAACACCCCTGAAACCTATAGTTTTTTTTGTGAATTTCAAAGCTTTTTTAAATGCTAATTTTTAAGTGTAATAGTTATACCTATTTTTTGTACTGATTTTCCAACAGTTTTTTAACGGTTTATTTATAAATATTTTATTCATTAAATAACATGATATATTTTTCTGAAAAAAAAACAAAAATCAAACTGAAATATTATTTAATAAAAAAAATTCTTTTAATATATTTATATTTTCTTTTTAAATAATTGTTTTCCGAAATTTTTTCTGAGTCACACACCCAAAGCGTACACATCACGGTGGGTGCGCGGATTCTAGCTGCCATTTTAGAAAAGTCTTGAAGGATCCGCGTACGATACATTAAATATTACGTGATGTGCGTGATTGGTATGCGACGAGTCCGTGACTCCTGCTCCTGCGCATTCTCGACACAAGCACTTTTAAATTATTTGTTATCTTTGTTTTTATCCAGTTGACCACTTGATTAAATGTTGCACTTAGGGGTAGGATGTAGTGTTACTTCCAGAGCGGCACACTTTGCAACTGGGGAACCAGACTGGAGATTCAGCTTCAGCTCGACATTCTATGATTCTGGTCAAATCACTTATTCTCCCCATGTCTAAAACCAAAATGAATTTGTTCTTGTGTGATGTAACCAGTGTTCGTGTAAAGCACTCCACTACCTGACAAGTCTGCACTGTATAAAACTGCAAATCAACAAAAAATAAAAGTGTTTTGCACACTTCTGTCATTGGGCTACATGTGGCTACATCTGGGTGATATTTGTGCCACATTTGGTCTCTTTTGTCTCTGGTGGCCATCTTGGGAGACTTATTTGTTATGAAGTTTCCTAATTTCCTCATTTACTACAGTCTCCTCAGTAGGATATATTTTCAGTTTGTTACTTTGGTTCCATCAAGAAGGCATTCAGATGTGTCACACATTTGCCATAAATTCTGAATATTAGCACTATAGTTGCTCATTAGATCTCTGTAGTAAAGCTACTGCTCACCAGGGTAGTCTGCTGCTGGTATTCAAAGTACATATTTCAGTCTGCATGTTAGAATGTTTTAATGAAATAGAAGAGGATTTGAGAAGTCAAAATGTGCCCTAATTTTTCTTTCTACAGCACTAATCATAATTTATATGGCAACATGAAGCCCCTCATTTTGTTCCTTTGCAAATTAAATGTTTTAAGAGTTACCACTTTATTCCAATCAAGATGGCTTCAGGAGTGCCATACTTTTGTCATAAGTAAGGCTGTAAGCCCTCTGGTTGTACTTTAGAAGACTCTGGGAAGCTTCAGAAGAACAGAAAGGAATCAACTGAAAGTCTCTGCCCTTGTTGGATGTACATGTTGTATTGAGAATGTCAGACTTAATTCTCAATTGACTGAGAAAAATAATGTGAATTTACAGAAAATATGCTCTCAGTTTAGCGCAAATATCACTTTCCAATCCTCTGTAGGAAAAGCATGATTCATGATATCCCAGCAGAAGGCATTTTCACAAGGTAAAATCACCTTGGAGCACACCACAATTCCTACAATGAGTATGGTACCATCAACAAATGATTTATAATGCAACTAAAGTATTATAACATTCTATTAACTGCAATGCTTTTTAATGAGGTGCTATCATGTATTTTGGTCCCAAGATGGCTGCCAACACTTCTTGGATGAAGTGCTGACAGCCAATCAGATCTCACAATGAGATGTGTGGTTAGGCTCTGCCCATGTATATATATTTTTCCTTTAATATCTAAAAAACTACTGAACAGATTTAGTCCATTTAACAAAAAGGCACAAGTCCGAACCAAGGACTACCTCTTTGCCAAATTTGGTGTAATTCCGTTCAGCTATTCGGGCTTTTGCTGCGACTAAAGGTTCCTATGGGAAATTGCATGGGAAAACATGTTTTGGGACCCCCCTTTTTTCTCGGCCCCCGCTTGACAAACCAATCCAAACCTTTAAGGATAGGAGCAGACCGGAGCGCCCTATTAGTTTTGCAAATTTCGCGAAGATTCGTCAACCGGCACCAAAGTTATTGCAAATAGAATATTGTAGATTTCCCATATATATATATATATATATATATATAAAGATGACAGACCCGTTTCAGACAAAAAGTCCTTCCTCAGTATATATATATTTTGACATTCACTAATGTGTTACTCTGTGTGTATTAGCATGTACAGAACTCCTTTTGGATTAACATTGGCAAACCAGTAGGCATGCAATTTTGTTTCTGTTTGGGATGCAACAAAGTTACAAGAACTCAGCGTTATTTTGCACTGTTCCTTTAATTTGTTTTGTATCTGGCATTTTGATACAACCATGTGACTCACGTTTGGGAGGTGGGGCCCGGAAGGGTGTGTCCTCACTGCATAGATAAAAAAAGTTTCCGTTTTGTGCAATGTGGTGTGTGAACAAGACTACGTCAGTAGTCGAAACGTTGCATTTTGGAAGGCACAAGGAATAAATAACATCTTGCCTGGAGAGCGTGGGGTCTGTCTCTTCTTTCGCCGCTGCATGTGGAGGTTTGAAGACTTTGCTGATATTATTGCGGAAGCTGGCTGTCTCCGCTGGCAGCACCCCCTCCTCGACGAAGTGGCTCTTTGTCCAAACAACCAAACGTGGACGCGAATTCCTGGAGGATTACGGCGGCAAAGAGTTCCCTGACAAAGTAATTGACGAAGTGCTTGAATTTCTTCACGCCGTGGGAGGCTAGTTTGATTACCGGTCACCACGGTGTTTGGAGAGAGGCCGGCCCCGTTCCATTAATCAACGTCAGGTGAGGAGGCAGCGCTCTATCCTAAGGCGGCGTGCAAACGCGCAGGGTCTGAATCACTTGACCTAAATTCTACAAACATTTGCTGTGCACATCGAAACTTCCAAAATTACACCACTCGACTGGGCTGTTCGAGGCTATGGCAGCCAGCTCTGAAACGGAGCGGGAGGCGGCTGCGGACGTTTTGTTTGCACAAATACCACGAGGATCAGGCAGTAAACTAACCCAAGCCTGTGCCGCCACTACAGGAAATCAGGATGTTAAAAAGATGTTAACCTTACTAGAAAAGAAGTCCCGTTCAGAGATCACGAAGTGGTGGGAGCACAAATCCCTTACAAAATATGAAGAGGTGGGACGAATCCCAAGGGGACTACGTATCATGCTGGCGCCAAGTTTTGTGGATCCCAACCCCAACATGCTTAGAGAATGGGGAGAACTAAATTTGGGAGCATCCATGAACTTAACCCCTTTACTGCTAAGGCATTATTACTATTGCCATATACTTTCTATTGAAATCAATGGAAAGTCCATGACGAGTTACCCTTGTCATTAGCAGCCAAGAGGTTAATCAAGCTCCTGATTAAATATGCGATTATAGACCGAGCTGTACTTTTGGATGAAATAGCACAGATCAACAAGGACTTAGATGCAATGAATGATACAGAGACACAGGCAGTGATTGCTAAGGGTCGCAAAGACATCAGCGAGCGTCTGAAAAAACATGAGGATAAAATTAAGGTGCGCAAAATTAACAAATTTGCAAGAGATCTCAATGACTACGAGACAGGACCAATATATACATTTGCACGCAAATACGATCAAGCGAAAAAACAGCGGCAAATACAGAAAACAGCTTTGAAAACTCAAACAACTGTGTCTCAACAAAATTCGGCCACAACAGTGGATAATCAAGAAACAACGTCTACAGACACCATTTCGCTAGCTGGCTCATCCAGCACATGCGGGTCTCTATCAAGTTTGACAGAGGATAATTCTTCACATGATATCCTCGACCTAGGAGAGGAGATGGATTTTTTGGTCGAGGCTCAACTGCAAGCGCAAGGCCCTCGGACACGGTCACGCAATGCAGGAAGAGGAAAAATGCAGGGCGGAGGGCAAGAAGAAAGCGCGCCAAAAGAGTCGCAGCCGCCAAAAAAGAAATGGTTCAAAAAGAAAACCAACAAGCAATAATTGACGCCAGTACAATTGTCAATTTATCGGATGTGACGTTAACTTCAGCTGAAGAACAAATCCTTAAGTTAAGTCTGAATTTCTGTCCTGAGAGCTCTTTCAACTATACCAGCACCAGGGCTGATGTCTATCTGTATATTAGAAAGTTAAAACTTCACAAATTTTATGCAATCAAGTCAAAGCCTAGTGCCACCACAACTGGTTTCAACAAAGAGGGAACCATTGAGCACAGTCCTTCACTGGTACCAGCTAATGATGCAAGAACTCTCATCACGCTATGTAGTCTCAACAAGGCAACTCCACCACTTGATACGAATGCGGACGTTCCCGACACCCAAAGGGAGTTACGTGAGATCAATGTTCCCCAGAAAGGTGCTGGTGAAAGTCCCTTTAAACCTAAAAGCAAATTTGTCCCCGTCATGCCCAAGGATGCGGTGGACATTTACCACGATTGCATTATTGAGGATTTAAAAAGACTCAATAAACAAATTCACTCCAAAAAAGACATGTCCAGTTTTCCAACTAAGGAGTACAACAACTTAATGACCAAGTTGTCCAAGAATCAAGAAATTATTGTGAGTCCCTCGGACAAAGGGGGGAACATTGTTTTGTGGCAAAAAGAGCAATACATCACGGAAGCCAAACGCCAATTGGACAATGCAAACTGTTACACACTCAGCAATGGCGTTCAGTATAAGCAGGCGAAGGAGAGTATCAAGAAAATGCTGTTAGGTTACAAAAGAGAAAACTTAATTACCTCCACCGAATGCGCATTTTTACTGACTGAACATCCAGTTATTCCGCATATGTATTTAATTCCAAAGGTACATAAGAGGCAAAATCCAAAACCCGGGAGGCCCATCATTTCCGCGATTAAAAGTATGGGCGAAAATGTTTCTCGATACATAGACTTTTATTTACAAGAACATGTCCAGGCGTTACCAAGCTATATAAAAGACACAGGTGACTTTTTGTCCAAATTGGAAGCCATATCATGGCAGAAGGATTGGTGCATTATAACCTTGGACATTGAGTCCCTATACACTTGTATCGAACACCACAAAGGAATTGAGGGCATAAGACATTTCCTGGGACGTAAGTCTTGTGTATACTATAGCCACAACAAAATGATCTGCAACTTGGTACTATGGTGCTTAAACAATAACTTTTTCTTGTTTGGAAAAGATATATGGAAACAAATACGTGGTGTAGCCATGGGCTCCTGCTTCTCCCCCAGCTACGCGTGCTTGCACGTTGGGCTGTGGGAGGAGCAGGAGTTACCAGGCATTGCTGGATTTGCATGCGTCAAATATTGGATGCGTTTCATTGATGATATTTTTTGTGTGTGGGAGGGGGACATCAGCAGTGCTCAGAATTTTGTAAATGCGCTTAATAAGAACCAGTTTAACTTATTTTTCACTTCCAATATCAGTGACACTACTGCTGAGTTTCTTGATGTCTCCATCAATGTTGTAAATAATAAGATCATCACTGCCCTCCACAGGAAAGCCACTGCTGGCAATAGTATTCTACATGCCAGTAGTGGTCACCCTAAACACGTCATCATGAGCATCCCGCTTGGCGAATTGCTGCGCCTGAAGCGAATGTGCAATACTCAAGAAAAGTTTGATGAAGGGGCATCTGCAATGCTTGAAAGACTGGAAGCAAGGGGATACAGCAAATCCTGTCTTGCTACTGCTTTGCAGAAGAGCAGTGAAAGAACTAGGGAATCTTTACTGTCTTCTAAACCCCCTGACATTGACGCAACATCCAATACCAGCAGACTAATAACTACTTATAGTAGACAGCACCGCAAGATTAAATCCATTATCAACAAACATTGGGCAGTCTTAAAGACTGATGGAGTTTTACGCGATCTAACTCCTGACAAACCTACAATCACATTCAGGCGTGCATATAGCATGCGCAGCAAGCTAGTACAATCCAGCCCTGAATTACCTATGATTGTTCAATGGTTTGGTAGAAAGGGATTTCACAAATGTTCCTCATGTCAGGCTTGCAAGTTTGGACAAAATACCACTCATTATCGCACTCCGTTTTCTGAAACTGAATTTCCAATTCACGGTAATTACAACTGCCGCACGGAGTTTGCGGTTTATGTCCTAACTTGCACCTGCGGTCTACGTCATGTAGGCAGTACCGGCGCACAAGTGCATGTCAGAATACTGAAGCACCTTCGTGCCATAGTTAATCACGACGGGGCATACCCGGTGGCGCGCCACTTTAACAGCAGACATGACAGGGATCTGTCGTGTCTTACCTATTATGTCATTGACGCCGTCGCCCCCTTAAGGCGGGGTGGCGACCGTGACAAACTATTACGCCGATTAGAAACGCAGTATATTATCAAACTCGACAGCAAACAACCCAATGGGTTGAATGCGACGGAGGACATGCACAACTTTCTGTAGGAACATTGACCGGGCACACACACTCTGTATACAATTTACAAACTGAATACAACGTGAGAACTAGTATAGAATTGTACATAGTTTGTATATATATGAAATCCTGTATTCCAGCACCTATTTTAGGTATCCTGTAGTCCTATCTCTTAAAACAGATCTGTCTGCTTAGTTTTTGAACAGCACAGTTTTTTAAACAAACACTTGGGAAAGTCTTTTTTTATTTGGTGGTTCTGTTACACTGTATATTTACTTGAGCACTTTTTCCAAAACACATTTGTTCTGTAAATAGTTCTTATATATTTATGATATTTAGAAAAATTAAAAATATTTTTGTGAGAAACAAATATATAGGACTGAAATTTATATTTGTGTTTTTTACACGAAGGTGCTGTTTTTTGGTGTTACATGCGAAATGTTTTTGGTTGTTTCCTGCTAGGGCAACAAATTACACTGCACGGCTATGATTTGCATCTTTACATTTATTTTCTAAGCCTTGGTTTAGTTAATAATCCATTATTATTTTTCTGGAGTACTGTGAAGGATATAATGCATTCATGCAGATCATTGTTTCTTAATAAGCAACGTTAAATAACATTTGCGCATTCATGCGGCAATTTTGACATTCACTAATGTGTTACTCTGTGTGTATTAACATGTACAGAACTCCTTTTGGATTAACATTGGCAAACCAGTAGGCATGCAATTTTGTTTCTGTTTGGGATGCAACAAAGTTACAAGAACATAGCGTTATTTTGCACTGTTCCTTTAATTTGTTTTGTATCTGGCATTTTGATACAACCATGTGACTCACGTTTGGGAGGTGGGGCCCGTAAGGGTGTGTCCTCACTGCATAGATAAAAAAAGTTTCCGTTTTGTGCAATGTGGTGTGTGAACAAGACTACGTCAGTAGTCGAAACGTTGCATTTTGGAAGGCACAAGGAATAAATAACATCTTGCCTGGAGAGCGTGGGGTCTGTCTCTTCTTTCGCCGCTGCATGTGGAGGTTTGAAGACTTTGCTGATATATATATATATATATATATTCACTGAAAAAACCATTGGTTATAGACCATATATAGTTAGGGATTAGCATTTACAAAACCTTAATTTACTCGCACAAAACCATAGAAATTCGCATATATAGTTAGTTGCAATAACTATATATCGCGCACCCGCAACCCACTGCTGATGATGTCACATATTACATCATTCATGACATGGTCAGTGACTTCACTGATGACATCTCAAATGACATCATTGATGACATCTCAAATGACATCACTGATGACATCACTGATGACAACATCCAGTGACTGTATGTTTCTGTAAAGTTAAAATATGTCTTACATATTGAAGAATGAGTGGATGTATAAGTGTTTGGATGAAGGATTTAGTAGGTGCATGACTGACTGTATGAGAGAATGATTAAATGTGTCTCACTGAGTGCATGGGTTAGTGACTAAACTGTCTTAATTTGTGCATCATTATTTCTGTAGTTCTGTATACTGCTGCATGTGTTGATCAGTAGCTATATGAGTAACTATATAGGTTATTGATTGGTTGCCCAAATATTTGTATGGGAGAGTGAGTGTGTGTGTGGGGGTGGCTGGGAGGTGTGTGACTCTGTGCATAGATGTGTGAGCAGTTGATTCACTAGATGTATGGGTTCAAAAGTGCATGTGGAAACAGCTGTATGGGCGGTTGACTGTCTGCATGAGTGCATTGGTGAGTGATTGGATTTCTCAGTGCTACATGTCAAAGTAAGTACATATGTAAAACACAGTACATGTAAGAGTTGACATATATAAATAACTGTGCATAAGAGCCAGTGAATGTGTGAGTGGCTGTAGGGATCATTGTGAACTTGTATCAGTGATTGTATAAGAGAGTAAATATGTGTTAGTATATGTTTGATTAAGTAAGGTGTGTATAACTGTATAGTTGAGGAAATGGAGGTGTGATTGATTCTTTGCATGACTGACTAGGTGTGTGAGTAACTCCATGGATGAGTGACAGTCTGTGAGTGTCTGTTTACACTGATTGTATGTAAGGTTATATTAGAGTCTGAAGAGGTTCATCGTATTATCACATGAATGATGTCATCAGTGATGTGATCAGTAATGTCAAATGAGATGTTATCAGTGATTTCATCAGTGATGTCATTTGAGATGTCATCAGTGATGTCATCAGTGATGTCATTTGAGATGTCATCAGTGATGTCATTTGAGATATCATCAGTGATGTCATCAGTGATGTCACTGACCATGTCATGAATGATGTAATATGTGACATCATCAGCAGTGGATTGCGGGTGCGCGATATATAGTTATTGCAACTAACTATATATGCGAATTTCTATGGTTTTGTGCGAGTAAATTAAGGTTTTGTAAATGCTAATCCCTAACTATATATGGTCTATAATCAATGGTTTTTTCAGTGAATTTTCAAGGTTTTGTAAATGCAAATTCCTAACTATATATGGTCTATAACCTATGGTTTTTTCAGTGAATTTCATTGGTTTTTTAAAAGCTAATATATATAGCTGTAAAATATATTCTTTATTACGTGACGTATCACGTAGCCACGTGAGACGCCTCATGACACGTCGCATAAACGTGACGTATCATCTCTGCAGCGCAAACAAAACCCGTAACGTAAGCGCGCCAGAGCACGCTTACAGATATATATATATATTTTTTTAACCTTAATTAGACAAAATCCACACGTGCACATATCTTGAGGCCTTGCAAAGGCACATCAAACAAACAGTCCCTACAATTTTGCCAAGTTTGGTGGAAATCTATTCCTTTAAATTTTATTTTACTGTTTCTCTTGGTTTTACCCTTGTTACGCTTACCGGAACGCTACCCGGTACGCAAACCGGACGCTCTAAAAACACAAGATGTCGGACTCCCGTTACGCTGCCGGTTAGCTGCCCGGTTGGCGTACCGGGAAGCGCCTCTACCGCGAAAAATCGCAATTTTTTTTTTCTTTTCTTTTGCCCAGCGGGGCACTTTACTATCCCCCTCATCAATCCTAGGGGGTCAGGAGGGGTCTACCTTGCCCCCTTTCCTTCATTTCCCCCTTTGTTTTTCACCACCTCTTGTCTCTCGATCCTACCGAGAGACAAGATGGCGGCCGCTCCGGACTGTTTACAATGTTGACAGCCAATCAGCTTCTCCTCAGACTCCCGTTACGCTGCCGGTTAGCTGCCCAGTTAGCTGCCCAGTTCACGTACCGATTTGCACCTCTACGACAAAAAATCGCAATTTTTTTTTTTTTTTTTTGGCCCCGCGGGGCACTTTAATATCCCCCTCATCAATCCTAGGGGGTCAGAAGGGGTCTACCTTGCCCCCTTTCCTTCATTTCCCCCTTTGTTTTGGCCTCCTCTTGTCTCTCGATCCTACCGAGAGACAAGATGGCGGCCGCTCCGGACTGTTTAGAATGTTGACAGACACCGGAGAGCCAATCAGCTTCGCTTCGCAAAGCTCCGTTACGCGAAAAGTACGCGAACTTGTGCGCTATCCGGTACGCTGTCACAGATATATCTGTTTTTTTGAACGTTAATTTCTCAAAATCCACTGGGGCACATATATTGAGACCCAGCAAAGGCACATCGGGCTAACAGTCCCTACAATTTTGCAAAGTTTCGTGCAAATCCATTCAGCCGTTCGAGCTAAAAGTGAGGCCAAACGCCCTATGGAAAAATGAATAGGAAAAACGCGTTTTGGGACCCCCCTTTTTTCTCGGCCCCCCCTTGACGGAACCCCCCCAAATTTTCAAGGGCTGCTCAGAAACAAAATGTGCCATTTTCCTGAAAATTTCAGCCGATTCCGTCCACAAACGCCAAAGTTATTAGACATAGAATTTTCAAAAGTTCCATAGAGAAAAAATCCTAACTATATATACCTACTGGCTATCGGCAGTAGGTAATATATATATATATATATATAATTTTAAAAGCTTTTTTTCTTTTGCCAACATCTTTGGCGCCGTTTGACGAATCTGTCAAAACTAATGAATCACTCAGGTCAGATCTTGTCTTGAACGTTTCGACCGAGAAAAAAGGGGGGTCCCAAAACGCGTTTTCTCCATGTTAATTTCCATAGGATCTTTAGACAAAGCTACAAACTGAACTGCTGAACGCAATTACACCACATTTGTCAAATAGGTAACTCTTGGTTCAGTTAACAACCTTTCTTTTCAACGGTGTAAATCCGTTCAGTAGTTCCTGAGAAATTGAAAAAATAATAATATTGATATCTGGTGGCCGAGGAGGGTATGTGAACCCTCCCGAGCACGCGTTTTATTTTGATTGGCTGTCAACACTCCAAACCAGGAAGTGTTGGCAGCCATCTTGTGACATGGTAAAACAGTCACAAGAAAACAGTAAAAAAAAGACTTTAAAAAAAGGGGCAGGGTAGAAGCACCCTGAACCCTAGGCCTGCTCAGGGGGTTCCAAAAGGAACCCAGGGCCAAAAATAGCATTTAAAAAAAATATTTTCAGAAGAATTCTCGCTGGGTGCACAAATCCGGAAAAAAAAGTGCGGGCTCCCGCGCTTCGTTCCTTTGAGCCCCTTGGTGGGCCAGGTCTCAGGGGCATTGTTTCATTAATGTGGTCCCCGCAGCCTCGGGGACCGCCACCTCCCAGGGCTTTATTAATTATGGGAGGGGGACTCACGGGTCCCCACCAAACCCTGGGGACCACCACCTCCCGGGGCTTTCTTCATTATTGGGTGGGGCCTTGAAAGCCCCCCAAGCCCCGGGGACCGCTAACTTCCCAGAGCTTTCATTAAATATGGATGGGGGCCTGGCAGCCCCCCAAGCCCCGGCTACCACCACCTCCCCTGGGCTTTATTCAGTATTGAGGGGGGCTCATGGGCCCCCAAGCCCTGGGGATCACCACCTCCCCATGGTTATCATCATGTTGGAGGGGGGCCCGCACGGCCCCCTCCTGGAGCCCTCCATGGCCCTGGGGACCACTACCCCCAGGGCAGGCTCCGGCAATGTCCTGGGGTGCCCACCCCCATAACATTGCAGTTTGCACTTACAGGGCGGGAGCACAGCCCGCCCTTTCATTGCAAACTAAGCTTCGCTTGCATGAAGCGAAGCATATTGATTTTTAACAAGGGGAGCTGCATGTCAGCAGCTCCCTGTGTCCAAAAGCAATGCCGGCTCATGCAGGAAGCAGGGAGCCATTTGGGACCTGGGGGCATTGGGGCTCCCCCCGCGGTCCCCAATGTGAGGGCCAGCCCCGGGGGTTGGGGTCCCCGGGGCCGGAAATGGCCTTGGGGAGGGGGGCTGTGTGGCTAATAGTGGCCCAGGGAAGGGCCTTGTTTCTTGCTCAAATAGCTCAAACATTACCAAAAATGCAGCGACAAGTGTTACAGCATGGTGGAATGTCCTTCGTAAACCTAAAATGGTCCCCCTTTACTTGTTGCTAAATGTGCATGTTAAATTGGCACTAATGGTGTGCAAGCACTCTTGCTTCTTTCTGCACCTCTGTTGCCTCTTTCTGTGCCCCTTTTGCCTCTTTCTGCATCTCTCCTGGTTCTTTCTGCACTGCTCTTGCTTCTGTCTGCTACTCTCTTGCACATTTCTGCACCCCCTTGCCTCTTTCTGCTCCTCTATTGGTTCTTTCTGTACCTCTATTCCCTCTGTCTGCACCCCTGTTCCCTCTTCATTCACCTCTTTTGCCTCTTTATGTAACTCTATTGTTTCTTTCTGCACTTTTCTTGCCTCTTTCTACACCTCTGTTGCTTCTTTCTGCACTTCTCTTGGTTCTTTCTACACCTCTCTTGCTTCTTTCTGCTCCCCTCGTGCCTCATTCTGCACCCTTCTTCCCTCTTTGTGTATCTCTCTTGCCTCTTTCTACAACTCTTGTGCCTCTTTCTTTAGTTCTCTTGCCTCTTTCTGCACCTCTGTTGCTTCTTTCTGAACTTTTCTTGCATCTTTTTACACCCCTCTTGTCTATTTCTGCACCTCTGCTAGTTCTTTCTGCACTGCTCCTGTTTTTTTCTGCACCTCTCTTGAAAACGTTAGCACCCCTCTTGCCTATTTCAGGACCTCTGTTGTTTCTTTCTGCAAGGCTCTTGCTTCTTTCTGTATTCCTCTTGCCTCTTTCTGCACCCCTCTTCCCTCTTCGATATCCCTCGTCCCTCTTTCTATACCTATCTTACCTCTTTCTGCACCACTGTGGCTTCTTTCTGTACTTCTCTTGCCTTTCTGTACCATTCTTGCCTTTTTCTGCACCTCTGTTGCTTCTTTCTGCAATTTTCTTGCTTTTTTCTGCACTTCTGTTGCTTCTTTCTGCACCCCTCTTGCCTCTTTCTGCACCTTTCTTCGCCTCTCTTGCCTCTTTCTCCACCCTGTTCCATTTTCTGCATTTCTCTTGCTTGTTTCTGCAACTCTCTTGCCTCTTTCTGCAGTTCTCTTGTCTCCTTCTGCACCTCTGTTGCTTCTTTCTGTACCTCTCTTGCCTCTTTCAGCTCCTCTCTTGCCTCTTTCTGCACTTCTTTTGCCTCTTTCTGCACATTTCTTACTGCACCTCTCTTGTTTTTGTGCAATTCTCTTGCTTCCTGTCTGTACTTCCTTCAACTATTTCTATATTCAAATGGAAAGTGTAAGCTATCAAGTTTAAAGGTCTGCATGCTCTCATGACTTAGGTATATGTTTATTTGCTTTTATACTCACATGTGTTATGTTTCTGAAGATGATAGCTTAAAAAGTGGATAGCTTCTCTTATAGGTGGTCTAATCTTCTTAGTTCTGCTCTGTCATCCGGTTGCACAGGCAGATATGTGTTCAGTATATATGTGTTTCCGAGCCCCTAGAATATACTATTGAATACCCATGTGCCTTGTATTGTGAGCAGAAAGAAATGCATACACTTTTTTCACACTAATTTACAGAGTATGCTGTTTGAAACACGGGTATTCAAGTGTTTGTATGTTTATTTTCATTTAACATGTCACTATGTAAAAGCATAGACATGCGTGCATACCTTCACAAACTTGGCCAAACTTACAACAGTGATATGCTTCGGATTGCTGTTTATATTTGGTAGGCCTAACATTCTGAGCAGTCAGATAATAGTGAACCTTCAAGAGAAAAGTGAGGGTTAAGACATCTAAGGAGAAGGATTCGTGATTAGGGCACTTTGTATGAGTCTGTTGTAAGGTAGTCAAAGTAGGCCTCTTTCTGCACCTCTGTTGGTTCTTTCTGCACATCTCTTGCTTCTTTCTTCACCTTTCTTACTCTTTCTGGACTTCTGTTGCCTCTTTCTGCATTTCTCTTGCTTCTTTCTGCACCTTTCTTCCTCTTTCTGCACCTCTCTTGCCTCTTTCTGCACTTCTCTTGCTTCTTTCCGCGCCTTTCTTCCTCTTTCTGCACATGTCCTACTTATGTAGGCATAGTTAGAAATTAACATTTAAAAAATTTAATATGTGATGTCATCAACAATGCATTACGGGGGCACAAGTTATAGCTAGCTCAACTAACTATAACAGCCAAATTTCTCTAGTTTTGTACAAGTGAAATGTCCAACTAACTAACGTCCTAAAACTGTTTTCTTTTCAGTGAAATCATCAATATGGAATAGCATATACGAATAATGATTATGCCACTTTTCTGAATGAATTTTAACATGCATTATGCTGTTGTCAAAAAGACTCAGGAAATGCAAGTCTGTTGTTTCTGTTGTCTACTCCACTGTAAATGTGGGGAAAAATGCACCGACATGTCTTTTGATCAAGGGCTTCCGAGCCCGAAATGCGTCATGGCGGCATTTGAGCATTGAAATAAATCTGCACGAAGGAATTGGAGTCCGTTTCACTTTTTGCAAGTCTATGGAGTAAGAGCTGCAAGAAGGAAAATTGAAACATAACTTCCAAGGTAGCTTACTTGGAACAATGTACCCCCTCTCACTCAGGGTAACAGGACGCCAAGCCGAATTTGGTTCGTTGAACCGGAAGTACTAAGGTTCCGTAAGGAAATGGTCCTGTAACCCCAGGATGGCCAAACAACCTGCCGGCAGCGACGCCGAGGAAGTGGTCATGTCAAAGGACGCACCCGCATCTGCAAAAACGCAGTGTGAAGGTAGGAGATGCCGAGAGTGTTCGGTGAGGGGTGTGCAGACAAGCGACTAATTGCGGAGCTTGGCCTTGAATACAAAAGTGCTAAAGAAATGTCTGCCGACATGTTACAATCTAGAGAGGAAGTGGCGAATGACATGTTCACCGAGTGTCCAAGTGCACAATCAACTGCACAAAAGACTGACGTAAGTACACAACAGCCCTCGTCATTAAAAGAACTGTATAAACAATTGGAGAAACTCCGCATAAGTGAGCAGGCTAAATAGTGGGAGCACAAATCTCTGCCCAAGTATTTAGAAGTTGGAAGAATCCCACGTGGGCTACGAATCATTCTCGCCCCGAGCTACGAAAATCCAAACCCTAGTATGCTGCGGGAGTGGGCTGAAAGCAATTTGGAGGCATCTTAAAACCTAATGTGCATTCTCATCAAATATGCTGACATAGACAAAATTGATTTACAACATAAAATTGACAAAATCAATGAACAAATTGCTCTTTTGGAAAATGGTTCAAATCCATCTAAACTAAGAGAAGAAATTATGGCACGCATAAAAAAAGAGGAGGATATAATTAAAAGGCGCAAAGCCTATAAGTTTCAGCGAGACAAAGGGGACTATGAAAAGGGACTGAATTTTACATTCGCTCGAAAATACGATGCAGTTAAATCTGTCCCTCAGGCAGTCCATTTTACTTTAAACCGTGAAAAGAGAGGTGGCAATAGTAATGAGATCCCCACAGGATCTTCGATGTCGGACTTAAGCTCAGCTATAGAAAGCGAATCTGATGCGGAACAATCAGCAGCTACATCTGACAACGCCGCCCAAAGAGTGGTACACACTATCTGAGACGCAAGCATTTATTTACAAGAGGAACAGCGTCTAACCCTACGTCCCAGGGTGACAAACACTAGAGGAAGCAAAGGAGGAACATCAAACGCCAGGAGAGGCGCAGAGCAAGGCGCAAGCTAAATCTCATGTCCTCCACCAATTATCAACAACAACAAAAACGACGAAAAGAAATTGGCGAAAGTAGCAAAACAAACAGAGGCCAATTCCAATACAATAATCAATATCTCACAAGTCAATCTAAGTGAGACAGAGAAACAACTCCTTTCATTGGGTTTATAGTACTGCCCTGAGTCAAACTTTGATTAAACACAGACTAGGGTGGATGTCTGCAAATATATAAGAAAACTGAAACTGAAAACATTTCACAATTTGAGACCGGCAAATACAGAATCATCTACTCTAAGTCCAACCATTCAGGACAATGCACATCCTCTGTTGGTATCAGATGTGAATTTAATTTGCGACATGCAGACCCTACAGGATGATGTGTCACCAACACTTGACACACAAACAATAGATCAAATCTTGGTGAACCAAGCAATCCAACTCCATGCTATAAGCAAAACTAGCTTCAAACCGAAGTCAACCTTTGTCCTGATTCTACCAAGGGGCTCCATAGATACATTCAATGAAAACATTTTGGTGGAAATAAAGAAATTAAAACACAAAATACAGGCAACATCTAAACATCAAAAAGCAAGCCAATACCAATACCATCAACTGATTCAAAAATTACAATCAAATTACTCCCTTGTCATAAGGAATTTGGATAAAGGAGGAAATGTGGTGCTCTGGCCAATGACCTTATATTTGGAGTAAGCACTCATGCAACTCAATGACCGAGCATGCTATAAAATCAGCATCAAATTAACGACGGTGGCAGCACAGAATGAACTGTTTAAACGTCTGCTGGCATGGAAGAGTGCAGGTCTATTAAATCAAGACAAATTTAAATTCCTCAAAACAGATTATCCGTCCCCACCTGTGATTTATGTCATTCCTAAAATCCATATTAATATCAGTAAACCGCCAGGGAGACCGATAATCTCTGCGAAGCAAAGCCTGTTAGATAAATTTTCTATCTAGATTGACTCACTTTTACAGGAACAAGTGAGAGCTTTACCATCGTTCATTAAGGACACCACAGACTTTTTAAAGACCTTACAAGAGTGTCATTGGTGTAAAGATTATCTTCTTATAACTATAGATGTATCTAATTTATACACTAGTATACACCACAAGGATGGTTTGAGAGCACTACAGCACTTTCTGGATAGGCGATCTATTCAACTTCCCAATCATAACAAGATGTTGATAAGTTTGACTGAATTCTGTTTAAATAACTACTTCCTTTTCCAGACCCAAATTTACCAAAAAGTGAGCGGCATGGCCATGGGGACAAGTTTTCCCCCCAGTTATGCTTGCCTCCACTTGGGGTGGTGGGAAGAGATGATTGTCAACACTCTGTATGAAGATATATTATCCAGGCATGTAATTAAATGGGTCAGGTACATAGATGATTTGTTTCTGATATGGCGGGGTGACAGAACAAGTGCAGAAGCTTTTATTGCCAATTTGAACAAAAATTACATCAACTTACATCTCACTCACAATATTAGTGATCAATCTGTCTTTTTCCTAGATGTGGATGTATTAGTTGCCAACAACCACTTGGAAACATGTCTATTCCGTAAACCCATGGCAGGAAACACCCTACTGCACGCATCCAGTCTAAGCAAACAATAAACAGCATCCCGTATGGGGAAATGCTTCCTATGCGTAGGTTGTGCAGTAGAGAGGAAGATCTCATGCAAGCACAAAATGAATACAAGGAACGTTTCTTAGCCAGAGAGTACTCCTCCGCAACCATAGATGCAGCAATTCACAAAACCAACCAACTAAGCAGGGAAGACCTTTTGTCCAAAACCAACTCAAAACCTGGTCTTAAGCCTACTGCAGAAGTAAGCAATCCTAGACTCATTCTGACGTACAGTAGACAGAGAGAGGATATATGCCGTATTATAAGGAAAAACTAGCATATAATATGCAACGATTCATCAATGGGAGAACTAATCCCCAAAAATCCTATCGTTACGTACAGAAGGGCAACCTCAACTAGTGATCATTTAGTAAAGAGTAGCCCTGAGATTGTTACCAATAACAACTGGCTTTCAGGACAAAAAGGTTTCAGAAAATGTCAGACTTGTAAAGCTTGCAAGTTAGGCATTAATAGAAATTCATACTGCACCCCGTTTGGACAACTCCCATTCCAATTACCAAGACCTCGACCTGGAAAACTGAGTACGCCATCTATGTGTTGGAGTGCTCCTGTGGACTAAAGAACATTGGCAGTACTAAACTGCCAGTCCACAAGAGAGTCCTCCAACATATGAGAGCCGTCACCAATTGTGACTCAAGTTATCCAGTGGCCACCATTTCAGGGAAGTCCACAACAATCAAATATCAGATCGAAAGTATTTTGTTGTGGATTCTATACCATCCCCAAGAGGAGGTGGCAACAGAAAGGCACACCTGAGAACTTGAAACTCATTACATCGTAGAGTTTGATACTAAGAGAACTAATGGCCTCAACACCACAGAGGATCTATATATATGGCTCTAACAAGTCAGACTGAGTGCCCATTTCAGCAACAATATCTGTCACTACTGTAAATATAAGTGCATAAACACTTTTTACAGTTTACATCGATAGTTAACTGTTCAAAAATAAAAAACTTATAGGATTATCCCAAATGAAAGCAAGTTAATCATCTATGTCACGCGCAACCTCTATAGCTTTTTCCACTGAAAAAATATGAAATATTTTTTTTTTAGTCAACAACAAGCACTATATCACTTTAATGGTGTTAATATTATTCAGCACTTAGGCACTTTATATTTCATACATCTTTTAACACTGTTTATTTGCAATGTTTTAGACAACTGTTTTTAACTGATTGAGTATATTGATAGGATATATGTGACAATACTTTTTAGTAGTTGAGATACATTGGTTTTAAATATTCAAACATATATATGTTTTACCAATGACCAATTTTGGCTTTTATGTATTTATCGTATTTATGGGCCTGAACCAATATCAGCTTGGCTTTTAAATATTTATTATATCTGTGGGCCAGAATTTATAATATTATTATCCTGTATTTAAACAGTTATCAAGTTGAAATAATCAGTATGGAATAGCATATACGAATAATGATTATGCCACTTTTCTGAATGAATTTTAACATGCATTATGCTGTTATAAGAAAGACTCAGGAAATGCAAGTTTGTTGTTTCTGTCGTCTACTGCACTGTAACTTTGAATGTGGGGAAAAATGCATTGACATGTCATCTGATCAAGGGCTTCCGATCTCGAAACGCGTCATGGCGGCATTTGAGCACTGAAATAAATCTGCATGAAGGAATTGGAGTCCGTTTCACTTTTTGCAAGTCTGTGGAAGCAGGAAAATCGAAATATATATATAATACAACAAGGCTGTTAGACCCGGGATCCCTTGTTGGCCGAGGTAGGTACCTTAGGCCAAATAGGGACCCTAGTTTCCACATCAGGGAAAGGAAGGACACCTTATGAGATAGCCCCCGCTCACCCCTTTGGTAGCTTGGCACGAGCAGCCAGGCTTATCTTCAAGGCAAATGTGTAAAGTGTTTGCAACCATGCTCACAGCAACCCAATGATGACATCACAAATTGACTCCACACGAGTGTCATAATAAACGAGTATACATTTATATAAAAAGATATACAATAAGACCAAACAATATAAATACAACATATGCGTATTTGTAATATTCCTCCTGGCTCAGGCTTGTAAGTTCTGGCGTTATTAATGAGCACTTCTAAATGTTCCACTACAGTCGTAATAAAATGTTATGTCGTTCGTAATGCTAGAATCAGGCACTTTGCAATGTATAAATAATACAATGCGTAATGTAACAATCAGGCACTTTGCAATGTAAGAATATTGAAATGCGTAATGCAGCAACCAGGTACTTTTTTATGCAGAAATAATGCAATGCGTAATACACTAATTAGGTAGTTTGTTATGCAGGAATAATGCAATGCGTAATACGCTAATCAGGTAGTTCATTATGCAGAAACAATGCAAGCTTCATACGACAATCAGGTAGTTCATTATGCAGGAATAATGCAATGTGTAATACACTATTCAGGTAGTTCGTTATGCAAGAATAACGCAATGCGTAATACACTAATCAGGTAGTTTGTTATGCAGAAATTATGCAATGTGTAATATGACAATCGGGTACTTTGTTATGCAGAAATATTGCAAGGTGTAATACACTCCAGCACCGATCATGGTGCCCTAGGCGGTCTCTCCGCTACTCCTTCTGACTCACAATCAGCCTCCGTTAACAGTTGCCCCAAACACGAGTATGGTATAACAAAAAGTGCAGCTCCGCACTTCGGCCCCGGTACTGCCACTCCCTTGGCAAGTACCGGTCGCGATACGAGCCGAAGATGAGGCTTGCACTGCCGAATGAGAGAATCTGAGTGTCTCCCTCTGATCCTGCATCCCTCCCCAGTCGTCGACACATGTTACCTGGGGTTGCGACCTCGCTCTCCTCTCTGCTTCAAGCGACTTGGGCCTCCGATGCAATCTTTGTGAATTCTGGGCAGCGGGACTCCGATACTCCCTCAACGAGATTGGCTTGAGTTCCAGCTCTAGCAACGGCGGGCTCAGGCCGTCAGCTCAGCTCCTCCAGGGCTGTCAGTCTAGGCCGCTGTTGCTACAAAGATCTCAGGCTGCCACAGGGCACACGCACACTGCGTCGCTGAGACTCACTTGAGCTTTGGGTGCACGATCACCGGGCACTCCTCACAATAGTCTCAGGCTACACGAAGCACTCACACACAGCGTCGCTGAGACTCCCTTTAACTCCAGGTGCACAATAACAAGGCAATCCTCACGACGGTCTCAGGCTGCACAAGGCACTTGCACACAGCGTCGCTGGGACTCACTTGGATCCAGGTGTGCACGATAACAAGGCAATTCTGACGAAGGTCTCAGGCTGCACAAAGCACACGCACACAGCGTCGCTGAGCCTCTTGGACTGCGGTGCACACGATAACAGGACAATCCTCACGAAGGCTCAGGCTGCAAAAAGCGCACGCACAGAGCGTTGCTGATCCTCACTTGGACTCCAGGTGCCCACGATCACAGGGTACTTCTCATGAGGGTCTCAGGCTGCAACAAGCGCACACACACAGCGTCTCTGAGACTCTTCTGGATACTGTTGTGTTCCTGAGTTTCCGCAACAGGGAGCCAGCTCACCTTGGGCCCTTGAGGATAAGTTACTTCAGGACACAGCACATCAAAGTCCTTTCAAGCAGGGGGACACAGCACACAGCAAAGCCCCTTTAGCCTCTCCTTGGTTAAAACAGCAAACTACAGGTCAGCCCCTGAACACACAGCAAGGGTCGGTCCTTTACTCCACTCTCTTCAGTTGTTTCTTCCTTGGCAAAGGTTCCTCTTTACCACAAAGTAGCTTCAGTCTTGTTCAAGCTTGATCAATCCATTTCTCCAAAGTTCAGGGGCTCCAGCTCTCATAGTTATACCTCTAAATGTATTTGTGGTCACAGGGGCACTGACCTGTGTTCAAACCAGTTCTGGGTGCCTCCCTGTGAGTGACACCTTCTTCCTTTGATTAGTGAGGGTCTGGATTCTCAATCACTCAACAGGAGATGGGACAATTGTTTTATAGCAGCAACCCAGGCCTCTTCACCTCTAGGGCTACTCCTCCCCCTACACTACAGATGCAGGTCAGCCTGTTGCTGTCTCACCTTGTCCCCTGGGTCAAGATATTCTCCAGAACCTATTGCTTTCAAATCCAGACAGTCAATCCACAACCAGGCAGAGACACATAGAAATGTTAGAACACAAAAACTCAACCACTTCTAAAAGAGTGGCTTCTAAACATACAATGAAAAAACCACCTTCATAAAAAGATGTGTTATTACACTGTGAGTTCAGGCACACTAAACTTCACCTCTCCATCTTAAGCCTTTGGGAAGATAGGCTGGAAAACAAATTGCACAGCCTCCCCATTCTATCCTAAGGGCAAGATGGCCTTTCATCAGTGAAAAACGAAATGGAGATTATTTCACTGTCAGGACATGGTACACACCTTAGTACATGTCCTACCTTTCACATGCACTGCGCCCTGCCCAGGAAGTACCTTGCGCCAACCAAAGGTGTGTATGATGTGCATAGAAAGGGAAGGGTAAGACTTGGCAAGTGAGTGCACTTGTCAGAACAACATGGCAGTTTAACAAACTACGCACAGGCACTGCAATGGCAGGCCTGAGTTCCCCCTTTAAGGCTACTTCTGTGGGTGGCACAATGAGTGCTGCAGGCCAGTTAGTAGCATTTGATTACCAGCCCTGGCACACACAGTGCACTTTACTAGGGACTTTACAAGTAAGGCAAACATACCAATCATGGACAACCAATCACCATTACACTTTATACAGGGAGCACTTGCACTTTGACACTGATTAGCAGTGGCAAAGTGTGCCAAGCATCTAAGTTGGCAACACCATGTCAGAAAAAAGGTCTAGGGGGAAAAAGTTTAGGGAACTTTAGCCAAAAAAGGCCAAGTCCAACAAAGGCTTACGACACATGAGCAACACACCTGCAAAAGCAAGTAGTGATGACTTAGGAGTAGACCACCTCTCTAGTGAAGCTCATTACAACACTAACCCATGTAGACTGAACACATGAGAAATGAGCTCACATATCCAGCATCTTTTTTGCATTCTCAGTGTTGGCTAATGCCTCTGCAACTTTGCTCCTCATTTAGAGGAAACAATTATTTGAGGAGGAGGGAGAGTGTTTACAGACAAAGGATCACCATCTTTGAGATGTCCTGTGAAGCAGTCATTCTCGTTTACCGTTTCTCACCTGAAGTAATTTTTGATATGTTTGCAGACCCTAAGCAGGAGCTTTATTCACCTATGGACCACTCCAAGGCTCTTCCTGCCCATGGCAAAATACTGGTTGCACTCCATTTCATGGCCACTGCGTTCAGACAAAGGCAGATGACACTGATGATTGAGTGCACCAGTTTATTGCCATGCCACAGTCACTGGCAGAAAGCCGAAACTGATGTGCACCTTGTCTTCACTGGAAGCACACACAGTGGTATGTCTTTCATCAGTCACCTATTACACACTGTTTGGTCGCTGGAAGTTTCAATGACATGCAGCTTATTGGTATCTTACAAAATTTCACTCAGGGGAATTATGTGCTTCAATGGGATGGCATCTCAAACATACTCACTTATTACTTAATACAACACACTTCTCTTACATTCACTGCATAAATGAATAAATCATGCTGTAAATGTCCCAACCCGATCTCTTCGTTCCTCTATTCAGAACTTCTTGGCTGTGCCTCGCACTAGAACAGTCACCTGGGGCGACAGGCGTTTCCTGGTTGCCGCCCCTAGACTCTGGAACACCCTTCCTGCACATATCCGAGCAAGTCCCTCCCTGTTCACATTCCGCAAACAGCTAAAGACGTGGTTATTTGACCAATAGCCTTGTATATCTTCTTTACCCCAGTTGCTGATCCATCCCTTAATTAGCGCTGAGACGCCCACGGGTATTCGCCGCGCTCTACAAATGTCAATAAATAAATAAATAAATAAATAAATCCACATCCAGCCACGCAATTTCAGCTAAGGCGCAATACTTCAATCACAAACACACATCATCATTGAATGCACTTTTGGTATCCTTGGGCATGATGCAGATGTATCAATGATACAAGGGAGTGTGGCTACACTCTTCCGAATTTGTGTGCATGATGGTAATAACCTTTTGCGTGTTGGACAACATCCCCATTTAATGGGGCACACGTAAAGACATTATTCTTGATTTCCTGCTACATTCAGGATCCTGTGGTAGGGCACAGAACCAAAGTCAAGGTATACAGGTGTGGAATCGTCTAATTGACTCATTTTTCTATTTGAGTTGCTAGTTTAGTTGCTTTATTTATGTAGTTGGGCAATATCTAGTCAGTGATGAATGGTGGACTGTTCCCCCTATATTCATAAATACCATCCTGAGACAGCACCATTCCAAAACCATAAAGTCACAATCATCCATGTTAACTCTATCAGTACACTTCGCCTTACCTTTAAACAATGAAGTAAAATCATTTCCATAGTATGCACAAGTAGGTATACATACAATATATCACCTTAAATTGTATGTGTACGAGGTCTCCTTCTCTGTGAGTTTCCATTTCCTAGGCGTAGGTCGACTCTCTGGTGGCAGACATGTCCACTAACCAGGCAGAATATAAAATATGGTTGTAAAGTTAGTTATTGTGACTTTCTGATCATATGAGGAGGTTACTCCCACCCATTGGAGGGGATGGAGCATGTATGTTTATACTTAGCTGTAAATCCTCACTTGAAAATAGTGAATAGGAAAAAAATGACATAAGGTGTAATAGTACCTATGCATATAAATAAATATACATAGCTATATACTTTGTATTTACCTACATGAATCGGGTCCAAAGGTCACCTTGAGGGGTCATTCAGATGCAGGTAGGAGTGTGGTGAGAACGTAACGCAGGTATTTGTAAAGCATATGTTCACTCGTAGGTATCTTGGTGCTGTAGGCATCTTGGCTCTGAGTAACAGATGTTTATTGGTACCCAACAGTGCTTATTTTATCGACCTCAGATGGATGAAAAGGTGAGTGGACCCACCAGGGTTTTAACCTGTGACCATGAGGTCGAACACAGGCCCCAGCCCCGGCAGTGGACACATTAGTCCACTAGGCTACCAGACCTGGCACCTAAACAGAGAATGTATGGAGCAGTGAGGTGTTAATAGTGCATAGAGCGTGTGATAGTGAAGGTAGAGCGTTGCAGGCAGTAAACTGAGCTCAAGGCGCAGGCCATGGAGCCCTCCCTTGTGCCTGTCTGTAATATAGAGATCCCCTCTTAAGTACCTGTGTGATTGTATGTTTTTTTTAATTAAATCGTGTCCGTTGCAGCCTTTGCACCAATTTGCCATATGATTATGAATTGCATTTTTGACTCTTTCCACCCAAGCAGAATTCTCCCCACAGAAACTAAGCAATGGTTACTCTACTGGGGTATGCAGAGTTGTGCTTAGATAGTTAAAGTACATAAGGGAAAAATAACCGCTCATGTGTTATTTACAAAACAGCGAAGTGATAATAGTTTCTGCACAAATTAGTTACAGGTTCGTTTCGTGATAAGGCATTTTCAGCTTTTACTACTTCTAAAATCCTTAAAATGACTGGCAATAAATAGGGTAAGAGTAGAACCTATTATTTAAAGCATTCAAAGAAGACACGTGCAATAGGAGACCGCTATTTGATAATACACTTTAAAATGAATTGAGAAAATAGAACGGTTTTGTTTTTAAAAACATGAAGACAATGTGGACAACAGAGATTTTTGCAATGTAATCCAATTTGGTGCTTTCAACAATTTCATTCTTCAGTATGCTTCATTTGGTCTGAAAATAATTAGAGGAGCAACACTCAGACACCTTTACTTAGTCTTCTGTTATCTTTTCGAAATACAATTACAACACATACACAGATTCTGCAATTTAATAATAAAAAAAATAAACAAAGATCATGAGCCATACTAACAAATAATGAGTAGCAGTCCATATGAGCTATAGTTAGCACATACCTCGGCTGCCCATCTTTGGTTCACATCCTTCCCCATCCTAAAATGTTTATATCTTTTTCTCATTGCCTCAATTATTTCTCCGAGGGCCAAATGTTAACTGGCCAAATCTATATACAGTCTGATTCTCGTATGTGGGTGCTTTCTTTTACTATGGTAGCAATCTATGGGCCCTATTCACAGAATGAACTTAAGACTCAATCCTAAACTTACTACTGTTTTGGTATTCACAGATTGCACTTACTACTTTTGGCATTCACAGAATGCACTTACTACTTTTGGTATTCACAGAAGTTCGGACTGCTAACTTTAGGACTCCTAAATTCCTTCTGTGAATACCGAAAGTCTTAAAATTAGGATTTTTCTCAATTTAGTAGTAGTAAAGTTAGGACTCCTAACTTTAGAACTCCTAAATGCCTTCTGTGAATACCGAAAGTCTTAAAATTAGGATTTTTCTTAATTTAGTAGTACTAAAGAGTTGTTTGGTATGTACTAACCCAATTTTGTGTGTCAGTAACTTTTGAAAATAGGGTTTTTGGTTGGCTAGGGCATGCAAGTTCAAGTTTAATTTATTTGATTTAGTTCTCTACTGAGAACAACACATTTCTTACAAAACGTTTGTTATAACTATATACGTGAAAACATTCAATACAGACTTTAAAAAGTTTTTAAAAATGTAAACAAGTTGTGACAGTAGAAAGTCAATGTGATGTGTGTCACTCCTTGGTTTAGTCTATGTAAACAGTTGTCCTATTTGAATGAGTAATCCATTTTTTTGTGATTTCTGGGTGCCACTGGGTAGACCCCTCCTGACCTTGAGGGGGCCGAATATGTACAAAATGAGAATGCGGTCCCGAAATGCATTGGGACGCACTTTGACAATCGGATGATTTACTAAAGATGCGTCATTGAACAAATGATTTTTTGATTTGGATTATATCCTGATGAATTAAGTCTGGCCTGAACATCATTGAATAAACTACTTTATGAACTACAACAAATAGTGATTCATTATGCGTTAACATTGAATACCAGAGAGAGACAACATCTCCACAGGAGTGCCACCAAGGGCACAGTGCCGTTTGGTTCGACACTGCATTCTCAACAAGTTGTGACACACACATTCGTCTGGGTGAGATTTAAAAAGCGAGATGAGACTCTGCACAGATGCGCTGTTATATCTAAATTGGATTGTTTTTAAGTAGCGTCTTCTAGCCTCGACCAGTTTCAAGTTCGGCTATACCAACAGCACGTGCTTCAGATCTTGCATTCCACCATTGCAAAGATCGCAAATACTGATAGCATTTACTTTGTGAGTCCATTTAAAAGTCAATGAATTAAGAGGGAGTAACCCAAGCTGTAATACATTTATACAACGCCGGATACCATGCCGTAAAGAAAAATTAATATACTGTTGAGCCTGCTTGTATGTAATTGATTCTGCATAAAATTCATAATGGTGTAATTTAGAACAGTGCAAAATGTCCAGTTCCTCTGAGTCAAATAATTCAGGAAAAGCTTCAATTGGGCAGGAGACCATGATTTCAAGAGTACAGTTGTGCATTTTTATCATTTAAAAGCAATAATCAGATCCTGGCTTAAAGCAATAATCAGATTCTGGTTAGGGCATGCATCTAAGCCAGGCAGAACCCACCACTCTTGTCGGAATAAAGGCGTTACACACACAAGACCCCCTTGGTAGCTTGGCAGAGCAGTCAGGCTTATCCCAGAGGCAATGTGTAAAGCATTTGCACAACACGCATGCACACCAATGTCACACTAGGCACACCACAAAAGAGACTCCGCACGAGGTTATATAAAAATATCCCACATATTGTATATATAACACATTAGACCACAATCATGTAAATCACTTTGCAAATTAGGCAATTGTCACAACAACACATGGATCATAAAACACAATAACAGGTAGGCATTTGTCATAACATTACATGTAGTGTGCTAAGGTGAATACTCCTAGGTTGCGCACGTCATGAAAATATCCTGAAAACACCTTACACCAACATTGTACCTAACACGCAGTTTCTGAAAAGGTATTTGTTATGGTATCTAAGTAGGACATGAAAACAACTTAAATGCTGACCTCAGGACATAAAATACAGTAGTTCAGATGAACCATAAATTACCAGGTATCATTGCGCCTGAATCACCACTTTGCACCCTATGAAGCCATAGGGCCTCTGTGCTTCTCTTACAGGTCATACGGTATAAAGGTGACCCTTGGCTTATGAACTGTAGACCGCAGGATCACCTGTGTGCCTACTAGTGACAATATGGAAATTTTGAACCCAAGGGGATAGGGAGGTTTGCGTCCAGATTCACCCCGTCTGGAAAATTCTAACAAATGCTCCAAGGTGGGCATTTACACAGTCAGCTGAATAGCACCACACGGCTGCCAGTGAAACTGTGGCGCAGCAGGAACACAGCAGGGCAGCCCATCCCTTGGTGCGAAGGTGCTCACTGGCCCGAGTTTTCGCAGGGCTTCCAGTCTAACTCCACTGCCGGTGGGCCTCCTTTACCCCTACCAGCTCACAGCAGGACAGCAGCAGAACTCGTCAGCTTATCCTTCGGTGGTGCTGGCTTGCAGGGCAGCCACAGACAACACTGTGTTTCTGCACGCTTCCTGGTAGTGACATCACATGGGTATCCCAGTGACTAAAGGAGGCGGGGTTATCCGACCGCTCGTCGCGCTGCCATTCCCTGGCAGAGACTATACTCCTTAGCCGTGTAGTCGTGGTCACCTGCTGACGGGGGCCGTAATAGGACAAACACCAGCCTCCTTACTTTTTTTTTTTTTATTCAAGTTTAATCAGACAAATATGAATAAAGCATATACAGACATGAATTGCACATTAGAGAACCTCATTGATACCACAGTTGTGGACTCCACAGCAGCCGGCGAAGTGCAACAGCAGGGCACTTAAACATGCAGTGTAATATTACTATGTGACTCCAGGAAAATCAAAAACAGTCAGCGATGCAATATGCCTCAAGGTGATAAAGCAATCATCAGAAATAAAGAAACAGAGTATGGCAAATCTAGACAGATCTATCCAAGGATATTGTGACATCTTAGTGAAGGAAAGAATCAACGATGTGTCCCCAGCTCCAGGAAAACACTGCCTCCTTCTTTCAAATTCAGTAGCTCTCAGATCAACGCCACTAGGGGGGAGATGAAGCCAAACTTCCTATGTGCTGACTGTTGGTGAAAGGTAACTGCAATTAAAAAACTCCACACATGCTTGTTTCCTTTGCCCAGAGCATTTACTCTGCCCTCAAGCACAGTGCTCCAAAATAGATTCCAGCACAAATAAAATCACTCACCACGTGCTAGACTTTCAGAAAAAAGTGCTCCTCGGACTCTTTCACTTTAGAAAAGGGGAAGAACAGCCCTGTCCTCCCCCTGCAGGAGCAGCAACTGCAGGTCAACCCTCCCCTCACACCTCAGGGGCAGCGCTCCTCACACAGCTCTTCAGCCCTCCTTTTAAATGTAGCAGGTTTACTTTTCTTAAAGTCTTTTATCTCCCTGTGACTTCAAACAGGAGGCAAGCCCACACAAGCCCTTGGAGATTTTCTTTAAAAGCAGGATACCACAGCAGGACAAAAAGAGTCAGTCCTTTTCAATCACCACTAGCAGAAGCAGCAACTATAGGCCAACCCACCTCTCACTCGGAATAGGCAGCGCCTCTCACCCAGACCTTCTGCTCTTCTTCTTGGCTGGGCCCCCTTGTTTCTTGAAGTAATCTAAAGTTCTGGGGTTTAAGGTCTCATACTTATATCCAATTTGGATATTGTTCTCTTTGTGGCAATGGTCTTTGAGCTCAGTTCAAACCTTTGCCCGCCCTAGTCCAGCATGACCACAGGGAATGGAGATAGCATTGTGAACACGAGACACAGACTATTCAGACGCAGGCAAAACTTCTCACGCCACTCTAAATGCAGAGCAGGTCAATTCAGCCCAGCAAAGAGTCACCAAGGCATGACAGGACACACCTCAATCCCCTTGGTGACTGTCAATAGAGAATGCACATTCCCAGCTACTGGAACTCCAAAACCAGACATTAAAAACAAAAACAGTTAGAGGCACACACCCTGGTAAAGTAAGAAAAGGCACACTTTATAAAAATGGAATTTTCTAAACACATAATTTAAAAGCCACATTTTTCAAAGGTGTATTATTACATGTTGACTTTAGTGAGTCTAAACTGCATATCTCCATCTTGTCCCAATTTAAAGTTACACACGTAAATATATTACAGTGCAACTCCAATGATATCCTATGGAACAGACAGCCTATCAATAGTGAAAAACGAAATACACAGTATTTCACTATCAGGACATGTCACACACACCAGTACATGTCCTACCTTTCACATACGCTGCACCCTGCCAATGGGCGTACATTAGGGGTGCCTTACATGTAAGAAAAGGGAAGGTTTGGGCCTTGCAAGTGGGTACACTTACCAGGTCAACATGGCAGTTTAAAACTGATTGCGCAGACACTACAGTGGCAGGTCTGACATACATTTACAGGGCTACTCATGTGAGTGGCACAACCAGTGCTGCAAGCCCACTAGTAGCATTTCATTTACAGGCCCTGGAACAATTCATGCACTTTACTAGGGACTTACCAGTAAATTAAATATGCCAATCAAGGATAACCAATCATATTCACAATTTACAGAGAGAGCATATGAACTTTAGCACTGGAAAAATGCCCAGAATCCTATAGCCAATAAGAACAGGGTCAGAAAAATAGGACCAAAGGTTTGGGGATGAACTTGCAAAAAGGGCCAGGTCCAGTAGTAACCTATTACCGACTCGCAAAATAGGGTTTGCTAGTCGGTGTTATGAAGGGGCGTTTCAATGGCATCACTTCCTAATTGCGGTTCGCATGGGTATGTATGAACATTTTGCGACTGGAATGTGGTAGCAAAGCATTACTATTTTACCACCTCTGTGAGGTTTGCAAACTGGCATGGATGCCCAAGGGACACCTTACTCTTTATGAATGTGGGCGCCAACATTTTTGGGGATCAGGCAGTGGTCTTAGGAACCACTGCCTGCTCCTAAAAAATGAAAAGATAGCTTTTCTGTTTCATTTTTCAAATGCATCCCATTTTTCATTAAGGAAAACAGGCTGCATTTCAATAAAAAAATTGCTTTATTTAATAAGCAAATGCAAAAACAACAGTTGATGGACAGAATGCAGAACAATATCATACATTCAACCCAGTACAGAGATCTGGGCCTAAATCCATCGTTTTTTGCACTCCACACAACCCCAGTACAGACATGGCCATATGCAAATCAGCCTTGACCCTGTGCCTCATGGAAACAGTCCAGCCCGAACTGCCAAGCCATGTCTTCCCTGGACTGGAATCAAGCATCCTAGGACTGGTTTCTGGCTATCAGCCATCATCAGCCAGAATAGCTTGACTTCAGTGGTGTGGAGAGCAACCTTTCTTCCAGCCAACATTATGGCCACTGAAACTAAGAACACATTAACCTAAAAACACCAGATATCTTAGCTTTGCCAATGCTTGTTGTTTTTGCACTTGCACATTAGTGCCCTTGTAAAGTCGAAAATTGCATATATTATATTTAAAGGAGTTTTGTACAGCCCCAGCATGCAACAACAGTAGATGCAGCGTGCCTTATGAGATACAAGGATAGTGGAACAGGCTTTTGTGAAGAGCTAAGCCTTGAGCATTCTTCATAATGCCTGACGGTCAGATGTGGACCTTTAGATTCTGAGAGTCAGGGAGGATTTTGTAGACCTTATAGAATATGGTTCTTATGAGGCAAATTAATAATACTATAATCTGCAAAATATTAGATGATAAGAATGTATTGATTTATTGCAGTATTACTGTAGCCCAGACCATGAAGACTGCAGAAACAACGGTGTTATCATTCAAATTAAAAGTGACAAAGGGCCACATGTGCGAAGCATTTTTGCAGTTGTAAATGGCTGATCGGACTGTTCCCAACCACAAAAATGCTTTTACATATGAGCAAAATACTAATTGTGATTAGGTAACACATTACCTAATCGCAATTTGTGTGCTACTGAAACACAATTTGTGTTTACGATTAGGTATTTGGACGGGGGTGTGCTTAGGGCGTCCATTCCAAATACCGAATCTGAATTACGGTCGCAAAACATTTATATTTTACAGTCTCCCACCCGCAAGTGGGAAGGGGTCCCCAGGGGTCGACATATTTTTCAGTTTGATTGGTTCAATTTAAAATTCATTTTAGGTGAAACAAAAGAAAAGAAGGTACACGCAAATTATCCACCTGCTATTTTAAGACATTTTACTCCCATCTCCCCACACAGAATGTAGACAAAAGTAAAAGAGTTCTCCCTTACTCAGCACATGCCATGTAGGAAATATTCCAAAATCACTTCTAGTTTCCTGGTTTGACCATTAAATAATTGTTTTTTTACATGGACACTGCTTTATGGATATAGAGCTAATGTTTCTCCATTAAAAATAAAGCCAGTATTGCCAGCTATCTATATCCCTCAAACATGCATAACTGCAATGAAGGAAGAAAGTTGTATTAAATAGCTTTTCTCAATTGCTCCAATTCTGTGTATTTACATATTAGTCACAAAACGCTGAGTTTTTTTTCTGTTTGCTCATTGCTAAATTTGAGCAGGTGTTTCTGTACGTTTGCTCAGTGCTAAATTTTAGCCGGCACTTGTCAGAACTCTGCACCAGAGATCATTTTAGAGCAGCAGGACATAACTGGGATGTTTGTGCTAGTGAACATAATGATTGCGTCATAGGCAGATGGTTGTCATTTGGCATGAAAGAATCAGCATTATTAACTGTGAGAGTCGAACATGCAGTTTTATTTCAAGAATGGCACTATGTGATAGAGACATCTGGCCGCAGAGTTCTTAAATTTTGAATTCTCTCCAGTCTTGATCCAGAAACTTTCCCAGCAGTCCCCCTGTACACCAGGGGATGGCGCCGTATAACTCCATAATGACATTAACTCCGGTTGTGACGTCAGCGGAGCTATATAAGTCCCCTCCGAAAATGCCTACATCAGTTTCTTCTTCTCTGTGCTGTAACACAGATCAGGAGAAGCTGTTTCTTAGGCCAGTTTTTGCTCTACTTTGACACTTTTGACAGTTGGAACAGTGTGCCTTTTTTCCTCATGCCTTCAGGCTTTAAGCCTTGTGGGTCTTGTTCACGACAGATGTCGGCTACGGACTGTCATTCCGTTTGCATGTGGTGACCCCGAAGATTGCGGCTCCAGTCAGAAGTTGAAGCTGAAGGTGCTCAAGGAACGCCAATTAAAACTCCTGACAGGGTGGCTATCGAGGTCCTCAGAGACTTATCATCAACAATCGCCTTCCCTTTCGAAGGTACGCTGGTCCTTTCCAGCAGCCATTCCCAGGGGCGTCTCTCCCCATCGACATCCCAAGGTAAGCGCAGACTCTGTTCTGCCCCTCATGGCTCCTCCCATTTGGCAGTATGAAGGCATACACATCTCTGCCCACGCCTCCGCTTCTTTATGGGAGTCGGGGCATCAATGACCCAGATAAAAGAGAACTCTCTACATTTCATCTTTGTCTTCAACTTTCCCTGGGGCACCGTCGTGTCTCATGGCGGAGAAAGGACCCACGCTGGCGGGGTCTCCCTCGGTGTCAGTTTGGCCCTTCGAGTCATTGGTTTGGCGCTGGTTGGTGTAGGCCGACTCTGCTTTGACACCGGTGTACGGCCCTTTTAGGGTTTCCACCTTCGGTTTCTATCCTTGATCAGCCGGCTAAGGCAACTACATCGATGCAGTCTATCAGTCATGCTTTGTGCTATTGACTTCGAGTTGTCGCTTTCTCCCCATCAGTCGACGTCAGGTGAGGAGTTGATGGAGCCATCTGTGGCAATGTTATGCTTCCACTTTTCCCGCATATTGGTACTTCTGAGGGTCATCTTTTAAGAGATGATGCGGAAGAGTCTGGACTTTCGCAGCCTTTATCTGAGGCTTTTCCACCTTTTGTGCAGGAGAATTGGCCGTCTGCACTAGAGGAAACTAGTGGATTAGAGTCTTTCCCAGCTTCTGGACTTCTTTCCCCTCCTGCCCTTGCTACTGAGGTGAGCTCCTCTGTTGCGGACATGTTAAGGAGAGTGGCTATATTTTCGGAATGATCTCTTCCTTCTGTGGAAAAGACCTCTGAGCCCATAATCAACGTCCTCTGTCAAGGTCAGACAGGGAGCATGTTCTCCCATATGGTGAAGCCCTGTAAAGAATTTTGTTGGGTACTTGGACTAAACCTGATACGCAGGTCCCTGTGGACCGTTCCATATCTCGCTAAGTACCAACAGTCTCCTGGAGATCTGGCTTGTCTCCTCAGTCATCCTACCTCTCATAGTTTGGTGGTACAGGCTGCTTCAGCCTCACAGAATATGGATTCTCTCCCTAATGTTTCATCGGACAGAGAATCTAGGAGACAAGATACATGTGGCAAGAAAATTTTCTCTTTTACTAGTTCTGCTTTGAGGGCCATTAACACCTCTTGTGTGTTTGGGTGTTTTTTGCACACATTGAGGGTTTCATTTGAATCTATGTTGCTATCACTTCATAGTTTGGTGGTACAGGCTGCTTCAGCCTCACAGAATATGGATTCTCTCCCTAACGTTTCATCGGACAGAGATTCTAGGAGACAAGGTACATGTGGCAAGATTATTTTCTCTTCTACTAGTTCTGCTTTGAGGGATATTAACACGTCTTGAGTGCTTGGGTGTTTTTTGAACACATTGTGGGATTCATTTTAATCTATGTTGTCAACACTTCCAGATGACCTCCGATCCAATCTTGATCAGTTGGTTTGGGATGGCCAGCAGCCAGCTAAGCTGATCATTAGATATGACATGGATGTGGTGTTAAGACGTTGTGCTTGGTTGCGCACCTCAGGCTTTGCAGAAGCAGTCCAAGCTGCTTTGATTGATATGCCCTTTAATGCCACCCACCTTTTTGGTGCCCAGGCTGACTCAGGTTTGTGGTATTTCATGACAGTCGAGGTGAAAAAGAGTCCTAATTTCACTCTTTCTAATTATCTGTCTCTTTAGGTTTTTTCCTTATACTAGATTTGTATGTTGATCTTTTATTTCTGCCTGTTGGTGACACCCAATGCGGTGTTCCTGTGGTTAGCAGGTATTATTCTTTCAATACTATCTATTACAGTTTATGTCCCCTTTTTATGGGTTATGAGGATACCTATTGAATAGGTTTTCTTTCCCTTTTTCCTCTGATGCTGTGCTTCATGCTCAAGAGGTCATTTGCGTGTTTTTTTTTCTTCCGATTAGGAAGCTTTCCTCTGTCACCTTCTCCGTTAGATGCATTTTGTTATGCTGGTGAGCATTACTTTTGACTTTCAGTATCTTTTATAGGGACTTCTTGTTTATGTCCTTTGCGGGAGCTTCTATACAGTGAGAATGCTTGTACCTTTCAGCTACTCTGAGCTTCCACTTTAGTGGAATTTGGGCTCTTCTCTGCGGTCTCTGTGACTTGTCTGAGGTTCCCACAAGGACATTCTTTTTTGATCCATCCTTCGCTTGTTTATGGTCCTTTTCCCTAGTTTTTTGGCAGGGCGCACTTTTTATTGAATTTCTATGATGCACAGCCTGATTCTCCTTTAGGTTCTACTGCTCTTCTTGATGGTGGTTATACCAACTCCGCTATGTTGCGCGTTCTTTGCCTGTACATTGTCTATTGTTTCCTCGATATGTACACCTCTTCCTTGGAGCCTTTACATATGGTTGGGTCAAGGTCTCTAATATGCATTCTTTTGAATACTTATATTAGCAATGGTTAGCTCAATTTTTGGGCGGTTGTATTGTTGCCTACTAATGGTTTCTTGGTTGTTCCGTAAACACTGCTTGCTAAGTTATCTGGGATATTTTACCCTGCAGGGGTTGGTTACTACATCCATATCCTGTATTTTGTGTGGGGATTTCTTCTCTTAAGAAAATATCCACTTCCTTGGTTCTTTCTCTTCTTTAACCCCTTCAATGCTCAAGACGAGCTCAGCTCGTCATGAGGCACAGTGGAGCTGTGCTTATGACTCGTCGAGAACAATGGTAAATCTGGGAATCCAGCACCGGGGCGGGGGAAACCTCTAGCAGCCAAGGTGTTAAGAACAGTCTGTGTTTTGGTTCCCATACACTTCGATATGCTATGGTTGTGGGTGCAGTTGTGTTTATCCTGACTGGAGATTGGATGTCCGCTACCTCTTTGGGACATTTTTCCATTTAATCTTCAGTGGTCATCTTGTTGTTGGCTTGCAGCCCTTTTAGGTTCAATTTTCTGAGCTTATAGACTGTTGCTCTTTGGCTCTTATAGAACTATATATTTATTTATCCTTGTCTGATTCATAGTCCCTTTGTTTGTTCTGTCTACAATTTCTAGCAGTCAAATATCCCAACTGGATACCCCTTTTTGTGATTTCCAGGGGTTGGGTTGTGCTTCATCTTGACCTACTGGGCCATGTGTCTGCTGTAGGCAAGGATTCATTTTCCTGTTGTGTTCTATCAGGATTATGATAGTAACAGCCTCATAGGATACTTTTGGTCACTAATATTACCTCGATGCTGAGTGAACCATGTTGTTTATTTAGAGTGCGCTTTCGCTTTCTTTTTTGTCTCTCTCATTTTCCTTTGCTGGTTTTTATGCTCCATTATGTCTACGCATGAACATAGGTATATATTGAGTGTGTGTATATGTATATATATATATATATATATATATATATATATTAAACACTGGCGGTCGCCAGTAGGTATATATAGTTAGGATTTTTTTCCTATGGGATTTTTGAAAATTCTATGTCAAATAACTTTGGCGTTTGTGGACGGAATTGGCTGAAATTTTCAGGAAAATGGCACATTTAGTTTCTGAGCAGCCCTTGAAAATTTGGGGGGGTTTCGTCAAGGGGGGCCGAGAAAAAAGGGGGGTCCCAAAACACGTTTTCCCCATTCATTTTTCCATAGGGCGGTTGGAATCACTTTTAGCTCGAACGGCTGAATGGATTTACACGAAACTTGGCAAAATTGTAGATATGGTTTGCCCGACGTGCCTTTGCTATGTCTTAAAATATGTGCTCCAGTGGATTTTGAGAAATTAACATTTTAAAAAACAGATATATCTGTGACAGCGTCCCGGTTAGCGCCCCGGTTCGCGTACCTGACGCGTAACGGAACTTCGCGAAGCGAAGCTTATTGGCTCTCCGGTGTCTGTCAACATTCTAAACAGTCCGGAACGGCCGCCATCTTGTCTCTCGGTAGGATCGAGACACAAGATGTGGCAACAACAAAGGGGGAAATGAGCATAAGGGGGCAGAGTACATCCTCCCTGACCCCCTAGGTTTGATGAGGGGGGTTTAAAAGGGCCCCGCGGGGCAACAAAAAAAATTTATTATCGTTTTTTTGCGGGGGGAGCGCTTGGTACGCGCACCGGGAAGCGGTCCGGGGAGCGTAATATAGGGAAAATAGAATGAAAGAATGTTCAAATAATGTATGTATTAATTGTTCTTTTTGTTGTATTTTTTAAAAAAAAATTTAAGTACCAACATGTAGGTACCAATGCAGAGTCTAAAAATAAATATACACCGTCTCCTTTGTAGATATCGTGCATGTTGTTTCAGAAGTTATTGTGATATATGGAATTCATAGCATAGTCTGTCAGGAAAGCAGAAAGAACATGGAGGCAGGAGATGATAAAGAGATGTTAAATACACATTGGAGATAATATAGTGGGAGAAAGGAAGTAACTATGAGCAAACTTGCTATGTAACACAAAAAAGTTGCACAGTATATTTTAAGTCTCACTTTATATTTTATCTTTTTGGGTACTATTTCATAATTTTCATATTAAAAAGAATAATGTCTCAAACAATTTTAACTTTTAAAATTTAAATTTATTGTTCTGATTTTTCAAAATCTAAGAGAATTTGTAACATTAAATCATCAGGTATGTCATCCTTTTCATTCCAAGAATCACATTCTTCAGCACATTTTAGTAATTCTTGGTCTACTGTTTCATCCATAAAGTCTACTTCTTCTTTTTCTTCGTTAGGATTGTTTTCAATCTTAATTTGAAATGAAATTGTATTTTCTTTTTGCTGTGCTTCCATTTTCTTGCTGTAAATTGCACAAAAAATAAATATATCATTGGAGATAGGGCACTGTTGGGTTTAAGTTCAGACAGGTACTTGTGAGTTTTTAACAGTGAAGTTATCTTTGGGCAGTGCATGGTTTCAGGCAGGAAGTAGAACTATTAAAAAGTGCCTGTGATGATGCCTAAGTAAATTCATAATTATACCACAGAAGCCTAACTCAAATCAATAATTTAAATAATTAAGTGTTTCTCAATGACTAACTCTTATAGAGGGACAGTATGTAACTATCTGAAAACGTTTTCCTAAATTAATTTAAAGTGCATAACATAGTTCTCCTTTCAAATTTTTTAAATTATATCTTGAAATAATAGTAGAAAATGAAAGTAACATTTTAATTGGTTGTCAATTCTAACACTTCATATGTGTTTTTGTCATGTAATTTACCTCAGGATATTTAGTCAGGTCTACAGCATAATTTTCTCAATTGAATTCCATCAAATTTGGGTAAATGGTAGGGACTGCTATGTAGTAGGGCCTATTCTATATTTGATGAAAGTGTCTCCAGTGGTTTTTCTGTAAATTACTTTTCCACCTTTTTTTAGCGAGGGCTCACGCGTACCGGCAGCGTTACGGGAGTCCTCAATTTTGTGTTTCGGTAGAATTGAGACACAAGGTGGAGGGCAAACAATGTTCGGAATGGGTAGAAGGGGGCAGGGAAGACACTTCCTGACCCTCTAGGTTTTCTGAGGGGGGCTTAGGACGCTCATGTAGGCAAAAAAAACTAAATGAAAAAAAAAATTTGCGTGGGGAGCGCCCGGTACGCGCACCGGTAAGCGAACCGGGGAGCGTACTTTGGTGAAAAAAAAAAGTTAGAAAAAGATAAACGTTTTGGATGATCAGAGGTAGGGTAGCTCTGAAAAGAGCTATTGGATTCTGTGGCTAATTTAGGTACCTACAAGTAGGTTCCAATGCACAGTTTTAAATTCAGGAGGAATATTCTATTCCCCTCATCGGAGAAGTGCACACCATCTCCTCTGTAGATGTCTTGCATGTTGTAACGCAAGTTATTGTTGTATATTAAACCCATTCTAAAGTCTCTCATGTAAGCAGAAACAGATTTATTCACATGTTTCCGTGCTTTCTCAAATTGTGGACAAAATTGGTTGGACCAGTTCCATTTCTGTCTTTGGCATATATTGGAATATACCAAGGCAGTTTGGGGAAAAAGTGTCATCAATTGATGAAAGGTGTCCTTTAAAAGCATTTCCAGACCAACCCCAGTCATAGTCCCAAAATCATTTCCACCATAGTGCACTATTAAGAGGTCAGGGTTTGGCAGATGCATAAAAAAATTATATTAAAAAGATATAAAATATATTTTTCCTTTAAAAGAAGAATACATTTTACAGCTTTTGATATTTATAATTCCTAACTATATATGGTCTATAACCTATGGTTTTTTCCGTGAATTTTCAAGTTTTTTTAAATGCTAATTCCTAACTATATATGGTCTATAACCTATGGTTTTTTCAGTGAATTTCAATGGTTTTTTAATAGCAAATATCAAAAGCTGTAAAATGTATTCTTCTTTTAAAGGAAAAATATATTTTATATCTTTTTAACATAATTTTTTTATGCATCTGCCAAACCCTGACCTCTTAATAGTGCACTATGGTGGAAATGATTTTATATAATGGCGGCTGGCTTGCTGGAGGAAATAAAGCACCTTGACTAAAGCACAAAATCCTGGGTCTGCTCTTTCGTCTTGTTGGACTGGGCTGGGGCGGCTGCCTCGAGTCGATTGGCGAAATTACTGATATATATATATATATATATATATATATATATATATATATATATATATATATATATATATAAAGCAAGTGGTAGTGCACAAACAGATTTAAGACCAGCTCCCTTGCAAGTGAGAAATCTTGAAGGCCTTCAAACACTTCTCTCTTTAGCCCATGAAGATAACGAGGAAAAAACACCTACTGTTAGTTGTCTCAGTAAACAAACCAGCTTCCAGTCCCTTTAGAAGTAAATCGACTTTTTTACCTCGCATGCCGAAAGACGCAGTTGATGTTTTTAGCGATCGAGTTGTAGCTGAATTGAAAGAACTGAACAGGATTACTTTGGAAAAAAAAAACGAAAAATAAAAATATAATTACAACAATGAGCAATATTGGCTACTAATGAAAAAAATTCAAAGTGATCAATCTGTGATTGTTAAGAACGCCGACAAGGGTGGTAACACGGTATTATGGGCTAAAGTGGATCATCTCCTTGAAGCAAAAAGACAATTGGGAGATCCCCTATGTTACACTCAAACCACCAAATTTGGCATGCTGAAAAGCAATGAAGTGACTAGAAAAAAGATCCATCAATGGCAAAGAACGGGTCTCATCACCAAGGAAGAGGCCAAATCTTTGAGCGTTACCCATCCAATCACTCCTGTTTTCTATCTTCTCCCCCAAGTACACAAACGACTCACTCCTGTTCCAGGTCGTCCTATTATTTCGGCACGAGGGAGTATGAATGTAAATTTATCTAAGTACATTTATCATTTTCTCCAACCCCACATGACTTCACTTCCATCCTACCTCAAAGACACTACAGACTTTTTGGTTAAGATCAAACATGTTAATTGGTGTCCTGATTTTCGTTTTTTGGTGATGGACATTGAGTCACTTTACACTAGCATTAATCATTCCCAAGGTTTGGAGGCGGCCAAACATTATTCGGACACACGCAATGCTATTCTGTGAGATCATAATAATATGTTGGTAGAAATGATTAACATCTGTTTAACCAACTATTTTTTCCAGTTTGAAAATGACTTTTACCATCAGGAACAGGGTGTTGCCATGGGCTCGTGCTTCTCCCCCAGCTATTCATGTTTACATGTTGGCTGGTGGGAGGAGCACGTACTAGGCAAAAATCACAGCCAGTGGCTTTCACATCTAGCCCATTACTGGCATTTAATTGACGATATCTGTATCATATGGAATGGTTCGCAAGCTCATGCTCAAAAATTTGTAGACGAGATTAACATCAATACTCGTAATCTGAAATTTACTGCCACCATCTCATCAGACTCTGCTGAGTTTCTTGATGTCCAGATTTACGTTGAGCAGGGTACACTCCACACCAGGCTACATAGGAAAACAACGGCAGGCAATGCCATTCTGCATGCCCGGAGTGCTCATCCATTCCACACAATTAACAGTATTCCTTTCGGTGAATTTGTCCGTATCAAAAGGATTTGTAGTGATCCAATTGCAGCGGATCAATGCCTAAGTGAATCAACTAAGAGATTTCTCGAGCGCGGTTATAAATCTAAACTATTACAACGCGCCCTCTCGAAAGCGTCTCTACTTTCGAAGGATGAATTACTGGCTCCCAAAATTTTTACTATTTCTGAGGACAATGGCATCAGTTCAGTTCGTCTCATCACCACTTATTGCTCACAAGAACGCAAACTGAGACGTATTATCAACGCAGAATGGCCAATTATTTTGACGGATGTCATTTTAGGTCCCATCCTACCTAAAACACCGGCGATAACTTTCAGGAGGGCCCCCTCCATGAAAGATGTTTCGGATAATCCCCAACCTGAATTAACACCTAAACGAACCTGGTTGTCCAAAACAGGTTTCTTTAAATGCATGTCTTGCCGCGCGTGTACGTTCGCGATGAATGGCACGCATTACAAATCTGCATTTAATGATAAACCGATCGCCATCACAGAATATTTGACATGCCGTAGCGACTTTGTAATTTACCAACTGACTTGTACTTGCAATTTGTCTCACATTGGCAGTACTAAACTACCAGCCAATCAACGTATTTTACAGCATATACGTGCAATTGTAAATTCGGACAGTAATTACTCGGGGCTCGCCACTTTAAAGCTGTCCACGGCAACAAATTGAAAGATCTGCACTATACACTTTTGGGGTTGGTTCCCAACCCCGGATGGGGGGAGACAGAGAGAAACTCCTTAGACAAAGAGAGACTTATTTTATTCTACTGCTTGATTCTAACGCACCAAATGGTTTAAATGCAATTGATGAACTTCATAATTTTCTATAATTGAAATTTTGAACTTATTGTTGAGGTTTTCTGGAATGAACATCTAAAGCCAGTCTAACTAAGTTCACTCTGATTAGACATTTTTGGTTTTAGTTCTACACCAAACGAATTAGGATGATTTTCATATTGTGTGCTTCAGCTGTGACCATTTATTATTACACATTGTTTATAATTTGAGTTTTTTCACCCAATTCACACTAGCACCTTTTGTTTTAGTTGACATAATGAGATCATGTTTCATGTTTTTGGGTACATTGATGACAAGGAGTTACACCTTTTTAGTGAACATTATGGTTGGGTTACTAGGTGATTTAGTGGCAATTTTTAATAATTGAATAGAGCTTGAGATGTACATTATTTATTTGAGCAACATTGCACTTTATACAATATCGTGCCGTGCTTAAGAATCTGATTCTCATTATTAGAAATTGGTAAATTTGCTACATCACCCTACTTGATTTTGAAATTACCATCATGAATTATAGTCCATTCGTTCAAACCTGAAAACCTTTGCACATGAGCACAATGCTCTGATTGCCTCTTGGTGTTTTTTACCTTGTTTCAAATTTTACATTCTTTAAAATGATGATTGTCTTCATTTTACAATGACTTGAGCACTATGCTTATACTTGCTTTGTTGTGCACGTGTGTTTTATTGAACACAAGTACAAAGTGACTATGTACTCATGAATTGATTTTATGCCTATCGTTTGTTTTGTGCTTTTAAACCCTTTTTCTATGGGTGATAGAGTTTTTTCTTCACTATATATTGTTACACCTACTTTGGGCGTGTCATGTGATCAAGCTCCGCCTGCGGAGCGAAACGCGTCGAGGAGAGCATTTGCTCTGCACTTTTTGCAATAAATTTTCCACTGCTTATATCTGATGGTGTGATGGCGTTTCACTTCTGAGCCTAATCCACGGGATTGAGAAGAGGTCTGCGCCTGTTGTGTCCCAGCTTCGAAAGCGGTCAGGAGTGCCGTTTTTATATATATATATATATATATATATATATATATATAAAAAAAAAAAAACGCACGCCCCTCCAGTAGGAAAGGAGAAGAGGCCACTCAGGGGAACTTCAGGAGCCGTTTATTGAGGACAGCGAGGCAAGATGGATTTCGGCATTGTAGCCTTCCTCAGTTGCCGCTGCTATCACGTGCTGACTCCACCCATGTTTTGAAAGTGTCCTGAACCACCCTCATTGGAAGGTGAGTAGTTCCGCCCCAAAGTCACATGTTGATTCATCCATAGTGGCTCAGACGAGACTTCAACTCCCAGAAACCATCACTCCAGGGGAGTAAAACTCGGGGAAGGAACACAATGTACAGGGTCAAAGCGCACAAATGAAAATGGAGTTTTCACGCTATGAATAAAGTCCAACAAACTCCCTCAGGTCCCCTTTACAATCCAAACCCCTTATGCAGTGCAGCCGGGTCTTGAGCCGAAAATGCAGTGATTTTGACTCCTCATCACGTCACGAGCTGCCGCTGGTAGTAACACCATGACTGACCTTGCATCAGGGGTGGGCAGAAGTAGTTCCGAAATCACGGAGAAACAGACAAAAGCCTTGACAGCTGGTGCCAGCATCACTCCTGCCGCTTATAGAATCGGGGCCTCCAGCGCATCTCTGGCTAGTGCGCTAAGTGTATGAAAAAAACGCACGCCCCTCCAGTTGGAAAGGAGAAGAGGCCACTCAGGGGAACTTCAGGAGCCGTTTATTGAGGACAGCGAGGCAAGATGCATTTCGGCATTGTAGCCTTCCTCAGTTGCCGCTACTATCACGTGCTGACTCCACCCACGTTTTGAAAGTGTCCTGAACCACCCTCATTGGAAGGTGAGTAGTTCCGCCCCAAAGTCACATGTTGATTCATCCATAGTGGCTCAGATGAGACTTAAACTCCCAGAAGCCATCACTCCAGGGGAGTAAAACTCGGGGAAGGAACACAATGTACAGGGTCAAAGCGCAGAAATGAAAATGGAGTTTTCACGCTATGAATAAAGTCCAACAAACTCCCTCGGGTCCCCTTTACAATCCAAACCCCTTATGCAGTGCAGCCGGGTCTTGATATATATGTATATATAATATCCTAATGGCAGTCGCCAGTATGTAGTTATAGTTAGGACCTAATATCCATTGGAAAAGCATTTTTTCTTTTGCCAATCTCTTTGACGCCATTTGACAAATGTTTGCAAAGTTTTCAAAACTAATGGCCCACTCAGGTCAGCTCCTGTTTTGAAAATTTCACGGTGATTCGTCAAGAAAAAAAGGGGGCCCGAAAATACGTTTTTCCATGTTAATTTCCAAAGGAAACTTTTGTCGCAGCTACAGCCCGAACTGCTGAATGGAATTACACCAAATTTGGCAGAGTGGTAGCTCTTGGTTCAGAGTGCACTCTTTGCTTTAAATGGTGTAAATGCGTTCAGTAATTCCTGAGTAATTAAAAAAGAAGAATGTATTGATATCTGGTGACCGCTGTGGATCCGAGAACCCTCCAAAGCATAAGCTTTATTCTGATTGGCTGCCAACACTCCTAACCGAAAAGTGTTGGTAGCCACCTTGTGACTCGGTTGAACTGAGTCACAAGAAAAAAGGCCACAAAACAAGAAAAGAGGGCAGGGTAGAAGCACACTGATCCCCTAGGCCTGCTCAGGGAGTCCCACAAGGACACCGAGGGCCCAAAAAGGCATTAAAAAAAAAAAGATTGGCGGGATTTGCGTAGGGTTCGAATCCTGCCAACATTTATTTTTTAAAACGAAGTGCGGTCTCGCACGCTTTGTTTTCTAGAAGCACCCAGGTGGGCCAGGTCCCGGGGACAATGCACAATTATCATGCGGGGAACCACGGGGGCCCCTGCATGTTAGCAGCTCCCTTTGCCCAAAAGCAATGCTGGCCCCCGCGGTCCCCAACAGAGCGGTCAGGGAAGGGGGGCCACTTGGCACCCCTACCCTTTTTAATAAATAAATAAATAAATAAATAAGGCTGGCCCTGGGACCAAAATTGGCCTCAGGGGAGGGGCCACGTGGCCCCCTCCAAAATTTTGAGAAAGGCCAGGTAGGCCCTGGGGGATGGTGTCCCCGGGGCCAAAAGTGGCCTAGGGAGGGGGGCCGCATGTCCCCCCTCCCTTTTAAAGATATAAAAATTAAGAAAGGCTTAGTCCCGGGTGATGGTGTCTCCAGAGATGTAATCGGCCTCAGGAGGGGGGCCTCGCACCCCCCTCCATTTTCAAATTAAATGTTTTGTTAAATGGCTTAGGTCCTGGGGGATGAAGTCTCTGGGGCCCTAAAGGTTTTAGGGAAGGGGGGCCGCACAGCATGACCCTAAAATAAAAAAGTAAAAGAAACCGGCAACTCACCGGCGGCCTGCACCACTCTGCAAACGCGCCTCCTGGCGCACTCTGCATTGGTAGATTATGTCCCCATTGCTACTGAGGGACCCTGGGGGGAACTAGGCCACCAGGGACCTCCATTAAGCCCCACACCACGCCCCTTTTTACCCCACTCTGCAAACGTGCCTCTTGGCGCACTGCTGGTGGGGCGATGAGGTCCTTTTGTGTTCTGTAGACCTCAGGACTGAAGTGGACTTCATCCCCCGAGCAGCAGTGCGCCAGGTGGCATGCTTGCAGAGTGGTGTACAAAGGGACTATGGCCTTGGACCACTGTGAGCAATCCAGCTGTGTGGGGCTTACTGGAGGTCCCTGGTGGCCTAGTCCATTTAGTATATAGGAATTATGTAGAGTGGGATTATGTGTTATGGAGAGTAATTATGTGGTATGGTAGTCTGTGTTGTGGAGTGGTAACCTCAGGTTTAGTCTTCCTCATTTCCATAGAAGCTAAATTATAAACTCAATGAGACAATAAAAGAAGGAACCACTGAGGAGCAGTTCTGGACCTAGTCAGAGGTATGAGTGACTGGCTGCACCGACTTTCGCACAATTATACCTTTTCCACATTTGCCACACAATCCACCATCTGCTGCATAATCTGCAGATTTGAACAAAAAAACCTGTTTCTAGCTCAAAAGCTCAAACGTTACCAAAAATGCAGCGACAAGTGTTACTGCGTGGTGGAAGGCCCTTTGCAAACCTAGAATGCTCACCTGTTACTTATTGCTAAATGTGGGTATTAAATTGCTACTAATGGTGTGCAAACCACTCTTGCTTCTTTCTGCATTGCTGTTGCTTCTTTCTGCGGCTTTCTTTCTTTTTCTGCTCTTCCTTTGCCTTTTTCTCCTCATCTCTTCCACTTTCTGCACCTCTCTTGCCTCTTTCTGCACCCTTCTTCCTTATTTCTGCATGTCTATTGCTTCTTTCTGCACCCCTCTTGCCTCTTTCTGCACCCTTCTTCCATTTTTGTGCAACTCTCTTGCCTCTCTATACCTCTCTTCCCTCTTTGTGCACCCCTGTTGTCTCTTTGTGCACCTCTGTTCCTTCTTTCTGGATTTCTCTTGCCTCTTTCTGCACCCCTCTTGCCTCTTTCTGCACCTCTGTTGGTTCTTTTGCACTGCTGCTTTTGCCTCTTTCTGCACCTCTCCTCCCTCTTTCTGTACCTCTCTTGCCTCTGACTGTACCCCTGTTGCTTCATTCTGCGCTTCTCTTGCTTCTTTTCCTCACCTGTCCTGCTTCTTTCTGTACCCCAGTTGTCTATTTCTGCAATTGTATTAATTCTTTCTGCGCCTCTCTTGCCTCTTTCTGCACTTCTATTGCTTCTTTCACACATCTGTTGCTTCTTTCATCAATTCTCTTGCCTCCTTCTGTACTTCTGTTGCTTCTTTCTGCATTCTGTTTCCTCTTTCTGAACTTCTGTTGCTTCATTCTGCAACCCTCTTGCTTCTTTTGCACCTGTCTTGCTTTTTTCTGCACTCCTGTTGTCTCTTTCCGTACTTGTCCTCCCTCTTTCTGTACCTCTCGTCTCTTTCTGCAGCCCTCTTGCATCTTTCTGTACCTCTCTTGCTTCTTTATACACTTCTCTAGCTTCTTTCTGTACCTCCCTGGCTTCTTTCTATACCTCCCTAGCTTCTTTCTGCATCCCTCTTCCCTTTTTTCATCCCTCTTGCCTCTTTCTGCAGTTCTCATGTCATTTTCTGCTTCGTGCTACACCTCTGTTGCTTATTTCTGTACTTCTCTTGCCTGTTTTGCCACCTCGTTTGCCTCTTTCTAAACCTCTGTTGCTTCTTTCTGCACCTCACTTGCTTCTTTCGGTACCCCTCGTACCTATTTCTGCACTACCCATCCCTCTTTCTGTACCTCTGTTGCCTCTTTCTGTACCCATGTTCCATCTTTATGTACCTTTCCTGCCTGTTTCTGTACATCTCTTGGTTCTTCATGCACTGCTCTTGATTCCTTCTGCACCCCTTTTGCCTCTTTCTGCACCACTCTTGCCTCTTTCTGCACCACTCTATCTTCTTTCTGCACTTCTCCTGCAAATTTTCGTATCCCTCCTGCCTCTTTTTGCACCCCTGTTCCCTCTTTCTGTACCTTTCTTGCCTGCTTCGGTACCTCTCTTGCCTCTTTCTGTATCTGTTGCTTCTTTCTGCACTTCTCCTGCCTCTTTCTGTACTACTCTTGCCTATGTCAGCACCTCTGTTGTGTCTTTCTGCACTTCTCTTGCTTCTTTCTGCACCCCTCTTGCCTCTTTCTATACCCCTCTTGCCTATTTGTACACCTCTCCTGTCTCTGTCTTCACACCTGTTCCCTCTTTCTGCACCCCTATTTCCTGTTTCTGCAACTGTCTTGCCTCTTTCTGTAGTTCTCTTGCCTCCTTCTGTACCTCACTTGCCTCTTTTTGCACTTCTCTTGATTCTTTCTGCACCTTTCTTGCCTGCTTCTGTACCTCTCTTGCCTTTTTCTGCAGTTCTCTTGCCTTTTTCTACACCTCTTTTGCTTCTTTCTGCACTTCTCTCTCCTCTTTCTGCACCCCTCTTACCTCTCTCTGCACCTCTGTTGGTTCTTTCAGCTCTGCGCTTGCTTCTTTCTGCACCTCTCTTGCACATTTATGTACCCCTCTTCCCTCTTTCTGCACTTCTCTTGCGTCTGTCCCCACCCTTGTTCCCTCTTTCTGTACCCCTCTTGCCTCTTTCTGCACCTCTGTTGGTTATTTCTTCATCCATCTTGCCTCTTTCTGCACCCCTCTTCCCTCTTTCTGCACCTCTCTTACCTCTGTCTGCACACCTATTCTCTCTTTCTGTACCCCTTTTTCCTGTTTATGCAACTGTCTTACCTCTTTCTGCAGTTCTCTTGCCTTCTTCTGCACCTCATGTGCCTCTTTCTGCACTTCTCTTGATTCGTTCTGTACCTCTCTTGCTTCTTTCTGCATCCTTCATCCCTTTTTCTGCACATCTCTTGCCTCTTTCTGCACCTCTCTTGCCTCTTTCTGCACATCTCTTGCCTCTTTCTGCACCTCTCTTGCGTCTCTCTGCACCTCTGTCGGTTCTTTCTGCTCTGCGCTTGCTTCTTTCTGCACCTCTCTTGCATATTTCTGTACCCCTGTTCCCTCTTTCTGTACCTCTTTTGCCTGTTTCTATAACTCTCTTGCCTTTTTCTGCAGTTCGCTTGCCTCCTCTTTCTCCTCTGTTGCCTCTTTCTACTCCCTACTTGCCTCATTCTGTACCCCCTTGCCTCTTTCTGCACCCCTGTTGCTTCACTCTGCATTTCTCTTGCTTCTTCCTGTATCTCTCTTGCTTCTTTCTGTACCTCTCTTGCCTCTTTCTACACCTCTCTTGCTTCTTTCTGTACCTTTCTTCCCTTTTACTGCACCTGTCTTGCCACTTTCTGTACATCTGTTGCCTCTTTCGCCAGTTCTCTGGCCTCTTTTTGCACCCTCTTCCCTCTTTCTGTACCTATTTTGCTTCTTTCTGCACTTCATTTGCCTCTTTCTGCACCTGTGTTGGTTCTTTCTGTACTGCTCTTACTTCTGTCTGCAACTCTCTTGCAAATTTCTGTACCCGCTTACCTCTTTCTGCACCCCTCTTCACTCTTTCTGTACTTCTCTTACCTCTGTCTGCACCCCTGTTCCTTATTTCCGCATCTCTTGACTTTTTTTGCAACTCTATTGCCTCTTTCTGAAGTTCTCTTGCCTCCTCCTGCACCCCTCTTGCCTCTTACTGCACCCCTGTTGCTTCATTCTACACTGCTCTTGCTTCTTTCTGCACCTCCTTTGCAAATTTCCGCACCCCCTTGCCTCTTTCTGCACACTTCCCTATTTCTGTACCTTTTGCCTCTGTCTGCACACATGTTCTCCCTTTCTGCACCTCTTTTGCCTGTTTCTTCAACTCTCTAACCTCTTTGTGCAGTTCTGTTGCCTATTACTGCACCCCTGTTGTCCCATATGCTACGTCAACAAACAAGAATGACTGGAGACAGTATGTTGAGGCTATTTGGACTATTCCATACACAAAATGTACAAACAAAACAGGCATCACGCAAGAGAATGTTGTGTTAAAAAAGATATCAGATATGTGCAAAGAGCTGTCTATGGGTTTCTGGGTGAAATTTACAGTCATCATTTTGTCCGAAAGGTTAGAGTTGCAACTCGCCCCCTTCTCCAGCACCTCCTCACGACTGCCCCCAAACCAATTCTTTCCACCATTTTGCCAAGTGCCACCAGCTCGTGAAATAACACAAGCCAATAACATGGTGACGGCCTATGTAGCCGGCAGACAGCCTCCGAGCAGCTATGACAGCCTTGGATATGAACAAGCGCCGGTCACACGTTTTATAAAGAGCCTTCACCCTTCACCCTTGCTCTGATGTAACCTACATAGAGAAAAAGGGAGAGTGCGCATGACTGGTTTGGTCGGCCCATGAGTGCCAACCAATTAACCAGGGCCCACAACAGTGGGCAAGCCACCCCCCACCTGCCCTGAAGCAGGACCGCCCACCCGCCCCCAAACAGGCACTTGTGAGAAGCAGTAACATAAAATGGTAGTTTTACCGTTTTATGTTTCTGCTTCTCGCACTGTGAGAAAGCAGTGGGGCGATGCCCCCACGCCCCAAAGGAGGAGCCGCCTCTGGTCTACAGATAGAAATGGACGAGTTAAAATGCTTATGGCACAACAAAACAGTTCCCAGAAAGTTAACTAATCTTCATATTATGGTTTCTTACTGCACCATTCTTAGTTATGCTAAGGGTGTAAATCATGTGACTGCAATTGCAAGTTATCCTTGTGACCACTAGGAGCGGGCAGCTGTATTCAGCCAAGTGCTTCCTTCAAAATGATAGAAACAAAGCTTCAATCTGGCATCCTTGTGGCCTGAGAGCACTCTTTTTTTAGGTTGAACCTAGGCAGCACATGCGCTGCTCTGTGAAGCATGCCTTACTCGAATATAGACTTGAAGCCCCGCCCACACTCCGCCAATATTTTTAAGTGGTTTGCGCCATTGTCCTTCGTAAGTGCTGGCTTTTGATTACTTAATAGACTTGTTAGTCCCTCCTTAGTGCCAATTGTCTTCATTTGTAACCTCCTATGAGGACTGGCCCTTTTACTTCTGCTGTTACACACTATGTGTTATTTAGTCTGTGAGCACTATTTTCTTTAAAGAGTTTCTCCTACTGATAGCACAACATGCTTTCCTGCACAAATCAGGGCTGCAACTTAGCAAATAAAAACTAGATGAAGGCCTTGAATGTCTTTGGAGCTCCTGGTATGAACTTTGGAGATGCCTCAAGGCACCTGCAGTGCTAGCGGGGGTGACTATGAGTCCTCTGTTCCATGGGAAAACACCAGTGACTTTGGTCCAGTGGACTCTGTCCCGGTGTTTCTTAGCAGGCCTTACTAATTAAAGGAGCACTGGAGACCGTCTTCTGTCCTACTGCTGATGTGTAGAAAATTGACACACTGGACTGGTGAGTCCATGTACCTATGTACTGAGATGCAAATCTTGACATTTTCCATCATATGTATAATAAGTACTATTGTACACAGACCTTCAAGACAGCAGATTTAAGACTGATTAAAACCAGGGACTATAAGGCAGCTGTTGCATGGTGATTGAGTCTTTAAATGTGAAAATAGGTGGGGCAGTACATACTTGGCACTGGTACATTTGTTCTGTGTTTGACGATCCCAGAGAGATAGATATTGTTTTCACTGTGATGGCACATGATCTTCCAAATGCTCTATGTAGATGCAGCTATTGGGAGTTAATGTACATTACACTCCACAGGATGCAAGGAGCGGTAGACATGCAACACAGCATTTTGATTTGATTAGTTCAGAGACCCCAATATATTGGGGTGACCTATGATCTGAGCAATGAATAACTGGTGCATACATCTGCAAGTTGTTTGATGGACATTCATTGAAATCACAGTGTACTTTGTGCATGAAGGGGTATAACTAACTTACTGACGGGTAACAGTTGCAGAAGATCTGGTTTTCATTTGGTCCCTCAGTACACCGAAGTGGGTGAGTTTCAAGAATGTTACCAGTGGACAGGGAGCAACAATAGCTTTTGAAGCAACAAAGGTAGAAACATGTCATGTGATGGCAGCGCACAGCTGAGATAGATTTGAAAAGTGGACTTTTTATCATAGTATGTCATTTTGTGCCTGATTGGTGTTACTCCATTGATGCAATTTCCATACCCCAGGGGCACAGTGTAGCATATTTATGTATGATGGCTTTGATGGACATAGGTGCCCCATCACGTACCTATGTAGGTAGTGAGATGTCATAATTATTGACAGATATCAGACTTGTGGCAATGTATGCTCACTGGTCAGCTTCATTCCACTTGATCAAGAACATCAGCAGTGGGGGTAATGGCAGATGTCAAAGGTTCTTGAAACATCGGTCCTTTAATGGAGGTTGGATACATGGATGAGACCAGGCATGCAGTGGTGTAAGATTTCAGGTGACATATCAAATTTGATGTGTGCAGAAAGACAAAGGTGGAGGGATAAGTGGTGGGTGCGGTGGAAATTCAGATGTTTAGATTTGACCAAGTAAGTGCATTTTTCCACTCTATTTTTAGATCTCTTATTTTCTGACTCCCTCCTTTTTCACTGTCATCAAGCTACTCTCCCCCTTCTGCTTTGCGACACATTAGAGAAAGAAGACAGACTGCTGCAACCCTTTATTTAAAGTTTTTATCCAAACTTAATTTTGCTACAATTAAAAACAAAATCTTGCAAATTCTTACGTTTTGGAAAACAAAAGAAACATATCTTTTCTTCTCCATTCTGTGGTTTGTCTGTATTTTCAATGTATTTTGTCTACCCATCAACTTGACTGCTACGGGTTCAGCTGTGTCCATGCCCATGTAACTTCACTTCCTAAAGCAGGACTATCATATTGTAGGTTTCTCATACTGGTGGCAAACACTAAAGAGCCATTTTGTTTAGCCCTGCTGCAGCATGTGCTATAAACTCAGTTGGAAATGGGAAGTAGAACCCTTTGGCCTGCCAAGTAAAACAGACTCGGAGATGTGTTATACATCCTCATCACAGTGTCTGCAGCAATTCCACTGATCTCTCTGTCTCCAGTTGCAGGGGTGATGGTGAGTACAGGTGGCAGAGGGAATCTTCCCTATAGCCTATTGACTAGATTTCTCAGCTGTCATGCAGTAAGCACAGGGACTCCGAGCATTCTGCTGTGACCACCATGCTGAAGCCTTGTGTCACTGAGATAAGGGCGGGCATCTTTTTAAAGAGGACAGGACCATTAATATTTATGTTTCTACCAACATCAATCAGAATGCTCCTTTTCATAAATACATACTATAAATAAAGACGGCAACCCAATGGTTAAAAGGAACCTGGGTACAATATACAAAATCTTTTTCCTGCTTTCCCTGCCTGACCCATACAGTGGGCCTTTTATTTGCGATGACAATACCAAGTCCTATTGCTGAAGTCCTTTTTTTTTAAATTGTCTAAAAATTGAGGGCCTTATTTATGAGCCCTTGCTTCACATTTACACCGCCGTTGTGTCACTTTATGTGATGCTGCTGCAGCGTAAATAATGTGCCATGTTGCACCATATTTATGAAGTGATGCATCTAGGTAGATACGTCACTCCATAAACTCCTGTGCTGCATTATACCTGCATCAGGTATAATGTATGCAGGGTGGCCGTTCCCCAGCATCAAAGCCTTGTAGAAGTGGGACATTGAAATCTATACGATTTCAGTGTGCCATTTCTAGGACGCCATTGCCTCAAAACCTTACCCCTGCCTCATGGCAGTTGTAAGGGTGATGCAAGCCCTTTCACATGGGGATTGCCCCATGTGAAAGGACACGTTTCTGGAGTTGCGTCTGTTTTCAGACACACCCCATCAATGCGACACTTATGCGACTACAGATATCAAACTGTATAAGGGAAACATTCAATGAAGGCCATAGAAGAACCTCCCTGACTAGGTGGGCCGGTGAAAACAATACTTGTATAGAACAAGTAACCCTGGAACTTACTGTGACCAGATATGTGATGCCCAGCAACACCCCACAACCTTGATCTTCAACATCTAATAACTCCCATTCAAGAGTAGTTTGAACGGTGGATGAATCACAGCAGCTGGGCACCCTTTCAAGGGACAAGGTATGTTTGCATCCGGAGCGTTGCAAGGTCCGTGAAGCATAATATTGTGACAAATTAGAGACCCACCTTGCGAAGTCTCACAGTTTGAAATGCTGAGAAAGACTTCAGTGTCCTCATTTCTGCATCTAAATCTGTAAGGTAATTCCCAAGATTCATGGATGTGTTCCCTACTCAACGCTTCATACCTGCCTAATTGATGGTACTGTAGACAATATTGAAAATGGAATGTTGCCACTGCCAATGTTATATGGCCATGGATTAACATTCTGTGGAAGGGGACTCTGCCACGGGGAAAGTTAATTGGTCCAATCTTTCAATGTGCAGCATTGTATACTTTGCATCTCTTTGTGCCATAGTTGTCTGCCTTTCTATTAGATTATAAGCAGAAAACAGAGATGTACTGTTGATATATTGTCAGGGCACATGACCAGAGCTCAATGATTGTAGCCTCCAGCTCAATAATAGAATGGATCAGAACTGCGATTGCCGATGTTGAAGAATAGACTAACCCTGTTCTAATATATCTATTACAGAAGATACAATGTTGCCCATTGAATAAATCCTGGAAGTTAGTGTGGTCATACCATTGTCAACCACAGCCAAAGCCTTGTGTAGGTTAACCCTATCAATTTCACGCAATCTCTCCACAACTTACTGTGGAAATATCTTCCATACTTTGTTGTAAACAGCGTATAAGAAGTGTTTATGACGTGGTTTCCAGGAACCTAGCAAGCCCTTAGATCCATGTCATCTGAAAGTAAGGACAAGTGTTGTTTCATCTGGGACAGTGTTGAGGTTCTCAACCAATCTGGGCATAAATTCCCAACACTGTAGGATGACTCCACCCCCGGATATTCTCGTTGGTCATAGCATTGGTCCGGCCTATGGATACTAAACCCTTTGGTGGTACCCTTGAATCTTAATTGACACCCATTTGTGTCAGTAGATCAAACTAACAATCCCTTCCAATTGGGGTCTGAAGAATTGTATGAACCATCGTGTATAATGTCATCCAGGGTATCCTCACTATGCTGTGTATAGTTTTTCTATCCCTCAAAGTGTGTAAGTGAGGGAATCCGGGGTGGGTTCAAGTCCTTGATCTTGGCTAGTCCAACACAAGAAGTCTGTTGCACCATGTTGTTCAAGAAGATAATCTGCTGTGGAATGAGACACGCTCTAAATAATGCCTCTGTTCCCTGAACTTGCCAATCTTTAGTCCGCCAGACAGATTTTGTGTCTATGGTATCCCTCCAAAAGTCAAAACCCTATAAAGACAGCTGAAAAATAAAAGAAGCAGAGTATATCTGTTTTCTGGTGGTGAGCATATTTTTCTTTGCAGATGTAGGTGCAACCTTATAATAGTATGAGGTCGGGTCTGAAGTGTTAACTCCAGAAAATAAGCAAACTTGTGTGCAAACGTTTGTGAATTTCCTTTTGATGGTATTGGGCAGTGTTCCCATTGATGGTAAGTAAACACATTAAATAGGATATTCGTTTTGTGCAAGAAACAATGACCATAATGTTGATAACAATATACAGTATCAAAATCAGATGTATCATCCTAAAATTAATTTTTAGAGAATGCAGCAGAATATTCTAAATCAGACAGCATACTATTTGCTGTTTCAAAGTCTAAATCATCAGAGAATGTACTGGAGGTGATGATATAATTCAAAGAAATGTTAAATACATGTGGTATTTTCAAAATTTTAGTGGGACCAAATACATCAAATGAATCTCTATCCCAAACTATTCCTTCAGGAATGGGAACTGCTGTAATGTTCACAAAGGACAGGTCTCTTTGTTCACAATGAGATGATGTATGTGGTTTCATGACCAAGTTCACATGTTGGACTGTGGAGCTTTCTGGGAGATAATGTCCAATGAGGAGCTGGAAAAAGTCAGTCACTACACCTATTCAGAGGGCTAGGAACAGTAGACCAATTGCAATCCAGAGCTGTAGCTAGGGAGAAACAAAGTAAGTCTTTTTCAGCCAAAGGTAGACATTATATATTTTTTTCTTTGCGGGAAACAGAAGCCGGCAGCGGCTCAGATTCACTCGGATCCAGTGAGAAGTTATCAAAATAAATAAATTAGCCAGACGCTGTTCAATCTATCTTTGGTAACTCAGCAGAGTTTGTTGAACTGGTAGTTGACTCACTGTGAGACATATACACATAGATGTCGTGAGATCTGCTTTTCATTTGTATTCTGGTGTTGGTTAATTTCAGTAGGCACGAATTCCATTCCACTGCTGGCAACTTCATAGAGTAAAATCTTTAAACATTATTAGTCTTTCTGTCTGAACTTCCTGTAAGGTAATGAGAGGAGATCAGCAGCTACCCAGGAGCCCACGCGGCCTACTATTCACTATTGGCCACATAGTGTTGGTTGATCAGATCAATGGAGACAAATCTCTTTTCTTTCTTTCCTGCAAGAGGCAGAAGAAGTACTGTTCTTGTTCCTTCGACAGCTAGGACAGGTACAGGCACTATGTAAGATGGCTCAAATTCTTTCTTGTCCACAATCTTTTCCCTGGCCAGGTCCCCAATCTTTGGGACCCAGGCAGGTCTTGCAGAAACAGCTTTCACTTCCCCGGTGGTGGTGTGTTTTACTTGGACATTGCTTTGTAGTGCCCGGAATTCATTGAGTTCCTGTAAAACATCCAAACGATCATTGATGACAATGCTTTTTCATCCGCCACTGTGATGCCACAATCAAGGTCTGGTACCCACATTCTTGCCCCAAACAGGACCTCATATGGAGCACGGCCTTCTAGGGAACTTCTTGACATGGTATTAAGTGGCCTCTGGACCCCATATAGGTGACTGACCCAACTGCCACCCGATCCTAATACCCTTGGTGTTAATGATTGCTTTAAGTCCCAGTTTTTGATCTCCACAATTGAATTTCCCTCGGGATGATACAGAGAAGAGTACCGTAATACAACACCCTAATTTCTCATGGTTTCTTTGTAAGCCCAGGAGCTAAACGCAGGGCCACAGTCAGAATGTAATGTGCCAATTGTGTATGTCCCTATGAAGACTCACAAATCTTTTATAACAGTTTGGGTGTCCGCAGAGCGCTGAGGCCAGACCCACAGGAATCTAGAACATAAATCCACAGTCACCTTGATGTACATGTAAGCCCTATCAGATTGTCCGGGGCTGGAGTGGTCCAAATAGACACATGCATGAGGTCTCTTCGATATCAGTAAAGGTGTCTGTGGTGGACGTGCTACGGTGGAACCCTTCATCTCTGACAAATGTCGCACTTGAGCACAAAGCCCTTGGTCTGTTTTGTAAGACCTGGCCACCAATAACGTTGTTTCAACAATGAAACTGTTGCAGTAATGCCTGGTTGCACGGAACCCAGACCCTCATATGCAGCTAGTATTATACCTAAACTGCGATCCATGTTTGGTATTACTGTATCCCCCACTGCTGGAATTTGAGCATACAGAATATTTTGAACATCTAACTTGTAGGAGTACTGGAGAGGAATACCTTTTGGCAAGGCTAGGCTGCTTTTACTCGAAGAAATGACAGCAACCAATATCTGTCTGTCTATCCTCATGCTAGAATGAGTGATTGCAGCAGTGGCAGCAGTTCGCACTGTCACCTTGGCAGCTTCATCAGCCAATGAATTCCCTTCAACGTGCACGCCAACACATTGGTGACTCAGCGTATGAATCATGTGAGCTTGTGGCAAGTCTCTTTCATCTCTGCCACTGGTTCCCAAAGTAATTTATGCTTTATTGTGCAACCTTTTGAATCTTTCAATCTTTTCTGGCCCCAGTAGTGAGGATATTCATTGTAAGACTGGGCGCAATAAAATGAATCATACACAGTTAGTGTGGAGAATTCTTGATCCATGTTTTTAGTGCCAGTATCAAGGCTTTTAGTTCTGCCAGCTGTGCCGTGCAATCTCCTAGAGATTGTGTCTGCGTATTGCGCTACTGTGAAACTTACCGTCCCCCATACAATTGCACATGCACATGCAGCGCCATATTGCTGTTTGCGTCCTATGACATGTTCAGCAGAACTGTCAGTGTAAATAATATATTCATACTGGTCTAGAGGCATGATTTTATTCGGAAGAGGATATTCTTGTTTGTACTGCAAGAATGCTTGTGTCTTTAATGTAGAATTGAATTTGTAGTCTACATCTGTTGCAGTGAGAGCATTAGCCCATTGTATCCATCGTGGATGCAGCGCTTTTGCGTTTGGAACGCTTGCTTTCATAACAGCCTCTAAGGTTGGTACTGGAGTTACAACAATTATTTGTTTCTCCTGAGCTAGTGCTCTTCCTCCCATTACAGTGGTGTGTACTGCTGTCGGCATGTTTTCTGTGGAGTTTTAAAATACATCTTTGCATTTGTATACAAATGTGATTTGTATGCAAAGGGTACTGTTTCTTCTTCATTGAAAGTTAGATAGGTGTATCCTGATTGACCTGCTATTACACGGATCACCAAGTTCGTAGTATTTACACATGCATGTACGTGTTTGGATGCTATCATATCAGCTTGTAAGGAATGTAGAGTTTCTGTGTGTTCCTGTGCCCAATGTCGAATGGAAAAATCAGGTCTGAATAAGTCATAAAAAGGTTTTACGTTTTCTGCGTAATCCAAAAATGTTGTTTTGCCAACATTTAGGAATCCTAGAATGGATTTTGGGTTTTTCAGAGTTTTCAGAGTTTGGAGCAGTGCACATTTTCTAAAAAGAGAGTTCATATCCTAAGAATAGGACATTGAGATGGGCAATTATAGATTTTTTTAAAGTAAAATGTGTAGCCCACAGAGGCAAACCCCAAAATTATGTTGTTCACCATGTTCAAATGATCCAATAGTTAATTGTTTGTCAGATAAATATCATCTACATAGGACAATGCCTCGTCATCAGAATTTTGAAGTACTCTGATACTCTTGCTGAGAACAACCCCAGGCTATTCTTATACCCTTGGGGCAGTCTACAGAACTGACTTTGAGATCTTAGGGCCGAAAATGCTGTTAAATGTCTGCTTTCAGGCACTATATTTTGGCAGAAAAAAACATTTGAGGTATCTGGTGCTGTTTTGTATTTCTTTCGCACAATGTTATTCATTAATGCTCGACTGTGGGAGTTTTGTATAGCAAATGTCTTTTGCATGTGTTCAAATGCCTATAGACTGTATGAATTGTCGGGTTTCCATACGGGAAACAAAGGATTATTTGCTCTATTACACCTTGGTATTCAAGTTGATGTAAGATCGCCCTTACTTATTTTAGAGTCATGTTTTATTGGATACTTCCTCTGTGGTGTAGGAGTAGTTTTTACTGGGATGACAGGTTGAGATGACTCAGTCTCCCATCATACATGATTCTGGTATAATGCAGGAGCTAGTGCTACTGCCCACTCTGGCACGTATGAATGGTTTAAAGATTCTGGAATGAGGTCAGAAAATGCTGGTAAAATTACTGGTTCTCCCTTTGGGCAGTCCATAATGAACTCAGGTGGCCAATCTTTATCAGCCACAAGGATATCATATCCAAAAGTCAAGTTCTCTCAAAAGAGACCCTTCACTTTCCTGGGTATGTCTCCCTCCATATGGAGTGCTATTTCATATAACTGGTGTGGAACACTCACCCGAGAATCAGGTGTTTCCACCGTGATCTGCTCATTCAACACTGCTGTCACCAGAAATTCCATCAGTTCTGGCGAGCTATTGTTACTTCTGCTGCGCTGTCTAACATCGTCAGTGTTCATTCCCTGTTTAGAAGTTGCCTTAGGAACCTGGGCATTTCTTACTTAAAGGCCAGCTACTTTCTTCTTTGTAAATTGAGGTTTGGATTTAGGTTTATCTTCTTTTTTGATATTATAGTCCGACGTGCAATGTGTCCCTCTTGATTTTGCTTGGTCTTCTGATCTGTGTTCTGACTGTCCTTCCCTCTTGGAGTGTTTTGATGAACCCTGATAGGAACAAGAGGATCATGTATCAGTATCCTGATAACTGTTAGGTTTCTTAATATTGCCACGATTTTAAGGTTATACCTCCTGCCAGAGGGCTCCTGTTGAGGAGACCCACCCTGTGATCTATTCTCTCTATTTTTCTGTTGTTTATTATCCCATTTCATTTTAGAAGAATCAGGTGCTTGCTTGGAGTTATCCTTTTCAGGACTAACTATTACTTGTGGTTTCGCAGGTCTAGCAACCGAATTATCTATACCCAATGAAGCATTGGTGTCTTCGAAATTTTAGGTAATTCTTACTCCTGTTGTGTAGGAATGCATTTCCTAAGGCGTTGGTGTATAGCCACCACTGTTGCCTCCCCTTTTATGTTTGCCAATTTAATCGTAGATACATGGGAAACATTGAATATTCATTTCATCCCTAAGTTCAGAGCAGGTTCTGCCCCATACTCATTCTGTATTTATGTTAATATCTCTGGTATTACTGCTATTGAAGGGGTGCCATGAGTCCTGGTATAGATGGCAGCAAAAACGGTGCCCCAAGTGGTTCATTCCTCTATTTGGGGAGCTATTCCCATTGGCAAGCAAATTGGTAATATTGTGTGTTTTTCCGGTGGGCCTGTGTATGGAAACACAGCCTCTAGCTGTGCTATTTTCTGTGCTATCAAGCATGGCATTTGCTCACGTTTCATGGGCATTCTTCCCATAACTGCGTTCAGTGTTTGTGGGGTGATTTTAGTTGCGGTCATTGTAGCTGACCTGCTGGAGTAACCCTTATGGGTTGAAGTGTGAGCGTTCTTATAACAAACAGTGTCATATTTCTGTAAAGTTTTATTATTCCTTTGCCAAGTGGATGCAGGTCTGCTATTGGCAATGTTTCAATTTCTGGATGCGGTGTGTAAACAGCAGCTGGGACTGGCCAAGTCACTCCGTCTGTGCTGAGGAGACCGAGTCTCACTTTTTCTGTAGTGTGTGGGAGGGTGCCTTTAAATCAATTTATATGTTCTTGGTATGTGGGCGGAACTTCTATATCCTCATATGGACAGTATTCTTCTGGTGTTTCATGCAGAGTATAAGAATGAAATGTATTTGCACGTGCATCTGCAGATGGAAATTTAACCCATGAATAGAATGCCTCATGTGCCTCAATCACAAATGTTACGGTCCCTCCTAATGCTGAGAGACAAAAAAAATCCAATTTTGCAGCAAGTGCATTTCTTCATTTTTATAAAATGTTTAAAGTACCTTCTTGCTCAGCTTCCTCCCTACTAGTACTAGCATTGCCATCAGCCACAGTATTTGCTCTCTGAGTCATTATGAGTGGAAGTTTATAGAAAAAGATGCAGATTTTGTACAATATAGAGCACTACCCTTTAAGCTTGAATTTATGTACAGCCAATACATAGGATTTACACCTACTCAGCTGTGGCAGACTCCCCACTCCAGACATCTCTCAGTTAATGTGAGTGGGGATCTCTGAGAAAGCACGACTGAACTACTCCGATATGACAGTTAAATAAGAACCAAACCAACGTTGGCGGTGCCATGCCATGTCCTTCCTACAAATCTAAATAGATCCGTGCGTTTAGACAACATAAACTAAGGGATTGGTGTCCAGACTGATTCCAGACACTCCCAAAGGATATGTTGGCCTGTGGACCAGCTAGCTCACAGTGCCTCTACGAGCCCCTCTTACCAAGGAGGGAATAGTTTCTGGCAACTATCGAACAGGACAACTCTGACCCCTCAGGGATCGTGGAAACACTACAGTACTTTTTGCTTAGTCACTCGTGCTCACTCGCTCTGAGAGATATACAGAATAAATGATGGGGACGTTTTAAGTAAGCATTTATTGAACCAGAGTCATTCTAGTATAAAATTTGTGCTACAACAGCGATTAGACAGAAACAGTTATAGAAAATTAGAAGCACCAATAGAGTAAATAGAAGGTAGAATTCTATGATAGTGCTAAAACAGTCAGTAAATGCAGCCATATAGACACATTACAATAATAATGTGTACTCCTACGATGCAACCCTAACTAGATGTACCTGATTGTACCTAGCATGTATGTAGGTGTATAGCCAAGAATCCCCCTAGGAAAGAGCCAACCCCATTACCTCATGCAAGAGAATGAAGGACCCTGTCCTGGTCTCGAGTTGGACACCCCGTGAGGGATGCCAGACCACTGCGTGTCTCCATACAGGGACTGCAGCATCTCATGTCAGCATCTCAGCATGGGAGCTTCTCCTCTGGTTTGCCAAAAGTTTGTTTATCTACCAAAAAGGTACCCTCAGGGGCTTTCTATAAATTTGTCATGTACTGTAGGCATGTTGGCCAAGGATGACGATAGGGATGACTCTTATACAGATGTATTAGACAGAAGGTGGTAATCCTGCTGTGATGCTTAGAATCCTCATGCATAATAAATGAGGTTAGTTTTTCGGAGAAAACCACAAAACATTTGTGACTTAACTAGGTAAAAGGTCAGCATCAGAACCGTTACGTAGAGCAAGGCAGGACAAATGTAGGTAAAATGTCGTGCAACTAACTAGGCCTATATTGGGGTACATTAGGGCTAATAACAAGGAGGATGCCCCGGAACCTACAGGGGAAGTTGTGGCTGAACTGGGGAACCTGTCTGAGCTGTCTTAGTGGCAGCAGGACATAGGTCCTTCCAGGGAGGAGTTTTACAAAATGAGAGGAATGCGGATGCGCGGGCATGCACAGTTTTCTCAAAGAATTACCCAGACACCGAAGAAGAGGAGGAGGGCAGCCCGGGCACGCCACAAACAGGTAAGTGGTTTTAATTTAATTTTAAGTAGTGGAGAATTAATTGTTAATATGGGGGTGGAGGCGGGGCCTGGCCAACTCCGCTCCGCTGCAGAGTGTGCAGAGATTTGCCTTCTCAGTGTTCTCCGTGGAACATGGAGGAGGCAAATCTCTCCACCCAGGGTTAGCCCAGTGTTAGTGGACTTCCAGACTCCTAGGATCCCCTTGAGGGTCCTACACTTGAACCACCTCAAACCACATTTTGAGCGGTCCGAGTTGACTATGCTTTTGGTCACGGATGATGGTGTGGAAGAGGAGAGCGGACCTCTCCCCGACCGTCTGTCTTCCAAGGAGAAGGATGGGTCAGTGTTGGGTGTGATCCTCTCCCCTACACTGACCCCAGAGCAGCAGAGAGACTGTCACCAGGTATTGGGACAGTGCGCTCTACTGTTTTCATTCATCCCAGTAGTCAACCATTGCTGCACCCATGACATTGACACTGGGGACAGTCTTCCTGCAAAGCACAAGTCTTTCAGGGTGTTCAATAGAGTGAGGAACAGCTTTAAAGAGGAAGTCTCTAACATGTTTGAGTTAGGAGTTATTGAGCCCTCCAGCAGCCCATGGTCCAATCCAGGGGTTCTGGACCCCAAGGCTGCTCCACTCAGTGTGACACCTGAACCCCAGTTCTGTGTGGACTACCGTGGGCACAATGCAGTCACTAATACTGACATGCACCCATCTCCAGAGCTGAAGAGCTCATTGATCAGCTTTGTGCTGGCAAGTACCTCAGTACGCTTGATTTAAAGTCTGGGTACTGGCAGATTGCCTTGACTGAGGGGGAACAAGAAAGGTCAGTGTTCTCCATGTCAGAAGGGCACTTCCACTTCTGTGTCATGCCTTTTGGGTTGCAGAACGCCCCTGCCACCTTCCAGAGGTTGGTCTACCAGGTCCTGGCTGGGTAGGAGAACTTCAGTCCTACATACCTTGATGACATTGCAGTCTTCAGCTCCAGTTGGGAGAACCATTTGCACCACCTCGAAGAAGTGCTGCGGGGCCTGCAGAGTGAAGGCCTAACTATAAAGATCAGTAAGTACTAGATAGGGCAGGGTCTGTGGTTTACTTGAGACATCAAGTAGGGGGCAGCAAGGTGCAGCTTCTGTAACCAAAGATTGATAACATTCTGGCCTTGGCATCCCTCAAGACCCAGACAGAGGTGAGAGCCTTCCTAGGTCTCACGGGTTCCTGCAGGAGATTTGTCAAGGGATACAGCACCATTGTTGCCCCCTTGACAGAGCTGGCTTCCAAGAGGTAGCCCCGTCAGATGATCTGGACAGAGGCATGCCAGACCGTTTTTAACACTCTGAAGGAGCCCATGCTCGGGGCTCCTGATTTCTCCAAGGAATTTATGTTGCAGACTGCTGCCTCAGAGCATGGGGTGGGGCCTGTGCTTTCACAGCTAAATGAAGAGGGCCTAGATCAACATACAGACTTCCTCTCCTCAATAGGAGGTTCCTTCCCAGGGAACAAAGGCAGAGCACAGTAGAAAGGGAAGCTGCTATTGTGGTCTGGGCATTGAAGAAGCTAAGACCATACTTTATGGGACTAACTTCTTGGTTCAGACAGACCACAGGCTAATGTAGATGAGGAGTGAGAATCCTAAACTGTTGAGGTGGTCCATCTCCCTACAGGGAATGAACTTTATGGTGGCACACAGCCCTGGGAACTTCTGGAGCGGGCTTCCCGCACCCCTTGCTCTTCTTCTTCTTGGCAACTATCTGGGCCACTCTTTCAAACTCCAGTTCCTTCTGACCATGCTCTCGTGCTGCCGTGAACAGTTTGGTCAGGCACATTCACTCAGGTGATCCTAGGATCTCCAAGTGTGACCTGAGCTCCACCTCCTTCCCAGCTGTATGCTGCAGGTCAATTCAATTCAATTCAAAGAAAACTTTATTCGGATTGCAAAAAATCCATAAAAGTCACATAGACATAAAAACACATTTTTAAAAATAATTTTACACAGTTGCCATTAAGATAGTTAAAAGAAAAAAAAGAGCAGCAATGATGATGTAAACAGTCAAGATCAGGTTATTTTAAAGTGCATTCCAATATACATTACAGGTAACCAAAGTGCTCTTGCATAAGAGACATTCTTCTTGGGTGCATGGGCGTTTCAGGGAGGTTCCATAGATTTCCGTGCATAGAAAATAACTTTCAGAAATGAGGTTGCACGAAAAATCAGATCTACATTGTCTAAGTTTAAAAACATAAGATAAGATTGAATTAGGGAAACTGGCCTTTGTTTTTTAAAATATGGAGCTAAGAACCATTTGATATATTTCATAAAAAATTTACAATGAAAAAAGAAGTGCAGTTCATTTTGTCTGCTGCGACCATCACAGGGGCAGGGGCTTAGCTCGTGCCCAAGGTTCGAAGTACTGTGGCCCATGGGAAAACAGAGTGAGTATTTTATAGAACCAGCTCTTAGGCGGAATAACAGCGACCTCTCCCAGTTAGTCAAAGGGAGTCTGAGGTATAAAGGTATTCGTTGTGGGGATAGATCATTGTTTATATTAATCACATAAGATTTAACAGTTTGTTTTTGTAATTCTGTCTCCAGCCTCTTTTCCCTGAAGAGGGCATAAAGTTCGGTTTGTATGACCTTCTTATCTGAGTTCTTAATCTGGGTAGGGTCGTTAAAAAGATTGATTTTCCCAATACTGTCCAGGCTTTCCTTTGTTGCCCGGAGCCACGGGATGCTCATACCCTTGTCACAGTTTAGGCATTCAGATACAATGTCCTGTGTTAAGGTGGCACGTTCATTAGCCCAAATCGACAACCAAAATGTTGCAGGTCGCGTGGCAATGAAGTCGGTTATGTAGGGCAAGTTGAGCTCGGCGTGGCAGATGTAACCAGAAGAGGAAATCGGAGCTCCTAAAACTTTTCTACACAACCGGTTTTCTTCTGTCTGCAGGCTAGATGGGCTCACTATCCCCCAAATTTCAGCTCCATAGGTTGCAACCGGAACACATTGCAATTTGTAGATTTTCATAATTGCCCCGGTTGTTTCTGACCTTTTTGGTCGTGGCAAGGCAAGGATGGAATTTATGGCCTTTGAGAACTTGCCTGTGGCGTGGGCGAGATGCCCACTCCACAGGCCGTTCGCAGCAAAGACCATGCCTAAATATGGAAATGATTTGGTGGAGTATAGCTTCTCTGATCCAATTGAGATGGAATTCAGTTGTTTAGCCCCTGGCCCGCATGACATAACAAATGATTTTTTTAAATTCACCTTCAGATCCAGTTTCCCCATAAAAAGGGAGAAGCTCTTGACAAGAGCACGGAGAGCATTCGGTGTTAAGCCCATGATCACCGCATCGTCTGCGTAGAGGAGTGCGGGTAGCGGGTTCCCTTGGATTTTCGGGACATCCGTTGTCGTCTCTTTCAGGGAGTCACTCAGACCGTTTATGTAAATGATGAATAACAGGGGTGCTAAAACGCATCCCTGTCGGACGCCTCTTTCTACCTTAATTGCCCCCGAGGTTTCGCCATCCATTCCGATTCGTACCCGAGCTTTAGTGTCCGCATGTAGATAGGCTAGAAAGTGTACCAAGGGTTCATCAAGGCCATAGGAGAGGAGTGTCGCCCACAATTTCGACCTATTCACAAGGTCGAATGCGGACGACAAGTCCATAAAGGCTAGGTAAATAGGAGCAGCCTTGGCTATGGTGTATTTGCCTATTATAAGATTGAGATTTAGGCATTGTTCTATTGTCCCAACCCTACTTCTAAAGCCCATCTGACACCTGTCTAGCACCCCTGTTTCTTCGGCCCAATCATTCACTCTGTTGTACAACACCCGGCCCAAGATTTTCAGGGTATTGTCTAAGAGTGAGATGGGCCTGTAATTTGCAGGGTCAGATCTTTCACCTTTTTTGTAAATAGGTACTATTGTGCTTGTGGACCAGGTAGCAGGGATGGTACCCAGCGGTACGCTGTTGAAAACATTAGCCAGAATAGGCCCCCAAAATTCTGGTCTGTGTTTGATTAAATCAATTGGGAAGCCGTCCGGCCCAGGTGCCTTGTTCCCCAGGCTTTGATTAATGGCCAAGAGGACCTCCCCCAGGGTTATGTCAAGTGGGCTCAGCTTGTCAAAATTTTGGTTTTCTACAGGAGCAGCGGGGTTAGCATATATATTGGAAAAATGTTGCTCCCAATTCTGACTTGAAATGGTGCAGCTGATTGGTGACAGCTGTTTGCCCATGTCCCGCATCTTTCTTACAGCGGGCCAGAAAGTTGCACTATTTCCCATAGTAGCAGAAACTGATAGATCTTTCCACTGATCCTCTACCATGGCAGCCTTCCTTATCCCTATGGCTGTTTTGTAGGCATGCCTGGCGGTCCGTACATCAGCAAGGTCTCTCGGTTTGGAATTTAATGCCTTGCGAAGTGCCTTGTTTGCCGCTGAGCAACAACTGTCGAACCATCTAGGTTCGTCGTTATTTTTCCTGTGGGGGACTGTCAGAAGAGTTTTAATCACATGGCACAAGTTTTCAAAGCCTTCAATTATCCCGTGGTAATTCCCATCCGTAAGTAGGCAGGAAGCAACTGTTGGTTGATGATTATTTGTAATTATATCCATAATGGGTTCACAGTTCACCCCTTTCCACTTTAACCTAAGGTTGTCTGTTGATGTCGTGATATCTCTTGCTCCCAAAGTGCGGGTGGGTATTTGGGTCGGGCCCATTCTTATACTGAGTTCAAGTGCGTTGTGGTCGCCAAAGGCTGTTTCTACCACTCCAGCTTGGATGACTTTGTCTAGTAGTTCCACAGAAGTGAAGATGTAATCTACTGTGCTGGAAAAATCTCTCCCTCTGAAGGTTGGAATGTAAGCAGTATCACTATGTGTAAATGTGTCCATTATATTTGATAGGGTATGGGTATTTATGAAGTTTTTCAATTCATTCCCACGTTTGGTGGCCCTATCTAATTGGTTAGTACTTGCTTTAGTTCTTGATAATTTAGCATTGAAGTCTCCAGCTAAGATGATCCCGTTGCTTGCGCAGTTCTTGGCTGATTCAGATATCCTTGTTATGTTCTCGAATAGCTCTATATAGTTTTTATTGGGGGTCGAGTGAAAGTCGTTATTATAAAAATTGATCAGATGTACCGATGATCTGCAAGTAAACTTGATAATTTGGATATTATTGCTCTTAGTTGGTATTGGCCTGATAGCCCCCCCTAGAGTTATTCTGAACCCAATCAGCAAGCCTCCCATAGGGCGACCAAAAGCTGGCTTTTGAGCACAAATGCTGTAGCATTCAAAACCCTCTATGGTTATTTCCGAAGTAGCCCATGTCTCTTGGAACATTATAATATCTTTGTTAGATATGAATTTTAACCATTCCTGGTCCAATACCCGTTGTTGGAGTCCGGCTACATTCCAACTAACAATCGTTAGTACACTATCAGGGTTTTTATGAATACGTGGGTCTGAAAGGATAGTTGTTTTACATCCTACATTGTTATCCGTTAGTTTATCTTCCCTTACTAGTGGCAGTGTGGGGTGGTTTTGGACCAGTTGGGTACCTAATGTTTCTTTATCGACCATCTCTATGTTTTTAACCAACTCAGCGGGGCAGCCCTGTTTTGTTCCCTCCAGTTCAGTATTCAGCAGCCCCGGAAGAGATGGGGGAAATCAGTCAACCATATCGAGACTGCTGAATCTATTATAAACTGGTATACCCCAGTAAGCATCTCTGCTTGGTATGTTCCTATAGGGATGTCTATAGTTATTATCTGACTCCCACTCACCCCAATTGTTTCCCTCAACTTCCTGCCCCGTGTGACACCAGTTTCTCTCAAAGGCATTATGGTGCTGGTTGAATCTCCTAGATGGGTAGAAGAAGGAGAGATGTTTTGTTTCTATGCCTTCGCTATACCCCTCGTTTCTCCATGAGCAGATATGTTCTACAGTGCGCGGGTCATCAAAGTTAACAATCACACAGTCGCCATGTGTTTTCTGTGTTTCTCGACCCACCCATGGTACTCTTCTAACTGTTAGGATTTTACTCCTACAATATGAGGGTAGGGGTCTGTTGTTATTCAACCAAAAGCTGACTTTATTTAATAGAGACCAGGGTGGCTCTTCGGTGTTATCCGGTATCTCAGGGACACCCGTCATTACCACTACATATGGACTGGATCCGGGTGGCAAATTAGCATGGAATCTTCTTTGATTGCCTTTATTCCTGTCCTTAGAAATACTAGTGGTATCCCCCTTTGATTGTGTTGGGTTAGGTTGTTTCCCCTGTGTGATTGTATTTGGGGTGGATGTTGGTGTTTTTGGCTTATTCGCGACTCCCTTTGGGGGTAAATTTTGCTTATGTGTGATACTAGGGGCTGGGGCTGGGGCTGGTTTTTTCACGGCTTGTCCCGAAGGAGGTTGAATGTGTGGTTTTGCTGCCACTAAGACTGGGGTATCTTTGGTTAATGGGCTTTTAACAAGGGCGCTTAATTCATTCAGTTGTTTTTCCATATTCCCTAATCTCTTTTCGATGGTAGCAAGATGGGCAGATATAATTTCCCCAACCTTTGTTATGAGTTGATTTGTTGAGGGGCAGTCTTTATATGACCCCTCCTTAGGGGATGGATCTCCTTTGTTACTTAATCCTGCGTTAGATTTTTTACAAGCCTTTTTCTGGTTATTAGGTGGGTTTTTCCCCTGCTTTCTTTGAGGGAGAGGGCTTCTATTGGATGTGGATATATTTGGGCCTTGGGGCGGTTTCTGCTTCTGTACCGCTCCTTCCCTTAGCCCTCGCATTGCTCTTGAATTGGGGGTTGAATCCACGAGTATGTGTGTTGTAGCTAAGGCTTGTGGAGGGGAAAAATTTGTAGCCATGGGGTTGAGGTCTGTAAACAAAATTGGGTCAATAGCATGATCACGTGTGGTCTCAGTTAGTGAAGTAAGAAGTTCTTGAGACTCTACAATGGGTATAATATCCGAGTTCTCAGGAAAACTCATTGCAGGGATAGAGTTTGTAACGCGATCCAGTTCTGTGTTAAAATTATCAGTAACATCCAGGTTAGGTGATTTCTCCAGGCTCCGTAAGGAGTCAGAGAGGAGTTGTGTTACTGATAGATCCACGGTGTTAGGCATGGTATGGATCTCAGCGTTGGCATTAATAATGGCGGCGCTATCAGCAGAGTTGTGTCTAATGGGTGTATTTGCTGTGGCAAGGAGACCCAAGGAGGAGCGTTTGGCTTGGGCCAGTTCCAGGGACACTCTGCGCTCCAATAATGAGATGCCATGATCAATAGCTTCATTGGCCTTAAAGATGAAGTTGTCAATTGGCCCGGTGACTTTCCCAGCTCCTGCAGCGGTCTTACTGCGACTGCCCCTTGTGGACATTGCAATAGAGTAACGGTACAATCTCCAATAGGGACAGCGTGCGTAGGAGACTTACTTGGGGAGTATTCTGCGTTGATAGATGTCAGCGGGATGGCCCGTCCCGTCCCCTGTGGTCCTCGGAGGGCCGCAGAGGGCCCGCCCTTTGCCCGGGCTTCGCCCCGGGCGTCCCGCTCGCGTCCCGCGACGCTGAGGGCTCTCGCTTTTGTGCAGCCCCTCCCGGCGCTTCTCCCGCGTCGGGGAACGCGCCGCCGCTAAGCCTGATGGGAAACGTAGTCCCAAGGCGGCGGCGCGACTGGTGGCGGGATTCTGGCTCTGTCCTCCGTCTAGCTGGCGTGCGTGGCTCTCTGTGTGCTGTTCTCCCCTCAGGCACACTCAGGTAACGCTTTGGGCACTTTATGAATGTCTGGTTCTCCCACCCGCTCCACCGAGGGCTCTCGCTTTTGTGCAGCCCCTCCCGGCGCTTCTCCCGCGCCGGGGAACGCGCCGCCGCTAAGCCTGATGGGAAACGTAGTCCCAAGGCGGCGGCGCGACTGGTGGCGGGATTCTGGCTCTGTCCTCCGTCTAGCTGGCGTGCGTGGCTCTCTGTGTGCTGTTCTCCCCTCAGGCACACTCAGGTAACGCTTTGGGCACTTTATGAATGTCTGGTTCTCCCCCCCGCTCCACCGAGGGCTCTCGCTTTTGTGCAGCCCCTCCCGGCGCTTCTCCCGCGTCGGGGAACGCGCCGCCGCTAAGCCTGATGGGAAACGTAGTCCCAAGGCGGCGGCGCGACTGGTGGCGGGATTCTGGCTCTGTCCTCCGTCTAGCTGGCGTGCGTGGCTCTCTGTGTGCTGTTCTCCCCTCAGGCACACTCAGGTAACGCTTTGGGCACTTTATGAATGTCTGGTTCTCCCCCCCGCTCCACCGAGGGCTCTCGCTTTTGTGCAGCCCCTCCCGGCGCTTCTCCCGCGTCGGGGAACGCGCCGCCGCTAAGCCTGATGGGAAACGTAGTCCCAAGGCGGCGGCGCGACTGGTGGCGGGATTCTGGCTCTGTCCTCCGTCTAGCTGGCGTGCGTGGCTCTCTGTGTGCTGTTCTCCCCTCAGGCACACTCAGGTAACGCTTTGGGCACTTTATGAATGTCTGGTTCTCCCCCCCGCTCCACCGAGGGCTCTCGCTTTTGTGCAGCCCCTCCCGGCGCTTCTCCCGCGTCGGGGAACGCGCCGCCGCTAAGCCTGATGGGAAACGTAGTCCCAAGGCGGCGGCGCGACTGGTGGCGGGATTCTGGCTCTGTCCTCCGTCTAGCTGGCGTGCGTGGCTCTCTGTGTGCTGTTCTCCCCTCAGGCACACTCAGGTAACGCTTTGGGCACTTTATGAATGTCTGGTTCTCCCCCCCGCTCCACCGAGGGCTCTCGCTTTTGTGCAGCCCCTCCCGGCGCTTCTCCCGCGTCGGGGAACGCGCCGCCGCTAAGCCTGATGGGAAACGTAGTCCCAAGGCGGCGGCGCGACTGGTGGCGGGATTCTGGCTCTGTCCTCCGTCTAGCTGGCGTGCGTGGCTCTCTGTGTGCTGTTCTCCCCTCAGGCACACTCAGGTAACGCTTTGGGCACTTTATGAATGTCTGGTTCTCCCCCCCGCTCCACCGAGGGCTCTCGCTTTTGTGCAGCCCCTCCCGGCGCTTCTCCCGCGTCGGGGAACGCGCCGCCGCTAAGCCTGATGGGAAACGTAGTCCCAAGGCGGCGGCACGACTGGTGGCGGGATTCTGGCTCTGTCCTCCGTCTAGCTGGCGTGCGTGGCTCTCTGTGTGCTGTTCTCCCCTCAGGCACACTCAGGTAACGCTTTGGGCACTTTATGAATGTCTGGTTCTCCCCCCCGCTCCACCGAGGGCTCTCGCTTTTGTGCAGCCCCTCCCGGCGCTTCTCCCGCGTCGGGGAACGCGCCGCCGCTAAGCCTGATGGGAAACGTAGTCCCAAGGCGGCGGCGCGACTGGTGGCGGGATTCTGGCTCTGTCCTCCGTCTAGCTGGCGTGCGTGGCTCTCTGTGTGCTGTTCTCCCCTCAGGCACACTCAGGTAACGCTTTGGGCACTTTATGAATGTCTGGTTCTGGTTGCCCAGCAGACAATCCACAGGCATGGATGGACTCACAGCTACCCTTCAGGAACCTGAATTGTCTGCAGCAACTGCTTGATAGCCCACATTAAGGACTGCCTGCTCTGAGGATATCAGATGACACCTAACAGTTGTTATGCTGGCTCCTGTGTCTCTCAAAGCCTCCACCCTCCTCCCATTGATGGTCACCCACTGCCTGTACTTCCTAGTGTTGTCAGGCTTGAAGGTTCTCTGGATCATTTCGCTGTCATCAAGGGAAAGTAGGGTTTTTGAGGTGGCTCCCCACCATTAACTGGGACCAACTCCTCCCCAAGCTCAACACTAGCTACCTCCAGTGTCTGCCCATCGGTGGGAAGCTTTGCCCGCTTGGGACACGGGATCCCACATGAAGTGCCCTTCATGATTACATTAAAAAAATCTTCATGGATTCCTTCCCTGCAGACTTCCGTGATGGGAACCAACTCTTCTTCTCAACAGGTCGTTGGGCATTCTTACCCTGAGAACCAGTTTTGAGCCCTTTAGAGATCTCCTTACTTTTATGTTTGTCCCCCCTCCTTTATCTCTTGGTAACCCTGCCCACCCTTGGCTGAGTCTTCCACATAAAACTTCCTATGGAACCTGGTGCTGAGCCAGCAGTCTGCCTCCTGGGGTCAAAAAGCCTACAATCAATTAAGTTCTGGCACAGCTTTGGAAAACAAAGACTAAATATGTGCTCTAAAGCAACCAAATTGTACAACCCCTGATAATCTGTTACCTTGCTGCCCTTCCCCCAAACATCCAGTGCTCTGCAAAAAGAATCAACACATTCTACCCATGTCTGAGGACCAACTTTCTCTCTTGCCTTAATCTTCTTCCTGTAGTTTTCTGGGGTCAGACCCAATGTTCTGATCAGTTCTTCCTTCAGTGTGGGATATCTCATCCGGTCTACTGGCCCTAGTTGTCAGGACCCTACCCCCTCCGCTGTCAGTAATCATGCATCGTGGACATAAGAAGAAGAAAGGAACACTGGCAAATCTCTCATGGTCAGCACTAACGCAAGTCCGGCACTCAAAGATGAGCGCTGAGATTGTGTGCAGGTCAGCGGCCTAGTGTTTTCAGCAAAATCTAACGCAGCTAAGGTGAAGCGAGCGCTAACAACGAGCTGCGCACTTCACCAAGGCCTTTGGTCAGGGTAGTCGTGTAGCCTGAGTCCCGTAGTGAACGAGCCCGAGTTTTCTGGAGGAAAAGGTCCTTAGTTGTAATCATATTCAAGATATCGTACCTGTCAAAGACGCACGTTGGAAATCACCGGAGAATTACCAAACAGTCGTGAGGAGGCAGCGGTCTTCACCCAGAGATAGAGGACGCTGCTAGGAGTTCACTGAACCTGCGCAGGATAATAAGATAAGTGAATGAAAGTTAACGTAGAGCTTATGAATAAAAATAAACTCGAACAGAAACTAAGACGAAGCGATAAAACTTACCTTGTATTCATATTGAATGACCTGTGGAAACAAGAAGAGTAACAGTATTAAATCTGTTATAAACATAACTTGATACTGCACGAGAAGCTAATAAGGAAAAGGTTAATACTTACCAAGAACTGTCACAGCAAATAACCTAAGGATATAAGAAGGAAAGAATTAAAGAGAATTAAAACGAAAGATTATTCAAGCAAGACAAGAGTCTTAGATATGAAGATAATGCTGTTTCATCAGTAAAACAATAAAGTAAGTTAAGAATTAATAAGTATATAGTGGTAGAGTAGAAGGGTAAGACAGTATCTAACTGTGTGATTTTTTGTACAGGAATCTACATTAAAGAAAGAGAGAGCAAATAGGAAGATAACAGCAATCAAGCATGCCAGCATTATAAGAAGACAAGGAAATAGTCTAGTTATCCATTCCACACACCAACATAGAAGAGAGGCTAGATCTTGGTAGTCAAGGGTAGGTAAATAAATAGGGTTAAGATAATTTAGGAGAGTAGTGTAGGAAGGACAGGTATTATTGATTTCTTCTGCTGTGGGTTCCAGTGTTTAACTGAAGTCTGCGGGTCGGATTGGACGGAAGGAACTCACCAAGACTGTCTCTTCTCAACTCTCTCAGTTTGTTATTTTATCCAATATCCCCCTTTCCCCTGGGATAACGATTTTGGAGACTTGTAAATCTCAAGCTCTATGTCGTTGTTCTGGGTGGATTTGGGAGAAGGCATCTCTGTTCCTGTGAAGCAAAATCTTACGGAGTTTTCTTAGAGTCTGACAGAGTGATGTGCCCAAGTTGCACTTAGCACCCGAACAGAGATGGCTCAAGGGATTGATATACAAAGTTTAGGAGCTATACTAGATACAATTCAAAAAGAGTTAAGCGCAGTTAGGGAGGAAAACCAAAACCTTAAATCTGAAATAGTTAACTCAAGGAAAGAGACCGCCGAATTAGCGCAAAGGTTTAGGCAGCCATTCAGTTCTGGGCAAGATGTTCAAGGTTCGTTATCAGAGAGTACTAGTAGAATGACCAATCAAGTTATACACTCATTGTCACCCGTTATTCCACTAGCTGCCCCAGAAAGGTTTAGCAGAGATCCACAAAAGGCCCAAATATTTCTTACACAGTGTTGACTACACTTCCTGCGCCGCCCTTCAATTTTCCCAGATACACAGTCCAGAGTCGCCTTTGTGTTGTCATACCTAAGTGGCGATGCAGCATCTTGGTCGTTACCATTAATCACAAAGAATTATCCTATCTTACGAAACTATGAGGAATTTAAACAGGAGTTTTTGCGAATCTTCGACAGAAGAAGAATATCCCAAGCTGTGGATAACGAATTACTGGATTTAAAACAAGGGAATCGGGACTTGGTGTCCTATTTGGCCCAGTTTAACAAACTGGTAGTAGAAACGAATTGACCAGAAAGCAAGAGGGCAGGAGTTTTCTATTGGGGTTTGACGGATGAGTTGAAAGATGTGTTGGCAGCAATCCCAAACCGACCAACAGAGATCTCAGCGTTAGTAGACCTGGTGTTGGAAATAGACTTCCGCCAAGGTGAAAGAAAAGGAGAGAAAAGGAAGGACTACAGACCAACAGTTCCCAGGTTTGATAGAGTTCGGTCGGAGAATACTCAAAATCATGAAGGGGAATCTGCTGCGGAACCTATGCAGATTGGAACAATCCGTGGCCCCTTGTCCAAGGATGAGAAGGAGAAGAGAAGAACGAACAATCTTTGTATGTATTGTGGTTCTGCAGGCCATTTTGTCAGAAACTGTCCGCAGAAGCCTAAGACCACCTTCAAGCCAAAGGAAAACTAACAACACCACCTGTTGGAGGGGTTGAACAGGTGGATGCGTTACCAAAGAAAGCTCCAGAAGAACACAGAGTGACTAACACCTTGCAATCCGCGGCACCTCATCTAATCCAGTCAATGGAAATAAGGTTTAGACACGTAGTTTTAACAGAAGTTTCCGTGATGATTGATTCGGGGGCCACAAGGAACTTTTTTGATTTGAAATTCGCAACTACGGTTGGAATACAAGCAATCAAGAAGTCCAAGAGCGAGCCGGTCAGAGCCGTTGATGGAACCAATTTATCTTCGCGTCCAATAGTGAGTCACACAGAGGTAATTCATCTACTTTCTTCTGATGGTCACGAAGAAAAAATCCAATTCAACCTGATTGACGCTCCTCAGTTTGAACTAATACACGCCCTTCCTTGGCTCACAGAGCATAACCCAATGAGCAATTGGAGTACAAGAGCAATACAAATGAATTTGAAACTATTGCATGGAAAACTGCTTTGGAAATAGAGAAAAAACTCAAGAGTTTAACCCAGCCAACTCCTTGTGCCAAACAGGAGAGTCAATATGTGTCATAAATGCTCAAGAAATTCCGGAGGAATATAAGGAGTTGGAAGAGGTGTTCAACGAGGTGGAAGCTGAACAGCTTCCTCCCCATCGAGTGTACGACTGCAAGGTCGACATAGAGCCAGGGTCAAATTTACCTTGCAGTAGAGTGTACGCTCTAACAGAGAAAGAACATCAATACCTAAAGGAGTATTTGGATAAGTATTTAGCTGATGGTTTTATTAGACCCTCGCAATCTCCTGTGTCATTGCCGTTATTTTTCGTGCCGAAGAAGGAGGGAGACTTGAGGACTTGCATCGACTACCGCGCCATCAATAAAATTACCAAGAAGAACTGGTATCCATTGCCTCTAATATAAGTCTTGCTAGATCAAGTAAAAGGAGCCCAGATATTCACCAAATTAGACCAGAGAGGGGCCAACCATCTGGTTAGAATGTGTGAGGGTGATGAATGGAAGACGGCATTTCGAATGAGATTTGGGCTGTTCGAATATCAGGTTATGCCTTACGGGCTGTGTAACGCTCCGGAAGTCTTCCAACATTTTATAAACGACATTCTGAAAGAATACATTGATCAATGTGCATTGTATACATCAATGACATTCTTATCTATTCAATGGAAACCAAGGAACATCAAAACCAAGTTAAAAGAATTCTACAAAAATTAAAAGACTATCGACTATCTGTGAAACTAGAGAAATGTGCCTTTAGTGTTACCCAAGTAGAGTACCCAGGCTTCGTTATCTCTGCAAACGGAATTCTCATGGACCAAAAGAAGATTGAAGCAGTGATCAATTGGAAGTCCCCGACCCGTATAAAAGAGGTACAGAGCTTTATAGGATTTGCGAATTTCTACAGACGGTTCATTAGTGAATTCTCTCGAAAAATGTTACCACTCACAAAGCTGCTAAGGAAAGGGGTCCAGTTTGAATGGTCGATAGAAGCTGAGGAAGCTTTTGTAGCCCTGAAGCAAAATTTCACATCAGCCCCAATTCTTTAACATCCAGATCCCACTGAACCATTTTATGTGGAGACAGATGCCTCTGATCAAGCGGTAGGAGGAGTTCTTTCCCAGCGGAGTAAGGTAACTGGACAACTGCATCCCGTTGCCTATTGATCGAGAAAATTAACTCCAGCTAAAATAAACTATACCATTACAGAAAAAGAACTACTGGCCATCAAGGATGCATTCAAAGAATGGTGCCATTATCTCATGGGGGCGCAACATCAAGTAACGGTGTTTACAGATCATCGAAATTTGAAATTCTTAAAGACTGCCAGAACTCTTACTCCGAGACAACTAAGATGGTCACTGTATTTTGCGGATTACGACTTCGTGATCACCTGTAGACCTGGAGCACAAAATGGTAAGGCGGATGCCTTATCCAGGATAGATACTGAAAACCAAAAGGCCCCACTAGAAAATCCATCTATAATTCCAAGAGACAAGATAATTGGAGCCTTGTGTTCGGTCAATCTGGAAAAGAATATTTTGGAAGTAATGGATGAGGAAGCCATGCAAGATTGGGTAAAGAAGAAAGACGGTAGAAGAATTATACACCAGTTGCCATATTTTCAGGATGCATTGTACATACCCACTGCTGAGCTGCAACAGCAAGTTATGCAAGAATGCCATGATGCTAAGTTGGCTGGACATAAGGGTGAAGCAAAGACTAAAGAATTAATCAAAAGACATTATTGGTGGCCAGAAATGTCCAAAGACATCGAGGAATATGTCAAGACATGCAGAGTTTGTGCACTGGGAAAGTCTGAACGGCAGGCCCCGAAGGGTCTACTTCAGCCTTTACCCACTCCACTTTATCCCTGGCACACTGTTACATTAGATCTGATCACTGATTTACCCCTCAGTCAAGGCTATTATACTATATTAGTGGTAGTTGATTTGTTCACAAAAATTACCCATTTCACCACCCTGAACGGAATTTGTAGTGCCAAACAGTTAGCAACTCATTTTAGTACTGCAATTGTACGAATACATGGAATTCCCAAAATCATAATCTCTGACAGGGGAGCCCAATTTATTTCCCATTTCTGGAAATCCTTTATGGAAGGTTTGGGAACTGAGGTGAGGTATTCCACAAGTTACCACCCAGAAACTGATGGTCAAAACGAGAGGGTAAACCAGGAGTTAGAACAGTATTTGAGATTGTTTCTTTTAAAGCAAGAAGGGAATTGACCAGATTATTTATGGGCAGCAGAGTTTGCCCATAATAATGCTCAGAATGTTTCCACTGGTTATTCACCATTCTATATGAATGATGGTAGACACCCAAACGCTACCATCGGACAAACTGAAATCTCCGTTCCAGCAGTTGAAGAAATAGTTTCTCATCTCGATCATAGCCAGCAAAGTGCAAAAGAAAATATGAACCCGGCTAAGAAAAGGTATAAGAAGTATGCAGACAGGAAAAGACGAGAAGGTCCGTACTCGAGATAGGAGATCAAGTCTGGTTGAGCACCAAGAACCTGAGACTAAAAGGGAACTGGAAATTCCAGCCGAGATCCATCGGACCATATCCGGTAGAAGAAAGAATAAATCAAGTGGTGTATCGGATCGCACTACCTTCCAAATTCAAAATCCATCCAGTTTTTCACGTCTCGCTACTAAAGAAGGCTCCAGCTAAATTGCGTCAGACTCTACCTCCTAAACCTGTCCAGTTGAAAAGGAGCAGGAGTTTGAGGTGAAAGAAATTTTAGATTCCAAATGGTGTAAAGGACAATTGTATTTCCTGAAAGACTGGAAAGGTTATGGTCCTGAAGAACGGTGTTCGGAAAAAGATGATGATGTTCCTGCTCCTAGGTTGATAAAATCGTTCTTTCAGCGATTTCCTACCAAACCAAGACGGAAGGAATCTGCCTTGTTGGGGGGTACTGTCAGGACCCTACCCCCTCCGCTGTCAGTAATCATGCATCGGGGACATAAGAAGAAGAAAGGAACACTGGCAAATCTCTCATGGTCTGCACTAACGCAAGTCCGGCACTCAAAGATGAGCGCTGAGAGTGTGTGCAGGTCAGCGGTCTAGTGTTTTCAGCAAAATCTAACGCAGCTCAGGTGAAGCGCGCGCTAACAACAAACTGCGCACTTCACCAAGGCTTTTGGTCAGAGTAGTCGTGTAGCCTGAGTCCCGTAGTGAACGAGCCCGAGTTTTCTGGAGGAAAAGGTCCTAAGTTGTAATCATATTCAAGATATCGTACCTGTCAAAGACGCACGTTGGAAATCACCGGAGAATTACCAAACAGTCGTGAGGAGGCAGCGGTCTTCACCCAGAGATAGAGGACGCTGCTAGGAGTTCACTGAACCTGCGCAGGATAATAAGATAAGTGAATGAAAGTTAACGTAGAGCTTATGAATAAAAATAAACTCGAACAGAAACTAAGACGAAGCGATAAAACTTACCTTGTATTCATATTGAATGACCTGTGGAAACAAGAAGAGTAATAGTATTAAATCTGTTATAAACATAACTTGATACTGCACGAGAAGCTAATAAGGAAAACGTTAATACTTACCAAGAACTGTCACAGCAAAAACCTAAGGATATAAGAAAGAAAGAATTAAAGAGAATTAAAACGAAAGTTTATTCAAGCAAGACAAGAGTCTTAGATATGAAGATAATACAGTTTCTTCAGTGAAACAATAAAGTAAGTTAAGAATTAATAAGTATATAGTGGTAGAGTAGAAGGGTAAGACAGTATCTAACTGTGTGATTTATGGATAGGAAACTACATTATAGAAAGAGAGAGCAAATAGGAAGATAACAGAAATCCAGCATTCCAGCATTATAAGAAGACAAGGAAATAGTCTAGTTATCCATTCCACACACCAACATAGAAGAGAGGCTAGATCTTGGTAGTCAAGGGTAGGTAAATAAATAGGGTTAAGATAATTTAGGAGAGTAGTGTAGGAAGGACAGGTATTAATGATTTCTTCTGCTGTAGGTTCCAGCGTTTAACTGAAGTCTGTGGGTCGGACTGGACGGAAGGAACTCACCAAGACTGTCTCTTCTCAACTCTCTCAGTTTGTTATTTTATCCAATATCCCCCTTCCCCCTGGGATAACGATTTTGGAGACTTGTAAATCTCAAGCTCTGGGTCGTTGTTCTGGGTGGATTTGGGAGAAGGCATCTCTGTTCCTGTGAAGCAAAATCTTGCGGAGTTTTCTCAGAGTCTGACACTAGTGCCAACAAGATGTCACTCCCCTCCAATGCAAAGTGCTTCCGCAAGCCTGCCCTCCAATCTCAGGGACCCAGTGCATGTGTAAAGCTACCTCATAGCAATGGAACCACTGATCTATGTTATCTCCGACTTGAGAATCATCCACCACACAAGTGGGTATATGTATCTTTCCCTCATAAGGCACTGAGGCTATACTGCCACCATTTGTGCTGGTCTTGGCTTTGAAATCCTGCTCCTTCAAGCTCGGCTCTTAAACTTCCCCCATGGCCAATTTCTGCTTTTCCACATCTACAATGAGTTTTCCAGCTTCAACTGGAGCTTCCTTTCTTCTCACCTGTCTCTCAACTCTGCTGCAGACAGGTGTTTAGATGAAACACAAGTGCTAGCTCTGGCGGGCGCTCTCCCACCATTCAAGCTGACCCCCAAGCCCACAGACAGGCAATGCTGTGTAATGGGGTCCCAACATTCCAGATCAAGCTTGGTTCCACCTCCTCCACAACAACATTCTCATTCTCTAGGTGCACAGCTGCATCCCTAGCTGCTAACCAGGCCCTCAGGATCTTTTGCAGCTCCTCCTTTTTATTGAGGCCTTTAAAAGAACACTTGAAATCCCTGCAGATGTTTTTGGGCTGAGGCACCGTATAGGTGTCCATCCTCTCCTGCTCAAACTCCAAATCTGCTGATACAGCTGCTGACTCTCCAGAATGAGACATGATTGCAAAAACTCAAAAGGTTGGCAAAGAGGAAAATGAAAAAAAAGTGTGCTGGAGCGTAATGATCTGAGATATGGAAGTAGTGCACACCAATCAATGTACATAATGCACAAATACAAGTCCTATCCTCACCGCTGATCACCAATGTTAGAAATGGGGTTTCTAGTTGTTTCGCTCCCTGACCCACACACTGGTCCGAGTAAGTGTAGTACACACTAACATTTCCCTGTGATCACTCTCTGTAGCTTGGCACAGAACAATCAGGCTAAACTAAAGAGGCAATATGTAAAGTATTTCTACACACACACACGCACCCAGGCTCGCGCACACACGCACAGACACACACACACACACATACAAAATAACCTAGTGAAACTACCATGAAGGTACTCCACACCAGTTTTAAAAAGTAGGCAATATTTATCTGAGTAGAAAAAGACCACAATTACAAAGGTCCTACATACACAAGTCAAGATATGAATTTTTCCAGATTAAATGCATGTTTAGTACTTCGAAACACAATAGCTCTGGTCGGGGTTATCTGGACGTGCTTGACCGGGATGAACCAACAAGATCAGGTAGACCGTAATGGACCTCACAGACTCCAGTACGGTACCTTGGAGACTTTGAGAATCAAAGGTGATTAAAGGTGCTGGGGAGGTGAGGTGTTGCTGAGGCAGTTGCAGCTTTGGTTCCTTACTGCTATGCAGATCGTTGGCTCTCAGTGACATTACATTGCACAATGGTGGTGAAGCATCACTGAAGCAAGTGAGGGTTCAATTCCTGGTGGCTGTTCAGAGTCATTGAGCCGCTGATGCCCTGAGACGATACGAGCACAGGGGAGGTGATGCGGCGAGGCATTGGTTCCAATGGCAGTGCACTTTTGATGAAGTATCAAGGGTCAAGCTGCGAGGTGTCGATTCTGGCACCTCAATGTCACAACAGGGGGCCACAGGTGCTGTGGAAGAGTTGGAGTAGAGCACCATAGTTTGTGGTGCTGTAGAACTCGAGACTCACATCGTGGGGACTCTTTGGAGGTGCTGCAGCGGTGTTGGAGCTTGCGTTGTAAGTCATGGTCGTTGCATTGAGCAGCATCCACGGCTTCGGTGAAGGCAGCTGCGCTGATTTCGAAGTGGCACTCGAAGTCGATGTGCTGATTTTTTATTTTTAGCACAGAAACTCACTTCCAAGGGCCCAGGAGCTGGATATGGTACCATTTTGGCAGAGTAGGGCTCTCCGCTGAGACGCCCAGGTGCTGCAGGTGGAGTATTTGATAGCCCTGAGACTTCCAACAGGAGGCAAGCTGGCCTGGCAAGAAGGTTAACTTGTCAAGTTGACATGTCAGTTTAAAACTGGCACCCACAGGCTCTGCAATGGCAGGCCTGAGACTTGTTTAAAGGACCACAAAAGTGGGTGGCACAATAAGTGCAGCAGGCCCACTAGTAGCATTTAATTTACTGGTCCCGGGCACATGTAGTGCACTTTACTAGGGACTTATAAGTAAATTAAATATGCCAATTGTGGTAAACCAATGCTATCATGTTTTAAGTAGAGAGCACATGCACTTTAGCACTGGTTAACAGTGTTAAAGATGCCATAATCCTAAAGCCAACAAAACTTATGTCAGCAAACTAAGGGGAGGAGAAAGGCAAAACGTACTAATGGGAGTGAATTAAGGACTTACATCAAGGTAAACACAGAGAATGACCTGAAATAGGGCCGTATACTAGCACCTTTTATTTTTTCCTGTTTCTACATGATTTAACACCTAAATTTGCCCAAGTTAAGAATTTTCTCACAAGATGCACCTGTATATACGCAGATGATGTGGTTATTTTTAATGTAACTCCGATTAGGTTGCAACACAATTTAGGTGCTTAACCAATATGCTGAAAAACACTTTCTGAAATGTTAAATCACTAAAACAAAGATAGTAGTATCCTGTAAAGGCAGGAGACAATGTACATATTTTACTGCCAACGCCTGGGTTTTAGGTGATGACAAATTCGAGGGTATATGCTGTTCTCTTGAATATTTTTTAACCAAAGCAAGATTTGGTAACATTGGATAGTTTTTGCAGTTTGTAGCTGATATAATACAAAGACTATATTGATTTTATAACTGTTTGTAATGTATTTTAAATATTCAAAGGCTGGATGGTTTCTAAGTTTTATATTCCTCTCTAAAGCTCATGCTAAATCTGAAACTCTTCTAGAATATAAATAGCTGGAGATAATTTCCAGTGTAATAATTCTGCAACCATGTGCCCTATTTTATTAGTTAGATTAATAGTTAAGGGGTCAAATATATTGTTTGTGAACTAAGACACTAACTAATAGGCTACAGAATGAACGAACCAATGCCCTTATGTCTCAGACACAGGGAGACTGAATATTTTCTTAAAAGTAAGATTCAAAGAAAACCCAATTATTTTAAGTTTCCATGGCATTTCAAAGAAACCCCATTACATTTCACCAGTAATCAGATATTTCCTATACCATTCCACTAAAAACATTTTAACATACAGATACACAGATGTAACATTAAAGCTTGTTTGCTAATTTCCTGGAAGTTTGACAAAAAACTGTGTTGCAGCGTGTTTTGAGGTTGCTTCTTTACTCATGATAATGTGGTGTTCATGTTTGAATTAATCTGCTCGTGTTGACACTATGGTTACCAAACGTCAATAGCACATAACCCTCGTTACCAGTCAATTTGCTAAAGGTTAGTGGATAATTTTTCAGATTCCAGAAGGCAAGCAACCACATAACAAAAAGTGCGCACAAGCACTAATTGCATCTTTGCTAACAGAAAAAGCAAGCATGGACAATGGATAGTTGCAACGTTGCTAAATATAGTTCCTACTGCTCCTGAGTGTTTTATGTACCACCAAACTCATCTGTAACTGAAAACTGGGCAAATATTCTTTTTAGTCATATTCTAGATAAACAATTCATGGTATAAAATTTGAAGTCATAGTGACTGCAGATGGGGAATATTTATATTTATCCCGCTGAAGAGTAAATAATGAATTGTTTGCTTTTTAACGCACAGCGGTCTAAATAGCAGAGATTGTGCAGTCTTTGGTCACCATTCGAGCAGATAGCCAAAACACGTCACTATTAACACAGCCCTAGTCTGAAATGCAGATTATGGTACCTCTCATCCTGATTTTTCATTCCTTCTGCCAGTCCTTCAACTGGTCCCAATCCTCTTCCTCCTGATCTTCATGGTCAAATACTGATCCTCCTCCTCTTATCCCTCCCAGTCGGTCCTGCAGATGCACCAGGTGTTACTTTTCCCGGTCTTCTAATAATGATCCCCTTGCTTCAGGCCACCCTCTTGGTCTTCATCGTTCCCCTCAAGAAGAAACACCTCAATCTCTTCCTCCTGGTCGTTCCCTTCTTTGTCCTGCTCCGCCTCTTCTTACTGGTTCTCCTTATCTTAGCCTTCATCTATGCTCTCCATTTTCTTCTCTTGTGCTTGCCCCAGTTCCTCTTGCTATGGTCCTCCTGGTTCTAGTCCTCAGCTATTCCTAGTCTTCATCATGCTGCACCCATCATACTTTTCATTTATTCCTAGACATCTTGTCTTCTATGCCAAGTCCAACTGGTCTTGCTCTTCTTGGTCCTGGTCTGTCCCTCCACAACCTACTCATATTTCTCCAGTTCTTCCTGGTTTTTCTGACCTTCCTGGTCTTCTACCTACTGTTTCTGCTCTTCCTCCAAGGTTTTCAGCTTTTGTATGTCATAAACTCTGTTTTCTTTCTCACACTTCTACCCATTCCCAAATTAATTCAGACAGGTATGAACTTTAAGTAGAGGCAGACTGGGAAGGCTTCATGTTCCTTTCACAGCCCAGTCAGGTGGCCCTCAGATCCTGTTAATATACTCAGTTCTGAGTTTTAGCCCTCGTTGTCCTGCAGTTGCCATTATAGCCCCTTGCTAACCTCCTAATTTTGTCAGTCTCCCATCAAACATATATCTTACTGTGCCACTAGGTATGGATGTGCTTAACTGCTTTGCATGTCACTACTAGAATTGGTCCTGTCACTTGCTCAGTTGGAGCTGAAGAGCTGAAAACTGTCCTGTGCGGCAAAGCAAACACAGCTTCAGAGTAACAACTCTTCTGCTTTCTCTGCTCATGGATAATATTCTGTGCACGGCTTACCCACTGAGGATGTTACTTGATGAGCTGTCACATCATCTGGGAAAGTAATGTAAACAATTTTCCTTATTCGACCAGAAGCTGAGGAAAAGGCAATCCCAAATTCTCACGCTCCATTTGACTATGACCCTTAAAGCATTCTGAGATTCTCTGTCCTCCCTCATATTCCCCACTGATAACTCTCTGATCGCCCAAGAAGCCTGTTTCCCAACAGTCTGCTCATTCGCCCCTCAAGTCTGCTCACTTTCCTCTCAGATGGCCCACGGTCCCCTAGTCACTCATTCTACTCCGATTCTTTTGCTTTCACATCTGTTGCCTTAACCTGTCTGTTCTCCCACAGCGTTTAGCCTCTTTCCACAGCCTGACAGCTTTTCGGACAGTCTGAGTGTTCTCTTCCCAGGTTCGCAGTCATGTTGGCTGCATTTTGCGACTGACTGCTCTTTCCCCCCCCCGAGTTTGCCCATAAATCCTCAGCCTGTCCCTTATTTTCCCAAATCCACTCCGTTTCTGTGCAGCTTGTCGACTTTACTTACATGTGCCGACTTCACCCACGTGCTGTCAGTCTGCTTCTCCTCCCCTCTACTTTCGTTCTCCAGTCACTCATTCTTCTCCCTGGTTAGGCCTGCTAACCCCCGCCTGTTTCTCCCATCTTCCCTCTTTTTCCACAATCTGCCCATTTTCACCATGTGCCACATCATCCCTGAGTATCCCTGCTTTCCCCCGAACCTTCCTGCTTCACATTGATTCTTCGCAGTGTCCTCTGAATCTGCATGCTTGCCCCTTTGCCTTGCCTCTTACCCACCAGTGGTTCTGCTTTCCCCCAGTTTGCTTGTTCTCTCCTAGTCTGCCCACTTCCCTTGAGCCTGCTCTTTTCATCACAAAAGGCCTGTTCTTCTCAGAGTCAGCCAACATACCCCAGTTTACCTGTTCTACCTCCAAATCCGCCCACATTTCCTGAAGTCTGTCCAATACCCCTTTAGTCAACATGTCAGCCTCTTTCCCTTTAAGTCATCTTGCATGCATCTACACCAGCTTCCCCTAGATTGCCAGCTCTCCACCTGAGCCTGGCTATTTTTCCCCGGCCTTCCCATTCTCCCTTCTGTCCTCTTAACCTGCCACTTCACACTTTTTGCTTGCCTTTCTCCAAGTTAGCTCGTTCTCCTCCACGTCTGTCTACTTTATCTCCAGCTTGCCTTCTTCCCTACAGTCTGCCCACTCTTCAACTCAGGTCTACCTACTTTCTCTTCTGCGTGTCTGCTTTCTGCCTAGTCACACAGTTTTCCCTCAAATGGTGTCTCTTTCCCTTCAGCCTGTCTATGTTCACACTAGGCTGACCATTTCCTCCCCTCCCAGGAGTCTGCGTTGCTTCCCCTTGTTTGCCCAGTCTTCCCATTCTTCCCTGTATTTGCCCTCTTTCTCCTTAGCCTATCTGCTTTCTGGTAGTCTGGTCGATTCCCCTGAGTTTGCTTGTCTCCCCATTGTCTGCCTGCTTTCTCTTCAACTTGCCTAGCTTCTTCAATTATTCCCTTTCTCCACAAACTGCTCTCAGGCTGCCCTGGGTCTGCAAGCTTTATTCCCACTGCCTGTTCTCCTCCCAGGCTATTCTGCTTTTTCCTCAGTCGGCATCCTACCCTCATGTCTGCCCGCTTTCTCTAAAATGTCCCTATTATTTCCCATGTTACCCTCTTTTCCCTCAGCCTGCTTATGGAAGCTGTTTGCATTTTCTTAATGTTTCCTAAAGCCCCTTGCTCTATGAACTGCCATCTTACACAATGAACACAGCATCCACGGCCCCAAGTCCAACTGCTGCAGTCTATTGATGCCAAATCTACCCTTTAGGCCAGGTTGTCTTGCTGAGTGGGTTTGAACTGCCTTCAATTAATTTGGGGGCTGATGGTGAGATGAGTATAAAGGCACTCAGTTTTAACATCTGCCTTCCTTTCTCGTTGTCTGTCCCTTTACCCCCAATTCTGCCCGCTAACCCCTAGACCTGCCCACTTTTCCTTCAGCCAACCCCATCTTCTCTCGAGTCAACGTGCTCTGCCCTCAGCATGCAAACTTTCACCCCGGGAATCACTAAGAAGAAGAAGAGAAGAGAGATTTCCAGGCTGCCTCAAGACATGCTATTAGTGATATCTGGCACCTGGGTGTACAATAATGTCCATCCCTCTTATGAACTCATTTTGTGTAATACATCTTCTGTGGTGGATCTCGATCTTCTGCCCTCTGTCCTTCAGACCCACCCTGCTTTTAGAAACGTAAAACTGGACTTTAAACTGTGACTATACTGAAGGGACTATGAAGTGTAATTTCAGGCGTGGCTTTTCTCTATTAAAGAATGTTGGGTGCTCTGAATGTGTGGCATGTTCTTTCCCCCCTCTCATGGCACATAACGTGACACTTTGAGAAGAGTGTGTGGTGGTGTGATATAATCACTTATCAGTGAATGCTGGTCTCATGGACCCATACAGATATCTACCACATAATGATGCATGTTCTCCTAGCCCCTATACTACCTCATGGTGTGAGTAGTTCATGTGGCTTTAAGAAAATGACAATGAGCGCCTTGGGACTTGCCTGTTGCCACTGACATTGCCGCTGGGGTGCCCGGGTGGAGGGCTGCTGCCCTTCTCGCGGTCTGACCTGCTGGGGTTGCCGCCTGCCTCACGCTGCCCGCTCCCACTTCCATCTGGGGAAGCGCCGGCCGCCGCGTGGAGTGCAGGTCAGGGGACTGTAATCCCCAGCAGCCCAGGGAACCACGTGACCTCATTGTAGCGCCACGAGGCGCATAAAACTATCGACAGCCCTGCTGAGCGAGGGGAGCGCCTAGGGACTTGCCTGTTGCCACTGACATTGCCGCTGGGGTGCCCGGGTGGAGGGCTGCTGCCCTTCTCGCGGTCTGACCTGCTGGGGTTGCCGCCTGCCTCCCGCTGCCCGCTCCCACTTCCATCTGGGGAAGCGCCGGCCGCCGCGTGGAGTGCAGGTCAGGGGACTGCAATCCCCAGCAGCCCAGGGAACCACGTGACCTCATTGTAGCGCCAGGAGGCGCATAAAACTATCGACAGCCCAGCTGAGCGGGGGGAGCGCCTTGGGACTTGCTTGTTGCCACTGACATTGCCGCTGGGGTGCCCGGGAGGAGGGCTGCTCCCCTTCTCGCCGTTTGACCTGCTGAGGTTGCTGCCTGCCTCCCGCTGCCTGCTCCCACTTCCATCTGGGGAAGCACCGGCCGCCGCGTGGAGTGCAGGTCAGGGGACTGCAATCCCCAGCAGCCCAGGGAACCACGTGACCTCATCCTAGCGCCAGGAGGCACATAAAACTATCGACAGCCCTGCTGAGCGGGGGGAGAGCCTTGGGACTTGCCTGTTGCCTCTGACATTGCCGCTGGGGTGCCCGGGTGGAGGGCTGCTGCCCTTCTCGCCGTCTGACCTGCTGGGGTTGCCGCCTGCCTCCCGCTGCCCGCTCCCACTTCCATCTGGGGATGCGCCGGCCGCCGCATGGAGTGCAGGTCAGGGGACAGCAATCCCCAGCAGCCCAGGGAACCACGTGACCTCATCGTATCGCCAGGAGACGCATAAAACTATCGACAGCCCTGCTGAGCGGGGGGAGCACCTTGGGACTTGCCTGTTGCCACTGACATTGCCGCTGGGGTGCACGGGTGGAGGGCTGCTCCCCTTCTCGCCGTCTGACCTGCTGGGGTTGCCGCCTGCCTCCCGCTGCCCTCTCCCACTTCCATCTGGGGAAGTGCCGGCCGCTGCGTGGAGTGCAGGTCAGGGGACTGCAATCCCCAGCAGCCCAGGGAACCACGTGACCTCATCGTAGTGCCAGGAGGCGCATAAAACTATCGACAGCCCTGCTGAGCGGGGAGAGCGCCTTGGGACTTGCCTGTTGCCACTGACATTGCCGCTGGGGTGCCCGGGTGGAGGGCTGCTGCCCTTCTCGCGGTCTGACCTGCTGGGGTTGCCGCCTGCCTCCCGCTGCCTGCTCCCACTTCCAAATGGGGAAGCGCCGGCCGCCGCGTGGAGTGCAGGTCAGGGGACTGCAATCCCCAGCAGCCCAGGGAACCACGTGACCTCAGTGTTGCGCCAGGAGGCGCATAAAACTATCGACAGCCCAGCTGAGCGGGGGGGGGCGCCTTGGGACTTGCTTGTTGCCACTGACATTGCCGCTGGGGTGCCCGGGTGGAGGGCTGCTCCCCTTCTCGCCGTTTGACCTGCTGAGGTTGCCGCCTGCCTCCCGCTGCCTGCTCCCACTTCCATCTGGGGAAGCACCGGCCGCCGCGTGGAGTGCAGGTCAGGGGACTGCAATCCCCAGCAGCCCAGGGAACCATGTGACCTCATCCTAGCGCCAGGAGGCGCATAAAACTATCGACAGCCCTGCTGAGCGGGGGGAGAGCCTTGGAACTTGCCTGTTGCCTCTGACATTACCGCTGGGGTGCCCGGGTGGAGGGCTGCTCCCTTTCTCGCCGTCTGACCTGCTGGGGTTGCCGCCTGCCTCCCGCTGCCCTCTCCCACTTCCATCTGGGGAAGTGCCGGCCGCCGCGTGGAGTGCAGGTCAGGGGACTGCAATCCCCAGCAGCCCAGGGAACCATGCGACCTCATCGTAGCGCCAGGAGGCGCATAAAACTATCGACAGCCCTGCTGAGTGGGGGGAGCACCTTGGGACTTGCCTGTTGCCACTGACATTGCTGCTGGGGTGCCCGGGTGGAGGGCTGCTGCCCTTCTCGCCGTCTGACCTGCTGGGGTTGCCGCCTGCCTCCTGCTGCCCGCTCCCACTTCCATCTGGGGAAGCGCCGGCCGCCGCGTGGAGTGCAGGTCAGGGGACGGCAATCCACAGCAGCCCAGGGAACCACGTGACCTCATCGTAGCGCCAGGAGGCGCATAAAACTATCGACAGCCCTGCTGAGCGGGGGGAGCGCCTTGGGACTTGCCGGTTGCCACTGACATTGCTGCTGGGGTGCCCGGGTGGAGGGCTGCTGCCCTTCTCACCGTCTGACCTGCTGGGGTTGCCGCCTGCCTCCCGCTGCCCGCTCCCACTTCCATCTGGGGATGCGCCGGCCGCCGCGTGGAGTGCAGGTCAGGGGACTGCAATCCCCAGCAGCCCAGGGAACCATGTGACCTCATCGTAGTGCCAGGAGGCGCATAAAACTATCAACAGCCCTCCCTCGCAGGACGCGAGTGGGACGCCGGGCTAAGCCCAGGCAAAGGGCGGGCCCTCTGTGGCCCTCAGAGGCCAGAGGAGGTCGGGTCAGGACACCCATCTTGGTCGGTCTGTCGGGACTAATGACATGAACTAAGGTATGCTCAATCAGAGACTAACCATCCAGAGCCTAACAGCAAATGTCCTTGTATATTTTTCTCCAGTAGCCTCTTTGTCTACCTAGATATCCATTGGTCCCTTACTAGGTGTGTGTAGTTGGGTCATAAGCTTGTTGCACCATGACCTCTAAAGGGCCAGCTAAACAATCCGCCTCTCAAGGAGGTTCACTCAAGGGGACACTGGACCTATATATAACTTGGGTAACATCGGCTTTTGAGACAATAGAACACAGCCTTTCTAAAGACACCATATGCTGCGAACGATCCCCTCCGATCCCAACCGACCTGCCGAACTCTCTACTACAGAGGGAATTAAATGCTATTTGCAATACCAGGTATTTCTCTATAGAACAGGAAATTGAACAAACCGGTTCCCCAACGTGCCCCACGGGTATTGGAAGCCCTCAGCTCAGGATTTCGCATCAACTTAATAAATGTCCCCTGGAAACTCCATTCGTACTAACAGATACATTTACCACTCAGGGGATAGCACATCCTCAGGTCCCTACCCAGAGTACAAAACGTAAAGGTATGAAACACAAGGGGAGACCAGCGAAATACCAAAAAATAAACTTAAGCCCCTCTTTGGTTACTGCCACCACCACCCCCGAGACACCCAAAGTATGTCAAACACTGGAAACCCCTATATCCCTTTTATCATCTATTTTGTTGGCCCACTTTGAAGAATTGGTAAAAACCCTACTATCCCCGCTCATTGAAAGGATAGAGAGAATTGGGGAAAAGCTCTCAACAATACATGAAAATACCAAGCCAAACAACCAATTTCAGAGCATAGTGGCCTCAAAAATGTCTGACACCACTGTATACAGCAAACTTGTACAGAATAAGCCACCAGATCCTGTACCATCAGTTTCTAAAAGCAAGGAGGCAGCCAAAGAACCAACAATGGCCCTTAGCTCTGCTCCCAGAGCTGGGTGGTCGAAAGTAGGCAAATGTTCTGAGGGGCTAGCTGCGAGTAATAAATGCATAAACTTACCACCAGAGGCAGCACCCTACGTGTGTGTCCTCTCGGGAGTGCCTGAGCTCATTACCGGAAAAATTGAAGGTCACCAGGACCTTAAAAACAAAGTCCAGTTTTGGTTGACAAAGAACAGACCGCTTCCACCCAATATTAACGGGAGAATCCTAACTGTGAGAAGGGTTGGGTGGATAGGCTCCCGTCCCAAGAATACAGCCGGAGACCTGGTTATTGTTAACTTCCGGGATAACCTGGTCGTCCCTTATCTGCGAAGCTGGGAGCCACAAAGAGGAGATGGGCCAATAACAACAAGTGAATTGTGCGATTTTTATCCTAGAACTGCGTATTTGCCAATCACAAGGTGGAGTGTAGAGGGAAACCACCGGGGGGCAGGAGGGGCCCTGTGTCAATTAGCTACCAGCAGATACCCACCTATAATTACTAGAACCTACTCACTGGCTCAGATATGTTGCTCTGATAAGACAAGGATATCGCTCCTACCTACTCTGTATTGTCTGATTGTAAGGAAAACTGATGTACTTTTCTTTTAACTTTTATTGTTATTCATTTTTTGAAAAAAAAAGAATTTCCCGCCCACCCGCCTTCCCCGAAGGACATTTTCCTTTAAATTCGGACCTGGGGCACACCATATATACAATCCATAAATTTTACAAATCAATCTTTGTTTGCACAATACATAAATAAATAAAAGGCAAGTATAATAAGATACAGATAGGATAAAAAGAAAAAGTAATATAAACGAAAATGACAGAAGAGTAGGGATCAGACTGAGAGAAGGTTTGTGTAAGGATATATTCTACACATTCCACCAGAGCAATCATAACTAAAAATTCTTAACCCACTCCTTCCCTCCATTTATTAATTGGGGCCCATATTTGCTGTCCCTTTGCTCTCCCTTTTTTTCCCCGCCTGGCATAAATTGAGTTCTCTAAGTTACAGCTATGCAGTAGCCTAGCTACCCACTGTTGCAACAAAGGTGGTGTTTTATCTTTCCAGGCTGCCGCAATACACAGGCGGAAAACTGCCATTGCTACGAATAAAAAATATTCATGATTGCGGCCAGAGGCATCACTTGTGACCCCTAACATGACCAGTTCTGGTGTTAGTTTAATTTGCAATTTAAGTGTTCTGTCCATGAATACCTCCATCGCTTCTAGTAATGGCCGTAAGACTGGGCAAGCAAAAAACATATGCAGTATGTTGCTCTCATTACTATCACACCTGGGGCATGTTATTCCCTGTGTACCCCCTCATTGAGCTATTTTGGCAGGAGTATAGTACGGCATATACAGAGTTTTATAATGCTGTGCTTGCAAGGCTGAGGAACAGAGAATTTCATAACCATACTTTAGTGATTTCCCAAACACCCCCCGATCTATCCCCATTCTATTAATCCACTTCAGCTCTACCTTCTCCAAATCATCATCTCTGTTGTTAATCAGCTCTGCATATAATCTTCAAATTGTACAACCTTGCCCCTCCTCGATGGCCTGTAGTATTATGTTATGTTCAAAGCCTCTCCCCCCCCTGTCTTGCCTGCAAGGAAGCTTCTTACTTGTAAATATATGAAAAAGCTTCGTGCATTCATTCCAAACTTCCCTTGCAGTACTGAAAATTGATAGATACCCTCGGGGCCTATAAGATCCTCCACATTCCTAATCCCAAGCCTTACCCACTCCCCAAAAGCTGCGTCTCCAAATATATCCTGTGGTAATGTGGGATTCGTTCCCAATCTGGTATGGGCATTAAATCTGCCCATGCCAAAGCTCTTCTTAAAAGCCTGCCAGATCTTATATGCTGCATCCACTGTCTTAGATTTAGTATCTTTGAAAAAGCGCGGCTCCGTTTGCTTCAATAACACATTCTCAACCTCATCTCCTAAAACCAATCCATAAATCTCAGTGGAGCCGGTATGGTGGACTGCTTCCATTTCAAACCCTCCTAAAAGACTAGTCATTTGTTGTAATGCAGCTGCCCAATAATACACTTTAAGTCTGGCATAGCCCATCCCCCACGCTCCCGTGGTAGCGACATAAATCTAAGAGCCCTTCTGGTTTTACCGTGGGACCAAATAAACCGATTAAACATTTGTTCTATTAGAGTAAACCAGTTAACGTTAAAATATAGAGGGATTTTTCTAAATAAATATAAGAACTTTGGGAGCAGATTCATTTTAACAAAATTCACCCGGCCTACTATAGACATATGGATGTTATGCACCCTGTCCAGATCTCGTTTGGCCTTGTTTATTATTGGACTAATATTGTTTTCTACTAACTGATCTAAATCTGCCGTTATGGCCACTCCCAAATACACCCCCTCTGTCACCACCCGGGAATCAGTGCATTCTACATATGCATTACAGATAATCTGAGTCTTAGATTTGTTCAATGCATACCCTGCCACCCTCCCAAACTGATCTGCCTCTAGTTCTATTTCCCTAATAGACTCTATGAGTGTGGGTGTAAGGACTGCCACGTCGTCCGCGTATGCTAGTACTTTGCACGGACCCATTTTTGTTGCCAGGGGTTGTATCCGCTCGTTTTGTTCTGACTTAGCCAATAGTGGGTCGATATACAGCGCAAATAGCAGGGGTGAGCAAGGACACCCCTGTCTAGTGCCACGCGAGATTACAATGGAGCTTGTGCGTTCCTTATTTACTCTTATGCATGCCGTTAGAGCCCTGTACATTGATCGTATTGATTTCAAGAACCTTTCCCCGCACCCCGCTTTCCTCACTACTGCCCACAGGAACTCCCAGGTCACGCGATCGAACGCCTTCTCGGCGTCTACCAGGAGGACTGCCATAGGTCCCCCTGTGCCCTCTTGTGTTATCCCCTGGGCATCAAATAAAGTAATTACTTTTCTGATGTGTTGTGTTGTGCCCCTGTTCGGAATAAACCCGTGCTGATCTTTACTGACTAGTCCTCTTATCACCCCCGATAGTCTGGTAGCCAAAGATTTTGAAAACATTTTAACGTCCGAATTAGTTAAGGTCATAGGACGGTATGATCCAGGGTCGGTTGGTGACTTGCCCTTCTTAAGAATTATTATTATGTCAGCCCCGGCCCAGCTGACAGGAGTTGATACTCCTTCTTGAGCAGCAAGCATTGTATTCATTAAATCAGTTTTTAGAGATTTAAAAAAACCTTATAAAATTGTCCTGGGATCATATCCGGCCCGGCTGCTTTGCCAGATGGCAGACTTAGCATGGCCTCCATAATTTCCTCCTCATCCAGTGGAGCCCCCAGTACCTCACTGTCAATCTCCGATAGTACTCTGCTTGGTGTTCCCTCAAGATATCCACTTATATCCTCTGATGGTCTTTCCTGTTCCTCTGTGTACAATTTGAGATAGAACTTCCTAAAGACCTCCAAGATCTCTTTCTCTTCAGTGACTATGTTACCATCAGTATCTCTTATTTCTCTAATTTTCCCTCTTGCTTCTCTCTGCCTTGTTCTAACTGCAAAAATATGGCCCACCTTTTCATTATATTCGTAACATCCTTCCCTTCTTTCCTTAAAGATTTTAGCTGCCTTCCGTGATATGTATTCCTCAGCTGCCGCCTTAGCTAACATAACCTGTAAAACCTGCTGATCCGAGTCTTGCCTGTCCCTTATAACCCTGACCAGTTCCTGTTCTGCATTTAACACTGCTATATTTAACTGCCCTAATAGTTATTTTTCTTTTTTCTGTTTTGCCAGGCTATAGCTCAATGTCTCGCCGCGGACCCCTGCTTTAAAAGCATCCCATGCATTTCCTATTGCGGTACTACCCCTATTAATATCCCAGAAATCTCTAATCCATGCATGCATACGTTCTACATAAGCTGAATCTACCAGGAGCTCTTTTTCAAATGACCAGGTCCTTGCGTGTCTCATAAAGCCATCTCCAAGGATCGTAAGAACAAGAGGGTTGTGGTCGGATACTATACGAGGTAGTCTCTCAATGTCCATTTTGGAGAACGAAAAACCAGCTGCAAAATAATAGTCTATTCTAACACAGATTTTATGGGGTGCTGAATAGTAGGTATATCCAGGTTCAGACGGTTTTAATTGCCCCCATAAATCACTTAATGAGTTGTTGCTAGCCATCCTCTGAATTGCCCTGCAGACTTTTTTTTTCCTACCTGAGTAGTGACCATGATTTCCCAGGCCTTGCCCATCAGCACCGTTTATATTAAAATCACCAGCTAAAATTATTTTCGGTGCCCATGTTGCCAATTCTATATCAAAAAAGTAAAATACCTCCGGATCATCCTCGGTAGACCCAGATACTGAGCCTAATGTGACCCATTCCTCCCCAATCAAGCATTCTATTAAAACCCATCTACCCCATTGATCTTCTAGTTTTTTCCTGGTATGGATATCAAAACTCTTTGTAAGGATGGCAACACCTCTTTTCTTAACTCCCTGTTTAGAATAGGCTAGTACCCGAAATCCTAATTGCTCCAGCAAAAACTGCTTGTTCCCTTCTATATGAGTCTCCTGAAGGAGAAAAAAATCTGCCCTTGTCTCTTTCAACAACACAGCCACTTTTTGCCTTTTAGTCCGATCATTGAGGCCACATACATTTAGTGTAACTACCCTAATATCTATATTAGTTCTTCTAGTACCCATTACACCCGGTGCTTATCGGACCTGTTTCTCCTATCCATTCTACTTGCCTTCCTGACTGCTTGTTCAATCCGCAAATAATCAACATATCTCTTTGCTCTGTGCTCTTGCCCCTGCCCTTGTCCCCGGTTAAACCTGCCCACATCCCCTGTCCTTCGTACCCCTCCCCCTCCCCCGGACTTCCCCCCCTTACAGGCAAATAGGTCAAATCTGACCTATGCATGACTGCTTCCTAGCTCAACGGAGCGTCGCAACCCTCTCCCTCCCTACAACACAACCTTATTAGTTCCTTGAGGTGTAACTTTTTTTTGCCTAGTGCTGCAACCAAAATTATCTACCAAAACTATCTACCACAGTGACCAGACCCTCCACTGCACACCCCCTATATAAAACCCTTTGTGTCCATAGAAAATGTCCAGATACAATTGTTACTATGATGCCTTGTCATCAGGGAACTTGGCTACCCATTCGATCGCCCCCTCGTTTGTGTTTCTCCTTGTGTTCATCCAGAAAGGCTTACGCTTTAATCTCCGAGAAGAACATTCTTGTCTCATTTTCCACTATTATTTAAAGTCTCGCAGGGAAAAGCAAATAAGCCTCGCATCCTTGCTTCTGAAATGGTTCGATCATCTGTCGTAGCCTCCATCTCCTTTCCACAGTGACATGACAGAAGTCAGGACGTGATTGTAAGGAAAACTGATGTACTTTTCTTTTAACTTTTATTGTTATTCTAATGTAAATGAATTTTGTACTTTGTATGCTTTTATGGTTAATATTTTTAACCGAATAAAGTACTTTGATGATGACAAGGAATATATTGAGGAAAATCTTTCATTCACTTGGAGAATTATTTATCTTCATTTCTTTCCTACCAGCACTTATTCGTAGGTATATGCAAAGATGTTTTAAGGCATGGGCAAATTGAGCAATTACTCAGGGACACCATCTTCTATGGGAGCCCCATGTAAAGTGAGTTGGACAGTATAAAGTCCTGCTAAATGACATTGCTCATTAAAAAACAGTTTCTTTTTCTAATTTGACACCCAATCCTGTTTGACACTTAGTACCAGATTTACTAAGGGGTTGCCCTGGAGCAGAGACAAGTAAAGTCAAACAAAGCAGCACAAACTCTTGCAAGGGTATTTATATTCCAGCATAAAATATATTTTAAGCTAGAGAGGTGTCCATTTTTTAGCACAAAAAAGCATTTATCTCTGCCTTGCACCACTTTGCACCAGGTGAGTGTTGAATGGCCTTGAGCAAGCATCCATGGCTTTTCATGCAAAGCCCAACCTACTAAGATAGCTGGAACAGTCTTTGCTTCAAAATACAGTGGGGCATACCAGCAAGAACCTCGTTAAAATTGTCGCAGTTTTAGCGGCAGGAAACTGCCGCTACAACGGCGATAATGGGCTTGCTAATATGCATTATAGAATTCCAATAGAAGTCCAGGTTAGATGTGCAGGACATCTAACCTGGGCTTTGATTGGAATTCTATAATGCATATAAGCAAACCCAATATCGCCGTTAAAGCGATAATTTTAACGAGGTTCTTGCTAATATGCCCCAGTGTCTCCTTGAAGCACAGCACATATACAATGTGTGGAATATTTAAGAATATTCATCGGCATAGGATTTTGTAGTGGAAGAGTATGCTTCAAGCACATGCTATACAGCACATGTACGCATCTTTGGACTATGGTGCAAAGGTTGTTCTTACCACATTCGGTGCCGGTGCAGGGGTAGTGAATAGCGGCAAGAAATGTTTTAATAAATATGGCTCTGCGCTGCTTTCTCCCCCTTGCACAACAAGCAAAGCAGCTTTGGTTACTTCACCACCTTGCTCTAACATATAATCTGCCTCTTAGTTTACATGTCTGGCCTTGTCAGCCTTAACCAGCGCACTCTCAGGAAGTTAGTAATTAAACAAAAAAAATATTTGTGTCTTTCTGACTCCACACTTCACCTCACCTTTTTTACTTTCACCCTGTCTCTTAACCTCTCTCTCTGTCTCTGGTTCTCCAGGTCCATTCATTCTCTATCTAAGCTCTCTGTCTACCTCTTACATACCCAATATACATCACTCAACGTCATCTCCCTCTACCTCTCTCATGACCTTGCCCCTCTCCCTCTATCACTCAATGCGCCTGCATGTATACCTATCACTCTCTATCCTCTCTCTCTACCTCAATGCTGTCTTTAACTCATCCCTCTCATTGCACCTCTCTGCAACTTTTCCATCTAACCTGCCTCTATCTTTCTTCCATCAGCTTCAACTTTCATACACCCATATTGCTCTCTTTTCCCCATTCTCTATCTTTCTTTCTCCCTGTACTACCTCAACTCTGTCTTCTTCTTGCTCAACCCTTTCTCTACCTCATCGCTATCTCTCACCATCTTTTCTAATTTCTCTATTTAATCTCTCTCTTCCTCACATCTCGCTCACTACCTGATCACTCTCTGCCCCTCACCAGTCTCTCTCACTACCTAACCTGCCAGTTTACCTTATTATTTCATTACCTCACTTTTTCACTTCCTCTGTCTCTCAGTCTATCTCTGTTCCCCTTCCCCCTCTCTAAAATAGTACTCCTTACTGTATACTTCTTTTTCTCTACCTCTATCCCTTTTTTTCTCTAGCATCAACTCCTCTGCCTCTCTCTCTTCAACACAAACACACATCCCTCTCTGGACCTCCTTTCAATTCACCCCCTCTATCACAACTATCTCGGTCAATCTCTTTCTTAATAGATATCTCTACCTCACCACTCCTTCCCGTTTTTCTATCTCACCACTGTCCACCTCTTTTCTAGCCTAACCTCTATTTCTCTTAATCATATACATTTCTCAGGTTTTTTTTGCTTTACACCACATGCCTCGTTCTACCCGTTCTACCCTTCACCCCTCTCTAGACATTTCTCTCACTATTCTCTATACCATACTATTAGAATTAGGGGTCTCTAGTTTGCAGAGGTAGGTACTTGTGACAAATAAGGACCCTCTCCTCTAGTCAGATTAATGGGTATTATACTCCTAAAATGACCCCTGCTCACCCTCTAGGTAGCGTGGCGCGAGCAGTCAAGACTTATTTCAGAGGCGGAGTAAGTTAAGCTTTTATGACCACATACAGTAACCAAATGACAACACTACAAATGGATACCACACAGGTTTTATATAAAAAATAAGTTATACTTTATATAGAGTTACCACAAGACCAATAAACGACAAAAAGAATCCACAGTACTAAGCTTTCTAGATTTCTTGTTGGAAAGGCTAAAATCAAGGTTCTGAGCGAGTCGGTAGCCTGGTCCGGCTACAGCGTTGTTGAAAATAACACAGAGTCTAGCAAATCCAGCAAACCACGTTGATACGGGCCCACTCAAATGACAACAGACTCAGTCACAGTACCTTTTCCTTGAGGCGGCCGGCACGGATGTGCGAGCCGATTCCGGGATTCGTCAGGGTTTAGAAAAAGAAAGCGTTGCAGGTCACGGTGTACTTCCAGTCGCGGTGCACGTTACGGCTCATTGACGGAGTCGAGACGGAGTTGGTGATCTCAGAGCTTGCGTTGTTCGAGTCGGACGATGCTCGTTGCAGTGCTTCCAGCTTTACGGCATGGCGACAGAGCCGGAGCTCGGGAGCTGGTGTCATCAGTCCGGACAGCGGTGCGAGTCGGGCGGTGCGTCGCAAAGCGTGCGAGGAGGTGCCCAACTCCGGTGCGGTCAAAGGACTCGAAGTCAGCAGCACTGGCCGCGTCGGTCAGACCAGTTCGATTCGGTGTAGCGAGGCGTTGCACATCGCGGTGTCCTTCCAGTCATGGTGCAGGCTACGGCTCGTTGACAGAGTCGGTGAGCGCAGAGCTTGCGTTGTTTGAGGCGGACGTTGCTTGGTGCGGTCACAGCTCCCTGTCTCTGTAGCCACTTGTTTCCAGCAGCAATTCACAAAGGCTGATGAAGTCCACTGGTCCTGGGACTTCGGTAAGTGGGGAAAGCTCTCTTCCAAGCCTTTGGAGATCTTTGCACAAGTTGAAAGTTCTTTCTCCTCTCTTTGGCAGTCAGGCAACCACTGCAGGCCAATCCCCCAAGCAGCATTTCAGCTTGGGAATAGTCTGTCCTCAGTTTCTTCAGGTTCCATCTCCTCAGCAGAGGTTTTGTCTTGTAAGTCCAGGAGTGACCTAATTTCTTGGGATCATGGTCCCAATACTTATACCCCAAAATCTTTTGTTCCCTGAGGGGAGAGGGGCCTGTGCCCAGTCAAAACCAGTTCTGAAGCACTCTGTTTACCAGACTTCTCCTTTTCTTTAACAGTGCAGGCCAGGCACATCAGACGCCCCACAGGAGATGGCGCCAGCATTGTATAAGGCAAGTACAGTCCTTGAGCACTTTGTTGACAATCTTCCTCCTCTTCTTTCAGTGTGCAGGGCAGAGACATCAGACACACCACCATGGGTGGAGCCAGCATTGTAGAGGGAAGGCACAGCCCTATTCAGGTCCCAGGTGCAACTCCTCTCTCCCATCTAGGTGCAGATCTCCCTATTCACCACCGACTGCCCCAGCCTGTCTCCTGGAATTCCCCAGCCTTGTCACACACAAACCCAGACAAGGAATACACAACCTCGCAGAGCCAGGCCCAAATGTTTAGGTAAGCAAATACCTACTTTCTAAAAGTGGTATTTGCAAACACAGAATATTAAAATAAACTTCACAAAAAGATGTATTTTATTATTTGTAGTCCAGGCTTTCTAAACTCGAATTTCTACCATGTTCTCTGAGTCTGCTAGGATTATACAGTGTAATAATTCGAAAAGCCCATTCTGTCCAATGCAGAACAGGTAGCCTTGCAATAGTGAAAAATGAAAATGGCTGTCATTTACTATCAGGACTTGCCCCACACATCATGGCTTGTCCTACCTTGTACTTACAATGCACCCTGCCCGTGGGCCTACCATAGGGGTGACTAATATGAAGAAAAGGGAAGGTTTAGGGACTGGCAAGTGGGTGCACTTGCCCAGACAGAATGACAGTACCAGACTGCATGCAGGCTCTGCAATGGCAGACCTTAGACACATTTTACAAGGCCGCTTCTGTGGGTGGCACAACCAGTGCTGCAAGCCCACTAGCAGCCTTTGGGTTTACACGCCCTGGGCACACTCAGTACACTGTACTAGGGTCTGACAGTAAACCAAACATCCAATCATGGAACCACTAATCAATCCATCAATTTACAGTATGGAGCACTCGCACTGTGGCACTGGACAGCATTGGCACAGTGCCCAAAGCATCAACACCCGCAAAAACACGAGGCAACAGTAAAAATAGAAGGGAGACCCAAGACAATGGTGCCAGGTCTAACACATTGTCGTGATTGTAATCAGCGCAAGAACTAACGCGCGCCACTAACCTTATGCAAATGACCAGCAGAGACGATTGGACGAAAGTCCCCTCGACTTGTCTCAACACAACACCCAGTAGTGATGTACTAGCCACTTTCTGAGCGTGTATTGCGAGTAGCCGGGAGGTGGTAAGGTGTAGAAGAGTCGGGGTTTGCGGCACTCTCTTCTGGGTCTGGTCTGAGTTATCCGCGAGATCTCGGTCGAGGAACGTACTGCAGCGTGGAGAGACAAAGAGCAGGAGTGAGTACCTTGCCCGACTAATGTCAATCCCCCCTGGCCCTGGGTTACTACACTTACCAAAGGTAACACTGTAACGTCGTACAGCGTAATCGTGCAGTTCCTGAATCCGAGATAACCAGATACTTTTGAAAGGAAAGTTATAGTCACTTCCCTCAATAGAATATTTAGATTCCAGAGAGACTCTTCTACCCTCTGGTACTGAAAAGTGCTTTTGGTTGCGGGCGTTTCTTGCCCGTCTCGTTTTGCTCTCAATAATTCTTGGAAACAAACAAGATGTCTAATGTATCAAAGAAAAGTATATAAAGTAAGAACCAGTTCTTTTCAAGTCGGGAAACTTTGGTGCGATAAAGAAACATAGAATGCGCACCACGCGGTATAGTATCAAGAATGTAAAAAGGTGGAGAAAGAAGAACGAGCCCGTTCTTCTAGTGTATACTTGCGACTTGCAGCAGGAAAACCGCTTCTCCTCTGACCTCGCAGGCTTTTCGTCGGCGCTAGCTTGAATCCTCTGACCGCGCAGGCTCTTCGTCTGCGCTGGCTTGAATCCTCTGACCTCGCAGGCTCTTCGTCGGCGCAGGAATTCTAGGTCATACATCCGGCGGGGACAACACCTACCGCCATCACCAACATTGCAAATACAATTGTCAAGCAACTTCCTGATGCAGGGGAGGAGCTTATATAGGCTCAGCCCTTCTACCGGCCTTCCAAAGCCGCTTAGCCTTCTGGGACATGTAGTCCGTCTGGAGAGGACGCTCTATTCGACGTCTCTTTCTCCTGGCCGTGGCGGCGAGAGCGATCGCGACAGTACCCCCTCTCGAGGACAGCCGCCCCGGCGGTCGACCCGGCTTACCAGGGAACCGCTCGTGGAATTCAGCGACCAGTTCCGGGCAATGCAAATGATCCACAGGTTCCCATGTCCTATCCTCGGGTCCATACCCTTTCCAATCGACCAGATACTGGACCCTGCCACGCGCCATACGTGAATCCAGAACTCTCTGAACCTCATACTCTTCCTGACCTTCAACCTCCAGAGCTTGAGGACGCTCCGGCAACCGCATACTCAACGGACAGGGTCGGAGGAGGGACACATGGAACACCGGATGGATAGACCATGAAATAGGCAGGGATAGCTTCATTGCTACGGGATTCACTACTTCACACATCCCATAAGGACCAATAAACTTAGGCTTCAGTTTGTTAACCCCTTTCAGATGTAAGTTACGTGTGGAAAGCCACACCTTGTTCCCTACTTTATAAGCTGGCTCCTCAGATCTTTTCCTGTCAGCAAAGAGTTTATGAGCAGCTTGGGCAGTCTCCAAACAGTTCCGAACATCGATCAGGATGGCTCTCAAATGAGCATGATGCTCATGTATGGTAGGAGCCAAGGATTCCGCAGGCCAGTCGAATGGAAGCATGTTCGGATGGAAACCGTAGAGGCAGAAGAAGGGAGAACACCCCAAAGTGGTGTGAACAGCATTGTTATAGGCGAATTCCACTAACCACAAAAGGGTGGTCCAATCCGTGGCATTCTGCATGGTAAAACAGCGGAGGTATTGTTCCAATGTCTGATTCAGACGTACGGTTTTACCATCTGTCTGGGGATGGTAGCTAGAAGATAGTCTTGCGTCAATTTGCAGGATGGCACATAGAGCCTTCCAAAAGTGGGATGTGAATTGGGTACCGCGATCAGTTATCAGCACACTCGGCAATCCATGCGCCCACACAATGTGTTGGAGGAATACCTTAGCTAACTCCATAAACGTAGGTAGACCTGGTAATGAGATAAAATGTCCCATCTTTGTGAGGTGGTCTACTACTACCAAAATGACCGTCTGATTGACACAGGGAGGCATCTCCACAATAAAATCCATGGATAGTGTATGCCAAGGTTTAGGAGGAATGGACAATGGATGGAGTAAGCCCGATGGTTTAGTGTGGACCGATTTGCCCTGAGCACAAATCGCACAGTTCTTTACATATTCCTTTACATCAGCTCGTACACTCTTCCACCAAAAGGAACATTCCACGTTCGCTGTGGTTTTGTATATGCCCATGTGTCCTCCTAATACAGAATCATGTGCCCACTTCAACACCTGTTGTTGCAACGCAATCTGGGGTATATACAACGCATGATAATGGTATGCTAGGTCGTCTTCCGTATGTCGGTATTCTAGCGCCTCTTGTATCCAAGAGGGGATATCAATATCAGATAGTGCCACTCTAACATCTTCCAGAAAGTCCTCAGAAGTGACCAGGGCAATTGATGTTGTTGAACATTCAGCTTTCTGAAGGATATAAGGGGGGTCCTCAGGTTCAACCGTCTCCTCTTCTCCCAGACGGGATAAGGCGTCCGCTTTTCCATTACGTGACCCAGGTCTATATTTAATCACGAAGTCGAAGTCGGAGAAGAACAAGGTCCCTCTAAGCTGCCGTGGAGTCAAGGCTTTAGCCGTTTTCAGGAACAACAAGTTCTGATGATCCGTGATGATTTCAACAGTATGCAGAGCACCCAGGAGATAGTGACGCCACTCTTCACACGCTCTTTTAATGGCAAGGAGTTCTTTATCTGTGATGGTGTAGTTTATCTCACATGGTGTAAGTTTCCTCGAATAGTAGGCCACCGGGTGAAGCTGCCCTGTGGTGGGATGCCGTTGGGATAAGATCCCTCCGAGGGCGAATTGGGACGCGTCGGTCTCTAGGATAAATGGCAGTTGAGGATCGGATGTCTGAGAATGGGGGCTTGAGTAAACCTGTCCTTCAGGAGTCGAAAGGATATGTCTGCTTCTGTTCCCCATACGAAGGGTACGTTCTTTCGTAAGAGGGCTGTGATGGGGTGTATGGTCTTGGAAAAGTCCTGAATAAAGCGCCGATAATAGTTGGCAAAGCCAAGAAAACTTTGCACAGCCTTAACGTTCTGCGGAGTCTTCCAGTTAAGAATCGCCTCAACCTTGCTCATGTCCATCCTGAACCCTTGGGCATCTATAATGTACCCCAAAAAGGCGACTTCTTGAACATGGAAAAGGCACTTTTCCAGCTTAGGGTACAACGAATTTTGTTGGAGCTTCCTCAACACAGTCTTAACATGGGCGATATGATCTGACATAGTTGACGAATAAATCAAAATATCGTCGATGTAGACCACGCAGTAGGACTCCAAACACCCTCTTAGCACCTCGTCCATGAAGAATTGAAATGCGGCCGGGGCGTTGCAGAGACCAAAGGGCATCACCCGATATTCAAAAAGACCGAATTTGGTCCTGAACGCCGTCTTCCACTTGTCTCCTTTTTGTACTCTTACAAGGTGGTATGCTCCCGGGAGATCGAGCTTCGTGAAATAACATGCTCCCTTCAATTGATCCATCAGGACCGGAATCAGGGGAAGGGGATAACGTTTTTTTATTGTCACCTTGTTGATGGCGCGGTAATCTATGCAGGGTCTTAGCTCATCACAGTCCTTCTTGGCAATGAAAAACATCGGCGAGGAAGCAGGGGAGGTTGAGTGTCTGATAAACCCGGTTGCCAAGTTGTCCTCAATATAGGTTTTCAAATATAGGGTTTCCTTTTCCATCAGTGCATACACCCTGCTGCAGGGGATATCCGCCCCCGGGACCAGGTCAACACGGCAGTCATAGACCCTGTGGGGTGGTAAATGGGCTGCCTTTTGTTTGTCAAATAAGGTTTGGTACTCCTGGTATTCAGCGGGAAGCGCAGTGGCACAACAGAACTTCTCTAGGGTGCAGGCATTCGCCAAATAGGTGGCAGGTGAGGGTTCAGTGATTGAAGGAAGGAGTTCATGGTTCCTACAATGTTCCTTACAATAGAGAGAGTTCATACTGACAGTACGGGATGACCAGCTCACCAAAGGATCATGCAGGGTGAGCCATGGCATACCCAAGATGAGACGAAATTGCGGGGCGTCAATCAGGTCGAATTGTATATGTTCTTGATGGTCCACCCCGAACTCCATCAACAGTGAAAGGGTGTTATATACCACCGGGCCTGATGAAAGGACTTTGCCATCCACTGCCTTTAATGTTTCGGGTCGAAGCTTATTTTCGCAAGGGATGCCCATCCGTAACGCAAAGTCTTGGTCGATGTAATTACCGGTGGCCCCAGAGTCAAGGAGGGAATCGATCTGTAGTTTGTCTCGAGAGGTAATCCAGAGAGATACACTAACGTTCATGTGGGCCACTGCGGGATGCAGGGTGTTAGCAAGAATTGGGGAGATCATGGAATGCTGGCATCTTAAGTCAGAGACCTCGTTCTGATTTGAGATCTTCAGTTTTTCGACTGATCTTCGGTCTTCATCGTGGCTTGGACTCGAGGAAGGGTAACACGTCCTGGAACGTAGTTCCGAGCTCGGCATTCCTTGATGAAATGCCCTCCTTTACCACAATAAAGACAAAGCTTAAGTCGTCTCCGTTTATCCTTTTCTTCTGTGGTAAGGGGGCCTCTAATCCCTCCAATCTGCATAGGTTCCGGCTCCTCTGGTGCCTTAGTTTTTTCATCTCCTCCTGTTCTTTGTCGTGCCAGAGGATAGTAGACTCGATTTTCTCCCCTAGGTCTTTCCCCTTTTCTTTCTAGCAAGCGGTGATCTAGCTGGACGGTCAGATCAATGAGCTCTGTTACCGTTGTCGGTAACAGTACCACTTGGGCTAACACGTCCTTCAATTCTCCTCTTAAACCCTGATAAAAGAGGGAAATCCGCTTCTCCACAGGCCATTTTGTTTCCACTAATAGGCGATTAAAAGTGGTGATATAAGACAAAAGATCTTGTGAACCCTGTCTCATTGTCATTATTTCATGGTCAAGAGTTAACATGTGAGACTTTCTGTCGAATAATTTTCTCAACTCGAGACAAAAATCGGGAAAACTATGTAACACTGGGTCGTTACGTTCCAATAAGGGGATGGTCCAACTTGACGCATTCCCTCCCATGTACGACATCATAAACACCGTTTTTGCTGCTTCATCCTGAAAGACCGCTGGTTTGCACAAGAAATGAAGACGGCACTGATTAAGAAAAGTCTCAAATTTTCGAGGGTCCCCGTAAAACCTCTCAGGAGTAGCAAGAGGTATCCCAGTGTTCTGGATTATCTGGACTGTAGGTACAGCATCCGTGGTGGTAGGGGGGGTCGACACAGGCAAAAAAAAAACCCTGGCCGAGATGAAACAGGTGGGGGCAACGTGGCCGGTTTGAGTATGGGTCTCACCCCTGGTTCTTTAATTGCCAAGTCTGACAACTCCTTGCGCATCTGGGAAACCTTGTGGTATAATGCTTGGTTCTCTGCACGAGATGTAAGAACCTCCTGTCGCAGTTCCGAGAAGCTTTCCAACAATGTAGCAAGGGTAGCATCGATATCCATCGTCCGGGCTGGATAGTATTCTTGGGCTTGACAATCGGTCGTGATTGTAAGCAGCGCAAGAACTAACGCGCGCCACTAACCTTATGCAAATGACCAGCAGAGACGATTGGACGAAAGTCCCCTCGACTTGTCTCAACACAACACCCAGTAGTGATGTACTAGCCACTTTCTGAGCGTGTATTGCGAGAAGCCGGGAGGTGGTAAGGTGTAGAAGAGTCGGGGGTTTGCGGCACTCTCTTCTGGGTCTGGTCTGAGTTATCCGCGAGATCTCGGTCGAGGAACGTACTGCAGCGTGGAGAGACAAAGAGCAGGAGTGAGTACCTTGCCCGACTAATGTCAATCCCCCCTGGCCCTGGGTTACTACACTTACCAAAGGTAACACTGTAATGTCGTACAGCGTAATCGTGCAGTTCCTGAATCCGAGATAACCAGATACTTTTGAAAGGGAAGTTATAGTCACTTCCCTCAATAGAGTATATAGATTCCAGAGAGACTCTTCTACCCTCTGGTACTGAAAAGTGCTTTTGGTTGCGGGTGTTTCTTGCCCGTCTCGTTTTGCTCTCAATAATTCTTGGAAACAAACAAGATGTCTAATGTATCAAAGAAAAGTATATAAAGTAAGAACCAGTTCTTTTCAAGTCAGGAAACTTTGGTGCGATAAAGAAACATAGAATGCGCACCACGCGGTATAGTATCAAGAAAGTAAAAAGGTGGAGAAAGAAGAACGAGCCCGTTCTTCTAGAGTATACTTGCAACTTGCAGCAGGAAAACCGCTTCTCCTCTGACCTCGCAGGCTTTTCGTCGGCGCTGGCTTGAATCCTCTGACCGCGCAGGCTCTTCGTCGGCGCTGGCTTGAATCCTCTGGCCTCGCAGGCTCTTCGTCGGCGCAGGAATTCTAGGTCATGCATCCGGCGGGGACAACACCTTCCGCCATCACCAAAACTGCAAATACAATTGTCAAGCAACTTCCTGATGCAGGGGAGGAGCTTATATAGGCTCAGCCCTTCTACCGGCCTTCCAAAGCCGCTTAGCCTTTTGGGACATGTAGTCCGTCTGGAGAGGACGCTCTATTCGACGTCTCTTTCTCCTGGCCGTGGCGGCGAGAGCGATTGCGACACACATACCCTTTTTTATGTCTCTTCTTGCGCTCTCTCTCTACCTTGCATTCCTTTGATTTTCCTCAATTCTCCCTGTTTACATCTACCTCTTGCAGCCCGTACCTCACTTTAATTCACATCTTTTTCTGCAATACCCCTCTCCCTACTTCACTCCTAAGAGTACTGTACTCCTCTGCACCTGCACTTTTCCTTCTCCCTATCTGTAGTTATCATTGCCATGCTCTAAAAACTGTATCTCTTGTCACCTCTCTTTTTCTACCTATATCTTCCTTTTTCTAACTCTCCTTAACTTTACTTCCGTCTACTCCATCTTTCTCTATTTACTTTCCTATTTCACACATCTTTCTACATCATCTGTATCTTTACCCCTTATTTCCCCCTACTCAACTTTCTTTCTATATATTATTCTATTGATCTTCTTGTCCATCTTTTGTATCTTGCCATGCCCCATTTTCTCTTAATCAGTAATGTCACAGGTAAATGCGTAGACACAGAAGTACACAAATATAAAGAGGAAAAGGAACAAGGCAGGAAAAAAGAAATAATGAGAACGTTTTTAGATTTTACTAATGGAATAAAATTCAGCAGAGCTGTAGTTCTCACTGTTGAAACAAGAACGCCAGTAGTGAAGGGGGATATATTTGTGATTATGTATACTGAACAACTAAACCTACATTTCAAGCGCTATGTTCACGTCTTACTTCAGTGGTCTAGTGCATAAAATGAAATATCTAACAGTTCACCGTTAGCATTAGCAAGCTAGTTAGACACTGAATTCCACCTAAAATGTGCCTTTGCAAATAAAAATATAAAAAATCAAGATACAAATTCAAAAAGAAATGGCTTAAGCAAAGTTTGTTCAAACTTTTTTCTGATAATATTGGGCTACTGGCATCAAGTTACTTGAGTTCTTGGCTGTTTTTGCATACCATTGTTTCTGAACGTTTAACATACATTTCAATATCGTTTGTCATTACAAGGGCTTTAATGAGCCGAAAATAGGTAATAGATTCAAAGTGGGTCCAAACAGGGGGCCCCAAAACATATCTTGTCAAGGGCCCAAAAATCCCTAAGATGCCCCTGAGTTTGTGGCTCTAAGAGGTTACTGCACAAAAATGAGACTTAAAAGTGAGCATGCATTGTTTGCCGCCACCAGAGCGCCCCACGCTGAGCGTTCCCTCCCCCTCTGACGGGCAGGTCACGAGGGCGGGGACGGGCGTGTGCTACATCTTGGGCTGCTCTCTGGTTGGCGGGGCAGCTCCTCTGTCCCTCCACCCCCTGCCACGCCCTACCATTTCCGGCTCCCTACTTATGGCACTGATATCCCGGCCGCGCAGCGGACGAGCGCAGCGGGCGCGACGAAGGCGCGCCGAAGTTGCGCCTAAGTTAAGCCCGTCTGCGCCCGTCCGCGACGGGCCGGGACCAGGGGCCACAAACCCTGTTCCCTCGTTGTCATACACGCCTGCTCAACTCCTCTCCTACACCATTGATGTGCCTCTTCCCCACTCCCTCATGCAGCATCTTGTTGCATTAGATATCTATGCCCCCTGCTCAGACCGTGTTGTGTCTCCACACCCTATTTCTCCCCTCCCTACGCCAGCCATCAATTCCCTCCCCATTGGACCCTCATCTCCCCCTCACACTGCTTCTGCTTATCTCCTCAACACTCGTTCGGCAGGCAAACACCAACTTGACCTGTTTAATCTTCTTACCACAGACTCCCCTGATTTTCTGTTCCTAACGGAAACATGGTTTTCGGAGGCTTCCCTCCCCGACATTCTCGCCATCCTTCCCCATTCCCACTATGTCCTTCGGGCTGACCGCCCCGCGGACAAGATCGGGGGGGTGTTGCCATGATTGTCCGATCCACCATTCAATTCCAGCTTCTTCCCCAAGCACCCATCGCTGGAGTGGACTTCTTGGTCGCTCGCTCCTCCAATCTACCGGCACCTCTCACCGTTGTCCTGGTCTACCGCCCTCCCCTGAACATGCCCCTGTTCGTGGCTTCCCTGCAGGAACTCCTCGCCACGCTGGTGGTTAATAACTCCTCTGTCCTCTTGCTTGGGGACTTTAACTACTGGCCTGGCGATCCCAGGGAGGACTCAGCATCTAAGGACTTCACGGCCACTCTCCTCTGTCTCAACCTTAAGTCTCACGTCCTGGCTCCCACACACAAATCTGGTCACATTCTGGACCAAGTCTGGTCATCCCAGGACATAATCTCCCCCCCCCCAGTATCCTTCCATGTACATGGTCCGATCATTCCCTCATCTCCTTCTCTATCACCACTGGTTCCCCTCACAAGCCCCTTCGCCCCAAGAATGTTTTTTCCCGTAGTTGGAACCGTGTTGACTTGGCTTCCCTCTCTCACTCCCTTGCTTCTTCCTCCCCAGACCTCACTGGTATTCCCCTTGACTCACAGGCTGCAGCAGTTGGTAACTGGCTCTCTTCTGCATGTGATTTAGTAGCCCCCCTCAAGTTAGTCAAATCCATCCGCCCTCACGAGGCTCACCGTTGGTTTAGCCCGGAGCTCAAGACTCTTAAATTGGAGCTTAGATGCTCAGAGCGCCTTTGGCGCCGTAGTTACTGCCCTGACCACAAGGCCAAATACAAAATCCTTCTTAAGGAGTACAAGCAGGCCATTCTGGCCACTAAGACCAAGTACTTCTCTGAACAAGTGGCGCTCTCGGCCAACAAAGCTAAAGAAATTTTTTCTCTAGTAAGCAACTTGGCCACTTCTGATCGTGCTTGCCCTCACTTCACTCCCTCTCAGGCCCTCTGCTCTTCTCTTAACAACTTCTTTATCGAGAAGATTGTAAAAATTAAATCTAACATTTTGGTCACTCCTTTTACTCCTCCTCACTCTGCTCCCTCCGCGCCTAAATCCTCCTTCTCCTCTTTTCCTCCCCTCGGACTCTTTTCTAGCTCTGCTCACCAAAATCAAGTCCGGTTCCCCCACTGACTGTGCCTCTGCCCGTATTCTTAAAACCCTCTTTTCTTCCTGTCCTGATACCCCTCTTTCCTTTCTTAATGCCTCTCTCTCTACTGGACTGGTTCCTTCTTCATTTAAATCTGCTATTGTTTCTCCCATTCTTAAAAAACCTGGTCTTGATTCTTCTCTTCCCTCTAACTTTAGACCTATCTCTCTTCTCCCTTATCTTGCTAAAATTCTCGAATCTTATGTCACTTCTTGTCTCTCTGTTTATGTTGAACAGAACCAGCTCCTGGCTTCTCACCAAGCTGGTTTCCGTTCGGGTCATTCGACCGAAACCGTGGTGCTGGCCGTCCTCGACGAGCTTAAGGCCAAGGCCGACGTCAATTCCCCCCAAGCTCTGATCCTCCTCGACTTGTCCGCTGCGTTTGACACGGTCGACCACAACATTCTTTTGGACCGTGTCAGCGCAGCGGGCATACGAGGTTCTGCCCTTTCCTGGATCACTTCCTTCTTGACAGGTCGTTCTCAAGCCGTTCATCTTCCCGGCTTCTCTGCTTCTCCCCTCCCGGTGCCCTGTGGGGTCCCCCAAGGTTCCTCTCTCTCTCCCCTTCTTTTCAACCTCTATATTCACCCTCTTATCTCTTCCCTTCTTGAGCTGGGGGTCTCTGTGTATAACTACGCTGACGACCTCCAGCTCGTCTTTGATCTTTCCTCTCCTTCTCACTCTCTATCCTTTTTTCACTCCACCATGGTCTTTATTTCTGGGTGGATGAGCGCCAACCACCTCAAGCTCAATCCAGATAAGACTGAGCTTGTCCTGATTGGCGGCTCATCCAGCCCCTGGTCCCCTGCATACTGGCCACCCATTCTTGGCCCCCCTCCCACCCCCGTTCCCTCTGTTAAAACTCTGGGCATCAAGGTCAGTCAGGACCTGTCCATGCATGGCCAGGTCAGTGCCGTGGTGTCCTCCTGCTTTCTTTCCCTCCGTATGATCCGGAAAATTTCTCGTTTCTTTTCTCTTGACTCCCTTAAAATCATTATTTCTGCCCTTATCACTTCCCGCCTTGATTATGGCAATAGCTTGTTCGCTGGCATCCCTGCCTATGAAACCCGCCGCTTACAAGCTATCCAGAATCAGGCTGCCCGTCTTATCTTTCATTTACCCAAAACCCATCATATCACTCCCGTCCTCAAATCCCTTCACTGGCTGCCCATTTCCCAGAGATCTCTGTTTAAACTAGGGTGCCTTGTCTATCGGGCCCTCGATCACTTTGCACCGGCTTTCAACAATTCTTTGATTTCCCGTCACATCCCCGCCCGCACTCTCCGTTCATCATCTTCTGCTCTCCTCACCGTTCCCCGCTTTCACAAATCTCGCACTGGTGGAACCCGTTTTTCTGTTCTTGCTCCCCGGTTCTGGAATTCCCTTCCTCTTTCTATGCGTTCGATCCCTATTTTTTCACATTTCCGTAAAGCGCTGAAAACTTTTCTGTTTGCCCTGGCCTACCCCTGCTATTCCTCCTGGCCCTGTCTGTTCGGTTCTTTAGAGCTCCCAGCGCCAGGAAGCCGTTTGGCCATCGTGCGCTCTACAAATATTTTTCATTCATTCATTCATTCAATTACCAGGCACAGACACTGGGGCCCTGATTCACAAAGAGCCTCCACTCTCGGGTGGAGGCTCCACAATCGCGGCGTTATCTCTGCACTCTTGGTGGGATCTCCGCAATTGCAAACTGCCACAAGTGCTGAGCTCCTGCTACAAATGTGGATCCGCCGCCCTAACTGCAGAGACTCTTTGTGAATTAGGGCCAGGACCTTCTCCTTGCTGTTCATTGCACTCACCCTGCTTCATGGTGATGTGTTGAAAGCCTTGTTGCTACCTGTGAGGCCTCTGCACGTTAGAGGGGGCTATGAAAGATCAGGATCAGCAGAAGGCTTGTCACTGCAAAACACTGTCCCAGTCTGGGCTCGCATTTGCTAAATTTCATGTTCATCCACACTGAGCAAAGCAACCCAGTTTTTTCACCCCTTCTCTCTCGACGTGCAGTACAGCTGACCATCTAGTATATGAACCAGCCGTCTATGTCATCCTGGTTACTCCAGACTTCCTTTTAAGATGTCTTTGTATTTTGACTTTCTTGGCACTACATGGTGAGAAAATTCTGAGCTAACATAGGCAAGAGGACAACGCCTTGCAGGTGATGGCCAACTTTGTTAAGGACAGCCCTGTTCTTCAATGGGTAACACTGCCTTCTTAAAAGGGTAAAAACATTCAAGTGTATATTGCACTGGAACAACCCCTTGCATGTCTTTTTAAACTGCCTTTCAGCTTTGTGCCATGCTCAAATGGACAATTATGTTCTCTAGTAATGCAGCATAATCTTAAAGCAAATTAATCTTACATTGTTTACCTAGGTATATCTTCTGCAATCTCTGTGCCTGGTTGTGACAGACATCATTGCCATTCCATGCACAATAAAAGATGCATTCCGTCAGGAGATATACATGCAGCTCACTGAATAATAAATAAACTGTGGCCTCCGAGCCAGTCTGATCCACTTCTGCGCTTCGCATTGTAAATCATGTTCCATGGGCATTAGTGCAATTCTGCCTAATATTAAACAGCCGCCAGGTAGCCTTCTAGCCTGCTATCCATGCCATTTTGAGAGCTTGATAATGCATTGAACACTTAAAGATAAACAAAGTACTTGAATTTAGCAAATAGGGAGAGGCTTAACAGCCAGTAGGATCCATTTTCCAGAGTTAAATCTTGTATACACTATGTCCTGGATGCAGCATTTTATACACAGATTCATTGCTTTACAATCAGTCAGAGATCGCTTGTCTAACTAAATGCAGTCACATAAGATCATTATTTCTGGAGACGATATTAAGTCAAAAGTATACGTAAAAGCAAAACAGTAACTATATTCGGCTCCACAAGATCTAAAATGAACCACCTACACTGCCACTCCCAAATAAAACACCAAACTCAATAGTATTGAAGTTCTCATTCAGAAATGTAAACACTTAAAGGCTAAATTCTTTCGAACATCCAAATATCAGCTGAAATAAAAACGGAATTGGGTATTTAAAGAAGAACCCATATGCACCCACAACTTTAAAAAATATACACATCTGATTGGGTTATCTCCTGTGGTCCATTTTGAGTTTGCAAACCCAAGAATGTCTGTGTGTTTTTGTGATGCACTCTTTCAAAATTTCAACTTGTGCTGGAAGCCAAGCATCGCTGAGCCTTCGACTGTACAGCAGTGGTTGGCTGCAGGCCAGGCCTGTCCCCAAGTCTAGAAGGTGGCCAACCTGGGCAGTGAATGGGCCCCAAGGCCTGGTCTTCGAAGAGACCCTGAGCACAAACCCAAAATATGCCCTTTGACTAAGCTCATCTGTAGTGCACCAAGTTAATTTCTAATTTGGTTTAGGATTTGCAAATCACACACAAAAATAAATCTTCCCCATTCCTCATGGGATGGGTTCACAGTAAGGTCACACTCTCCCATTATACTCTTTCTGTTTCAACTATTCACAGTGCAATGCTCAGTGCAACTTGTTAGTTACTGGGAGCTACAACAAAAATTCTTCTGTGATGGTCAGATAATCAGAACGTGATGGATTTTTGAATATTCTGTCAGATTTGCAAATCTGTGATGGATGTTAGGAGAAGAAGCTCCTTTGTTAAATGGATTAAATTAATGTTAGTAATTCTATTTCTAAATCATCCATCTTGTCACAAATCCATAGAGGATTCATGAATTACTGTCTTGACATCTCTACCGTTATGCCCTTTCAAGTCCACCTGATACATTGCTGTAGTGTTAATTACTCAAAGACTACTGCACTGATTTAAACCAAACCAAGTAAAGGCTCTTCCATGAGTAAAGTTCTAGCTTCGTTCCAAGTTTGATGTAATTCCATTCAGTGTTTTTTTGACTCTATTGGGGTGCAAAGATCTATCTGGGAATGAAAATGTGAAATGTCACTATTTTTAAACCCCTCTTTTATTTCCTCCCACCCGATGGATCATCACAAAACGTGCCATGCCAACCCCAAATGAAACTAATCTTTTATTCATCAGTGTTGTGCAAATTTGTTCAACCGTATGGATGTTATTGGCATAACAAAAATGGAATTTCACTGGCAACTCTGATTTCTCCACAAAGTCACTATCACTGACTGTAATACACATTCTCTTTAAAGGATTAGACCCCCACTAATCATTAGCAGGTGTCCCATACCCACTAATCTCTATATAACCCCATTCTTCTGTGCAGCCATTGAAAACAGTAAAATTAAAGGTGTAAAAATAGGGGACAATGACTCCTTATGGGGATATTCTCAAGAACGTGTGATAATTATCACAAAATTAGCTTCACGCAACTCTTGACATTGCAGTCTATTGCGGGAAAATAACGATGTGTTAACGTTGTATTCTCAACATGGCGGTACCATGCGATAGTTTCACGATAATGCGTCAAATGACCGCATTAAAATCAACGTGATGGCGTAAAAATGCAAACACGAACGCGAAAAAAGTGGCAATGTCCCAAACCTCAATCCAAAAATCAGCGATAACCAGCGACAGGCCTGCAATTCCCACACGTCATGCGGGAGAATGCACCATAAAAGCAGAAAAAAAACGGTGAGATGACAATGTACGAGTACAACCCCACTTCCATGATGTTGAACAAATGTCCATCGTCCCGCATCAAATAGGCATCTCCTCACAAACAGTCACAATGTACATTGACATGCAGTCTGCATGTGAACTGCGCCAATACGGAAACATACATGGAACACACTGTGAAACCGCATCTCCCCTTCACATTGCACAATCAACACCTCCTGCACACAGACGTGTCATATCTATGACCAATCAAGTGTGAAAGCATGGACGAATGTAGGAGCAGTGACTCTCTCTTACGTACATGTTGCTCATGTTGTGGGACTTGAGTCACAGGGTGCATCCCTGCATCACGGTGGTACATAGTTGACCCCAAAAGAAGCCCTGTTGTCACTTGTAGGTCATAAATGTGAAACGCCGAAGAGTGGGATTCTGTACTATCTGTGACACACAGAACTGGGATTTCGAATACGTGACACTCTAAAGAGCCTTTCTGTAGAGAGGTGACACACCCACCACCAATCATCAAATTATGAAATTGTTTGCACTACATGTCGCACTTACACTTGTCTGAGTGATGTGCTTGTACAGAGGAGTGACATGTACTCAGGGAACGTGTCTTAGAATGCATTTATTTGCACACTCAGTGCCTGTGGTCATTTTGTACTGTCCCATGATTGTTAAGGACTGTCACAATGTGACATGCTCATATGAAGGAAATGTCAATGATGGTGTTCCTACGGGTTATTCCTGATGCAACTGCAGTGGTGTGTGGTCCACCTGCCTAATCTTCCTCATCATCGTCCGGTGCATCTTGCACTTGTATCCATGGGGCATTGGTGCATACACATATGTAGTGCGAAACACAACATGTAACAATCATCTTGCACACGATGTCTGGGCTGTACAGGTGCTTTCCACCTGTTATGTCCAGGCACCTGAAATGTGACTTCAACATGCCAAATGTATGTTCCACGATGCCCCTGGTGAGTTTGTGGGCCGCATTGTACTGCCTCTGGGCCTGTGTGTTCGGGGCTCGGAGGGGTGTCATCATCCAAGCGCAGAGTGCATATCCTTGATCATCTGTGACAGTGCAGAGAGACAGGAGTCAATAGTTCGTTCTGCATGATGTGTTGGCAGCCTCACTGGTACATTGGTGTGTGATATGTGTGAGTTTGTGATTCCTGTTTGACATGTACTGATTGTAGCAAATGTGCGGCATCAATGTGTATTACATAGCCTCATTGCTGCTTCTCCATCCCTCTTGGGCCTATTTACAATTGTGCGTAGTGCAGTTGCATCACTTGCACTCCTACGGCACATAATTGTCATGCCTTTCTGCGCATGTCCACAAGCCTGACAACGACACAGTGATGTTGTGCGCTGAAGGTGGGCGGCCACGTGTGTGTAGGCCTATGGTAAGGATGGGGCGAACACAGATGTAAAGTTCATGGCTGGCTGAACTCGCCATGCGTTTGAGGGTAGACCTTTGGCTCATGCTGCAGTAATAACGACACACAACAGTTGGCATGTATGATACTTGACCCAGAGCGGGCTTGAGCTCCCTCATTTACCCCTTCGGCCGAGCCCGCACTCAGGGGGCATCCTATATAGCAACATTGTCCATTGTTGGACGGGTGGCACTGACACTACAACAAAGACACACGCAGTAGTTACTTCCTTGGCAAGGCCTAAACTTAACCACACCCAGAGCCCCGGGATGATTAAGCACACCCCTACGATGGACTGTCGTACACAAGTCCACACCGCTTATGCTCACAGGGGGGTACAACACAGATACATGGCCTAGGTCTACCCCACTGCCTGAGGTGACATGGTTGCGTCGCTATGCACAGCACAATGTAATGTGGTAGGTCTCGGGGCACTCATGCATACATAATGACCACATGGACACACTTAGATAGTTTGTGGGACTGGCTAAGGGCATGCGCGCCCGCCCCTTTTATTGCCAGAGTCACATGTCCAGTGGCACCTGTGCTGGATGGGCGTGGGGTGAGTGTAAGCCACCCCTAAGGGGCTGGTTGGTGCTGGCAACAACTACAACAGTGGTCATACAATCAGAAATTCAAAGTTCAAACAGCAAGGGTCCATGACTTGAGCTGCACAGAGTTAATGGCCCTGGATGCCCTGCGGCTGGCACAGGCACACCGCCGACGGACGGTGACCTGCGAGCTGAGCGGGTCCTCGTCGTGTAGAAGGTGAATGTTGCAAAGGGTTTCAGGGGACAGTGGAAGGTGTCCTGGAGGGCATGATGCAGAGGGCAGAAGCTGGCAGAAACAGGCAAATGGAGGTGTGGAAGTCTACAGCCTCGTTTTTACCACCAAGTCAGTATCACCTACATGATGATGAAGACAACCACCAGGCCATTGACTCAGATGCCACCAAAGTTCAACCAGAAAGTGCCCATGAATGTCGGGGCACAGACTTAGAGGCACCGGAACTGAAAGAGTATGCAGTCTGCGATGAGGCATGTACAATGATACAAACCCTGCCATAAATAAATCAAGACTCAGTTCCAAATGTGTGACCTACTTGACTGCAGTGTAGGCCGGAGGCAACGGACAGCAGGGGCACACAGCCACATGTCGTTGGCTTGCGATGCACAGAGTTAGTGGCACCGGAGCTGAAAGGGGATGCAGGCTGCGATGAGGCTTGTACAATGATATACATTCTGCCATAAATAAATAATGACTCAGTTCCAAATGTGTGACCTACACAACCGCAGTGTAGGCCAGAGGCCGCGGTCAGCAGGGGCACACAGCCACGTGTCGTTGGCTCGCGATGCACAGAGCAGTTGTCGGTAGTATTCAATCACCTCCGTAATGATGATCCCTTTTCCTCCGGACTGACACGCGTCTTCCTCTTACTCCTCTCCTTACGTACAATGATATGAACTCTACCATTGAGAAATCAAGACTCCGTTCCAAAGGTGTGAGCTACTGGACCGCAGTGTGTGCCGAAGGCAGTAGTCAGCAAGAGACCACAGACACATGTGGTTGGAATGCTATGCACAGAGTTGGTGGCACCACATCGATGGGAGTACAGTGATATCAAACATCCCATTAACCTATAAAATCGGCCATCAGGATATCACTACTCAGTTCCAAATGTATGACCTACTTGACCATACTGTAGGGCGGAGGCAGTGGTGGAGTATGTCAACGAGTAAGGAGTGCTAGGGGCCTGTGTCGCGGAGGCCAGCGATGGTCTGAGGAGGCTGTCAAGGTCACGGGCCTTGGCTTGGAGCTTGCACCGGCAGGTTGTGGGCCCTCTTTGACACATGCCGGTGTCAGCAGGTGGGCAGGAAATCCTGGGTGGGCAAGACGGGTTCTGAGACCAGCGGCCCAGGGTGCAGCAGGTGCACAGGATAGCAGGCAACACCGCTCACTGCATCAGCCTCGTGGCGGGGAGAGAGGCGCCGCTGTGGCAGACACGTTGGCCATTCTGGAAGAGACCACGCCCAGAACTGTGTGGTTTTTATTCACACCCCTACGCTGGCCGGGCGTATGCTGGGCCAGCCCACTCCAACCACGCTTACAGGGGAGGACGTAACAAGCTACATTTCCGCTATCTTCCCCACTGCCTGGGGTAACATGGTTGCGTCCACTGTCCACTACACTCCAAACACCAGCAGTATATTTCGACATGGACATGTCTGTGGTCTGCATACTGCAGTCTGGCTAGCACATCCACACTACACTTGGCATTGTGTACATTCTTATTCATGGGTCACTTGCCTCCTTCGCACATGCCTGGTTCCCACCTCTCCCCCAATCTGCTATTGTGTGGCCGAGGTGCCATGCCGAAGATGGCTCATGTACATGGCTAGCCCAGGTTACCACAGTAAGTTGTACTGTCGTGTCTGGTGGGTGGGCCTCTTGTTTGGCATGTTGTATGTGAGTTTGTACCGTGTGCATTGCCAGAGTTGTGAGTTGCATCATTGTGGAGTTGATGTGTGTGGTGTGTTCATTTTGTACTTACCAATGAGCAATGCATTTCCGTAGGTGCCATCCTGGAAGCGCTGGTTGATGATGGACTCTCAGAAGATGCAGGAATCATGCACACTGCCTGGGTAGTTGGTGACGACATTGGTGAAGAGTTCCTGGTGGTCCACTATTGCATGCACATTGATGGAATGTGTGTGCTTTCTGTTGCGGTAATTGTGTGCGTGTCGGCAGGGAGCACAAGTAGGACATGTGTGAGGTCAATTGCCCCCAACCCGTGCGGGAAGCCAGCTATGGCGTTGAAGTTTTGGTTGGTCTCCAGACGTGAAGGTGCTGGGGTACCAAGCTGATGGTGGCATCCAAGACAGTTGTGAGGAACTTTGATAGGGCTGGCTGTGAGACTCATCCGACTCTGGCAGTTGTTGGTTGGAAGGTCCCAGAGGCCAACGGATGCAGCACAGCCAGGAGCTTTGTCTGCTGAGGGATGTTGGTTGTCATCTGTGTTGGTACCGTCAGCCTGTGGGAAATGATGTTCAGGATGGCGAGGATGGTTGTCCTTTTGAGCCTGTAGTGGACAAGGAGATCCTCTGGTGTTAGGTCTGTGAGGCTGGTGCATTTTCTGAAGGTCCGCTGTCTTTGTCTGCGCTGCCTCTGTAGTGTTCCGGGGGAAGAGGTGTGAGGGGGGATCCGGGAGGGGGTTAGAGACCTGGGAGTGGTGGGTGTTGTGGCCCTCTTGGGGCTCTGAGCTACATGATCAGTAGCTCCATGGCATTTGTTGTTTTTCTGGTGAGGCTCTGTGCTGGGCTCCCTTTTATGGTGCAGGTTGTCATTTGACTTTACACCAGGTAAGTGAAGGTGTTAAATCCCTGCTTCTAATGCACCTTTTGACCGTTTTGTGATCTTATTGCCAATCTGGCTGGTCATAGAGAATGTTGCGAAGTGGGGCTTTCACAGCTTTTTGCACAGGAATGCCTACACTGCATCTCATTAGTGTTAGTTGCCGGGGTCATCTGTGGCGATGTTTTTTGCGGTTGCTATCACAGGTAAACTGGTGATATCAGGTATTAGCACCAGCATTAGCTTGTGAATTGGGCGATAAATTTATCGCCCCTTTGGCTGCAATAAAGTGCCAATAACTCGGCGATAAGTCCTTGAGAACATGCCCCTATGTATTTTTACACAATGTGGCAGACAGTATGAACTAAATAAGTGCCTACAATGTATGTTTTTTACAGTTGTGTTCTGAAGTCATATTGCACCTGAAATAAGAAAATTATGTCACAAGTCACTCGCATAAAGTTATTACAAACAACTTGTAATGTCAACATGTCTCTTTCTTTTACTGTCTGCAGCAACTTCTATTATCGCTCCTCTCCCTCCCTACTTAATAATAATAATAATAATAATAATAATAATAAAGGGGCTTGTAAAGCGCATGGTGACGCCATCCCGGCGTGTCCCCGCGCTGTGGAGAAAGGTCAGGGCCAGGAGAGGAAGTTATAGAGAAAACAGATGGGTTTTCAGACGTTTTCTGAACATGGTCTCTGTATCCGCTAGTCTGATGCTCATGGGGAGAGAGTTCCATTCTTTGGCAGCCACTGCACGAAAGGAGCAACCACCCATTCTGGCTTTCTTGATGCGGGGAATTTTAAGAAATCCAGTTCCCCCCGAGCGAAGAGTTCTGGTAGGCTCATAGGGGATAGCCAGATCGGTCATGTAGGGGGGAGCTTTGTGCGAGACGATCCTGTAGCACATGAGAAGTGCTTTAAATAGGACTCTCTTTTTTATGGGAAGCCAATGCAAAGAGGCTAGGGCAGGTTTAGAGGCTGCTCTTTTTGGGAGTCTAAGGACTAGGCGTGCTGCCGTATTTTGGAGTACTTGGAGTCTCCTGATGTTTTTTTGCGTTGTTCCGAGGAGAAGCACATTGCCATAGTCTATCCTCGAGGTCACTAGATCTTGAGTCATAGTGCGCCTGGCTTCAAGAGGGAGGAGGTCTAGGGTACGGTTAAGGGTCTTCATAACCCCGAAGCATTTCCCTACCACTTTATGCACATGGCTGTCATAAGAGAGTCTGGGATCAATCCAGATCCCTAAGTTCTTGGCTGCTTTGCAGGGAGTGGGTAACGGCCCCAAACATGATGGCCACCACTCCTTGGTCCAGCTCGTGTCCCTGCCTCCAATTACCAGAACCTCAGTTTTTGAGCCATTTAGCTTCAGGCAGTGTTGGGTCATCCATCCTGCAAGAGCCTGCATGCAGGTTTTAAAGTTGTCCGCAGCAATGAGGGGGCTTGGGACAGGGAGATTAGAAGTTGGGTATCGTCGGCATATGAAACTAATTCAATGCCGAACGATTGAACCACTTCAGCCAGGGGGGCCATGTAAAGATTGAACAGGGTGGGGCTCATGTCATGAACCTTTCATCTAAGAGGGGTGGGCACTCCTAGTTAGATCTTCTTAGCTCTACAGGGTTGGAGCATGTTTCACCCCTTTCATAGAAAAGGAGAGCAGATAGGTGTTTCTCATTCTTCTCATGCTATGAGTCAGACAACGCTGCCTGAGAAACTCAAACTGCAGGGCTATATAATGCAGGACCCTCACCCCATTCCCCAGAAATGGTATACATACACAGTAGATGATATTTGACAATGGTAGAATAAAATGTTATGATGAAACGATGTCAATTATAATAGTGAACTCATTTCATAAAACACAATGATAATTACAAAAACCCAAATAATTGTATATTATACATATCTGCTTCCACTAATAAATCAGGGTAATTCCTACCTTATAGGTAAATATATGCTACAAGCCTCATGGTTATTTTATAGGCTGAACTATCATGAATCTCCCTGCGAATTGTATGCCGAGCTATGCAACTATCCCCACACACCTCCGAAAGCTGTCTGGCCCGCAGCCAGTGAATGGCACCCCTTCATGCTCCTCTAGCAATCTTCATGTCTGCCTCCCAAATTCCTTTGTCTTTTTATACCCTTCTCTCCAGAGATTATCTGTGGATAGGGGACGGGGCGTTTCTGTGCAACACCATTGAAGGCAAGCAATTGTAACCAATTCTACTTCCTTTCAAGCTTGTTCCATTCGAGGATGGATGGCCTTGCAGTGCTAATCACTACACACCGTATCCTCTGTGTATGGAAAATGTATTTCTGTTGCATTTATGGCATTTTTGTTACCACAACTAATGCCAACCTGCAGCTAAAATAATGGCAATCACATAGACACTGCTATCTATCACCTTTTAGAATAACAGTTTTCTAGGGCAAACGCCATTTAAATACATACCGGAAATAGTTAGTGCTCCTGATATTACTTACAAACAGGCTTGGCTTGCATGCAGCATGTATGAATTACCAGAAAAACTCTAACCACACACAACACTGCAACCTCACCTATAAAAAGAGGGAGTTCTGTCTAACCTTTGAAGTGCTCCCAGACTCTGGGCTGGCAACACTATCTGTCTCACTATCTTGTTCAAACTGGGCACTGCTCAAGCATGCCTGATGTGAAATATTAATTCCCATGATTCTTTGGAGTGTATTCATCATTAAGGCAACCCTGAGGCATTCAATCCACCAGTTTCAACTTCAGATAGCGCACAGAACAACCACTGAAAGCACTTCAGGAAAACAAGGGAGTTGCAAAGGTCGAAGCATGACTTGGTCAATGGATAGCTCGTCCTTAATACAAAGGCTCATTTAAATGTCATGAGTTTGAATCCTTGTAAGAATGATATCATGTTTCAAATTTCTCTGTGAAAGTCCTATAAAGTTCAATATGCGTAACCATAGTATTTTCAGAGGTTTTTTTTTTAAATACAATTTTGTTTCAGATCGTGAGCACAGCTCTTCTGGTTTCACACAATGTTCTGTTTTCACAATACATTCTGGGAGCTGTAGTTTTACAAAATACATCTTTCAATCATAGATTGACAAATTAAAAAAACACAACTAAACAAACACACTCCTTACCTAGGAGAATGAGTGCTAATTTGAGGAAGCTACAGAAGTTAAAAACACACTTATTAACTCGAGTAATATATCCCAATTGTACATTAAAAAGGATTTTCAAAGCCACCTCATAGTTCCTCGGCCCATAAAAGCTCTGAGCCAGCAGTCTCATTTCACTATGTGGTCACAGACCTTAATGCCTTGAAATATCCTTATCATGGGTGTTTGGAAATGGCCCTTTTTGCAGGGTTATCCCCAAACGTTTTGCTTCTTCCTCCTTTGTTTTTCCTGACCTGTGTTTGTTGGCTATAGGACTCTGGGCACTTTTCCACTGCTGATCAGTGCTAAAGTGCACATGCTCTCTGTGCATATTGTTATTGCGATTGGTTATCCATGGCATTTTTGTCTTACCAGTAGGTCCCTAGTAAAGTGCACTGAGTGTGCCATGGATGGTAACTCAAATGCAACCAGTGGGCTTGCAGCACTGATTGTGCCACCCACATAAGTAGCCCTGAAAAGATGTCTCAGGCTTGCCACCGCAGTCCCTGTGCACAGTTTAACTGGCATGTTGACCTGGCCAGTGCACTCACTTGCCAGGCCTTACCCGTCCCTTTTCTTACACATAGGACACCCCTATGGTAGGCCTAAGGTACTCCCCTGGGCCGGGTGCAGTGTATGTGAAAGGTAGGACATGTACTACAGTGTGTAACATGTCCTGATAGTCCAATACTACCAATTTCGTTTTTCACTATTGAAAGGCTATCTTGCCCATAGTCAAGAATGGGGAAGGCTGTGGAACATGTTTACCTGCATATCTTCCCATAGGAGTGTGATAGAAAATTGGAGCCTGGTATCCCTGAACTAAGAATTTAATAACACATCTTTTAGTAAAGATTGTTTTTAAATTATGTGTTTGAAAATAGCACTTTTAGAAAGTGGTTATTTTCCTGTTCAACCTTTCTGTATGCCTCTATCTGTTTGTGGATTGACTGTCTGGTTTGAGAGTGACAGGAGCTGGGGTGGCTCCAGGAGTCTGGATGAGTCAGCACAAAGCGGAATAGACCGATCTGCATTTGGAGTGGTGGGAGGAGTAGCACCTGGGCCTGAATAGGGCTGTGCCTACCTTCCACAATGCTGGCTCCGCCTCCTGCGGTGCATCTGAAGACCCTGGCTCACATTCACAATGGAATAGGTTGTGCACTTGCAGCGTGCACCCAGAACTGGTTTTGACTAGGTCTAGGAGCCCTTACACTTAGAGAACAAAGACTTTTGGGGTGTAAATATGAGAGCTGAAACTCCTGAACTTTAGAACATCCTGGAATTCAAGAGGAACCCTTGCCGAGGAGAAGAGCTGGAGAAACTGAAGAGAAGGACTGCCCTTGCTTTGTGTTCTGGGGCTAACCTGCAGTTGCTATTCTGCCAAGGGAAGGAGAAGGACTTTGCTGTGTGCTGTGTCCTCTGCTTGAATGAGATCTCCAAGGACCTGAGGAGAGCTGGCCTCATGTTTTGAAGTTCCAGGAACAAAAGGACTTCACCCCCAGCTCCCCCTGAACTTTGCTTTGTGAGTTCTGACCTGCCTATAGTGCTTGAGCCAGTTATGCAGCTTCTGGAGGTCGTTGCTGCTGTTAGGGAGCTGGAAGAAGAAGAAGCTTGAAAAGAACTGCGAAACCCGTTGCATCGTTCTTCTTGCGGCATGTTTCACCAGCGCATCTCAACGGCGCAAGAAGATTTCCATTGCATCGCCGTGCCGCTGTAAAAATCGTTGCAGCCCCTTTCGCTGCTGCAAGAACCGACGCATCGAGGGATTGGGGCTGAAAAGGACCGACGCCGCACAACCCCGCCGCATCAATCACTGTCGCATCTCAAAGATCTACGCATCGTACCTGTGCGAGTCGCTTTCCCAATACATCACCTGCAAACCGGAACCGGCACGAAGACTCGACGCATCGCTCACCCTACTGACCGGACTCGACGCACCCTGTCCACTGCATGCAGCGTGGCTGTTACATCACCTCCTCAGTGTCTCAGAAGTTTCGCATCTCTTCGTTTTTCGATGCTGCAGCTGTTTGGCTTGAGTAATTTTGTTGCATCTCCAGGTACATTTGGTGCAAACTCACACTTCCCTAGATGTCTATGGTGCAAGTTCTTGAAACCTTTTTAAAGTCATATTTTTAAACTGTTTATGTTGGATGTATGTAGTTTTGCTCTTGTGTAATTTAGATAAAGATACTTTATTATTTTTCTAAACTGGTATGGTGTCCATTTGTGGTGTTTTCACTGTGTTACTGTGAGTGTTGGTACAAATACTTTACGCATTGCCTTTGGGATAAGCCTGTCTGCTCGTACCAAGCTACCAAGGGGGTGAGCAGGGGTTATCTAAAGAGTGTATCTCCCTTACCCTGACTAGAAGCAAGGGTCCCTATTTGGTCAACGGTACCTACCACTGCCAACTAGAGACCTCCATTTCTAACAAGGGACAATTCAGGGTACATTGTCCCATATTACATGTTTATGTTGGCGTAGGTAGTAGCAGCATCTAGCAACGAGCACTGATTGGAATTAGAATTAGAATGCCTAGGTTTTGTTGAACTTTCTTAAATACATTGTTCATAAAACAATGGGCAGTGGTTATGGTCAGTGGATTTTCACAATTTTCAGGTAGTGTTTACCCCATAATTATGAATATACCATATTTACCATACAATATGAATAATATACAGATTTCAGCAAAATATATTTTCTCTAGGTCAAATGAAATAAAATCAATGTTACTGCCAGAATATATACCTGTGTGTGTGTGTGTGTGCGTGTATATATATATATATATAAATATATATATATATATATATATATATATATATATATATATATATATATATATATATATATATATATATATATCGTGAGAGACAGCTCCGCTTTGCTTGGGGCCGCCGGTCCTGCAGGGCGAGCTCCGGCCAGGAACGGAGATCCTGGAAAACTGCGCGTTCAGCCACAAACAAAACAGAGCTCCACAGTGTCTCATGGTGCAGCTGACTTTTATTCGTCACATCCTGTACACAAAAGCTCATTACCTAACGCGTTTCGACGTCCCTGACGTCTTGATCACAGGTGAGCAGTTAATTAAAACCCAATGGTCACGTGCCTGTTCGTATTCCTTCAGGCCCCAGAATGCATCAACATAGTCTTAAGGGATGTGCAAGTTATTTCAGGTACTGCTTAATAGCGTTTTTTCAAAGTTGCAATGCTGTTCCCAGTTAATGCTATTCATATTTGTTGCATAGTGCCGGTTGTTGTGACAAGAGATTCAATACTTGCTGCATCTGCACTGTTCCAAGGAGAGGCGTAGCCCTCTCCTATCTCCCTTTCTCCCTCGCTTTCGCCAAATTGCCACGGAAAGTCCATTTGAGCTGGCAGAATGCGGGGAGCGGTCCATGCCCCCTCATTTAATATCGTGAGAGACAGCTCCGCTTTGCTGGGGGCCGCCGGTCCTGCAGGGCGAGCTCCGGCCAGGAACGGAGATCCTGGAAAACTGCGCGTTCAGCCACAAACAAAACAGAGCTCCACAGTGTCTCATGGTGCAGCTGACTTTTATTCGTCACATCCTGTACACAAAAGCTCATTACCTAACGCGTTTCGACGTCCCTGACGTCTTGATCACAGGTGAGCAGTTAATTAAAACCCAATGGTCACGTGCCTGTTCGTATTCCTTCAGGCCCCAGAATGCATCAACATAGTCTTAAGGGATGTGCCAGTTATTTCAGGTACTGCTTAATAGCGTTTTTTCAAAGTTGCAATGCTGTTCCCAGTTAATGCTATTCATATTTGTTGCATAGTGCCGGTTGTTGTGACAAGAGATTCAATACTTGCTGCATCTGCACTGTTCCAAGGAGAGGCGTAGCCCTCTCCTATCTCCCTTTCTCCCTCGCTTTCGCCAAATTGCCACGGAAAGTCCATTTGAGCTGGCAGAATGCGGGGAGCGGTCCATGCCCCCTCATTTAATATCGTGAGAGACAGCTCCGCTTTGCTGGGGGCCGCCGGTCCTGCAGGGCGAGCTCCGGCCAGGAACGGAGATCCTGGAAAACTGCGCGTTCAGCCACAAACAAAACAGAGCTCCACAGTGTCTCATGGTGCAGCTGACTTTTATTCGTCACATCCTGTACACAAAAGCTCATTACCTAACGCGTTTCGACGTCCCTGACGTCTTGATCACAGGTGAGCAGTTAATTAAAACCCAATGGTCACGTGCCTGTTCGTATTCCTTCAGGCCCCAGAATGCATCAACATAGTCTTAAGGGATGTGCAAGTTATTTCAGGTACTGCTTAATAGCGTTTTTTCAAAGTTGCAATGCTGTTCCCAGTTAATGCTATTCATATTTGTTGCATAGTGCCGGTTGTTGTGACAAGAGATTCAATACTTGCTGCATCTGCACTATGTATATATATATATATATGTATGTATATATATATATATATATATATATATATATATATATATATATATATATATATATATATATATATATCATGAACAAACACAATTAAAAACAAGTTACAGATACAGTATGAAAGAAAACATACTGAAATTAGCTTGGTATGATTACCTGAATTAATGTATTAATCTTGCTAGCCAAAAATGTGCATGCTCAACGTAAAGTGTTCTGTGCCAGGGCATCCTGTGGTATTCTGCGCGCTTTACAAAACCTACAATCAAATCAAATCTGAGCAAACACTTCCTCGCTCCATAACACTCCGCTCATGACCTCACACACAATCATAATGTCAGAAATGACATCAGACGAGATACCATCAATACCATCACTGGTGAATTTCATATCACTTCAATATTGACCTAACTATGGAAACACGATCGTTTTTTTGCATATGTTTTGGTACTGCTATTCATTGTTATAGATTTTACCACACAACAACGTTTTTTATGTACTCTAATAATGTAAGTATTATTTATTTAAATATTAACTGCCAAAAACCTTGTCTCATTTTACAGCTATATATAATTTTGAGGCTGCTGCAGCACAACAGCTTTCCCTTCAGATTGGTGATGTTGTATACATAACGGAATCATGTGAAGGTAAAATACTCAACTAACTCACTTATTTGTTATTTATTTTTTATAATTCTAATGTATACTCTTTATTGTCAAGCCTTCTGATTTTAAGCATTTCAAGCATTTTTACTCTCATATCTACATAATTCCGATATGTATGTGTAGTGGTCCAACATTTGTTAGAAATTCTCTGTGGAGTTTCAAGTGAGCTTTTGTTTGAACAGTTGGGTCACTTTGGAATAATGACAATATTGTTGAATCATAGCAGGCTGTCACCTGTGGGACAAGAGAATAACATAATTGGAATTAGCTCCGTGTGAAGAGGAAAAAATAAAGAAACTACATCAAAAGATCGTCGAGTAAAGTACAGAGTATTAAAACACACCAGGGCAAACAAATCAAACATTGAACAGAGAAACCTGTTCAATGACCGAGAAGTTTATTTTACATTACTAAACGTTAAACAAATGTAGGAGAGATCAAAATATAATGTTATAACATGAAACATTTTTTTTAATATACATGGGTGACAGAAGCAAACACTCAGAGGTAGAATTCTGAAAATGACGTACAAGAGAAAGATTGCTTACCGAAGCATTGCTCTACAAAGGGAAAGAAATTAATGAGTCAGAACCAGAAACAGCTGAACCGTGGATGTCCTCCCTTTAGGTTTATGGGAAAGAATGGTTTAAATCGTCCATAACAACTGCAGGAATCCCAAAGAAGAAAAAGGTAAATAGTAGAATAAAAAGATAGCCATCACTTGGTACTATGCAAGAAATATCCTCATTAGCCCTGCCACAACCACTTGCCTGGACATTCTGCCTGCCGCCATTTCGCTGCCGCCTCAGAGGGACTACAGCCCCCAGCACCACACGTGGCGTGTATGCCGCCAACGCATCCCTGAAGCGCCAGGAGGCGTTTTAAGGAGTGCAGGGCTCCGGTGGAGCAGGACTGTAGAGTAAATATCCACAGGAAACTGATGAAATAGTAAGTTTATTCGTAAATAAAGAAGCACTCCCTGAGTACAACTCAAGTCTTCCAGAAGTTAGCAGTAACTGACTCCACATAACAGTTTCAGCATGGAATACATACACAACAAACTGTACAGGTCGCGAGTGATGCACAATCAAATAATAATACAACTCGAGACATATGTTTGAAGGAAAACACTGGCACGAGTCGGCACGAGTCCATGTGAAGGAATGCGCCAGTGTAAACTCGCGCCAAGCATGTACTCGCGCTGACTCGTGCGCTGACTCGTGCATAGTATACACAACACACCTTCCCTCCTTATGAAAAAAAAAACAAACAAACAAAAAAAACACTGGAAATTACATTTTTCCTGTCATGTAAGCAACAAAATCAGACAACCACTTTGGTTTCTTAGTAACCCTTTTTGGTAAAGGAACACCATGTTGAACAGTAACATCCTGACTGGTGATACTATTACTTGAACAAGAAGGTACAGTAAATGCAGTATTCTGATTGGTATAACAACTGCTTGAACAGGAAGGTAAAGGATCTGTGTGATCACGAATTACACCCTCACTGGAATCCTCATCCAAAAAGGAAAGATCAGGATGTTCAGGAATAGATTCTTTGCAATAAACATCCTTATCAGCTTTGAGAATAGCAATTCTACTCAGATTCCAAACTTTATTGTTAGATAATCTCACAGAGTTTTTCAATACCTCCAAAACTTCAAAAGGACCCATAAATGAACTTTCACCTTTCTTGACCTTCCATGGTTTTTTGACTTTCACCATCATACCAACTTCCACTTTCGGATCCTTTTTAGAACCACATTTCTCATCAAAATACTTTTTATTAGAGCAATGAGTGCGAATAAGGTTTTCCTTAACCATACTGAGATCCACACTTGAAGAAGTGGATTTCACCAACCATGAGGGATTCACCTTTGTCCTAGGGATTCTTCCCCTCATGATCTCAAAAGGAGAATACCCAGTCATTGAATTCATGGTTGTCCTGTACATCCACACTTTCTTAAAAATATCAACTTCCCATTTTTTGTCATCACTACTAGTAAACTGTATAGCTCCCTTCAGAACCCTATTGAACCTCTCTATAACTCCATTTCCACCAGGATTATATAAAGATGTAGTGGAATGGGCAATCCCAAGCCTTGAAAAATAATCATTGGCTTTCTTTGAATTGAATTGTACACCATTGTCAGATATAATTCTTACCGGTAGACCTTCTTCAATAAAAACTTTATCTAGAAAACACAGAACAGAATCAGTATCTATCTTTTTGACAATTTTGATAATTGGCCATTTAGAAAAAACATCAATGGCTGCAATGACATACTTGGATTCGCAACCAATAGGACCCATGATGTCTATGGCAATGGTTTCCCAAGGATTATTTGGAATAGTATGTGCACCCATATTGGGTTTTAGAGTAACTAAAGACTTATCTGAGTTGGCACATACCACACAGTTTCTAACCAACCGTTCAATAAACATATCCATCCCTGGCCACCAAAATAAATGCTTAACTTGTTGCTTGGTTCTAACCATGCCACTATGACCTTCATGACCCTGCAGAACTATAATTTTCCTCACACCCTCTGGTGGAACAATACGTTCACCCCTTTTTATGATGTTCTCACAGCATGAAAGTTCTGATCTCACTTCCCAAAAGCTTTTCAATTCTGTATTCAAACACTTTTTGTCTGGCCAAGTACCAGTGATATAGCTGGCAAAATTTTTTAAAATTTCATCCTCCTCAAATTTCTCCCTCCACAGAGTTTGATCAATTGAAATGGGACCCTCATCATGAATCATGGCAATTTGGAAATTGTCCCATTCATTGTGCAAGTCCTCCTGAATTGGTAAAGGCATCCTAGATAAAAAATCAGCAGAAACATTTTCTCTGCCAGGTAAATATTGTATATTATAAATAAAGTCCTGTAAACGCATAGACATGCGTGCAATACGGGCTGACGCTCTCAACATGCCCTCTGTAGTGAGAAGTCGTACCAGAGGTTTGTGATCACTCCTCAGCGTACACTCCTTACCCCAGACAAACACTCTGAAATGTTCCAAAGCCCAAATGCACGCTAACGTCTCTCTTTCTATTGTGGAATACTTTTCCTCAGCAGGGGTAAGAGCCCTGGAAGCATGCGCAATAATAACTTCTTTACCCTCCTTATTCTTTTGAGTAAACACAGCACCCAGTCATTTTGCGCTAGCATCAGTAGTAATAATGTTTTCCAGAGAAGGGTCAAAGCAAGAGAGCGCACTTGCTGAACATATAGCATTCTTCACATCACAGAACTCCTTCTCGCATTCACTTGTCCATTCAAAAACAACTCTATTTTTGATTAACTGCCTGATATTATATGTTCTGCACGAAAAATCAGGCACATACCTAGCGTAGAACTCAACTAACCCTAAAAAGGATCTTACATCGTCTTTAGATAGAGGATGAGGAGCTGACTTAATTGCTTCTAAAAGTGAAGGTTTCGGTTTGACTCCTTCTGCACACAGTTCATGACCTAAGTAATTTACAGAATGAACACCAAATTTACATTTCTCATGCTTAATGGTAAGGCCATGTACATTAAGTGCATTCAAAACTTCCTCCAAAGCAGTAATGTGCTTGTCCTTGTCATCATTGAATACCAATATGTCATCCTGAAAACAGATAGCATTTTTACAGTCTTTCAAAATGTCTTGCATAACCCTCTGAAAAATTGCTGCTGCGGACGCCAGACCAAAAGGCATCCTGTTGAATCTGAAGCACCCAAAGGTGTGATAAATGCAGTAAGGTCTTTGCTTTTCTCATTCAGCTCTATCTGATGGTAAGCAGCAGATAAATCGATGGTTGAGAAAATATTTGACCCCCCAACCACAGACATTTCAGAGATACGAGGAAGAGGGAATTGGTCTACAACAATATTATTGTTAAGATGGCGAAGGTCAATGCATAGTCTCACCTTGCCATTGGCCCGTCTAGCAACCACTATGGGCGAAACCCATTCAGATGATTCTATTCTATCTATTACGCCACCTTCTACCAAAGCATTTAATTCATTTTTAACTTCCTCTCTTACAGCCAAAGGGATATTTCGAGCTTTGTGTATTTTAGGACAAGCATTATCTTTTAAGCGAATTTCATGTTTAAAGTTAGTCAACTTTCCAATGCCTTTTGAAAAAACATTAGGGAATTTTTTTAACATCAATGAAGATATGCCATTTTGCTCATCAATCAACATCACTGGATTGGGGCTATTAGGGTCCAACACAATGTCAAGTTTACCAAAATCAAACCAGCTAAGAACTGAAGGACCCTTCTTAGAAACATATAATTTTGCAATACACTTTCTATTCTTAAACCTGAAAACTAAGGTTCTGAACCCTAAAATATATATCCTTCCACCTGAATATCCCTCAGGATTAATATCACTTTCTTCCAAATGACTACCTAGTCTTGGTACAAATAATTTCCTCCAGACCGATTCACATACTATAGAGTAAGGTGATCTAGAATCTGCATACATGTTGATCTTTACCCCTCCAATAACCATATCGCATAATGGCTTCTTCTTAATAGTCTGGTCATTTACATTTAAGACTATAGAATCTTTTATGTTCAAAACAAAGGAACAATTATTTGAATCATCTGTGAAATCTTCATCTTCACTATTTTCACTTAATTCAATACATTTGACTTTTTGGTTGACTTTACCCCTTCTGCATGCAGAAGTGAAATGTCCTTTTAAGCCACAAATGGAACATTTCTGTTTTAAACCAGGACAAGTTTTTTCATTTGCCAAATGTGATTTGCTGTTGCATCTAAAACATTTAAGATTACTTTTTGAATCTTCAGAATTTCCCTTGGAAGAAAATATTTGTTTCTTTTTAGAGAAATCCTTATTTTTACTGTCATACTTATGATTAATTTTTGCAACAACATTTTTACTGACTGGAGCATCCTTGCCTTTAACTTGTAATGCACTCCTACAGGAAAGTTCAGCTTTTCTAACTATGGACACTACAAAATCTAAGTTTTCATGACCATTAATCCATAGTCTTTCCTGTACGGTTTCATTACTAGAGTGCATAACTACCTGATCCCTGATAAGATCTTCTTGTAAATTTCCAAATTTACAATCTAAAGCTAAGGTTTTCAGAGACGAGACAAAGTTATCTACAGTTTCTTCACTTAACTGTTTTCTTTGAAAAAACTTAAATCTAGAAATTCCAATGCATACTTTGGAAGAGCAGTACTTATCAAAATCATATACAGCCTTATCAAACACATTCATGTCACCACTTGCTTGTGATGTAGGGAGTTGATTGAAGGCTTTTAATCCTTCAGGTCCCAGACAGTGTAAGAAAATACCTTTTTTTTCTGGAGCTTTCATTTTACCATTTGCATCTAATGTCTCAATATAATTTAAAAAATAAGCTTTCCATTCAATCCAAGGCATACAAGGAGAACTACCAGCTGACCAATAACTTTGTGGAGGAGAAAGAGTATAACCTTGGGCACACATAGTGATGAAAATAAGCAAATGGATAAATCAATTTACACTGAATATCAATAACAAGTGTGACATTAATAAAACAAAAATGAGAAAATAGCTGTAACAATGAGAAAAATAAAGTACTTGGTTGTTGAAGAAAAAAAAAACATAGTCAAACGATTCCAGAAGAATCAGAACGTTTTCCTGTGTTCATTTGAAGATTATCGTAGTTTCTCTGTATTTCAAATCCCCCTCCGCTTTCCTGCCTTTCAATTTCACTCCGATTATTTGGTTAGTTTCTCCGTTTTTAGGTCTCGCCTAGACGAAAGCAAAAGCGAAGCTTTTGCTGTCTATGCGAGACAACTTATGTTGCCGCTTTTCTGGGAATATTGTGGACATCAGACTGTGACGAGCCTGTCCTCCTGGAGATTGCAGCTCGTGAGCGCGCACGTCGCGTCGCCCTGCCTGCTATTCGCATTCACACAAAGGCTCCCGCACGCATGCGCACATACACACACACGCACTCCCCTTTAACAGACACACGCGCACAGACACACGCACGCACAGACACACTACAACAGACACACGCGCACACCCCACCCCCACTCACCCCTCCTCCTCCGCAACACACTCACCTGTTCTGGCGGACCGGGACTCGATCAGGAGCCCGAGGGCTCCTCGGACAGTGGCTTCTCTCTCGTCTCGCGCCGCGATGGGGGCGGGACTTCCGGTTGGGGCCGCGCTGCGATTGGCCGGCTGCCCAACCGCTTCCGGGTCGCCGCAGGCAGCGCGGCGGCCCGGCGGGAACTTGATGAAACTCCCTGGGCTGCGGTGGTGAATAGAAATTCAGCTGCGTGGCAGTGTCTATGGTGGTTTTGCGACTCCGCAAAGAATAGACTGCTGTAGAGCGATCTGGAGGACCTGGGCGTCAGAGAGCCCACAGACTTTCCTTTTGGTACCAGGAAGGAACCGAGACTCTGCAACAGTGCAAATGCCGAAGTCTGGTCGGTCTGTAATTGCAGGTACGGGGCTACAACTGCTTTAGCAGTGATCACTCGGTGCAGGACTGCAGCTACGAAAGTTGTGGCCGCTTGTTTTTAATCTAATGCACTTTTTTGATTGAATAATGGCTGTCTGTTGCACAATTCATGCCCTAACAAGCCTGTGCGTGCCTCCATGGAGTAGGCCGAAGAGCACTTTCGTTTTAACTCCTTGCAGGGGCAGGTTGTGACAAGCGATATCCACGCTTCTTTTTTGTAGCAAGGAATTGGTTCTTCCTGCAGATATGAATGCAAGCCTGGCAGCAAGACATCAACTCTCTCTCCCACCAACCCCCCACCGCAGCCCCCCTTGCTACATTTTGTCCGTCCACCCTCGTGCAGCAGTCCTTGGTGAGTTACTGGGATGTGCTGCACACGTGTATTTATCATTCATGAACAGTTGTGGCATCTGATCCTGAGAACAATGGGAGAGGGTCAGTCCGTGTAGAAGCAGAGGCACACACGTAGCTCAAAAGAACAATTGTTAGCCTGTCACATGCAACTAACTGTATATTATAATGTGTAATGCACATACCTTAAATGATAAAAATGTTTTGTTCAGCTGGGAAAGCTCAGTCGGTTAATGCTATCACTTCAGACTTCTCTTTGAATAGTAAGAGGGTCAGCCTTTTTTGTTTTTTTTGTTTTTGAATTTTATATAGCGCAAACTAGTTCTGCAGGACATGAGACTATGCCTGACATGGTGGGTTCACACTTTTGTATGCTCACAGGCTGGCAGTGTTGGGATAGAGCTTTCGTTTTAGCTCTCCAGAGGTAACATTGTGGGACCAGGTGCAAAATGTATTTTTAAGATAAGCTTGCAGTTTTGTCCTATCGCTGAAGGCTGGGAGGTTGGGGAAGTAGTGTCTGGGGCGTCCTTTAAACAAGCATTTGCAATGCAGTAGGTCTCCCTTTTGCGAGAGTTTAAGCTATTAGCATTGTAAATGACAATGCCTTTTGTTTTAAATACCAAAGCATAAATAAAAGGCATTGCCGTTTACAATGCCAATAGCTCAAACTCGCGTAAATGCGAGACCTATTGCATTGCAAATGCTTGTTTTAAACTGTAATAGGACGAAACCGATGCAAAGAAGCGAAGTCACCTCTTTTGTTTCACCAAACGTGGAGTAACCAATGAAAAGCAGCGTCTTAGCGTCTCCGTAAACATGCAGCAATCGCTTCCGCTTTAAATCTTCCCTCAATGCGTGTAAACGAAAGGATTCACCAGCGCACACGAAGACGCGCACTTCAACACGCAGAAGAAAAGGAAACAAATGAATTCTGCTCTTCGGATGGCTGTTCGTCGTTTCCTTAACAGGTACAGGAATCAATGACGATATGACATAGCTTTCCGAAGGTCTGACAGAAAATGAATAAAAATGCGTAAATTCGCATAAAATTGGACAGGAAGTGCTTCTTGGGAGGTTCACTGCTCCGTCCCTCGTCGCCAAATTGTAGAGTAAATATCCACAGGAAACTGATGAAATAGTAAGTTTATTCGTAAATAAAGAAGCACTCCCTGAGTACAACTCAAGTCTTCCAGAAGTTAGCAGTAACTGACTCCACATAACAGTTTCAGCATGGAATACATACACAACAAACTGTACAGGTCGCGAGTGATGCACAATCAAATAATAATACAACTCGAGACATATGTTTGAAGGAAAACACTGGCACAAGTCGGCACGAGTCCATGTGAAGGAATGCGCCAGTGTAAACTCGCGCCAAGCATGTACTCGCGCTGACTCGTGCGCTGACTCGTGCATAGTATACACAACAAGGACGCGCGTGGTCTGCGCTGGGCGAAGCCCGGGCCAAGGGCGGGCCCGTCTGAGCCCGTCTGAGCCCGTCCGAGACCAGACGGTGCCAGGCCGGGCCTACCCTCTAAGCCGGCTACCATTACAGGTCAGTCAAGTGTTGATGTTTTGGCTGGCCTTAGAGAAAGGCGTAATTATATAGGGTGGTTGAATGGCTCAAATTGACATCTTACTGACTCCCTCATCAATAGAGGAAGGAAGAGAGAATGACTTTACGCGAGGGGAAAGGGAAAGCAGCACCGCCCTCTGGTAGCATAGTGGGGACTCTGGATCAGTTTCTTATCAGAACCAGTTCTGTTCTCACTCATGAGATAGAACTGACAGAGCACCGTTTATCCATGGACAGCTATTGCTAGTGCACGCTCCCTGGATTGTGTCAGGGTTATAGATGCCGATCCCCTTGTCAAAGGAACTGATCTCGGATTTTCCTTGAGCAACTCGCTGGAAATATCAGGCGGACGGGAATACAAAACTCTTCACCATCTGTTGAATCTGTTGAGGTGATTCAAAGTACCCCTCCCACACGCATTGCAACAAGATCAGCCCCCCATGGTAAAGTTATTCCCCCAGCTGCAACTTCAGATCCTTCGCAAATAAGAAGCGGGGAGGGGGCCCACAGAGATAGAAACCGGCAAAAATTAAAAGGACTAATAAGAATGGTGGAATTGTATTATTACCACCCCTAGTAACGGGGGATCCGCAGGCAAGCGCACCAAGTTTACCTTGTGACTTAAATTTAAATGTGTTTGGTGATTCCTCTGCAAAACATAATGATTTTAAATGTGTTGGGCGATTCCTCTGCAAAACATAATGATGCTATGTGGTCCAGATTGGAACTATTAATTACAACATCTTTCTCCCCATTTCTGCATAGGTTGTCTAAAATAGAGGAAAGGCTAACTGCTTTTGAATCCAATGTTATGCAGAATTTTGGCAATCTGGGGGGTTTACTAGTACCAAGTAAAAGTGTAAGGGCCAGTAGAATTGATGACCCTGGTAAAGTGGTATCTGGTAACCCCCCTCTGTCTAATCCGCCTGCAGAAAGGCAAATACCTTTAACATCAAAGGTGCAGAGCAGGAATGTGGATGTTGTGGGCATAAATGATGTTGATACAGCATATGTGGGCAATGATGTGAGTGACCGAGGGATTAACTCTGGTGGACTCACTCAAACCAGCTCTGGTGTCCAGGGAGGGAAAATATGCGGATCACGTGCGAGGCCTAGGGGTGATGAATTATCTAGTTTGACATTGGGGCCTCTGCATCAAGAATCGTAAGAGACGCCTAGGGGAATGGTGCGTGATTTAGATTTAGGGGGCCCCCAGGTCTTACACCTTCCCTCAGCTGCTGCGCCATTGGTAGTGGTCCTCCGCAATGTTCCAGTCTTACAGGAGGGCCAGATAGAAACCACTGATCAACTGATGGCAAAAACCATGCATTGGTTTTCCACTCACCTGAAGAATGTTGGGGTGTGGGAGTTGGACATCTGTAATCAGATGATCATGGCTAGGCGCTGTACCTGGATTGGATACTCCAGGAAGGAAGGAAAAGGTGACTGTATTGTTGCAAATTTTATTAATGAGCAAGTGGTGGGAGTTTTGCTGAAATGTTTAGGGAGTACAAATTTAGAGCTTAGCCCGAGAAAAATTTGTCTCTTGCCACTGTTTTTTTTATAGACCCCACACTACCCAGAATGGATGGTGGACATCTAGGGCATCAAACAGAACAGTATTCCAGGGATTCACCCAGAGACTACTACTTTTAAATCTAGTTAATAGATTTGCTCAACTGTCTGATCTAGGCAATTGCGATTGACTACACCCTCCAACTCCCACCTTGCTGGAAAATCTAATCACTCAGTCTTCCCCACCTTCTGTGTCCAACTCGTTTGTCAAGCTGGATTTATATAAGGATGTAGGGAGGACTATGAGTCAGAATAAAGAAGGTAGTGAGGCTAGTATTGTTGGACGAAAGATAGGGCTTACCGCAGAATCTGATGTATACCGCTTGTGCCAACCGCAGTATGAAAGTCTGAATATAATGACATGGAATGTAGCAGGGGTAAGGAATAAATCGCAGGACGTAAACTGGTTAAAAAGTATTGAATATTGTGATATGGTTTTAATACAGAAGACATGGCTTACTGAGGAGTTTATTGTAAATGGGTTTAAGACGATCATAACAAATGTTACCCCTTCTAAGTCGGGCAGGGCTAGTGGTGGTTTAGCAGTACTTATTTCATTGTCCTCCAGACTGACTTTAAAAAAAAACGTATATAAAGGCGCCACATTTCCAGTTTTTATATTTTTCGGTAGAAGGATTGCAGGATATTATAGTTATAAACTTTTATAATAACATTTTAAATACTTCCAGACATGAGGTCATTATAACTTTGGATAAAGAGCTGATGTACTTTATGAAAATTGTAGGTCAGGACTGCTCCCTGATTTGGACGGGAGACTGTAATATAGAATCTTGTAACCTTATAGCTGGAAATCAATGTGGTTACGAAGAGGAATTAGGTAGCGCCACAGTTCATTTCCCTCATAGCAACTATGGTGAAAATATTAATTTCTTCATGTCCAAATATAATCTAGAAATTGCAGAGAAGTTTTTAAAAGGGAGTGGACGTGAGGACAGAGGCAATATCTATACCTTCGAATGAGTAAGATCGTCCTCATGTATTGACCACTTCATTATCTCAACAAATCTTAGGCCCATTGTATCTGAATGTTTTGTCTCCCCAAGTCTATTGATTGATCACCACCCTGTGTTAATAATTTTGAGAACTTCCATTAAAAAACAGCCTCAATTAGATATCCAGGAAGTGAATATAAAAGCACAGGGGGAGAATGGAATTTCAATCAAATGGGCAGGCGTAGATCCAGTAGTTTTCACAAATAAAATCCTTCTAAAAATCAATGGTCATATTAGAACCTGCCTAGATGAATCTACAAACAGTATGGATATAGTAGAGGCCTTTCAAGGTATTTCGACTGTAATTTCTGAAAACTTGCAAAGGAATAGTAAGACAATTGCATCATATTCACCAAGATGGTTCGAAATAGAGAACTAAATGTTCTAGATTAAATAGAGAACTAAAGTCTGCATTAAAAAATATCCCACGCAATAGGGAGAAGATAAGCATACTACGGAAATTGTATAAAGAAGCCCTCATACAGAGGAAATCAGAGATTAGGGACAAAGTTATGTTATGTTATGTTATGTTATGCGTTTTTATTTGGCGCACAGATGCTCCAGCTAAGGAGCGTCCTGGCGCCCAACAAGGCAGCAGCACAACACAACGAAACAATAATCAGACAGTGTTAAAAACTAAGGGAATAAAAAAGTTTTCACCGCACGGCGAAAGGAGAGCAGATCCCTCTCAGCACGAATCGCCGGGGGCAGGGAGTTCCACAGGACCGCCGCGCGAACTTGAAACGAACGCCCTCCTGCCCTACTCCGCTTAAAGCGTGGCACAACAGCCAGTTCTAAGTCCGCAGATCTTAAGGCTTGGGCTGGGGTGTAATGGGCTAGAAGAGCCATAAGAATCGTTGCTGGGGACCCCTTCAGGATCCTGTAGGCGACACGGAGGACCTTAAACTGGATCCGCTGGGCCACCGGGAGCCAGTGCAGTGAACGCAAAGTGCTCGAGGTAGGGCAGAATCTTGGTAAGCCTACCACCGATCTTGCTGCGGCGTTCTGGATCCGTTGTAAACGCCCAATCTCTGCCTGATTCAGGCCAACCAGTAGGGAACTCGCATAATCCAGCCTAGAGATGACAGTGGCTTGGATCATGAGCTGCCTAGTGGGGGCATCAAAGAACTTAAGCACTGGACGAAGCCCGCGCAGGATACCAAAGCAACAGGCCGCCGTACGTTTGGTATGACACACAAACGTAAGGGTAGGGTCCAGCCAGACCCCGAGGTTCTTAAGCTCGGCAACTGGGATGGGAGCAGGACCCAGGTCCCCTGGCCACCATCTCTCTCCCCAAAGTTCTGGTCGTTTGCCAAAAACCATGACCTTGGTCTTACTAGCGTTCAGCTGGAGACAGTTGGACGTCATCCAGCTGGCGACCGCCCGCAGTCCATGTTGAAACCTGGGGGCATCGACTTCGGCATCCCCGCTGATCGTCACCGCTAGCTGGGTGTCATCAGCGTATGACACCATCGTCATACCCCATTGCCTGACAACCTCAGCCAGCGGCCTTACGTAAAGATTGAACAACGTAGGACTCAGCGAGGAGCCTTGGGGGACCCCCAGGTTCAACGGATGGAATTTGGACTGGTAAGGTGGGACGGTCACGCTAAAGGCCCGATTGGCTAAAAACGACCGGAACCACTGAAGAGCAATGCCGGTGACACCAGCCTCCTCTAGGCGACGCAGAAGGATCGGGTGCGAGACGGTGTCAAAGGCAGCGCTCAGGTCTAATAGCACCAGCGCTGCCGTTAGTCCCGCGTCAAGCACGGAGCAAAGATGCTCCACCATATAGAGCAGAGCCGTCTCCGTGCTATGACCGGCCCTAAACCCATTCTGCGTCGCATCGAGGATATCTGCATGGCGAAGATGTTCCGAGAGGACTGCGTTGACATGTGCCTCAGTCACCTTGGCCGGCCACGGCAAGAGTGAAATTGGCCGATAGCTCTCAGGCTTGCTACCGTCCAGGCTAGGTTTCTTGAGGATGGGACGAACCATGGCTCGCTTCCACTTCAGTGGGACATCGCCTGATGTGAGTGACGAGTTGATCAGAGAACATAGCGGCGAGATATCATGTACCGCTAGGTCTTTGAACACAGCTGGGCAAAGCGGATCCTCTGGGGACCCAGACTTCACTTGACGAGCCAATATGTCGAGACTATCAGGTGTTAAGATAGGAAAGGAATGCAACCCCTCAGATGATAACGGCTTAAAAGGTGGATTAGCCGAGGGAGTGGCCGACGGAAAGGCCCGATAAATGGCATTAACCTTTTCCAGAAAGAACTCTGCCAATTTTTCACAGTGCTCCACAGAGCTCTGGTATGTCGTAGTTGCCTTTTTGGCAGTGAGGTCTTTCAGCACCTTGAAAATAGCCTTAGACGGGTTCGAACTAGTCCTAAATTGTGCAGCATAGAAGGCGGCACGAGTTCTGCACACTGCCCGGTGATACAGTTTCACCGTAGACAGGTAGAGAACTTTTTTCATGCTGTTATAAGATTTGCGCCAGGCCCGCTCTGCACGCCTACAAGAAACCTTCAGGGCCCGCAGCGAGTCATCGTACCAAGGGCTGGCTTTGCCGGTTCCAGTTTTACAGCATACCATGGGAATAAGTGTGTCTAAAGCCCTAGATACCCAATTACAGAACCTGTCATAGACCTGATCAACCGACCCAGTGATGTCAAATGAGTCGGCCGATAGGAGGTGGAAAAAATCGTCCAGCTTAAGTTTATTCCAACATCGTCTTGGAATAGAACACACCACTGTCTTAGGTTGTATAGCCGGTGTAGGGCAATGGATCTGTATCAAATAATGATCAGTCCATGCTAGAGGTGTGTAGCTGGAAATGCAGGCTTCCGTAAGATTGGTGAAAAACGAATCGAGGGTATGACCCTCTGAATGGGTGGGCTGTGCAACCAGCTGAATCAGCTGGAGCGCCTCAAGATCGGCCATAAAACTGGACACCGTGGGGCTGGCTAAGTTGTCAAAGTGCAGATTTAAATCTCCAATGATGGAGAAATTGGAGCACCCCGATGCCAGTTCACTAATGGCGTCAGGTAGCGCCGCTCTAAAAGCCACTTCACTCCCTGGGGGCCGATAAATCAGTAGCCCCGACAGGGTGAAATTAGGTGTAATAGCTACCTTAAACATTGCACTTTCGCAACCCGGGATTTTTTGACCATGCCACGTACATGAATAGCAGGACTTAACAGCAAGGGCTATTCCTCCGCCTCTAGAAGCTCGGTTCAAAGTGAATACCGAGTATTCCGGCGGCAAGGCCAGATTGACAACGGCCGTGTCGGCATCCTGCAACCAAGTCTCCGTCAGGCAAAATAAGTCAGGAGAGTCATTACCTAGCAGGTCGAAAATATCTAGATGATGCCTGACAAGCGACCTAGCGTTTAGGTTCCAGATGCTGATAAGAGGCTGTGGGCTGATGGCCACAGTGATATCATCCCTACAGTCCCTACTTACGGGGGCTGAAAGTGTGAGACATCCGCATCCACACGTAAAAGGGCCGCATAAGGGATCCACACGAGGCGCAGTGCAAGTCACCCCTGACCGGTTGATGGCAACCAGACTGTCTCTGGTATAACACAGCATGATAAACAGGAGGACGGCCAGGAGCGGAGTCAGAGTCCAGCCACGTCCAGCGCGTCCTGTCGCGGACGGGCGCAGACGGGCAGGACTCTGGCACGACTCCGGCCACGCGAGGACGCGCCCGCTCCGCGATCCCGCTACGCTGGGGGGGAGCATTAAGTAGGCGTCCCCTCTCTGGCTCATGCGCAGTCAAGCGCTGGCGGAAGGAAGCTGCTCTGCCCCTCTCAAAGATGGCGCCCACCCCAGGAACCAAGCCCGCCAAGCGGCGGTGAGGGACACGATTTACTGTGCAGGTGAGGGGGAATTTTAAAAAGCCCAACAGTCTGCTAACCGCTAATGCGCAGCACAAATCAAACACCAAATGCAAATTTTTAAAAGCGGTAAACATGCCACGCGCTCCTGCAGCAAAGCGCTCCGCTACCTTGTCTGATGGAAAGAGCCAGGGCTCGCCTTAAGTAGGCGTCCCCTCTCTGGCTCATGCGCAGTCAAGCGCTGGCGGAAGGAAGCTGCTCTGCCCCTCTCAAAGATGGCGCCCACCCCAGGAACCAAGCCCGCCAAGCGGCGGTGAGGGACACGATTTACTGTGCAGATGATGGGGAATTTTAAAAAGCCCAACAGTCTGCTAACCGCTAACGCGCAGCACAAATCAAACACCAAATGCAAATTTTTAAAAGCGGTAAACACGCCACGCGCTCCTGCAGCAAAGCGCTCCGCTACCTTGTCTGATGGAAAGAGCCGGGGCTCGCCTTAAGTAGGCGTCCCCTCTCTGGCTCATGCGCAGTCAAGCGCTGGCGGAAGGAAGCTGCTCTGCCCCTCTCAAAGATGGCGCCCACCCCAGGAACCAAGCCCGCCAAGCGGCGTGAGAGACACGATTTACTGTGCAGGTGAGGGGGAATTTTAAAAAGCCCAACAGTCTGCTAACCGCTAAAGCGCAGCACAAATCAAACACCAAATGCAAATTTTTAAAAGCGGTAATCACGCCACGCGCTCCTGCAGCAAAGCGCTCCGCTACCTTGTCTGATGGAAAGAGCCGGGGCTCGCCTTAAGTAGGCGTCCCCTCTCTGGCTCATGCGCAGTCAAGCGCTGGCGGAAGGAAGCTGCTCTGCCCCTCTCAAAGATGGCGCCCACCCCAGGAACCAAGCCCGCCAAGCGGCGGTGAGGGACACGATTTACTGTGCAGGTGAGGGGGAATTTTGAAAAGCCCAACAGTCTGCTAACCGCTAACGCGCAGCACAAATCAAACACCAAATGCAAATTTTTAAAAGCGGTAAACACGCCACGCGCTCCTGCAGCAAAGCGCTCCGCTACCTTGTCTGAAGGAAAGAGCCGGGGCTCGCCTTAAGTAGGCGTCCCCTCTCTGGCTCATGCGCAGTCAAGCGCTGGCGGAAGGAAGCTGCTCTGCCCCTCTCAAAGATGGCGCCCACCCCAGGAACCAAGCCCGCCAAGCGGCGGTGAGGGACACGATTTACTGTGCAGGTGAGGGGGAATTTTAAAAAGCCCAACAGTCTGCTAACCGCTAACGCGCAGCACAAATCAAACACCAAATGCAAATTTTTAAAAGCGGTAAACACGCCACGCGCTCCTGCAGCAAAGCGCTCCGCTACCTTGTCTGATGGAAAGAGCCGGGGCTCGCCTTAAGTAGGCGTCCCCTCTCTGGCTCATGCGCAGTCAAGCACTGGCGGAAGGAAGCTGCTCTGCCCCTCTCAAAGATGGCGCCCACCCCAGGAACCAAGCCCGCCAAGCGGCGGTGAGGGACACGATTTACTGTGCAGATGATGGGGAATTTTAAAAAGCCCAACAGTCTGCTAACCGCTAACGCGCAGCACAAATCAAACACCAAATGCAAATTTTTAAAAGCGGTAAACACGCCACGCGCTCCTGCAGCAAAGCGCTCCGCTACCTTGTCTGATGGAAAGAGCCGGGGCTCGCCTTAAGTAGGCGTCCCCTCTCTGGCTCATGCGCAGTCAAGCGCTGGCGGAAGGAAGCTGCTCTGCCCCTCTCAAAGACGGCGCCCACCCCAGGAACCAAGTCCGCCAAGCGGCGGTGAGAGACACGATTTACTGTGCAGGTGAGGGGGAATTTTAAAAAGCCCAACAGTCTGCTAACCGCTAAAGCGCAGCACAAATCAAACACCAAATGCAAATTTTTAAAAGCGGTAAACACGCCACGCGCTCCTGCAGCAAAGCGCTCCGCTACCTTGTCTGATGGAAAGAGCCGGGGCTCGCCTTAAGTAGGCGTCCCCTCTCTGGCTCATGCGCAGTCAAGCGCTGGCGGAAGGAAGCTGCTCTGCCCCTCTCAAAGATGGCGCCCACCCCAGGAACCAAGCCCGCCAAGCGGCGGTGAGGGACACGATTTACTGTGCAGGTGAGGGGGAAATTTAAAAAGCCCAACAGTCTGCTAACCGCTAACGCGCAGCACAAATCAAACACCAAATGCAAATTTTTAAAAGCGGTAATCACGCCACGCGCTCCTGCAGCAAAGCGCTCCGCTACCTTGTCTGATGGAAAGAGCCAGGGCTCGCCTTAAGTAGGCGTCCCCTCTCTGGCTCATGCGCAGTCAAGCGCTGGCGGAAGGAAGCTGCTCTGCCCCTCTCAAAGATGGCGCCCACCCCAGGAACCAAGCCCGCCAAGCGGCGGTGAGGGACACGATTTACTCTGCAGGTGAGGGGGAATTTTGAAAAGCCCAACAGTCTGCTAACCGCTAACGCGCAGCACAAATCAAACACCAAATGCAAATTTTTAAAAGCGGTAAACACGCCACGCGCTCCTGCAGCATAGCGCTCCGCTACCTTGTCTGATGGAAAGAGCCGGGGCTCGCCTTAAGTAGGCGTCCCCTCTCTGGCTCATGCGCAGTCAAGCGCTGGCGGAAGGAAGCTGCTCTGCCCCTCTCAAAGATGGCGCCCACCCCAGGAACCAAGCCCGCCAAGCGGCGGTGAGGGACACGATTTACTGTGCCGGTGAGGGGGAATTTTAAAAAGCCCAACAGTCTGCTAACCGCTAACGCGCAGCACAAATCAAAAACCAAATGCAAATTTTTAAAAGCGGTAAACACGCCACGCGCTCCTGTAGCAAAGCGCTCCGCTACCTTGTCTGATGGAAAGAGCCGGGGCTCGCCTTAAGTAGGCGTCCCCTCTCTGGCTCATGCGCAGTCAAGCGCTGGCGGAAGGAAGCTGCTCTGCCCCTCTCAAAGATGGCGCCCACCCCAGGAACCAAGCCCGCCAAGCGGCGGTGAGGGACACGATTTACTGTGCAGGTGAGGGGGAAATTTAAAAAGCCCAACAGTCTGCTAACCGCTAACGCGCAGCACACATCAAACACCAAAAACAAAGCGTAGGAGAATTTGATTAAAGCTCCTGACCTTAACGATTCAGTTTTATTTTGGAAAACTCTTGATCATCCCTTTTTCAAAGATGCCCAATCTGTAGAGATTGACACGGTAGTGACCCCTACGGAATTGTTAACCCATTTCGAGGCAATTTTTAACGGATCCAACCAGGGTATCTTAAATTCTGGGGATAATAGTGTGATAACCTTAAAGAAAACTAAAGTAGGGTGCATAAGTCAAGATGAAATTAGTACAGCCCTTAAGAACAGTGCCAGTGGCAAGGCGGCAGGCCCCGACGGGTCCCAATCGACGTTTTTAAATATAATATGGATTTTGGGTACCCGTTTTGTATAAATTTTTCAATGCAAAAATTAACGGGGTGATACCAGCCACATGGGCGGAAAGCTTAATAGTCCCCATTTTTAAAAAGGGGGATAGAAGTAGTGCCAGTTGCTATCGCCCAATATCTTTGCTTGTCTCAACTTCGAAAGTCATGGACCGAATATTGCTGGCCAGGCTAGAGAAATGGGTAACTGAAAATAATATTTTATCGGTAGCTCAGTATGGCTTCAGACGTGGCGTTGGGATAGTTGAGCAGTGTCTGAATCTAGAACTAATAATAGGTAAATACACCTTTGCAAGGGAGGGCTCCCTCCACCTCTGCTTTGTAGATCTGTCAAGTGCATTTGACTTGGTGAATCACTCAAAGCTATGGGAGACACTGAGAGGGTTGGGTGCCCCGGAGGACATTGTTGGTTTTTTATCTCAGATTTATGCTCAACTATCGGCAAAGATACGTTATGGAATACATGGGGAATGCACGAAGCACTTTAAAATCACTTGCGGAATAAGACAGGGGTGTACTCTTGCCCCTCTTTTGTTTTCACTTTATATAAATGGTTTTGACATCCTGTTACAGAACTTAGGGGTCGACGTGTCAATGATTGGTAACCGGGCCACACCCCTATTACTTTACGCCGATGATGCTGTTCTAATTTCTAGAACAGCAAACGGCTTACAGACCCTGATGGATAATTTTACTAGTTTTATGACGGAAAAACACCTAAAAACCAATCTAAGTAAGACTCTGGGTATGTCATGTGGTAAAGGAAACATCAAAACAAAATACATTTTCATTGACAGGGCATTAATAAAGAGAACACTCACCTTTTCCTACTTAGGGGTTCTTTTTAATAGTAGGGGTACGTGGAACACACATGTGACTCTATGCAAGCTAAAATTTGTGAAAATAGTGGAAGCCATTTTTAGATTCTCCCAAATTATCGGTAATAAACCAGCTCGGGAGATTCTTAAACTATATGGAGCAAAGTGCATCACAGGGACTTGCTACGGGGGGCCCTATGGGGCCAGACGGATACTATGCCATTACAAGTCCTTGAAAACAACTTTTTAAGACGCTTGATAGCTGTTTCTGTTGCTACCCCTCCGACCATCTTGCATAGAGAACTGGAACACCGTATATACACGACTCGATTAGTATGGCCGCTTTAAATCTATGGCATCGGGTTTGGACTAGGGAAGAAACTTATTTTACGAGAGATATTATTTAAGATTGTTTGTCCCAAGACCGATGTAAGAAAATACCATGATTAAGTTACATTACCAGTCTTTTAGAAGAATGCAATCTAAGTGTGAATGATATTCGACCAGAAGATGTACAATATATTAGTAAGGTTGAATTAAAAAGGAGTTTGCTAAGCGCAAGGGAAGCCCTAAGAGATGAGGTTTCAAGCTCTAAGAAAACTGTTATATCTTATCTCGAGGGACCCATCGCTACAGGCTTACAACCATACCTCGTCTTCGTAACGAATGCGCAACATAGATTCTACCTAACCAGACTGAGCACATTACATTACATTATTTATTTGCCTTCCCCAAAAGGGGCAAGTGGTGCTCAAAACTCCCAAATTGTCCGTGTGACGGCAGGTCCAAACAAAGTACCCTTCACTTTTTACTTTTTTGTAAATTTTATATAGATATTAGGAAAATGTACCTCCGTCCAATTTTTAAAGTCAATAGCCTGTTCTCCTATAAAACTGCTTTTAATTATTTAAGGAACATGGACAAAATTTCAGTCTGTAATGGAGTGATTTGTTACATAAAGTTGGCAATGAAACAAACGATCAATTTAAATAACTTAGAAAAATTAAGTTATGAATTAATGTAAGCATATCTGTATTATGATCCCGCATATTTTTTTTAAATCATGATAAGATGTGTTTTTTTAGTATAATGTTTGGATAAATTCTTTTTCTTGATTATAAATTAATTTTATTGTATTTCATAGTATGCTTTTATGGACATTTTTGCATGATCCGAATAAAGCTTGTTTTGATTTGATTTGATTGATTTGATCCTCATTAGCAAATTACTAGATAAGATAAGAAAAAATACCAACTAAAATAAAAAGATTACTACATGCAAATCTACCTCGTGAGATCCCTTCTACCAACAAAGAGATGCTATACAAATGCAGACTATATCACAGGCACATTTTAAACCACCAGACCTAATAATATGTAGTGACAGAAAACTCCTCATAAATAAGACTATCAGAGTTGAACAAGTGGACTTGTGAAGTTCGAATGAATAACTAAATAAAGAGTCAGATTCATGTTGTGATTCTTTATCCAAGAAATATAATTACATCTAGATTACTGTGTTATGGACCACTGTCAGACCATTGGCATACAAATGTGTAAAATAGCAGATATTTAAGCATGAGACTTTGTCTATATCTGGATACTCCTCTTCTGTGCTATGTCAATGAGCTATATTTATATATGCCTGCACAGTGGTGTAAAGAGACTTGAGGTTGCCCCCAGAAATATACATGGAGGGTCCCCCTTAACAGACCCAGTCAGGAGCTTTCAGGCTATGGCCCTGCTGCCTGTGAATGGTGGAGCTGAGTCTAATGCTATGCCACTGTGCCTACACATCAAGATGTGTATTTAGAATATGGAAAATGGATTAGTATGTAACTGAGGCACATTGTGCTTGTGCATAATTAGTGGTATAACTAAAAATGGGTAAACATGAGGTTGTTGGCAGAATACTGCACAAAGAACAAACAGCATAACCACTTATGCTAGAGCATATCATAACATTAAAAGTGGTGCCAGTAGTGCAAATGACCCAATTTTCAACTAGAGAAAAGAGCTACACAATACAAGATGCAAAAAACAGCTGAAAACCAGATGCTGATTGTATCAAGTAATAGAACATTGATGACTTTGGAACAATATAAGATATAGGTTCAGACAACACTACATCAATGAATGTGTTGGTCCCTTGTGTAAACAGAAGCTTCAAGGTTACCCTAATTCTCCTATCAGGTTTGATCCTGAGAGGGATTTTCCCAATATAGTTGCCCCCATGTCTTCTGTACCCCCCAGAAGAATTATTTAGCTCCTCTGGACATCTAGATATGGCACTGAAACCATTAAAAGGAAAGATAATTAATGCATGTGTTGACTCTCTAAGTAATAATTTAGGAGGGTTGTTAGGCGCAAACAGGTCTATCTAAGTCTCTCATTGACGTAGTTCAAGGCTATAAACAAAACTGCACATGACAAAATTCTACAATTATTAACCATGTGGGTTTATTCAAAATATAGCTCCATTGCAGAGAATACACACATATTTAGTATAGCAGGGTACATTAACAGGTCTCAGAGCAAAAAATGTTGTTGCAAAAGTTCTGACATCACCAAATACCACCATCTATTATTGTGTTTCAGGAGAAGAAGGCACACACATTTCATGACATCACGAGGAAGGGTTTGAATAGAAAAGTTCCAATTATTACAACCAATCTATTAGTTTGCTCAAGCTATACATAATTAATTAGGGATATAATCTCATGCTTATGAAATGCAGGAATACAATGGTTTGTTCAACTACCAGCAGAACTCGGCTAAGAGTTTGACAGTCTTACAATAAAACATTCTCCCCCCTTCCCACTGGAGAGCAGAACAGATGAGACATTTTTTATGCAGAGACTGTGGCTGAGGCGGTATTTTCATTGAATATCTGAAAGAGAGATACCCACATGCATTTGGTAAGCTTGTATACCCAAAATATACGTACACTTTTCTGTAGCATTTCATGAATCATTGGCAGTGCAGCATAGTGTGACCTAGTTATGCTAACTGAAGCATGCATTAATGAATCATTATTTTTTAGCAATTAAAGCTAGCTAATTCATGCATTACATTTCTAAAGGCACCTTTGACAGTCAATGACTGTCATCTTCTCCTCAAGTTAATGATCTGAACCCGAAGGATAGACACTTTGTGATATTTGTATATTCTAGAGTTGAAAATGAATGAAATATGATTGTATAATTTTAAATCTATTGTGCAGTTGTAAATGTACAGTAGTACATCATAGGTACATGAGAAAACATATTTTACTGTCTCAAAAATATGCTAATTGAATCATGCCTACCTTATTGATTATTTTCTAGAAAATTAAAATAAGCTAACAATTCCCCCTCTAATAATAACTATGGTAATTATCACCCAACTCCACTACAACAGTTCTTGCATTATTCTTGGTTTTGTCAAATCCTTCTTCAAGGCCTTCAGGTCAACATACATTTTGGCTTTCATCTCTTTGAGTGCGATTTCTTCTTTATGCAGCTGTCTCTTTGACTTCTTTTTCTTGCCTTTGCAATTACAACTTAACACCCAAATGCAAATTGCTTTTGAAAGCTTGAATGTTAGGGCGAAAATCATTATAATTAGAACTATTACTATTAGTACAATGATTATTTTTATTAGTATACATTTTTCAACATCACCAATCCATGAAAACATTTTCTCCCTAATTCCAGGTTCTCTCACTAAATGACTCTCTCTCACAATAATAGGTATGTTATCAATATATTTGTTAATGCTTTCAATGTTGTCTGAGACATAAGTGTAGCACTGACTCCCTACTATATGAAAGACACCTCTTTCTTTTGTCAAAAGTATCTATAAAGTAAGGTAATTGTGGATAACAATAGATCTTATCACAAGCATAACTTCATTAAACATAGTTAAAGCACCCGCTGTGTTACTTGCCAAACGCTCCACTAAAGTAGACAATTTTCTAATCTTTGCTTCATTTAAAGCTATTCCTATAAGAGGAATCAAAACACCACTCAAATCTATCTCTTCTTACCTTGAAACATCTTATTTCACCGTTCGATTATGCACTTCGCTCACTTCACTCAAACGGCTCACATAGTAACCACAAAAGCTAAATAACAAAAGCTGTAAAACTTGCGGAAGTGTAATATAAGAAATATTATTGCAAATATATTAAATGTCTTTAAACATAGTGTTAATACTCCCTATAATATAAGACCTATCTAACGCAAAATTATAAGCACATGCACTTTTCCAAACTACGTTCGGCCCATCACAGAGTCCCATTCACATCAAATACACACTCCTTTCTTGCCCGTTCCAAATTCTTAGACTAGGGTATATTTGTGACCTGTCAATCTCCATCTCTTCTTTTGATTCAAACCTCTTCTTCCTGAACCTTTTGGCAACTTTTTGGTCAATCCTGTCTTGTTTTAATCTCTTATAAAAGTCCTGCTCAATTTCAGTCAATATGCATACACAATGCATGTTAAAAACGTTCAATGTTAATAAGGTGAAGCTTAAAAACAGTACTAAAAGTTCAGATTTCTCAAGATATCTAATATTTGATAAACAATAAAGGGACATAACTCTCTTCTAAATACTTTTTGCTGCATCAGTAAAGGGTATTTCACTGAACAGGACAATGGATAAGATAATGTCAATTGAATATCAGTCACATTTCATGAAGCAGAAGTAGGCAAATGAGTAAAAGCATAACAATCAGACAAATTCATTATGTCCTTCTAAGTTTTTATCTATAGGCACATTTTCTCACAACTCTTCACTATGACTATCTTTATGATCTAACCTATGATATTTAGTATCCGTATCATAACATGACATTGAACTATTATTTTGGATAGAAATAAATATAGCACAAAGCAAAAGAAGCGTCAACACATCAATTGATGTGGTCAAACTAGAAATCATAAAAATATTTGGAAAAAACTAAGCAGTCTTTTTTTCTTGAAGGCATCTTCTCAAGTTTTTGTTTTCATCATAAACCCTACCATCTTGAGTGACCAGACTATACTTATTAACCTTCACAACCTTCAACGCGTGATCAAACTTGAAAGCATTGATCCAACGGTCCACCAACAACGGATATTCCACTACCATATACTCACCATATACTCACCTGGGCGCCATGAAACCGTCCCGGTATAAGCGCGCTTAATAAATATGTTAAAATTCAAAATTCAATTCATAAAACTCACAAGGGGTTAAAACCACTGGTGTCTGTTTAAATTTTATGAAACTTTCACAAAACTATTTAGGATTAGTTTATTCAATAAGTCAGTTCAATTTCAACTAACCCTTTGCAGATCAACAAGTTCTTTCCTCTGGTCGATGAACCATTAGTTGGATCTAGTTGATGGCGATAATTAACTAACTTTTCTATACTTTAAGTAAGTCACCACAGACTCAAGAAGTTTTCAAATCTTTATCTAAATTTTAGATAAAGATTTAAAACAGTCTCAATACAGTGCAGTCACCATCATTCATAGGGGAGAAAATGTATTTCAATTAATAAACACAATACGTTTATCTCTGACTCACACAATAACTGATGTTGGAAAAGGAGAGGAGAGAGAGAAAAGATCAAAACATTAGCAAATAACAGAAAATTATATTTACCAAGGATGGTGTGGAAGACCAACCCCTTGTCCAAAGGGCTGGTGGGGGTTCCCTGAGATAGATTCAGGAGACAAAGACTTCAGGACAGGAAGCAGGACAGGATAGTTACCCTCTCTAAGATACCAACGGTTGCGCCACACTCCTCTCTGACACTCTCTTCCTCCTCGAGATTCTTCCACGATTTCACATGTAACCCAATTAAGATGGGATAGAAATATCAGTTCCCCCTTTTAGTCCCCATCCTCCTATGATTAGGGAGTTGTGTTCACATTCAGTGAAACCAATGAAAACATTATTATACTCTGTCCTTAACCTATGGAGACACAATTTCCCCTTCTTCACAAAGTCTAGGGACATCGCAGCATGAGCCTTGCTCTTTCCATGAATTCCCTCCTTCTTAACCAATGAAGGTACATGAGTTTTCTGTTCATCAGCTTTCTTTGTTAAATCCTGTCTCCTTTCTTCAAGTAAATTAAGAAACTCGTTCTCTTCTTCGCGTAATATACATGTTAGATTATTCTTGTGTGCCTGTACTATATCTATTGGGCTCATTGTTAAAAAGAATTCACCCATGAACTGTGCATCCTTACTACTAAGTACTGCATTCATATTCTTTCAAACAGGTAATTCTGGAAATACTTCATCTATATTAAAATAGAAATACTGCAACTTTCCGATTACATAAAATAAACTCGATAATACACTACATGACACACCATATGTTGAAGGAATATGCTGGTAAATTACCCCTTCTGATACTGATGTGGGTAGTTTCATACAGACAAAACAATCACTAATCTCCATTGTATCTACATACTGAAACAACACCTTAGTAAACACATTCAAAGATGAATCGTTATTAGGTCCATTATGAAGATACATAACTTCATCTACTCATTCTAATCTTGTTTTAGTACTTTCTGTATTGCTATCTATTCTCTCATTAGTGACTGTATTATTTCTATTATTAGCTACCTTTAATAAAGGTACTACCAATGTTAAAAATAACCATGTCATGTCAGTATGACTAATGAAATACTACATATACAAGCTCAAACATTTTCGTTCACAACCTCGTTTCGGTTGTTCAGTGACTTTAGCTTCTGCCAATTTCAATTAAAGGAAATATCCTTTCCTCTTTTCTTAATCAATTTAAAGGAAGAATGTGATCTTTACCTTAGGGTAGCTTTAATTCACTTCCATCAACCCGACTGACAGAGGCTCTCTCTGATTCTTCACGTACATCTACATTTTCAAACTCTTTGAGTATGATTTAGTCCACTCAGGAGCCTTATATGTTCTGTTCAAAATTCTTAGTCTTGGGCTTCTTCATGTGTACTTTGCAAATGACTACTTTGGGTCTGTTTGACTAGAAAACTTCATTTACATGCTATCGGTTCTTCCTTGTTTTTCTTAAATAATATTTTAGTCTTTTAACTCCACCTGGCCATTCATCACCTTTTCTAATTCTTTTGAACTGAACTGCTCTTTCATTCCTCTCTGTCTTTCTCTAAGGTTCTTTTACTTTCACTTTTTCTAGGCATAATTTACTCTACTTTTCCCTCACTTTCTCTTTATTTATGTTCTATATTTTCTGTATTTTGTTCTTCTTCTACTGGCTCTTGTACTTGTTCCTCTACCCCTATCTGATCCTGTTCAGGTCTTATTTCAATTTGCTCTTCTTCCGCCTGAACTTGTTATTCTTCTCCTTTCTGTCCCTGCTCAGGGTTGCTCTTCATCTTTTTGTCTGTCGGAATCTATTTCTCTAGATTCTTCAGCTTCACCACCTTCAGCTTCTGACGTTTCATCTTGTTCAGTCAGCTGTTGCTCTTGCTTTTCAAGTGGACTTGGTACTCTACTGGTATGAATAGCATAAACCTGCACACTTCACTGCTGATGTGACCAGTATGACCTGTTGTGGTTTAACCCACCTGGGTGCTAGATACAATTTTCTGCCGTGTTTCTTCACTCACATCCAATCTCCAGGGTTCAAATCATGCTCATGACTTGGCTGCCTTGCAACTGCGTCTTCTCCAACCTGATGAGAGACAGAAAGCACCAGATCAGCCAATACTTTACAATAGCCTAATACCAGATCATCAGTTATTTACATTAATTTATTTGTAGGAATGAATGATTGTCTCATTGCCCTTCCCATCAGGATTTCATGTGGACTCAATCCTGTTTTTCTGCCAGGGATGCTTCTGAGACCCATCAGCACAAGTGGTAGTGCATCTGGCCATTTCAGCATTGTGGATGCACACATCTTCGCTAATCTTGATTTAATTGTGCCATTAAACTGTTCAACTACTCCAGAAGCCTCTGGACAGTAAGCACAGTGCAGTTTTTGTTCAATGTTAAATGCAGCACAGATTAATAAGATTATCTCATTATTAAAATGAAGTCCTCTATCTGATTTCAAAGTCACTGGAAAACCAAATCTCTGTATCAATTCCCTCAGCAATAATTTTGCAACTGTCAAACTGTCATTTCTTCTAGTGGTGTATGCCTCCACCCATCTTGAAAACAAACACACTAAGACCAAAACATATTTCAATCCATTGCTTGGTGGTATCTCGATAAAATCTAATTGTAACCTGGTGAAGAGGCCTTCTGCCTTTCTAATGGTACCCCAACTAACCACTGTCTTCCTGCCAGGATTTAGTTGCTGACAGATAAAGCATCGTTGGCAAAGGCTCTCTGCGACTACCCTAAACTTTGGATTATAAAAATTCTGTCTGAAAAGTCTGATAATCGAATCCCTGCCTATGTGCGTTGTTCCGTGATATACTCATGCCATTTGAGAGAGCAAGTAGTCTGGCATGACTGATCTGCCATCTGAGTACACCCGCACTTCATCTTCTGTCCTTTTTTTATACAACCTGACCTTAGCCAGATTTCTTTCTCTCGCTCTTCAGCTTCTTCCTGCAATTGTCTAACATCAGCCCATGTTTCTAATGCTGAGAAAAACATCAATTGGCAGATGGTTTCTTCTTTTTCCACTTTCTTATTGATTGCCAATTTGTTTCTTGCACAATATTGAGCAATTTGTTCGGCATATCTATTGCCTGCCGTCACATAGTCACTTCCTGACTGGTATGCAGCACATTTGACCACTGCTATTTCTTTTGGCAATTGTAATGCTTTCAACACTTCTTTCACATTTTTACTGTTTCTTGTAGGAGACCCTGAAGAAGTCAGAAATCCCCTCTGCATCCAGAGCTGGCCAAAGTCGTGCACAATCCCAAAACCATATTGATTGTCCATAAATATGGTTACTCTCCAATTTTTCCCAATTTTACTTGCCTTCGTTAAGGCCACCAATTTGGCTACTTGAGCAGACTTGACTCCTCATAAACAGGATGCTTCAATAACTCCTGAAATTTTACATACAACATAGTCAGCACTTAGACCTCCTATTTCCGTCCTTAAATATGACCCATCCACAAATAATACGTGATCTGATTCCATCAAGGGTACTTCTTTTATATCAGGGCAAGGTTTTGTACACATTTCAGTCACATCCAAAAAATCATGATCTGCCTCATCTTTTACCTCTTCGCAACATGGATCTGGTAACAAGGTAGCAGGATTCATCAATGTGCACCTTATCACTGTAAAATTGTCTGCTCCCAAAATCACTCTTTTATTCTTAGTCATCCGACTAGGAGTGAGGTGTTGTGTTTGTGTCTTGTTAAAAGAATCTCAACTGAATGTGACACATAAACCTTAACTGGACGTCCCTTCACAATCGATTCACTTTGCTTCAGACTCACACTAGTAGCAGCTACTGCCGTTAAGCAGCCAGGTAAAGCTGAAGCCACTGGATCCAAAGTAGCATAGAAATACACCACTGGACGTCGGCTCAGCCCATGTCTCCGAGTCAAAAATAAAAGTGCAAAACTCTCTTTCACAACAGAATAATGCACATTTTTTTGTATAATCTGGCATTCCCAGGGCTGGCGCCTCACCCAGACAATTTTGCAACTTCACAAATGCTTCCGAACATTCATCACCCCAATCAATCGGATCCTTTGCTCTTTTCTGAGTCAGTTTCATCAATGGTTTTGCGAGCAGGGAAAATCCACTGATCCACTGCCTTCAATACCCAAGCACTCCCAGAAACATTTTCATCTCCTTTTGCGTCTGAGGTAATTGCATCTGTTTGATTATTTTCAGTCCATCGGGGTCACTTTTCTAACTCCTCTTTCAATATTTTGTCCTAAATACTTAACTTCTTGTTGACAAAACTGCAATTTCTCTGGGGACACCTTCTGTCCTCATTGGGCCAAATGGTTCAGTAATGCAATCGTGTCAGTGACACAATCCTCTTGTGTCTTTGATGCCACCAATAGGTCATCAATATACTGAACCAAAACAGATTTTCTGGGCATTACTAATGACTCTAGACACTTTTTCAACATCTGATTAAAGATCGAGGGACTCTCTGTATACTCTTGAGGAACTCGGCACCATGCCAACATACGATCTCCAAACCGGGAAGCAAATAAATATTGGCTCTCCGGTTGCAAAGGTATAGAAAAGAAGGCTTGACACAAAACTGTATACTAACTTGCATTCCATGGTATCTGATAAAGGATTACTGCTGGATTTGGCACTACCAGACAACAAAGCACTAAAATCTTATTAATCTTTTGCAATTCCTGCACTATTCTGTACTTGCCACTAGGCTTTTTAAGTCCCATAATTGGCAAATTACAAGGACTCCTTGCTATTTGATTCAGAATTCCTTGCTCAATCATTTGTTCAATCACTGGAGCAACTCCTGCTTTCACTTCTGGACTCATTTTGTTCAGTTTTGTGTTTGGATAAACTGCACCTTTTTTCACCACTATTTTCACTGGATCAACATTTGTCATTAACCCTATATCTTTTCCTGAAAAGTCCCACACCTTTGGAATTACTGAGGTTGTCAATTCTTCTGGCAAGTCATTTTAAGTCATTAATGAAAACATCTCATCTACTTCTGTCCCTTGCTTAGCTAGCAACATCCTGTATACAATATCCTCATCAGGTGTTTGGAAAGCAACACCATCTGGAGTACAATAGATTGTGCAGGTTATCTTGCACAGTAGGTCTCTGCCTAACAAATTCACTGGACTTGAATCATACACCACAAACCGATACATGTCTTTAAAATTTCCAATATGCACGTCATTTGTTCTTGTAACTGGGGTTCTAATCTGTTTGTTTGATACTCCTACAACTTGAATAGTCTCTCTCTCTCGAGGGGTAGGTTTAGGATGTCTGCTGTTCTCACAGTAGACCTGGTAGCAGTGTCCAATAAAAAAGTGATGTCACTACCTTCAACATTCCCATCAATAAATGGACCTGTCTGATCTGCCCTCAAGGATGCACCAAGCACGCGTTCCTCTACCTCCCCCTCAGGCACCATCATTGCACATAGTCTGAGTCATCTTCATCATTCTGCAAAAAATATTATGAAACCAAAGGGTTACTTTTACCAATTTCTCCTCGAAATCTAGTATTCACACTGTATTTTTGAATGTTCACATGGTCTGGCATAGGAGCTTGTGGCACCTGATGCTGTAGAGTAACTACCTACTGCTGCTGTTGCATTCTGCATCTGCGGATTTAAATTTTGATTTGCCCCATTATTATTCTGAAAATTCTTACACTCGTTCTTGCAATGTCCATGCTTTCCACTCGCATGACAAGGAAATGTCTTCCTTGCTTCCTCTTTACTCATTCGTCCTCTTCCTTTACTACCATTCAACACTTGTCCACTCTGACTCTGCCCTTTCATCTGATTTTGAGCTTGGGCAACTACATTTGTTTCTTGCTGCTCTGCCAACTTCACTTGGGCCCACATCATTATCTCTTAACTTTGTATGTTTTGCCTCAATGTCGTCGCTGCAATATTTCGCATTTTTCAATATCTCATCAATTGACTTGCTCTGCCAGAGTAAAATGTGCTGCTGAATCATCTGACTATACGCCGTGTTCAAACCAAACACAAAACGATACACAAAATGTCCCCTAGCCTTATCACCAATATTTTCAAAGCCACTATACTACTTAAACACCTGTAACAAACTCTCATAATAAGCATGCATAGATTCCATAGGTTCTTGTGTCGTTCTGCTATTTTCACCCAATCCTTTTCTTTAGGAGGGATTTTACCATTGAAGAAAGTAATCACTTGGTGATACTTCTTCAGACGGGGTCCTGTTTTGGAATCTCTTGCATAGTCCTCACTTGGCCAATCAACCGTAATCTTACACTCGGTCCATAAATCAGAAAAATGTCAAATAAACCATCCAAATCTTTCAACACTACCTGTGAAACTTTCACAAACTTTTCCATTTGCTTGTACCATTCAACAGGTTTCTCTCTCAACCTTGGAAAATCATTTGTAAATGCCAAAATATCCTATCTACTCCATGGAACATGAACATATCCACCGCCAGGTATCTCCCTCATTGGACATACCCTTTAGATCTTTTCTGATTCTCTCATTGGAAAAGCTGACAATGCTTCTTTAGCTTGTGCTTCCTCTTTCTTCTTTGTCTATCTAGTTCTCCATTTATCAATGTCTCCCCATTTTCTCAAAATGTTCATCAATTCTTTTATCTGAAGTCTTTTACCAAAAATATTTATACTTACTAAACCCTTTTCGTAAATTCCACTCGATATGGTTTTTGCAACAACTTCGATCTCTCTATGTCTATTCCAATCTCTGAAGCAACCTCTGTTAACCCCTTCTGTGCTGCGCGAATTTTGCTGCGGTGCTGAACGTTCCATTGGGCCTATGGAACCATGACGGAACGGTTCCGTCATAAGCACAGGCCACCTTACGCTCATGACGGAACCATTCCGTCATGAGCATGGAAGGGGTTAACTTCTCATGGAAAACTTTGCTCTTCTAGCTATGCTTTTACACAAAAACAACAATTCTTCTTCACTTTAAATGTTCAATCTGTCTGTGCTTACATTACCAGCTATCATTTCTTCCAAATCCATTTTCAATCTACTAATATCCAAGACTTTTGGTTGTGAATTTCGTTTTTCTATACCCTGTGCCCATCTCTCTAAATCAGCAGGAGTAACCATTGTTGAGCCTCCCGTTCCACTAGGGCTTATAGACACCTTTTCTTTCGCCTTGTCAGGTGTAACACTCTTTGGAGTCTCAGTTAGGGGTTGCATAATTGGAAGATCCATTAATGAAATAACCAAATCACTCTCACTATCTTGATCGTCAGACATCACTATTTCTTTTCTAAAATTACCTAAAGGAACTGTTTGTTTGTGATTTCGGACTACTCTTTTTATCTCCATACAATGGGATCACAGGACCAAATGTCACTGGATCTGTCAAAGCTTCAGTATTCAAATTCTCTAGTTTTGTTCAAAGCTTCTCTCTCGCTATCTTGTAACACCATAGCACTTGAGGTATCATGAAGAATCTGTGGAACCAATGGTGTTCCCAACACTGGGGCACTTGGGATGACACTATTAGGTATCGCTTGATACGGTGGAGGGTTTTTAATTAAAATATCCTCCAATAATTCATCATCTGATTCTCCATACCCTGACACATTCATGTGTTTTGTCTTTTCCTGGCCCTTGCTTACAGTCTGCTCTTCAGCCATTAACACTGGATATAAACCCTCTGGTACCATAGATCTTCTCCATTGCTTCATCTGATCCTCACATGGCTCGTATGGCTATCTAGGTAAAAATCCTCAATCTTTTTTCACGTCTGAATTTCTCTCATTTAAATGCCTCAGTTTCCCATTCTTCCAAAGCCTCATTTTGAGTCAACCTAGGTCTTGGTTCTAGATCATTCATTCTGATTCTCAAATTCTGAAGAATTCTCCCATTAAACGTACCATGTACTGGGAAAGCTAGAACACCATCACCTTTTGCATACTCTATCCAATTTTCCATCCATACACAAGTATGATATCCTCTTTCCATCATCATAAATGAAGCAGGTGTCTTTGGTGGTGGAATAGGAATTCCCTCTCTAGTCAACACAGGTTTATTTTTCTTAAAGAAATTCTTTAATTTTCTTTACAAGCGACATCTACCACTTTTTTTCATACATTCTAGATGAACGATATCTGAAAGAGTCTTCCATAAACCCTCAAACTCTGTTGCCTACCCACCTCACACCAGCAATCAAATCAGAATTCGGCATACAATTTCTTTCTCAACCAATCTTAACAAGGCTCCTATTTTAGCGACCAACCAAAGTTCAGGCTTTTGCTGCTTGTTTAGCCAATACTGGCGTGGCGTTTTGTGACATCAGTATTGCTCCTCACTACTGACCCTCCCTTTACAATCTGCTCCCTTCTCACACCTGCTGCTTCCACCAATCCCAGGGCGGCTCTGTGATGTCAGTATAACTCCTGCGACTGACCCTCCCTTCACAAGGTAATATGAAAATGTATTTCTTTAACATAAGAACTGTGCTACTGTCTGCTCCACTAAATAAAGAATAGATTCAACTTATTCCGAAGTAAATAAGTACTTCTTTTAACTGTGAGTAACACCACTGTTTTCTCTTCATTCAAGTTGTGAGAGTACCCGTTTCTACTTCAGTGATACCCCATTTAGGACATAAGGCTTAGGTCCCTCTGATAACACCCTTCGCTATCATTCACTCTGCTTTTACGCAATATAGTCCCTAATGTAATACTGCCAGCCCTCCATAGCTTGTCAGTATTTTGACCACAGACGAGTAACCTTCTGCAGTATGGCTTCTGTCACCACCCGGTATTCAAAATTCCATTCCCAGGATGCCCTAGTATCCACTGTCCATGCGCTTCTATGTTATGTTATGTTATGTTAAAATAAACTTATATAGCGCACGGCTACTCTAAAAGAGTGTCCCGGCGCTTTCCACAGGCGGCTCCGTGTGTAATAACATAACAAGAAAAAGCTAATACAGAAAAGAAAGAAAGAACCCAGCAAGGAGAACAGTTAAACATTAAAAAGCCACGTCTTCAGGCTCTTCCTGAATTGAAGCAGATTGGAGGTACTGCGTAGCGCCAGTGGCAGAGAATTCCACAACTGGGGCGCCTTAAAGCTGAAGGAGCGGCCCCCAGTCCGTGCCTTCCGCACACGTGGAACCACGGCAGTAAAAAGAGATTCGGACCGCAGTGAGCGGGCTGGACGATAGAAGGCCAATCTACGCCGTAGATACCCAGCCCCTGAGCCAAACGCTAACTCTTTTGTTAAACATGGATCGATAATTATTAATCAATACTTATCACCAAACTAGTCAATAATTATCCTCTGCTACCATTACACTGATCCAGTGGTCGACCAACAACAGATATTTCACTACCATATACTCACCTGGGCCCATAAAACTCACAAAAGGTTAAAACCGCTGGTGTTTGTTTAAGTTTTATCAAACTTTCACAAAACTGTTTAGGATTAGTTTAATCAATACCTCTGTTCAATTTCAACTAACCCTTTGCAGATCAACAAGTTCTTTCCTCTGGATGGACCTGCGCTCAGCCTCTTGACATCTTTCCTCGATCAGCGGGTGCAAAGGGTCAAACTTGGCGACTTCCTCTCCCCCGTCAAGCCTGTGCAGTGTGGGGTACCCCAGGGCTCATCCTTGCGCCCCACGCTCTTTAACATCTACTTGACCCCACTCGCCAGGCTTGTGCGGTCGTTTGGGCTGGAAGTTCTTTCCTATGCCGACGATATTCAGATCATGGTCTCCCTTTCACAGTCAGTCGATGCTACGGCCCAAAATTTTAGGAACTGTATGGAGGTTGTCGCAGGCTGGATGGTTAGGAATTTCCTCAAGCCGAATGGGGAGAAATCTGAGGTCCTTATCATTGGAAGCAGGCAGGATATCTGGTCATTGGACTGGTGGCCCTCTGCTCTCGGTGCCTGCCCCATGCCCTCATCATCGGCCCGCAACCTGGGTGTTATCCTGGACACGACCCTTTCTTTTGACAAACAAGTCAACAGGACGGTGACAACCTACTGCGGAGCCTTAAGGATCTTGAGAAAGATCACCCACTATCTTTCTTTCGAAGCCCGGAAACAAGTGGTGGTGGCTCTTATATCATCCAGGCTGGACTACTGCAATGCGTTGTATCTAGGCTCCAATAAAGGTTTGATCCAGCACTTGCAGGTAGTGCAGAACGCAGCCGCCCGGTTTGTTGCAGATGTCCCTAAATTTTCCTCGGGCTCCTCCATTAGGAAGGATCTGCATTGGCTCCCCATGCAGGCCAGGATCAACTTCAAGGTCCTTTGTCTCATGCACTGTGCCTTGCATGGAACGGGACCTGAAGACATCCAGTCCCTTGTGTCTTACTATGCTCCTGGGAGAACTCTCCGCTCCACCAATAAAAAACTGCTTGCCATCCCCCAAGTCTCTAAGGCCAGATGGGGAGGAAGGGCTTTCTGCTCTTTTGCACCCAAATTGTAGAATTCGGTTCCAGATGACATCAAGGGACTTGCCTCTCTTGCGCTCTTCCGCAAAGCACTTAAGACCTGGCTCTTCCTGAAAGCCTACGTATAGCCTATCCACTCTTCCTTCAGCACAAACTTCTGCACCTTCTTCTGGGGCCTTGATGCCTTTGGGCTTAGTTGCGCTATATAAATCCCCAATTCATTCATTCATTCATGGTCGATGGGCCATTAGTTGGATCTAGTTGATGGCGATAATTAACTAACTTTTCTATACTTTAAGTAAATCTGCACAGACTCAAGAAGTTTTTGAATATTTATCTACATTTTAGATGCATGTGAACAGTCTCAATACAGTGCAGCCACCATCATTCATAGGAGAGAACATTTATTTCAATTAATAAACACAATACATTTATCTCTGACTCACGCAATAACTGATGTCGGAAAAGGAGAGGACAGAGAGAAAAGATGACAAATAGCAAACAACAGAAAATTATATTTACCAAGAATGGTGTGGAAGAACCCCCTGGCCAAAGGGCTGGTGGGGTTCCCCTGAGATAGATTCAGGAGACAAAGGCTTCAGGACAGAAAGCAGTACAGGATAGTTACCCTCTCTAAGATACCGACGGTTGCGCCACACCCCGCGATCTTCAAATCTAACTCAATTAAGTTAGGATAGAAATTTCTGTTTTAGATTCTGCGATCAGTTCTTCATCAGCATCTCATAGCATCAGCATCTCTCCCAGCATTCAGTAAGTCTCCAGCAGCAACTCTCCTCAGCTCTGTCCTCTCTGATCTCTGCTCTCAGCAGTCTCTGTTCTCCCTAACTAACTAAAAACTATCTTAATTATACCTCTCGTTCTGCATGTTCCACCCATTAATGTTTCAATATCATAAAATACTAAATCTGATTGGTCCGACAAAGGGGGGTTCTTTATCACACCATGCTTACATGTCACTAAATTCAGTTAAACCATTGTTCATAAACCCAACCCCTTATTTATTATTCTCAAACACTACATGTTTCAATATTGCAACATTAATAACACTAAAATGAATAGAACATTTCACTGTTGAACTCTGCACCATCCGTTCCCAGGCTGTAGCATTCAATCTAAGCTTCCTTTCAACTGCTGTGTCATTGACTTTAATGGCTTCACTCAATGGGCATGCGCGGACTTCGCGTCATTCAGCTCATTCAGTTATGCGAGAAAATCCCAAATACGCACTAATGATGAAAGTCAAAAGACAGGTGTTAATTTCACAAAATAAGTGTTTGCACTTTATACCACCCACCTCTACTCTATCCCAATTTATTTATGCTAGTAAAATAGCTTGCTTTAATTTCAAGTAAGCAGATACCATGCATGCGAGTCTTCAAGCCCCATGTTAATAGCTTCTGGTCATGCGCCAGAATTTCCCTCCAAGCGTTATCTCGTCATACTACATAGATGTAGTTGACACATGCACAAAACAGATTTTCCTGTTCAAAGCGATATTAGCCCTTCTTCAATGTTATCCACGTTAGTACATCCATATGCAAGCTTCGCTAACCCAAAAATGTTTGTGTGAATGTGTATTCATTTCCGCAAAACTTTAATAATTACTTGTTAGTGAGTTAGACGGGCAGTTTTATCCGAGCTAGTCTAGTTTCTTTGAAACCTTGCTCCATCACCATCATTCACAGTAAACCCTGTTTTGAGTAACCTCACCCAATCTCCATTTCAAAAGCATGCTCTCTCACTTTCCAATTGTCATCATACCTCATTTTCATCTTCTGTTTCTGCTTCACCCTTTCAGTTTCTTTCCCAAGATCCATTCTGTTCACCATTGTCATTTTCTTTTTTATCCACCAGGGACACAACTTCAATACAGGATCTCTTCCTTTCAACAAATGGAAAGGACTCACTTCCATAATAGAAATGGGAGTAATACTATGCATCCATAATCTCACTCTTAGAACAATCTTCTATCTGTTTCCAGACCTGTGTGCTACTTCATTTCCATCCTTAAGGTCCGGTTTGAAGCGCTCAACCCGACCATTCTCCTGTGGCTCATATTATGCTGTGGTTAAATGCTTGATGCCCAATTAATCAAAAGCTCCTAAGTCTCGTGTGACTTAAGATGCACCTTGTTATCAGTCACCACTACCTCTGGGCACCCTTTTCGAGCAAACGCCTCTCTAAAGAATTAAGGGCCATATGTAGGTGGCCAAATACCGGTCGGTAACACCGAAAAAGGGTCTTTTTCGGTGTTACCGACATTTATTTAGCCATGTGAGATGTACGTAATACCGAATCGATTTGATAATAACGAATCAGTAAAAAATCATATTTACCGATTTGAAATTACCGAAACAATGAATACCGAATCGGAATTAACGATTCGGTAAAACCCTCAAAAATGCAATGTAGAAAAACCCCGTTAATACCGAATATGACCAAAATCGGTAATAACGAATCGGTATTTACCACGTTTCAAGAGCATGTGGTAATCAGGTGCAGTGCATATAAACAGGCCCAAAATGCATCTGTGTGAACACAATGGCAGGCCTCTACCTCATAGCAAGCCGGCTTCGCTTGAGAGCAGCAGGAATGAGGATCTGGAGACGTGAAGAGCGGGTGTACAGATTACGCATCACATTGTTCCAATTGACAGAACCTGAAATACATGAAAGATACAGATTGCACCCAGACACCATCCTCGACCTAATACGGGACCTAAGACCCTATCTGGAGCATCAGACACCAAGGGCCCACGCAATCCCCACCCATGTCCAGGTACTCTGCTGCCTGCACCTCCTTGCATCAGGAAGTTTCCAGGGTGTGATAGCTGCAGTGGGTGGAGTGTCAAGGAGCTGTCTATCCCGTTTCTTCAACACCTTCCTGGATGCCATGGTGGACAGAATGGAACATTACATTTCCTTCCCCAGTACACAGGCGGAGCTGCAGAGAACCAAGCTGGAGTTCTACCAACTGGCCCATTTCCCCCACGTCATTGGCTGCATCGATAGGACCCATATTCCCATCTGCCCACCTGCAGCAAGTGAATACATATACAGAAACCGCAAATCCACCCACTCAATCAATGTGCAGGTGATCTGCAATGCCAAATACATTATAACTGACATCGTGGCCAAATTCCCCGGGAGTAGCCACGACGCGTACATCTTCAGGAACAGTGGCATACATACACGTCTGCTTGCTGGTGAATTTGGCGACGGATACATACTAGGTAAGTAAATGTGACACACCCTGATGTACACCCTGGCTCAAGCTGTTGGTCACACAAATCAATGCCACTTACTTCTGATCATAGGTGACAGCGCATATGCCCTCCGGCCGTATCTACTCACACCATATCTCAACCCAACCACCCGAAGAGAGAGGAGATACAATGTGGCACATAGGAGCACACGCAACGTGGTGGAGTGCACATTTGGATTGCTCAAAAGCAAATTCCGTTGCCTCCACAAAACAGGAGGTGCACGTCTGTACAGCCCCATCAAATGTTGCAAGATAATTGCTACATGTGCAATGCTACACAATCTGGCCACTAATAAAGGAGCAGCAGTGGAACTAACTGAGTCAGAGGACGAGGACGAGGACAACCCTCAGCCAGAGCCCAGCGCAGCTGGTGTTGCTATTGAACATGATGGGAGACAGAGACGGGCAGAGATTACGTCAAACTATTTCTGAGTGAGTAACGACACTGAGCCATTAACAGTTACATGTAGAGGTGTTTATTGGGCACACCTCCAGTATTGCGAGCATTGTCCAATTGGACATGGGTTACATCACCCATCACATCCTAATACACAGCCATTGTCCTTTACTTCCTGCGTCCACGTGCTGCACGTTCCCCATCAACACTGTCTGGTGTGTTGGACTGTTCCTGTGCTAGCACGTTTCGTCCACTACGCCTCCTGCACTCGGTGGGTGAGGGTGTAATGCTACCACGGCTGGTAGCCTCCTCACTGTCCCCCCCCTTCCATATTGGACGCCTTGGCATTCTGCATGAGCTCTAGCACTGAGGTCATGGACACCATCCCCCTGGCCACATCCCTGCTGCAATGCGCCATCTCCTCCTGCATGGCGATGGACCTGCGACACATCAGTGATGTAGTAGTGGCCAGCCGGTTCACCGACTTGGTGTAGGCCTGGAGTCTCTGTCTCTCCCGGCGCCTGCCAACACGGTCCTGCTCAAGCTGGCTGCAGAGGTTGTCCACCGAGGTAGCTACTCTCTCCATCCCTGCACACAAGTTCTCCCCCATGGCACTGATGCCCTTCTCCATCTTGTGCATATGCCTGTTTATGTTTGCCACCTCCCTGTGCATTGACTTCATCTCCCTCCATTGCAGGCGCTGGACATCCAGCATGTTGCCTTCCAGCCCAGCAAACACACTGTCACCCTGCTCAGATGCTTCTGGACTGTCCGGCCTTGCCCTGTGGCGTCTTGATGAGATGTGGGCGCCCTCGGATGCAGAACCAGCCCGCTCCCTGTTGGATCTATCTCCTATGGGACTTTGTTCGCCCAATCTGCCCTCCTCCTCCGACTCCTCTATCTGCTGGAGGGTGACCACGGCATGCCTCCTGCCTGACTGTGCTGGTGGTGGTGGTGGTGATGGTGGTGTTGGTGAACGTCGCAGTGGTGACTGAGTGAGAGGGGATTGCGGCCCTCCCTGGCGCTGTGGTGATGACTGTGGTGGAGGATTGGCTGCCTGTGATGGCGCAGAGCTGGTGGTCCCTGCAGAGATGCTGTCATCATCCTGTTGCCTCCCCTCTAGCCTGGCTGACCTGCCTCTGCTGCCCTCTGCTGCACTGCGAGATGACTTGCCTGTAATGACACAAATGTAAATATACTTAATGCTCTGTCTGCAATGGCATTACATTAAACTACATGCCTACAGTGCACAATGCCAATGCCAATGCCTACAGTGCCAATTTATTTACCATGCTATTGTGTATGCTGGCCTGACTGTCCTGATCATGAGTTCACACTGACTACATTACCCATAATGCATTGCAGGTAACCAGTAAGACATGGTGTGGAGTGGGCGCCCTTTTACCACTATGGGGATTGGGATTGGGGAGGGGGTAGCGCAGCATGCTGGGCATGCTTCTTACCTTATTTTCTTGCTGCTCTGGCTGAGTTATCTGCGTTTCCCACGCCACTCACACTCTCCGGCTGGATGGTGGACTCCACCATCTGTTCCAGTGGTGTTGGTGCTGGGGCTCGGTATTTACCTCCTCCTGTTTTGCCAGCCTGCCTCTGTCTCTCTGCCATCCTCAGTTTTGCTGTCTTCCTGAGGTCGTACCACCTCTTCCTGATGTCCTCTATGGTGCGCAGGGTCACACCTATGGCATTGATCTTGTCCCGAATGCCACTCCAGATTTGCCTCTTCTGTGACTCTGGCACTTGGTGGGACTGGGCTCCAAAAAGCTTGTGGTGCTCTTGGCTGACATCCTGGATCAGGACCTCAAGCTCCTTGTCACTGACCTTGAGTTTTTGTTTTTTGCCACCTCCCTCCTTCTCCCTGTCCTGGCTTGCCATTTCAATGCTTGTTCTGTTGTTTTTCTGCTTTGCTTGTGGCTGTGTGGCTGTGTTGCTGCTGGCTCCTCAGCTCTCCTGCCTACCTGCCTGCCTCACAGTGAGCTCCTGGTCCTGTGCACCTGGCTGGGTGTGGCCACTTCCTGTTTGGGAGGTAATTGGGTGTATCAGGATTGGCTGAGTCACCAAATTACGATTTTTTGAATTACCGAATCGTTATTTCCGAATTCGGTAATGGATTCTGTAACACCGATTCGGTATTAGGCTTTCGGTATTTTCGATTTTTTACTGATTAGTTCAGATTCGGTATTTAATACTCTGTAAAGTTTAACGATTTTTTACCTACATCACGTTTACCGAATTCTTAATACCGATTCGTTAAAATTCGGTATTAAGGATTCGGTATTCGCAATTTACCTACATATGGCCATAAATTACTACCAGAGAGTTGGCATGTGTAACAAACTTGACCTCTGGCCACTGAATCTATCTCTGTCTTCCAAACCTCCTCTGACATACTCATGAATTCTGCACTAACAAAATCTTTAACCATCGTCAACATCTCAATTTCATTGTGCTCCTCGGCGCTTCTATCATGCAGGCATGCCATTCTGGACAAACAATCTGCCATGACATTATATTGTCCTAGCACGTACTCAACATTAATTTTGTATTTCTGTAACCTAGACGTGAGTTTAGCTATGCGCACAGTGGTATTCCATCCACCACCAGCTGACAAAATCCCCAACAGCGGCTTATGGTCAGTCCTCAGGATGAACTTACCTCCCCACACATAGCTGAAGACATGTTTAATGGCCTACACACATGCCAAAAGTGCCTCCTCAATTACAGATTACCTCCTCTCTGTATCACTATTCATCCTTTCCACACTTTTGACCCAACACACCACCAATAGAATACAAACTGGCATCCACAGTTAGAGTGCAAACTTTGATCCAATATAGAGAACACTCTGGCACCCCATACATACATCACTTTGTTAATGTTTGGCAGTTGATGACAACCCACCACCAAATTGGCATTGTGGGCTCTCAAGTCCACACATAATTGCAGACTTTTTTCAGCCTTGCGAGACAGTAAAATGGGGGAAACCCACTCTGATGACTCCGCTTTAATTATTCCCTAATCAGACCCTCCAATATATCTTTCAACTTCTATATGACCCCATTCCTGAGCAACTCAACTCAACACACAAAAGCAGAGATTTTGGGTGTATCTTTCAACTTCTCTGTCACATACACTCCCACACAATGGAGCTTCTGTTTCATTGAGATGGCACTCTCCTTCAACTTGATTTTATGACTAAATCCTTTCAATTTCCCTAATCTCTCAGCAAATACTCTGTATAACTGCTGAATCACCCAGTCTTTAGTCTTGCTGCCAGAAACTACCAATACAGGTTCCTCACTTCTCAGGTTGAGCATGATTTTCAATCTCCACCGATCTATTCTACCCAACATGTTGACACCCTTAACAGCCACATATAGCTTTATCTGGGCTACCCTGCCCTTGAATTCAATTTCCACTTCCTCTTACCCCTCAATGTCTACTCTGAAACCATCAAACCTTTCCACAATAAGGCCTGACTTCTTCAGGGCATCCAAACACCCTTTGTCTCAAAACTGTTGCACACAATATTCTCTTGTAATAATAGTCCATGGCGAACCAGAATGTGCCATCAATTCCAGATCTACATTCAATATGTGAACAACACAGTTGGGTGGCCCCATTTCTCCCTCCTTCACCCAACATCCTCCAAAATCCTAAATAGATAGCACTGAGACCATGTTGCCTCCACCTTCCCATTGTCATTAAACCCACCACTCATGCATGACACCTTTCCTTTGACAGTGGTACTATTATTCAGTTTTCTTGAAATCCCTATACACTTGTTCACAATATCCAACGTTCCCACATTTAGTACACCCTTACCTAGTGCTGGGCACTGTGATAAAGACAAAACATGGTAAGTGCTCCCGCACCGAACACAATGAATATTCTTGTCATTCCTCTTGTATGACAGACCACAGCCCACACGAATTACCAGCACTCATCCTGCACACATCTTCAGCACATGACTTCATCCATCTCTCCTACTGTTCTAAGGCTTTGAAAGTACTGATAACATCCTGTAAATTTAGATCACCCATCACTCACACCTGCTCCTGAACCATTTTGCTCCTAACATGTACAATAATTTGGTCTCTAATAATTTAATTAGTAATGGGCCCAAAATTACAGTTTGTGACTAGTGCTTGTAAGTCTGTGAGGAACTCAGCAAAAGTTTCACCCTCCTCTTGGGCACAAGTGTGGAATTTAAACCTATTAAGCGCGACACTGGCAGTGGGCTTACAACAACTCTCCATAGCTTCTTCACAAACATTCCTGTCAACATGGCCCTCCATTTATGGCACTAATTTGAAGACCACCTGTCCCTCTGACCCAAAATAGTTGATTAGAATGTTCTTCTTGCTGTCTTTCTGCAGCCTTCCTTTCTCCATCCATAGCTTTGTATTAGGTTATGACATCCTCCTTCAACCTCACCCATGGGATAGGTGGTTCTCCTTTACTTTGTAGAAACTTTGAATGAGGATCAAACTGCATACCTCAATATAAATTTGCCCAGGAAAAACAAATCCAAAACTCAGTTCCTTCTGAGATGAATGCTGCTTTTATAAAATTGTTAAACATGTTCTTGGGTCTAAATGATGACAGTATCACTCCTGTGCTGCATCAAGTGTAGCAGAGACATCTTCATAAGTCATCACCATTTGTTAAGATGTAAAACTAGATTTTATAAAAAAAATCTTCTTTATTATTAGCAGCACAGTACAAATAAGACTGCCAACAAACACATCCTCTAGGAAACTGCTTCCCAGAAGGATTCTCGAATATCTTTCTGGAGATAGCAGAACAAGAAGATCTTCTTCATGTAACATCTGTTATTGACTTCTCAGATGATAATTCAGCAAAGTTTTTCTCAGTCTGTTTGTTAACACTTTCTTTCACTCACAAGCCATGTAACTTGAACCAAGCTCCATCTTCAGTTTCATTTGTTTGATCTGCTTGAATTTTATTTGCTTCTTGGTTTGCACAATTTGCAAGTGGTGCATTTTGATTGACTCTTTGGGTTTTCAGAGTTCTTTTGTCTTCTTCTTGTTCTTGAACTCTTTCCCCCATTTCTTCTAGGTTCATGCAACAAACTTGAGTTTGGTGTTGGGAGTCAACTGTTGTTTGTGTAACCATTCTTTATCTGCAGCACACACTCTATTAGTGTTAGCCATGCAGATTCAATATTGCAAAACTCCACATCGCTGTGTTTATCACCAGTATTATTTCCTGAGGTCCACTCCAGTGAGCCCCAAGGCAGGACTATTGCCCATGGTTCTTCACCAAAACTCACTCAGTAGATTCAAGGTAATGATAGGTCTCAGCCCTTGCAGAAGATGTAGCTCGCTTGACCTGAGAAGAAAGAGAGAGTGTACTGCATCAGCCAAGCCTTTGCACTAATCCAATAACAAATCGTCAGTAATATTTATAAGAACAGCTTATGAAATGCCAATAATTATAAGAGCAGCTGAAGATATGCCAATAATTATCATGGCTCTACCCTTGAATATTTCACATGCACTTTTAAACCAGCCTTCCTACGTGGATAGCTTCACATGCTGTGTAGTTCCAAAAGATGAACATTTGGACATTTTACGGATGTTGGGGCACAAATCACGGCTAGTTTGCTTTTTATAATGCAATTCAGGCACTCAAACCTTCCTGAAGTTTCTAAATGATAGCTACTGGGAAACCTTTATTCAATAGTTAAAGCAGTGCACACGATCTTCATGTTTTCTTTCCCAAAATGTGTGTCTTTGTCGCCAAGAAGTTGTCAACCCAGATGTTGGTATCAACTCCCTCAATTACAATTTGATAACTGTTTATGCAGCGCGTCTCCTTATTGGATTTGCCTCAATCCATTGTGAGAATAAGCTAAAAAATCACTAAAATACACATCAGACTATGGAAGAGTGTAGTCTTGTGAAAGGACCTGCTGTATTCCCTACATGGCTCATCTTAACACTGGTTCTTGTAGCTATATCTTTCTGTTGACTCACTATACACTTTTGATAAAAATTATCAACTTTATTTAACAAGCATTTACAATGCAATGGTCTCGGCAGCATTAAAGGTAGAGCTATTGGCATTGCTCATGATTTTTTTATTTCTCTTTTTTTTAAATCATAAAATAATGGCATTGACATTTACATTGCCAATAGCTTAATCGCTTGCATATGCGTATGCAAGACCTATTGCATTAGCACCCACAAACAGAGTAAGTAGTAGAGTAGTAGAGTGAGTAGTTGATAGTGAGTAGGATAGAGTTATTAGTAAAGAGAGTATTAGAGAGTGAGTAGAAAAAAGTGAAAGAGTGAGTATTATATAGTGAGAGGTGGGACTGGATGTGTTCTGGTCACCTCAACACCACTCTTTTCCACACAGATGCCTGCGTATATTCAGTGTTTGCCATTTTAATTAGAGAAATGCAGGGGGGCTCAAAATGTTTTCTTTGAAGCAGGGAAATAAAGATTCTCTCTCCCCTGACTGGGGGATTCGCCCATACTCTGTACAGTGCAGCCCCTGTCAAAATGTAATTATTCATGGAAAACTGCCTACTTCTTGTGTCCTCTGAAATAAATTCTGGAACAAAGGTTAGAATAAAGCAAGGAGGAAAACGTCATTTGTACTTAAAAGCGAATTCCCAACGAACAGTCACACTATGAAAACCTTCTCATTGGAATTACTTGAGCTGCATCATCTCCTGAACCTGGTTCCAAAGTGACCGAAACTTCAAGGAACGTAGTTTCTAGATCTAATAACTGGCATTATAGCTTGGTGGGTTAAGTACATGCTCTAGACACAGCCTATTATCTCCCTAAGGTGGATAATACCTGGCTTTAAGTGGGATGAAAGAAGTGAGAGGTTTCTAAAAGGGGCAAACACCTACATAATTAAGTGCAGTGCTTAAAGATAAACTACATATCTGTGATTTCCAGTGTGCCTACCTCACTGGTATTTAAACATTACTGAGGCCTGTGAAGGGGGTAGTGGTCGTCAGCTTCTCAGTCACTCCTGTTATGATCACCATTAGACACGTACTCCCTTTTTCTCCCCACATCTCGCCAATCAACAGATCTTACATCTCTTTCCACTCTTTCCTTCCTGAATGTACCTCCCATCGTCTTCACTTCCCCAACCCAAACACACAACGCACCCACTCACCTGCAAGCACTGCATTTTCGTTCACTTCCGCATTGTCAATATTTCAACCACAGTGGCATTCACTCTCTGACGAATGAAGTAGGTTTTCTTATTAATCGCAGATCCCTGATCAAAAACAACATCGCTTTCAGGGATTTCGTCTCACTGAGGAAACCATCCTGGGTATTTATCATCAAAACCTGGGTTTCGGAATCCTCTGGCCTGACCTTATAGACGCAATTCGCATGGGCTATGCCCTGACCAGGATGGACAGATTTGGGCGAAGAGGAGGTGGATTGGGAATACTGCATAAAGGCTCCTCCATATGCCGAATTGTGTTCACATATCTGTTACGTTCAGTAATTGGCTATTGGTTAGCACATGCTGCGCTGTTATTTTTGTCAGGTCTTTTACATGTTAAAATTGTATATATCACTGTTCCTTTGACAAATGCTCACACTTGGATATCTTTGCCGTGACTAAGTACTAACTTGAACACAGGCCACATCCCTGGATAGGTCCTGGCTCCTTTCCTAACCACTCTTAGCTCTTTCGAGACGCTCCCTTCAACATTATGACAAGCCTCTTCCCTGATTGGACCCGCGAGTCGGGCCCCTTTTTCCATTAGTTACTGGCATTGAGCGCCTGCACCGCGAGCTCACTCGGATGCAGGACGCCGACGGTGATACAGCACGGATGTGCGTTCCCGTTTTTCAGGTAACCTTCAGCCTAAAACAATGAGACCATCTTTCACTACTCACCATGTGCGGTAGCACCCCAAATGCTAAAATACCATTCCTTTCCTCTTACAGCTTCAAAGCTATATTGACACATCGAGGATCTATTCACCAGTGCCCATTGGCTGTGTGTTAATCTATATGCCAAGTAAGTCCCTTCCTTTCTCAACCCCCGACCTTTCTTTATCATTAATGTATCTCAGGGCCCTGATGGCACCTTTTAATTACTTTCCAGCACTCTGTGGAGCTCGAGGAAGCCCAGATTTCCCAAACGGAACATTTGATGGCCGTTTTTGACGACGTAGGTAACCACCCACGTCTTCTTTCTGTACACTATCACTTATCTCACCACATAAATACTGAATCTTGTTTTACAATTATCTTGTAGGCTCTCCATGTCTCTTCCTGATGAAGACCCCACCATGAGGCTCTGAATTAGCCCTTTAGCGTAACCAGGGGTCGAAACGTAGAACTACGCCTCCACTTACACACCATAGGAACCAACTAAACGATGGACTCTTGTTCCCTATGTGTGATGTGACTTTGGGAACCTTTGCTCATTAACTTGCTAGTAGAGGTTTTTCAAGTGTCGATTTGGATGTAACCACTGTGTCACCACACCTTTACCCTGTCCCTTTCACTTATTCACTCACTCTCCCTCCTTTTCTCTGAGAGCACGTCCGACGAATATTTTATGTATTGCTTTGAGTACATGTAGATACTACAATATGTTTTCCAATGTTTGCTGCTTTTGGATCAAATCTGACCATGCATGATTAATAATGCCAAAATGTCTATAAATGAATAAGTTACTCTATCTTTCCGACTCATCCTTTAAAAACAACTCCATGGTGAGTGTGTGTTTGTTGGAAACCATTTAATACTGTCTCAACTCAGACCAAACTTTATTTATACTGACCCACGGACCCAGGTCCTGAGTGTTTAGGGCCTTCCCCGTTAATACTCATACCATATGCCGAATTGAGCACCTCCCCACCCCCTCAGATTCTTTTGAGGCTATGTATTTTTCTATTAATTCCACCCCTACAGTCTCATTTTCGGGTATCTTATGCTACAGGCCTCCAGGTCCTAGAACCTCTTTTAGTCAAGACCTGATGAAACTATTAGGCCCTTTTATTGATAGACCTAACCTTACTCTTTTAGGTGATTTTAATTTTAATTTGGAGAATTTGAGTTATAAAAGACACTTTGCCCCTGGTAGAATCCCTGGGCGCATGTGGCTGACCCAACTTGTGGATAGCCCCACTCATCTAGCGGGCCATACGCTTGATGGTGTTTTCTCTAATGACCTTAGAGTGAAGACTGGCATCCCTATCACTTTGGCCTGGTCAGATCATTTGGCTGTGCCCATTGAGCTCAAAATTCATCACACTGCCCCCTCCCACTCGGACCCCAAGAAATGGGACCTTAGAAGAAACTTCAGGGAGATTAATAATGAAGCTCTTGCCCCATTCATGAATAGACTTAGCCCCTCCTCAAAGAAGGACACCAATTCTGCGGCAGTGGATTTATCTAAGACCATCGCCGAGGTTGTAGACATCTTAGCCCCATCAAGCAGCACTGTTTCGCTAGAAAAAGCCCTTCTGCACCCTGGTTCTCTGATAGACTCAGACTACTAAGGTAGGGCTGTAGGAAATAGGAGAGGCTTTGGCGTGCTCATCTTGATCCTATCAAAAAGCAACAACATAAACATCTCTTAAAAGAATATAAATTAGCAGTTATTGAGGAAAAAAAGGCCTATTATGTTAATCTGACCGCCTCTTTGAAGTCTTCCAGAGATCTTTTTAAGATCATTGATTCCCTCTCCGCCCCCCAGACTGTGGATCCCATAATGGAAACTCAGGAGCTCTCTGACAAAATTTCAACTTTTTTCCATTCTAAAATTGCTGATATTTACTATTCTCTAGACCTCCTCAACCGGGAGCTGGACCCCCCTCCTCCTCCTCCCCTTTCCGCAGTAAGGTCTCTGGCTGCTGAACCTGGGCCTAGCTTGCTTGCTTTTCCGCCTCTCACCCTGGAGGAGATCAACAGCCTCCTTGATAACATCAAATCTGGTTCCCCACTGGACCCCTGTCCGCTTAAAATCCTAAAGGCTTGTAGGGAGGTGGTTATCCCCCCCTCCTAGAGGTGATGAACCTAGCAAATATGGAGGGAATTTTTCCCCTCACTGGCGGTTGTCAAACCACTCTTCAAGAAGGCCTCTCTCGACCCCGGGGTCCTGAAAAATGTTCAACCCATCTCCTTGTTACCGGCCCCGCTAAAATACTAGAAGCTCATCTTAATCGCTATCTTACCACCTTCTTGGATGACTCAAGCCTGCTGGACATCTCGCAACATGGCTTTCGAAGAGCCCACAGAACTGAATCTGCCCTTACTGTGGTCATCAATAATATCTGCTCGAAGGTCGATAAGGGCCATACCACCCTCCTGGTCCTACTCGACCTTACGGCAGCCTTCGACACCCTGTCTCCCTCGGTCTTGGTTGCGAAGCTCAGGGAGATAGGAGTTGGAGGACCAGCCCTTAAACTCCTGACCTCCTTTCTCCATCAAAGGGAACAAAGAGTTAAGCTGGGTGACTTTCTGTCCCCCTCCTAACCAGTGCAATGTGGGGTAACCCAGGGATCTTCCTTAAGTCCCACACTCTTTAATATCTACGTGGCCCCACTTGCCAGGGTAGTGAGATCTTACGGGTTTGAGGTGTTGCCGTATGCCGACGACACTCAAACCATGGTCTCTCTTACACAGTCTGTGAATGACTCTGCCCTGAATTTTAGAACTTGCATGGAGGCAGTATCCCAATGGATGATCCAGAACTTTTAAAAACTTAATGAAGAGAAGACGGAAGTCTTGATCTTCGGGGGTAGTCAAGACATTTGGTCAAAAGACTGGTGGCCGGACTCCCTTGGGGATTGTCCCTTTCCCTCCCACTCTGCTAGGAACCTGGGGGTCTTGATTGATACCTCTCTTGCCTTTGACCATCAGGTCAGCAGGACCATGTCCACCTGTTGTGGTATTATTAGGATCCTCAAAAAGATTGCACCTTATCTTTCTCCTGATGCCCGGAAGCAGGCCACAGTGGCTCTTGTCTCCTCGAGATTGGACTATTGTAACGCTCTGTATGTGGGCATGAACAAGAGCCTTGTTCATCGCCTACAGATGGTGCAGAACGCCGCGGCCAGGATGGTCCTCATTCTCCCTAGGCGTTCATCTGTATCTCTGGCCAGGAAAAACCTTCATTGGCTGTCCGTCCAGTCTAGGATTTCTTTCAAAATTATTTGCCTTGCCCACGGGGCTATTTATGGCTCTGGATCAGAGGGCATTAGGTCCCTCCTTCATCCCTACTCCCCCAGTAGAGCCCTCCGGTCATCTTCTAAAAATCTCCTCTTAGTCCCTAGATTTGCAAAAGCAAGATGGGGAGGTAAAGCTTTTACCACCTTGGTACCCAAGCTCTGGAATTCCCTCCCACCTGAACTGGTAGGACAACCCTCTCTGGCGTGCTTTCGCATAGAATTGAGGCCTACTCGTAGACTTGGATTCGGTGATTTAAGATTTTCTGTCCTGTTTGGCGCCTTGATGCCCTTGGGCTAAGTTGCGCGGTGTAAGTCTTCCATCACTCACTCACCCACATTTCCACAGAATCACGGTAACAACTAAAATACTTGACCATAGCTACGTGCGCTCTGCAAAGTGGCCAAGGATTGGATGGCCTGAAATTTGAACACTTTTTGACCCACGCACAAGCAGTGAGAAATATGCACTGCTTTCATCCTCAACTCCAGAGCTAACAGTGTCAATGTTACAAACACCAGGAGGTGATTCAGTTCATCAGTTTAAGTGTACCCTATACTGTTCAAGAGTAATATGCTGCGTGAAACAAATACAGAATCACAGCATCGTGGAAACAGCTAACACTCTTTGGAAATGCAAGATCAAGCAGAACGAGAAACAGGGGTGTGGGGGGCAGACAAGCGAGCGGGACAAGGGACAGGGGGGTGGGGGAGACAAAAAACGAGCACAATGAGGAACAGGGGGTGGGGGGGCCAGACAAGCGAGTGGGACGAGGGACAGGAGGTGGGGGGACGAAAAACGAGCACAACGAGTAACAGGTGGTGGGGGGCAGACAAGCGGGCAGAACGAGGAACAGGGGAGTGGGGGGCAGAAAAGCGAGCGGGACGAGGGACAGTGGGGTGGGCGGATGAAAAACGAGCACAACGAGGAACAGGGGGTGGGGGGCAGACAAGCGAGCGGGACGAGGGACAGGGGGGTGGGGGCAGACAAGCGTGCGGGACAAAGAACAGGGGGTGGGGGCAGACAAGCGAGCGGGACAAGGGCAACAGGGGGTGGGGAGGGACGAAAAACGAGCACAACGAGGAACAGGGGGGTGGGTGGGGTCAGAAAAGTGAGCGGGACGAGGGACAGGGGTGTGGGGGGGGACGAAAAACAAGCACATTACAGCCCAGTAAATGAGATTTTACATGCTGCTCGGATTTATCTGCCCCGGATTTGATTTAAAAAATTTGTTTATGACAGCATATAAAAACAGCATGGCGTAAACCACATATTTAGATTCGCTGACAGTGCTATACATTTCATTACTACTTTTAAAGGACGAGAGAGACATTATAACTTATTTAGGACTCCATCTCTGATGTGCCACTGCTTCTCCCCTCACTCCACAACGGTAATGAATAATAAATTACATCTGGCGCCCCAGTCTGGATTTCTAGGAGTGTGTGATCACTGTAGACCAATGTGAATAATGCTTACAGTATGGTATCCGTTGTTCAAGGCAGATTCATCCAATTTCATATTACAGTTTCCCCTGCTTAAAAAACATTCCCCAGCTGCAGTAATCAACAAGTGAATGCAGTTTCTATTACAAGGGACAGGAGGGTGGGGTGGATGAAAAACGAGCACAATGAGGAACAGGGGGTGGGGGGCAGACAAGCGAGCGGGACGAGGGACAGGGAGGTGGGGGGCAGACAAGCGAGCGGGATGAGGGACATGGGTGTGGGGGCAGAAAAGCGAGCAGGATGAGGGACAGGGGGTGGGGGGATGAAAAACGAGCACAACGAGGAACAGGGGGTGGGGGGCAGACAAGCGAGCGGGACGAGGGACAGGGGGGTAGGGGGCAGACAAGCGAGCAGGACAAGGGCAACAGGGGGGTAGGGGGGCGAAAAACAAGCAGAACGAGGAACAGGGGGGTGGGGGGGACAAAAGACAAGATGGCTTACCTGCCCCAAAAGACAGAAGAGAAAGAAAACTCAGCTGGGGCGGAGGACTCAGCGACTTCTTCTGGCCGCGGTCGGGGGAAATGCCAGAACAAAAGTGCCGCCATTTTCGCGATTCGGGGGTGTGTACTTAGCAGTTGAGTGACGGATGACGTCACAGCTTAAAAACTGCAAAAAACACGCCCCTGAATTGCAAAAAGACGGGGCTTGAACTGAGTGACGCCCCTCTCCTCCAATGGCTGGCCAGCATTTACGAGGCCAGCCAATGGAGAAGAGGGGCGGGTTCAAGCCCCCATACTGCCAATACATAAAATCTCAGACTCTGCCCACTGCGTGGGACGCTAGTCCGAGACCTAAAAAATGACAATTGAGCCAATTCCTTTTAAAGATATCCAAAATCTAACATGCCCCACATGCATAGATCCATGCATCATCCTTGTCATTTACAGTAGCAATGAATATTGCAAGACAAACCTTCCATGCGTCCATCTCCATATATCATTTTCATGGTGCTTGCATCCTGCATTTTTTGCACCTTTGTTTTTCCTCCTTTAGCTTTCATTCTGCATTTCCCTCATCTCATTTATTTGAGTTGAAATTAAGAGAAAACTGTTTACATTTTCAATTTCTATTTCTGAATTTTCATGTGCATGATCTGAAAATGTTGGTAACGTATGCACAACACTTGGCAACGTGACCTGCACACTTGACAACTGCTGTTTTCTATGGGTAATTTCAATAAATGCATGAGACAAACCAAGAGTTCATGGGTCATTGTGAATTGTGATGTCAACAGAGATCATTAAACCCCGCTGTGACCACTCCAAAACAGAACTATCAGTATAAATGGTAACACTCAATATATTGGCTATGCAGCAAACTAGTAATAGCAATTAATTTATCTACATGTGCTGAAGTTACATTATACAAGTATTTTGCCTTCACAATGGTAAGTTAATATACAAACTGCCAATGCTGCCCGTAGCTTTCAATGAATGTCTCTCAAACATGTGCTATATGCAAATAAAATTCGATCGGCCAACTCAAGTGGTACATCTTGAATATCTGGTCTTAGCTCGGTGCACAATTCTGTAACATCAATACAGTCATGCTCAAATCCATTAATTTCATCAACATTTACATTTTTGGCAATGGTAAAAGTGTAGGTGAGTTAAAGACATTACATCTTGTGAAATATTTTCAGTAGCCAGGATAATTTGTTCATAATTAGTCAATCAACTATTTGTTAAAATCTATGTTTTGAATGTTGTTAACAGTGTTGAATTACGAACTAACAAAATACGTGTGTAGCTCATGATTATTGTTTCCCCCTGCAATGTAGCAATGCCAGCCACTGCAATATGTTTCAAACATCCAGGCAAATCAGGTGCTATTGGATCCAATCAAGCAGCAAAATTGCAATTGGTCTCTTTGCCTTGCCATGTTGTTGATTGAGAACAGAAAGTGAGCACCCTTCATTTTTATATCAAAATAAGTAAAAATCTTTCTCATTATCAGGCATTCCTAAAGTGGGCGTTGTACATAAAACGTGTTTGCGCTCCAGGCAAGTGTTAAATACATGCTTTATCCCAAGGTACCAGATCAGAGATGTCCATGTGCGTCGGTCTCTGTAGAGGCTTTGCAATTAAGGAATTGTTTGGAACCCACTGGTGAGAATAGCCAACCATTCCTAAAAGCATCCCCACTTCTTGGTGTGTTTTTGGTGTGTTTATTCTCGGAAATGCAGAAATACACTATTTTGATACCTTCTTTATTCCTTTCTGAATTTGATGTCCCAACTAAATAACTTCTTTTTTAACAATATTGCATCTTTGCAGAGGAAACTTTGTGTCTATTGTTCAACAGTGCAATAGTGTCCAATTTGCGGATCTTATACTTTCGCTGCAATCATTAATTCATCAATGTATTGCACTAACACTGAATCACAAGGCAATTTCAAAGAATAGAAATCCTTTTTCAATACTTTGAAAATTGAGGGAATATCTGTATACCCCAGAGGGATTCTAACCCAAATCAGACTTCTATTTTGAAATGTTAATTAAAAAAGCTACTGGTTATCCTCATGAAGAGTAGTGGAGAAAAATGCCAAGCACAAATTAATCACTGTGAACCATTCTGCATCTACTAGAATTTGAAACCGAAGTACTGCTAGATTGGGTCCCACAGGACAACATGGAGCTACTATCTCATTCATCTTTCCTAAATGTTGAGCTACCCTCCATTTCCCATTCTGTTTATGCAAGCCAATTATATGTGTGTAACATAGACTCTCCAAAGTCTCTTTAAAATGGCTTGTTCCACCATCTTTTCGATAACAGATGCAATCCCTTCTTCAATTTCACAAGAAGGTTTATACTGCTTTCACTGTAACTTGGACTGGATGTGCACTTTTAATAAGCCAAATCTCTTTCCTATAAAATCCAAAACATCTCTTTTCACTGTGTATCTTAAATCGGAAGTGAAATCCTCATTTGTGAGAACTGGCAACATACCTATTTTTCTTTCTTGAGATTTCATTTTAAAATATACCGCATCATCCTTTGTTCAGTTGGAAACACGATCCGATGTGCAATTATTTACACAATTTAACTTGTATAAAAGATCATACCAATTTATTCATTCTTATGTATAACTGATCCCATTTTTACAGGCACATTTGCAGTCACCTTTTTTTAAAAAATGTCTACTACTTGAACTTCACTCTCATATTTACTGTTATTCTCATCTGATTTGTTTCCATTGCAATAACAGCAAATGCGTTGGTATACTGGGAAATGGGACAGAAACCGAACTTACTTCCAAACGTATGAATCAATCAAAGGTGCGCAGAGTGGGGGAGTATCTGATGTTGACTGGGAGTTCGTTCCAGGCCTTAGCTGTGACTTAGGACAAGGCTCTTCCGCCTGCTCGGGTTCTGCGGATGCGGGGGTCTCTGTGAGTAAGTTCTGCTTCAAGGCACAAGACCATATGATATATGGTCAACACGTTCCAAGGGATGACAGCAACCACTTGGTAATAACGCAAACTTTAAAGAGTGGGTTTGAGAGAATCCTTGAGTGCATTTTGAAGTTAGGTTTTGTTTGCATATGGCACATTCTTCTTTTTAACGTCGTCATGCACCCTCAGGTCCGGTGTGATTCACAAGTGAGGTGAAAACTGGTTTCCCCATCAGCCCTGATGAAGTAGCCTAAATAGATTGGCAAGGAAACATGTTGGCCATTCGCTCCTGCAAATGGCCTAACATATGCAATTTTTTTAATAGGAGGACGCTCACGGCACCTAATAAAATTACTTTTTGCAAGTGAGTCGTACCTCATTTTAAACTTTGAGAACTGCATTTCTTTTTTCACGGGTACTAGCAGGCACTCAGTGATACAAGCACTGACAGTGCGTCTATTCACGCTGTCACTGTTGTCTTTTCTTTTGATTTCACTCCTCCAAGAAAATTAAAAACATACTCTTTTTCTTTTCGGTCAAGAAAGTTACTGATGATGATAATAGGGGGGGCAAGCTAGTGAGTACCAACCAGCAAGCCCCCCTTGGTGATACTACTGTAAGGTACTTTCTGACCTTTCTCACATTTGTTTGGTCACAAATCTTGTGTGGTTAAAAAATTACATTTTGATGTTTGTATGGAATGTGGTGTATTGACGCTCCTTTTTTAAAATTAAACAATCGGACTAACAGGTTAGTGGCAGTGAGCCTATCCTGTGAGGAAATTTTAAGGCTTTTAAAAAACTCCCCAGATGTCTTAAAAATACAGTTAATTGTTCAGAGCAAATCTGGTCTTTCTGTGCTAATTCAAATGTAACCCCTTGCATCCTGATTTTGGTTAAATACTTTTGTAAAAGCAAACACACATGAATAAGTGTCACAGTGATAGAGCGCGGGCTCACCTACCCGAGATTTTACCATACTCACTTGGGCCCATAAATCAACATACATACTTTGAACAGGTAAACCTACGCTTAATCAATTTCGTTTAACCATTTATGACCTATACCATTTGACTTACCAATCCAAGTCACCGGTACCTAAAGTTCTAAGGGATCAAGGGTTTTAGCATAATAGGCAGTAAATAAACATTTGCACTCATATAATAACCACAAACTCGGGGAAGGTTTAAATTCTTTATCTAATGTAAATTATTAAATGTCAGTGTCCATACTACATTAACTGAAACTTGATCAATCAACAAAAATATGTAAGGTAAGATAGAATGAGAAACTTTCATTAAGCATTGAAACATAGGAAGGATGGAAAAAGGAAAAACAGTACAATGACAAATCCACATTTATTATAATTACCTACAATGGTGTGAAGACCAACCCTGGCCACGGGCTGGGTCAAAGGACCAAACCCCAAAGTGCAGGTGACAGCAGGAAAGAATAGATGCAAACCAGAATCAGGACAGGTACGGACAAAATTGGATCAGGACAGGACCACCTCAGGCTAAGACCGGCACCCACAGCTAAAGTGCTACGCCAGCATTGCACCTTCTCTGCAGCCAACAGCCTAACCCCAAATGGGTCTTCGAATCTCCCTTCCCAGTAACTCGATTGGGTTATTGATTCTTCTGACAGAGTGCTCCGCCAGCACCTGTGCTCTCGATCACCTATTGAGTGCGTTTGGTCAGTGACATGTCAGCTATTCGGACAAATTAACTAGCTAAGCCTACTCTAGTTATACTATTTTTCAGGGCAGTGTACCACCCCCAATGTTAGAAGTGTAAGGATCCCCAATTTTGATTGGACAAAAGGATGTGGAGAGGTCATCACACCATACCAAATTGAAACTATTTTTCTGAATATTTAATTTAACGTTCTCGCCCATCAATTTATTTTCCCTTGCGTTTTTATTCCACCCAACAATTGAATGTTCTTATAGAAATACAATGTTAACAGTTTGTCTTCCGCTTGGGGTCATCAAGTCAGGTTCCCAGGCACATCTTCTAGTGTGATGATAGCTTGGCTTTGATTCAATGTTGAAGGACTTAACCTCCTTCTGGAGTTTTGACATGCACAGTGTGGGTTTTCAAGATGGAGTAATAGCTCCTCCCAAGCCCGAAATGTAATTCATAAAAAATAGAAAAGAAACAGTTTTAGAACACAGAATAAATGAATGCACTGTATACCACTGATCTCTACTCTATTACCGTTGATTTATTTTAGCTATTGCGTTTAGTGTTTAGGCAAAACAACAACAAACAGCGTTGCAAAAGATGCAGTGCAAGCTTCATACATGCTGTAACACAAAGCAGCCATCCTAATTCTAGTGCGCAGAAGCGAAAGTTTCCCTCCAAGTAAAGATAGTACGTCATGTCAAGTGAGTATGACAGACGCATGCACAGTAGGAAATCCTGCGTAGCAGCAGCCATTTTAATACAAGCGGATTATAGTTAGTAAAAGCACATTGAAAAGCTTCACCTAGATGCTAGATATGTCGTGTTATGCTATAATAATTAGACATAACATGTTAATTAGTACGTTATGAGTTATTTGAGAGGGTTGAGTCCAAGCAAGTCGATTTACGTGCGAATCCTTGCTCCAGCAATCCCCTCTTTGATGATATTTTATATCATCACCAATTAATGAAACGGATGCCAACTTTCACAACTCTCCCAATTCAATCTCTTCAAACTTTCTATTTTGTTTCTTTTCATTGTTTGTGTGAAAGTTTTTCACTTTCTTGTATACATTTCCATTCAATTCTTCTAACTCAATTTAATCAATATTTCTCTTTTTCCCTTTCTTATTTACTGTATATGCCTTCTTGTGCTTACGACATTTACAACAGATTGTTTTCCCTAATATCATTAGGCCTATTCCCACCATTGGCATCAGTATTCTACCTACAAAGCTCTTTCCTACATTAGAAAACCAACTTCCTATAGAGGAGAGACCATCTGTAAGTCTCTTCCATGCACTATCAACCTCCAGTGGTTTGAGTTATTTTTCCAAATGTGCAATATTCCTTACATACCCCTTAATTTCAACACTTTTGTCAGGTATGTAAGTGCAACAATGTTGCACTTTCAACATTCTGCAGACTCCATTGATCCGATCGCAACCAATTCGATATTGATCATCAAGAATCCTCCAGCAGTGTCAGACGATAAGCGATCCACCACTGTAGACAGTTTGCAAATTCTCTGTGTATTTAGACCCAGAACCACTCCCAATGTAGGTATCAATGCACTAAATATATCACCCACTATTTCCGCAAAACTAGCTCTTTTAGTACGTATTAATCCATTAGTTTCTTCATTGCTTCCAGTGATTTTGTTTACATGGTACATCTTTGGGAATACTATTCTAAAATAACATCTCCGATACCAATGATCTGGCAGTTTGTAATATGCTTTGTTTCCGCATCTAAAATAAATTCCAGGAAATACTGGTTCCGTACCTTTTTTGAAACCCCAACCCCCAATTACCTTATAATTGTGTTCACACTCACTGGAACCAATGAATATATTGTTATAATAACTACTTCTTTCTCTATGGAGGCAGAGTTTACCTTTCTTTTCAAAATCCAACAACATAGCAGCGTGAGTCTTGTCATTTGAGGAGAACCCTACATTTTCAGCCCATTTAGTAATTTTTTGGTTCTTGTCTTTTGCTTTTCTTTGGAAATTCTCTCTCCTTTTCTCAACCCTATTTAAAAAGATTGTTTCTTTTTCATGTAATAAGCATGTTAAATTATTCTTGTGTGCTTAAGCTATATCTATTGTACCTATGGTTAGAAAATATTCACCCATATAACATGTTACATCACTCTTAGTATGTACAGGATTCAGGTTACTACGTATAGGAAGTTCAGAAAATATCACATCTGAGTTAGAATAATAATACTGTAAGGGTCCTTTCTTATAAAATAAACTAGCTAAAATACTACATGAAATGCCATATGTTAGAGGTAAATGGTGGTAAGTCACCTTCGGAAGTAGTTACCTTCATATAGACATAACAATTTTCTATTTCCATAGCTTCTACACAGTGTACTAATAGTCAAGTCAAGTCAGAATTTATATAGCGCACTACATACCCAGAGGGTTTCAAGGTACTTGAGGAAGGGGGGGGGGGAGGTTTACTTATCGAATATCCAGGTTTTAAGCTGTTTTCTGAAGGCTAGGTGGTTTTGAGTAAGGCGGAGGTGGATGTGAAGGGAATTCCAGGTTTTGGCCGCTAAGTAGGAGAAGGATCTTCCCCCCATGGCGGCTTTGTGGATGCGCGGAACAGCAGCGAGGGCTTGGTTGGACGAACGCAGCTGGCGGGTGGGGGTGTAAAAGGAAAGGCGCGTGTTGAGACAATCAGGTCCAAGTTCGTATAGGGCTTTGTGTGTGTGGGTGAGGAGACGGAACGATATCCTCCTGTTGACTGGGATCCAGTGAAGGTCTTTCAGGTGAACGGAAATGTGGTCTGTGCGGGGGATGTCTAGTATGAGTCTGGCTGAAGCATTTTGGATGCGTTGGAGTTTTTTCTGCAGTTTTGCAGTGGTACCGGCGTAAAGGGTGTTTCCGTAGCCCAGAGACGGCTTGTAACCAGTGCGTGGGTGACCGTTTTTCTTGTTTCGGTGGGGATCCAGCGAAATGTTTTTTGGAGCATGCGTAGGATGTTGAAGCATGATGATGAGACGGCGTTGACTTGTCTGGTCATCGAGAGTGAGGGGTCCAGGATGATGCCCAGGGTCTGTGCGTGGTCTGTCGGTATGGGGGCTTTTCCTAGGGCCGTTGGCCACCAAGAGTCGTCCCAGGCGGAAGGGGGTGCACCTAAGATAAGGACTTCCATTTTGTCCGAGTTCAGTTTTAGACGGCTGTGCTTCATCCACTCGGCTACTTCTTTCATCCCTTCATGTAGGTTGGTTTTGGCGGAGATTGGGTCTTTGGTGAGTGAGAGGATCAGCTGAGTGTCATCAGCGTAGGAGATGATGTTGAGGTTGTGTTGACGTGCGATGGTTGCGAGGGGGCTCATGACGTTGAAGAGGGTGGGGCTGAGTGATGATCCTTGCAGGACGCCGCAGATGACTTCGGTGGCCTCTGACATAAAAGGGGGGAGGCGAACTCTCTGAGTTCTTCCAGCGAGGAACGAGATGATCCAGTCCAATGCTTTTCCTTGAATTCCGATGTTTCTGAGGCGTTGTATCAGGGTGTTATGGCAGACTGTGTCGAAGGCTGCAGAGAGGTCAAGGAGGATGAGGGCGACTGTGTCTCGTTTGTCCAGTAGTGTTCGAATGTCGTCTGTTGCTGCGATGAGGGCGGTCTCGGTGCTGTGTTTGGCTCGGAAGCCAGACTGTGAGGAGTCGAGTGATTTGTTGGTTTCGAGGAAGGCGGCGAGCTGACTGTTGATGGCTTTTTCAATGACTTTGGCAGGGAATGGGAGGAGCGAGATGGGGCAGTAATTTTTGAGTTCGGTGGGGTCAGCTGTGGGTTTCTTCAGAAGGGCGCTGAGTTCGGCGTGTTTCCAGCTTTCTGGGAATGTGGCGGAGTTGAGGGAGCAGTTGATGACGTTTCGGAGATGGGGTGCTATAATGGAGTCTGCTTTGTTGAAGATGTGATGGGGGCATGGGTCTGTAGGGGATCCTGAGTGGATGGAGTTCATCAGACGAATGGTGTCTTCAGTGGTGATTGGGTTCCAGTCGAAAAGGTTATTCGGAGGAGGTACAGACTAGGAGGTAAGTGAGGTGGACTGGTTAACGGGTTGGTTGTCAAAGCTGTTATGAATGTCGGCGATTTTGTCATGGAAGAATGAGGCGAGGGAATCGCAGAGGACTTGAGAGGGGGTGATGTCGTTTGAGCTGGCGGTGGGGTTGGTGAATTCTTTGATGATGTTGAAAAGTTCCTTGCTGTTGTGGACGTTGTTGTCTAGTCGGTCTTTGAGTGCTGATTTCTTGCCTGTCCGGATTAGTTGGTGGTGTTTGCGGGTGGCGTTTTTGAAGGCGGCTTGGGTGATAGTGTTTGGGTCTTTTTTCCAAGTTTTCTCAAGGGAACGACAGAGCTTCTTGGATTTCTCAAGGTCATCGTTGAACCAGGGGGCGTTCTTGCTGCCTTGCTTGATTTGATGTTTTTTCAAGGGAGCTAGTTTGTCGGCGGTTTGGGTTAACCATTGTGTGAGGTTGATGGCGGCTTGGTTAGGGTTTGTTGAGTAGGCCGGGGGTTTTTGAAGAAGCGATTAGGAGATCTGGTCGATGGTGATTTTGTTCCAATTTCTTCGCAGAGTTGGTTGAGGGTGGTTGTGGATCGTGGTCTTATTGTAAGTGAAGTGGATGCAACTGTGGTCCATCCAGTGGAGGGGTGTGGTGTGCGTGAAGGAGATATGCTTGCTGGAAGTGAAGATAGGGTCGAGTGTGTGTCCTGCATGGTGTGTGGGGGTGTTAACAAGTTGTTTGAGTCCGAGATTGGCGAGATTGTCCAGAAGAGTGGTAATGTTACTGTTGTTGCTCTTTTCCAGATGGAAATTGAGGTCTCCCAGTAGAATGTATTCTTCCGAGGGGAGGGCGTGTGGGGTGAGGAAGTCAGTGATGTCTTCGCTGAATTTTGTACGGGGTCCTGGTGGCCTGTAAAGGAGGGTGCCTCTGAGTGTGGTCTTGGGGTCGGTGTGGATCTGGAAGGGAAGGTGTTCGGCGATAGCGAGGTTGTCTTCTGAGCTGGTTGAGACGCGGATGGTGTTCTTGTGGACGATGGCGATGCCTCCTCCTGTTTGGATGGTGCAGTCCTTACGGATGATCTTGTAGCCATCCGGGATGGCTATGGTGATGTCTGGAGCTGAAGAGGCATTCATCCAGGTTTCTGTTAGGAAGGCGATGTCCGGAGAAATGGTGTTGAGTAGATTCCAAAGGTCGATGGCGTGTTTGTGAACCGAACGGGTGTTGAGAAGGATGCATTTAAGGTGGTTGGTATTGGATCTCTGTTTGGTGTTTGTGGGTTTGGTGTGGGTCTTGATGCTGGTGAATTTGCAGGAGTGGCAGGTGAAGGGTCCATGGGTGTGTCCTGGTGCTGCTTGGGCGCAGTTAGGGAGGCGGCCGGGGTTAAGTGCTAAGAGGGTGGAGGCGTCGTATGTAATGCGGGAGGGGTGGGCGATGCGGGGACCAGGGGGACTGGCGCTGGGCGCGGTCCAGGCGTGGACGGGCGTAGACGGGCTTACCTTTGGCGCACCTTCGGCACGACCGCTGCGCGTGGACTCTGCGCGAAAATCCATCTGTCTCAAATGGATAGTGGAGGGGGGCGGAGTGTGGGAGGGGCAGCTGGGAGGCGGGAGCGAGGTGCAGGGAGGGTCTGGGAAGGGCCAAAAACAAACACAAAATGGCAGTAAAGTAAACAAATGCTGCGAAGGGTCCCCAACAAACAAGAGCTATATTGATAATGGAGTGCTATGGGGGCAAGATTATTTCAGGCCAGCAGAGGAAAGCGCTACACCAAGTAAAGCCACAAAGCGCTATACAAAGCAGATTACGAAGCACACCACAATCAAAGTACAATCGTAATAGACAGCAAGGCACAGCAGCGTTACAGAGCGATATACAAAGCAAATTACGAAGCACACCACAATCAAAGTACAATCGTAATGGACAGCAAGGCACAGCAGCGTTACAGAGCGCGGCCCAGCTGGGTATTTAAATAATATTAATTGCGAGGCAGAAATCAGCAATATGGTACGATACCAGGAGAGGAGGTGGGGGAGCGACCGCTTCTGAAAGCAACTTTGCAAATACATTTAAGTGAGTTCTATTCTTAATTCTAGTATAAAGTAATCCTTCCTCATTCGATGCTTCTAAATCTTCCTTCTGTTGTCTAATGGTTAGTGCCTTTTCTTGTTTATCTATTTTTCTAGGTGTATCTATTGTTTCAGGTACGTTAGTGTCATTCTTTATGTCTCTACTCATTATATAAGGAATAGCTACTGTCAGTCCTAATCATACTATGAGTACTATCACTATACTACATGTGCATATTCTACAGCATGTTTTCAAACAGTTTCTTTTCGGTTTTCCATTAACAGTATGATCAGCCATTGCTGACTAGGGAGACTTAACCCCTCTTTGTAACTTTTACACAGTCTTTTAGCCTGTGTACTTTCTTTTAAGTTGGTCTTACTTCTTCGTCAGTCTGATCAGCAATTAATTTGTCACCACTTTCATCACTTATTTCTAAGTGTTCGAAATCTTCAAGGATGACGTAAGTCCATTCAGAGCATCTGAATTTATTATTCAGTCTTTTCAATCGTGGACTTCTCCTTCTTGGTTGCTCTGTGGAAGGTCCAGTTTGACTTGATATTCCATTTTCTTGCTCTGGTTCTTCATTTATTGTTTTGAGGCGAAACTTCAATCTCTTGACAAACCCAGGCCATCTATCTCCTTTTCCGAGTCTTTTAGCTGGCACTGTGCTTTGATTTCCTTCAATTATTCTTTTATTCTCATTCAGTTGTGGCACAATTTGTACATATTCATCTTCTCTATCCCTCTCTATCTGATTTTGTCCAGGACTTGTTTCTCTTTCTTCTGCCTGAACACTAATCTGGCCTTGTTCAGGATTGTGCTGAATCTGATTTTGACTTTTTTTTGCCTTCTTCTTCCTGAACACCTTTTTCCACACCCATCTAATCCTGCTCAGGTAACTCGATCTCTTGTCCTTCTTCTTCCTGAGCCTTCGCCCTTGTACCTATCTGTCCCTCCTCAGACTCTGGAGCTGTGAAAGGTATCTGAAATGTCTGAGTATATTGATTTTCCCTTATCTGATCCTTCTCAGGATTACCATTGGCTTGGATTTCTGTAATCTTGGTACGTTCTTCTAAATCTATCTCGTCCTCACTATCACTCTGTCTATCTAAATAGGTTTGACTCCTTGTTCTTATGATCCTGATAGGTATGTCGACTACTGGAATCTACTCATACTGACTGGTGCTTGGTCGTTCATCAGCTATTTCAGGATCGATTTCTTGGGACCCTTCAGCTGTACAACCTTCGGCTTCCGTTTCATCAGGTTCAGTCACCCTTTTTGTGTGACTGGCATGGATCCAATTCGAAATTCACTTGCACTTTACAGCTGTAGTGGTGACCAATATCATTTGTTTTGGCCTTCCCCACCTTGGAGCTAGGCAAGATTCTCGTGTATGTTCCTTCATCACAACCCAGTCACCTGGAATCAGATCATGTGCTGGAGTTGATTGTCTAGCAACAGCGTCTTCCCCAACCTGGTGAGAGACAGAACGCACTTGGTCAGCCAGTTCTTTGCAGTACTCTAGCACTAAGTCATCAGATATATTTATCAACTTATGTCCTGGCTCAAATGCCTGCCTCATTGCTCTTCCCATGAGAATCTCATGAGGACTCAAGCGTGTTTTTTCTGGCTGGAATCCTTCTGAGTCCCATCAGAACAAGAGGTAAAGCAGGCTATTCTGATTTTGTAGATGCGTATATCTTTCCTATTCTTGATTTTATTGTGCCATTCAATTGTTCAACCACTCCAGAAGCCTCTGGACGGTATGCACAGTGCAGCTTCTGCTCAATTTTGAATGCTTTACAGATTAGCCCAATTATTTCATTATTAAAGTGACAGCCTCGGTCTGATTCAATCGTTACTGGAAAACCAAAAAGTGGTATCAACTCTCTGAGTAAAAGTCTAGCTACAGTGATGCTATCATTTCGTTTTGTAGGGTATGCTTTTACCCAATTTGAAAATAGGCAGACAATGACAAGAACATATTTCATTCCTCGACAGGGTGGTAACTGTATAAAATCAATTTGTAGTCTTATGAATGGGCCTCCTGCTTTCCCAATTTTCCCAGGGCAAACTACAGTTCTTTTACCAGGATTCATTTGTTGACAAATCAAACATCTTTGGCAGAGAGCTTCTGCTATGTTCCTGAATTTTGCATTAAACAATAATTGTCTGAATAGTCGCAACATAGCATCCCGCCTTAGGTGGTAATCTCCATGATACATCCGAGCCATAGGGGCAAGCATACAGTCTGGTAGCACAGGTCTGCCATCAAGGTAAACAATAACACCATCTTCAGCCCTTTTCTGACAACCTATCTTTCTCCATTCTTCCTTTTCTGAAACTTCTGCCTCATTCTGCAAGTCTCTCACTTCTTCCCTAGTTTTCACACCTTGCAGCAACATAAGTTGGCAGCTCTTTCCACATGCATCGATTTTCTTATTTATTGCCATCTTATGTTTGGCACAATGTTGGGCTAGTTGGTCAGCATATCGGTTACCTGCTGTCACTTTGTCATTTCCAGATTGGTGAGCAGCACACTTGACCACAGCCACTGTTTCTGGTAATTGGATTGCTTTAAGCAAATCATTCACATAATTTCCATTTTTAATAGGAGTACCTGGAGAAGTCAGAAACTCTCTTTGCATCCAGAGTTGGCCAAAATCATGCACAACCCTGTAGCCGTATTGGCTGTCTGTGTAAATGGTTTCTTTAAAAATTTTCCCAATTTAACAAGCCCTTGCCAATGCAATTAATTCAGCTACTTGTGCAGACTTGACTCCAGGTAAATAGGATGCTTCAACTGGGCCCCATAATGTACAAACGGCATATGCAGCGCTCAAACCTCCTTCCTCATGTCTCAGGCATGAGCCGTCTACAAATAACTCATGTTCTGAATCTATTAATGTTTCTTCTCTTATGTCTGGACGAGGTTTGGTACAGTATTCTGTCAGGTCGATACAATTATGTTCGACTCATTTTTGACTTCTGCAAAATGTGATTCAGGCAACAGTGTTGCTGGATTCCAAATGTTACATCTAGCAATAGTCACATTTTCTGCACCTAAAAGAATTCGTTCATATTTATTCAGCCGACTAGGAGTCAGATATTGGGATTTAGTCCTTGTCAACAAAATCACTACTGCATGTGGGACGTATACAGTCACTGCATGTCTCATAATAATGGACTCACTTTGCTCAAGACTCATGCATGTTGCAGCTACTGCTTTCAGACATCCTGGCAATGCAGATGCCACTGGATCCAGTGTGGAAGAAAAATATGCCACAGGACGTCTCATCAAACCATGGGTCTGGGTCAAGACTGAGCGTGCGCAATTGTCTCGGGTATCTCAAAAAAATGCAAAGTCTTTTGAATAACCAGGCATTCCTAATGCTGGAGCTGTACACAGACGATCGCGTAATTTTAAGATAGATGACATGCTTTCATCATCCCATTCTACTGGGTCTTTTGCTCTTTTCTTTGTCATTTGTATCAATGGTTTTGCCAGGACTGCAAAAACCACAATCCACTGAGTTCGCGGTAGATTCATGTTTTAATTATTTTGTTCCTTTCTGTGGTAACTCTTACAACACCCCTTTCTATCTGGTGTCCTAGATATTTCACTGATGTGGTGCAAAACTGTAATTTTTCAGGTGACACCTTATGTCCTCCTTCACCCAAATGATTTAACAAGGCTATGGTATCCACTACACAGTCATTCGGGTTTTAGATGCCACCAATAAGTCGTCTATGTTCTACACTAGGACAGATTTTCCAGGCAGCACCAAAGATTCAAGGCATTTTTTCAAAATCTGATTAAAGATTGATGGACTTTCTGTGTACCCCTGAGGGACACGGTTCCAGCCGTAGACATGGCTGTTGAATTCGAATGAAAAAAGATACCTGCTATCTGGGTGTAAAGGTATTGAGAAAAATGCGCGCACAAATCGATTACAGTGAACCGACCTGCTGCTCACTGTATCTGATATAAATTCACAGCAGGGTTTGGCACTACAGGACAACATGGGACAACAATTGTATTGCTTTTGCGGAGGTCTATTATGACCCTATACTTCCCACTTGGTTTCTTTATGCCAATTATGAGCGAATTACATGGATTGCTCATTATTTCTTGCAAAATGCCTGTTTCAACCAAAAGTTTTATTTCTGCTGAAACTCCTGCTTTTATTTCTGGACTCATTTTATACTGTTGAGTATTTGGGTAAACTGCACCTTCTCTCACAGTCACTTTTATTGGATCAACATTTGCCATTAATCCTACATCTTCCCCTGTAAAATCCCTCACTTCAGGATTCACAGTATCTAGTAATTCTTCTAGTAAGTATTTTATGGTCAATGTTTTATTTTCAGTTTCCTGTTTTGCCAACATTAATTTATATATTCCATCTTTGGCTGGGGTTTGAATTTCAACACCACTTGGAGTGCAAAAGATGGTGTAATTCATTTTGCACAACAAGTCTCTGCCTAACAGGTTTACTGGACTAGAATCGCACACAACAAATTTGTGCATTTCTTTAAAATTTCCTATTCTAACTTCCATTGGTGCTGTAACTGGGGGACTAATTTGTTTATTAGAAACGCCCACTACTTGGATCGCTTCTCCCTAGAGGGGTAGGTTTGGAACGTCTGCTGTTCTCACAGTAAAACCAGTGTCCAACAAAAAAGTGACATCATTTCCCCCAACGTTTGCCTCAATATATGGACCTGACTGATTTACCGGCAAGAATGCGCCAAGTACACACTCCTCGTCTTCCCCTCTCAGGCACCGTCAGTAGGTGTCCTCTTCAAAAAATATGTCACTCAAAAGGAATTGTGGAGTCACTGAATCTCTCCTACCACTTCTCTCCCAATTTGTGGTAGCCACACTATAGCCTGCTTTGCTCCCAAGATCTGGAATAAGTGCAAGGGGTAATTGGTTCTGTATTACCTGTGGCAACTGTTTCTTTGACACTTCGTTCTGCGTCTGTGAATTCAAAGAGTTATTTTGCACATTGTTATTACTCAATATGGCTTTACACTCGTTTTTCCAATGCTCCAACTTTCCGCACCCGTGACATGGGAATTTCTTTTTAGCCTCATCTCTGTTATAATTTCCATTTAGCTTTCCTTTAATTCCATCTCCCTGTGCTTGATTATTCTTCAACTGATTCAATTGGAGTTCCTGTTGCTCTGCTCGTTTTACTTGGGCCCACATGACTTTTTCTTCCAAATTCTTATCCTTGTTATCTAATTCATCTTCACAATATTTTGCATATTTGAGTATTTCATCAATAGGTTTGGCCTGCCAACAGATCCTATGATCTTTAATCCATTGTGAAATTTCTGGCCTCAATTCAGATACATACCGATAGATGAAATGTGTCATATCTTTGTTATCAATATTCTCTAGACCACTATATTGTTTAAAAACTTGCAAGAGGCGTTCATAATATGCATGTACAGCTTCAGCTTTATTCTGTGTAGTTCTATACTAGTCCAGTACGTCTCTTTTGGAGGTACCTTCCCTTTCAAGTACAGCATTACCTGATTGTACTTCTTCATAACCTCATCTGATAGAGCTCCTGTCTTTGGTTCTCTAGGATACTCATCACTTGGCCAATCAACTGCTATTTTACACTCAGTCCATAAATCTACAGGGACAACAATATCAAATAATCCATCTAGATCTTTTAACAGTACCTTTGAAACCTTTACAAATCTTTCGACTTGTCTGTACCATTCTACAGGTTTCTCTCTTAATTTTGGAAAATCATTTGTAAATGACAAAATATCCTGACGGGGCAATGGGACATGTACATAACCTCCACCTGGCACTTCTCTCATTGGACACAACCTTTCCACTTTTTCTATTTCCTTCAACATATACTCTTTTTTTTTATTGGCATTTCAAAAATAAAAAGTACAATGACATCTTGTGTCAATTACATAAACATAACAGTTTACAAACTTACTGCATTACAACACTCCTCCTCCAATAACGCATGTCTCTATACAGTAGTATAAGACAAGTAGCAATACATAAATTTTTGTTCACTCTGTGATATATAGCACACACTTTATAGTGTTACTTCGGGGTCATTTAGATACGAGGTGAGGTAGATCCAGTAGTCTTTGGGGCGTGACCTTAGTGGTAGTTCTTCCTCATATGTTTTGAGGGTGTCCTTGCAATAAACCAGGTCTTGTATCCAGTGTTTGAAGCTAGGTACATTCATACTGCCCCACGTGATTGATACTCTACGTTTGGCCATTAGGAGAGCTACTGCACAGAACCTGCGTTTTAAAGCCCAAACCTCCGGTAGCAACCCCAGTATACACGTCTTGATAGTGCATTCTATTAGAACATCTTCCATATGTCCCAGTGTCCACACCACCTTCACCCAGTAATCTGCTACACCCGGACAGTGCCATGCAAGATGTAGAAAGTCTGCTGACTCAACCCCACATCGCTGGCATCTGGAGTCGGCCCGAAGGCCAAATTTATGTAATCTTACCGGGGTGTGGTATGTCTGGTGTAAGTATTTAATATATACCATGCGTGTCAGCAATTCTGTAAGTGTGCCAGCGGTGGCCCATTCTTCCTCGGTTAGTGGAGTGTCTAAACAGTCGTTCCATTTTCGTAACGCCTTGTTTGTTGTGTCCCATATTTCTGCTTGCAACTCCACATATAGGCTGGACACAAGGTGTGTGGGTGTGGGTGATGCGAGCAGTAGTTGCAGCATCTTTGATGCTTGTGGTTCGGTAGGTTAGGACGGATAGAGTACTTTCACTGCCTGCTGTACACGATAATATGTGAATTTAAAAAGTAGCGTTTGATTCTGCACGTAGGATAGATCCTCAAATGTTCTAAATTTGCCGTACTGAAACAGGTCGCCTATTGTATCTATCCCCACTTGTTTGAGTATCTCCATTCCCACTTTTTCCTGCGTGACCGATATGTTTGGGTGATAGTGGAGTGGCATTAGTGGGGCGTATAACCGTAAGTTGTTGGTTTTTTGCCCTATGATTCTCCAAGCCTCATTTGTCGCATCAATAGTGTTAATGTCTTGTTTATGAAGTGGGGGTTGCTTGTGTGTGATTATGGCGTCTAACAGGATTGGGGAGGCATCAGGTGTTTTGTAACCGCCTCGGAAAAATGGTAGCGTCAATGAGTGCAGGTCAATTCAGGCCGCCTTCCCCGCCCAGATCAGCTTAAGTGTCATTGAAGTCAGTCTACAAAAAACTGCTGTTGGGGGCTCGATGGGAATGTTGTTGAATAAGTATAATAGTTTCGGCAATACCACCATTTTTACTATCACCAACCGATCCGCTAACGACAGAGGCAGTTGGATTCACCTATCTATTTTCTCCTCAATGGCTGTGATCACTCTACCATAGTTGGTGCGGATGACTAGTTCGGGGTCCCTGTGGAACCAGACTGCCAATTATCTCACCGGATCTGTTTGCCAGTCTAGGGGGTAATCAGTGCCAAAACGCTGTGTGGTGTCTGACAGTGGTATTATTGTGGATTTAGCCTAATTTATCCCGACTGCCGCCCAAATTTGACATACTCCCTTAGCATCGGGTTCAGATTGGCGGCTGGGTGTCACACGTACAGTAACATGTCGTCCGCATACATGGATATGTGAAGCGGCCGTTTTGGAAACTGCAGCGCTAAGTAATGGTGTCCTTGCCATATCTTTCAAGCCAAAGGTTCCAGGGCAATGGCAAACAATAGCGGGGACAGCGGGCATCCCTGCCTAGTGCCTCTTTCTATAGGTATTGTGTCTGATATGTATTTGTTGATCCGTATGCGTGCACTGGGTGCAGTGTACAGTAGTTTTACCCATTGAAGGAAGACTGGAGGGAATCCCATTCTGTGCATTATGGTATGCAGGTAAGTCCATGCTATGGTGTCGAATGCTTTAGCAGCGTGTAACAATATCGCAGCTGCTTTAGTGGTGGGGTCAGGTAGTGGGACAGGGCGAAGAGCGTTCTAGTGTTGTGGGAAGTGGAATGTGTGGGAATGAATCCTGATTGATCAGACAGCACTAATCTGGTCATGAGGTGCTGCAGTCTGTTGGCCAGTATTTTTGATAGTATTTCAGTGTCAACGTTCATAAGGGAGAGGGGCCGGTAAGAATCACAGCACTCAGGGTCTTTGTCTGGTTTGAGTAGGGCTAGAATCATTGCTTCTCGTAGCGTTTGTAGGAGAATAATTTTCTCATGCGCATCTCCTAGCATTGCCACTAAGTGTGGGGCCAGCAGATCAACATACGCCTTATAAAATTCCCCCGTGAACCCGTCAGGGCCAGGTGCTTTGCTGTTAGGCAGCGCCTGGATAGTCTCTGTAATCTCCTCCACAGTGATGGGCAATGAGAGATACGCTCGCTGTGCGTCAGAAAGCCAAGCGAGTGCGATATCGTCACAGTATTGCACAATTTCCGCAGCTGTGGCCGTATCTTCCCTTGTATACAGTTTCCCATATGTGTTCATAAATGCCTGCAATATTCCCTGAGTGTCGTGCGTCAGAGTTCCCCCTGCATCCCTAACTGCCTGTATTACGGGAGGTGGTTTTTTTAGCACATATTCAGCCAAGACTGCTCCCGGTCTGCCAACCTCTCCATAGCTTCTGGCCATGCGACGTTTGGATAGGTAACGGAGTTCCTCGTCTGCGCATACTTTATACTCCGATATCGCTGTTCTGATATCCCCTAGGAGATTAGGTTTGTGCGTTTGATTATATTCCAACTCCAGGGCCTTAATCTGAGCTTCACGCTGAACGAGCTGCTGACGTAAGTCTTTTAAGATGCCTGCAGTGGTGCTGATGCAGACCCCCTAATCGAGGCCTTAAAGGCCTCCCATAGGAGTCCTAGGAGTGCCTTCACATTAAACCTCCAGCTGAACGGGGGAGGTGCATACTGTGGTAATTTTAGGGTTAGTACCACTGGGTTGTGATCAGATAGTGTTCGGGGTAAATGGAAAACCTCTACCGCCCATAACGACACGTCTAAAGATCCCAGCCAATAATCAATTCTAGACCAACTATTGTGTGCAGCTGTCGTGTGTGTGGCTTCTAGTTGGGTCGGGTGTTTCATTCTCCAAAGGTCCGTTAACCAGGCATCTAACATGATATCTCGCAGTTTGAGTAATGCACGCTTGTGTGTTTCCACCGATGTAGGTGATCTGTCCACCCTTTCATTTAATGCCAGGTTGAAATCCCCTCCCCACACGACCGGGACTTCAGGGTGTTCATTCAGTTTCTGCCATATCGTGTGATAGAAGTCAGGGTCGTCTATGTTGGGTGCATAAATATTTATAAGAGTGAGTCTTTGGCCTCGTAGCAGTCCCATCACCACGATGTATCTCCCTTCTTTATCAGAGTGGACCTGTTAAAGTTTGAAGTTTACCCCTTTACGGATCAAAATAAGTACCCCTCTTGAGTATGAGGAATATGCCGCCCGTGTACTGACTCCGCCCATCTCTGTCCTATGTGAGTTGGAGTGTGTGGATCTATATGCGTTTCCTGTAAGAAAGCTATGTCAATATGGAACCTTGTGAAGTATGCTAGTATCTGGCGTATCTTTTTCGGATTTTTAAGACCCCGTACATTCCAGGTGATCAAGCGTAATTTGTCCGACATTAGCGTGTCAGTCATTATCCGGCAGGATTACAGTCATAGTCGTGTGCAAGTGTAATGTACATGTTACATGATACAGGGATGAATCCCACGGGGGACCCATTCCATCTCTGCATGCTCTCTGGAATATGGCAGTGCATCTCAAATGCAGTAGAACAACATAACAACCCACAAATCCCCTCCTCCACCCCCCACCCACTTTAGCATCCCAATCATGCCAAAGACACTCCCCAGTGAAAACATGGACCTTATCCAAACTCTAGTAGGGGAACACCCTGTTGGGGGGTCCACCAAGGTCGCACGACTGCATCCAACATAGTGGATGTGGGCAGGTTCTCATTAATACTGCAAGTAACAATTATTCTCACTGCTCACCTCTTTGTCAAGCATATAATGCAGCTACAGGGCCGAACCACCCTAGTTTATAGTCCATATCTCCTCGCCACCAGACTGTTAATACCCCCCGCCCGTCATTCCGAGAAAATGCAAATGATCATATAGTACACAGCAGGGAATATGGGATGAGATTAACATTCAAGGATAGAAGTCCAGGGCTTTTTGCTTAGACGGATGGGAGAGTCGTACTCACTTGATAACTTTCGTCCGTGATATATCGAGCAAACACGCTCATAGTCACAGCAATGGGCAAATTGTTCCCAGCGTGTTCACACCTCACGCTGAGCCGCAGCTGTCTGCCGTTCACGTGCCCCCGCTGTTGTCCCGTCCAGTGCCTTGCGAAAACCTCACTCCTGTCGCTTAGGAGCTCAGCGTAGAAACCATTGGTAGCGTGAGGCAGCCGCCATGGGTCTTGCGAAACTCACGAGCAGCGGACACCGCGGAACTCGGGTGCACGACATAGATGACTTTAGTGTGATTAACTGGTGTTAACAGTGATTCATTCCGAGTCCTGTTGTTGTTCTGGTCTCCGTTGATCTCGACGCCTCTTCCCAAGTTTCTTAATGAAGTCTTGGGCTTCTTTCCGTGTATTACAGATCACGTGCTTACTATCTTTCGAGATCCGGAGTCGGGCAGGGTATAGCATCGCGTATTCTATTCCCAGGTCCCTCAGCTTGAGCTTTGCAGACGCAAATTCTTTACGGGCCATTTGAACATTCATTGTAAAGTCTGGGTAGAATTACAATCTGTTGCCTTGGTACTCAATGGTTTTCTTGTCTCTCGCCAGTTTCAGTATGACATCCCTGTCTCTATAATTCAGAAGGCGGGCGACTATGGGCCCTGGGGGCGCTCCTGGCTTCGGTCTTGGTGCTAGGGATCTGTGCGCCTGCTCAACTATAAATACTGTGGATAAGTGTTCAGCTCCAAATATAGGGGCAGATTTATGAGGCCGTTGCGCCTCTTTGCGACGCAATTGCATCACTTTATTTGACGCAACTGCGGCGCAAACAATGCGCCCTATTTACAACGTGACGCATCTAGGAGATGCGTCACGTTGTAAAGCACTGTGCCATAAGGAGGCATTCCTGCGCAGGGGGGGCGTTTCTGCACAGGAACGCCTCCTGAAAGTGGCTGAGTGAAATCTATGAGATTTCACTCAGTCACTTTCAGGGAAATGCTGCGTCAATACCCTGCGCCTGCTTGAAGCAGGCGTAGGTCTTGACGCAGCATTGTGCAGATGGTGTACCCCCGAGCCTTGCTGGAGCTGCGTCGCGCTTGCAACGCACCTCCAGCAATGCGCCACATTTCCAGCACAGATGCGTCACGCATCTGTGCTGTTTTTGCACCATGGGTGGCGGAGCTGTGGCTCACTGTGGCGCACGTTAACTGGCGCATCCCTGGGGATGCGCCAGTTAACATAAATCTGCCCCATAGTCTTTTTCAATTCTTCCACGTAGGTTTCCTTCTTACCAGTGTTTGCCGACTCTGGAAGGCCCGCGATTCGGACGTTGTTTCGTCTAGACCTCGCTTCTATGTCCTCTGACTTGTTTTTGATGACTTCTAGGAGTCTGTCCATCTCAGAGCATTTCTGTGTTGTAGTATGAGATTCATTTTCCACTACCGACAGGCGGGTTTTGGCCTCTTCAAGTCGTTCCCCATGTTTATCGAGTTTCGCCGCCATATTGTCCACTCGTTGTGAGATTGTATCTAGCTTCCCGTGCACATTGTGTAGACTTTTCTGTATGGCTTTGAGAACTTGTCCCATTCTGTTAGGTGGTGATGTCTCGTTGTCTCCTTCAGTGTCCGAGTGGGAAGTCGCGCCTTTAACTGGCTTTTTCGCAGGAAAAGCCAGAGTGGATTGTAGTTTCTCCGGTTTGCCCATGGTGGTCGAGTTGCAGTGTCTCCACGACTATGTATGTGGCAGTAGCGTTCGTACTTTCTGCCTCACACACCTTGATATCGCAGTTTGAGCCCCGGTAAAGGCACGAAGAAGTACCTGGAGTGCACTTGGTCGCAGTTGTCGCACCCCCCCTGGGGCGCGCAGAGATTTATTGCAGTGTAGGTCGGTGGGTTCGGACGGCACGTTAGCGGGCTCACCTCAGCGGTGTTTTTTGAGTGCACTGTCGGTTGGTCTTGAGGGAATGGTCCTCACCTACGTGACAAGCTCTACACTCTGGGGCGGGTCTGGGGACAAAGCCTCCGGTGGACAGCAGTGTACTCGTTCTCAGCAGGCGGCCGATATGGCATAACTAGTATCGGACAGGAGCTGTGCTCTATTGGGTGTCATGAGCAGCACACAACTCACTGCGTTTTTCCGGTGTTCGCTTGCATTCACGCAGCAGGTGGTGGATTTATTACCGCAGCCCTCCCGATCAGCTGCACAATATTCCGTCGTATCCACTGGAGGTGCTAGCAACCGTTATAGTCCCCACAATTGCACCTTTTCGCAACTGTCCGCGTTACGTGCCATGGGCGCCGCCATTTTGAAATCAGCGTTCGCACCATTTTAGCTTTGCACCGGTGTTCAATTTGCGGTTCGTTTCAGGGCTCAACTAGTGCATGAATCTCGGGTTTACCTCGCAGCCAGTCGCATATCCAGACCATATCTTGAGCAGTTCTGCAGGTAACATTACCGGCAGAGGCAAGGGATCGTTCGCCTCACAGTCCGGGCGCCCCCATCTTGGTGAAGGTGAGCTCACAGTCCCGTATTAGATTTTGCCGAGTTTCAGAGTCATGAGATCTCTCACAGCTTATCCTTTTCGCCTCCCGGGTGCCCGCGGTTTTCCGACATCAGGAGGTTGATTTATGGGTCGTTTTCACACTTTTTGTCCGCAACATTTTGCCGACTGTACAGTCTGGCCGGCGGAGCCGTCTCACAAGGCAGCCATACCGCTGTGCGCCCTCTAGTGCCCCCCCTCTTTCAACATATACTCTGATGCTGTGCTTTTCGCCTGGGCCTCCTCCTTTTTCTTTGCCCACCTGGATTTCCATGTTTCTAAATCACCCCATTTTTGCAATATTGATAACAACTCTTTAATTTGCACTTTCCTTCCTGACACATTCATATTTTCCAAATCTTTATCAGAAAATTCAGCTCGGTAAGGTTTTTGTAATACGTTTGATTTACAAATATTGATTCCCATTTCAAGTGCCATATTCATTAATTTCTCATGAAATACCCTGGTGTTTCGTGTGATACTTCAACATATAAACAACAATTTATCTTCGCTGAATGTGTTCAATCTTTCTAAACCCACATTTCTTGCCATCATTTCTTCTAATTCGACCCTTAATTTGAATATATCCAATGCTTTTGGTTGCGATTTTGTCTTATCAATTTCTCGGGTCCATTTCTCTAATTCTTCTGGGGTAACTACTGTTGTATTTACTGTACCTGTTGGTGTTTCCATTCACACTTCTCTAGAGCTTCCGGGAGTACTTTTCCTAACTGAGCTCTTTTCAGGTTCTCTTATAGGTAAATCCATAAGGGAAATTACCGACTCACATTCACTTGCTTGATCATCCACAATTAATGTCTCCTTTTTTGGCTGTACTACAGGTGTAGTTGGAACAGGAGGTTTAGGACTAGACTACTTATCTCCATACAAAGGAACAACAGGACCAATGAATTGTTAGGGCTTCAGGACTCGTATTTGATTGGGAAATTTTCTGAATTAATTCACTTATTTGTTTATTTAAGGCTTCTCGTTCCCTGTCCTGTAACACTTTTTTTAATGTAGTCTCATGTACTACTTGCGGAACCAAAGGTGGTTTCACGAACGATGCACTAGGATTAAATGTACTTGGCCCCTCATTAGAAGGTGGCGGATTTTTCATTAACAAATCCTCCAAGTAATCATCTTCTGAATTATCGCTAATCTTTAGATTTCTTGTTTTCTCAGTACTTTTACTTCCCATTTGTTCTTCTAAAGTTCGGACAGGATATAATCCTTCCACTAACGTTGATTGTCTCCATCGTTTCATTTGCTTATCTCTTGTCTCTTTAGGAAATCTAGGATAGAATTTACTCCAATTTCTGTCACTTCTGGGTCTATCTCGTTCAAAAGCCTCAGTTTCCCATTCTTCTAATGCTTCGTACTGGGTCAATCTAGGTCTAGGATCTAATTCATTAATGCGTGTCCTCAAATTATATAAAACTCTACCATTAAAGGTACCATTTTCTGGAAATGCTAAAACACCATCTTCTTTTTTGTATTCCATCCAGTTTTCTAACCATACACAAGTGTGATAGCCCCTTTCAACCATCATGTATGATGCGGGCGTATTTGATGGTGGAATAATAATCCCTTCTCTAGTTTTAATTGGTTTATATTTCTTAAAGAAATTTTTGACTTTTTTAATTAACGACATTTTTCTTTTGTCTCCGTACATGATGTGAGGTCTTCCTCTTATACGTTGTTCTTGTGGAAAACCTAAGTACCTCCTAATGGGTCTATTTCCTATTATTGCTGGGTCTAAATGCCACATGTAATTTTATGCTGCTTTTAATTTGCAAAAGACCCTCGATTTGTTTACTATTAGACTTCCAATACCAACACGTTTCTTATTTTTCAATGACCAATTAAAACTTTGAATTCAAATAAATTCAACCAATGGTTGCGCAGCTTTTCTCGTGAGAAAAGTTTCTCACGCTCCTGCACTCACCCCTTCTTTACAATATTACCTCAGCAACACACCAGCTGTCTCAACCAATACCAGCGCAGCTCTAAGTGACGTCAGCGCAGCTCCGCAACTGACTCTCTCCTTTGCAAGATAATACGAAAATTATTTCTTTTCACTTTTGTTAGGCTTATTTATTGTGCGCACAGCTGCTCCAGCGAAGGAGCGTCCTGGCGCCCGACAAGGTAGCGACACAACATAACTGGACAGAGTAAAGGAAAGAGCTAAGGGAACAAAAAAGTTTTTACAGCTCGGCGAAAGGAGAGCAAGTCCCTATGGGCACGAATTTCAGGGGGAAGGGAGTGCCACAGAACCGCAGCGCATACTTGAAAGGATCGACCGCCAGCTCGGGAGCATTTGAAGCGGGGAACAACCGCAAGTTCAAGGTCAGAGGAGCGTAAGGCCCGGACCGGGACATAGCGGGATAGGAAGTTAGAGAGAATCAGAGCAGGAGAACCCTTAAGGATTTTATAAGCTACACAGAGGACCTTGAACTGAATCCTTCGCGCGATTGGGAGCCAATGCAGGGCGCGCAGAGTATTGGTTGTGGGGCAGAATCTGGGTAGGCCCACAACAGCTCGAGCCGCTGCATTCTGTACGCTCTGTAGGCGAGTGATTTCAGCCTGATTTAGCCCCACTAAAAGGGAATGTAGAATTTCATTAATTTACAAACGTAAAAACATGCACCACTGTGTCTGAGTGACTAAATTCAAAGGAAAGATAATTTTTCACCCACTGCGAGTAAATCCCTTCCGTTTACTCTTCAAACACTACGAGTAGATCTCTTCCGCCAACCCTTCACACAAGCATTAGAGAACCTGTTACTCCCTCAGGCTTACCCTTTCTAGGTGATATAAGGCCAAGGTTTTACTAGCGAACCCCTTTGCTGTCAATCAAGCTCAGAAGAACCTGCTACTTCTTCAGTGTGACCCTTTCTAGGTGATATCGCACCAAAGTTTTGCCAGCGAACTCTTTACTATCAATTATTCACACATTCTTTCAGAAAATCCCTAAAACAGTGATTCCGGTTGTACCTAACCATGCACTTACTTCCTCAAACAAGTGACCTCAACTACAGAGTGGCTTCTATTAACCACCTGTTATTCTGCCCCCGGAGTTTCCAAACAAACATAAAACATGTACGAATAGGTTTGGTTAATACATACAATTAATACAATCAATAATCAATGTGATTTCAAATACGCAAAAATATTTCAATAATAATAATAATAATAATAAAGGATTTTGTAGAGCGCTCAGTAACGCCATCACGGCGTGTCCCCGCGCTAGTGGAGAAGAAGCAAACAGACCTCGGAGGAGACCCCCTCCCCAGAGCCTTACAGTATGTACAAGTAGGTTTTCAGCAGAGAACGAAATGATCCCTCTCTGCTCTCTAGTCTAAGAGCTAGCGGGAGTTTGTTCCAATTTTGGGCGGCCAGTAATGTGAAGGAACGCCCTCCCGTTCTGGATCTCTTTATCCGCGGAACCGCCAGCAGCCCCGTACCACCCGAGCGAAGGGCCCTGGACGGCTCGTATCTGCAGACTAGGTCCCGAAGATAGGCAGGGGCCCTTAGCCAGACAATCCGGTGGCACATAACCAAGCATTTGAACAAAACACGCTTCTTTATGGGGAGCCAGTGGAGGGCGTCCAGCGCCTTCTGTGAGTTGGCTCTCCTTGGCCTCCTCAGCACCAGGCGAGCAGCCGCATTCTGGATGACCTGCAGACGGGCCATACTCCTCTCGGTGGTACCAAGGAACAAAACGTTCCCATAGTCCAACCGAGAGGTGACCAAAGCCTGCGTCATCGTCCTTCTGGCAGTCAAGGGGAGAAGATCCAGTGTCTTATTCAGAACCTTCAGAACCCCGAAGTATTTCCCCACAAGGCGTCTAATGTGACCCTCATAGGACAGCGTGGGGTTTACCCACACTCCTAGGTTTTTTGCTTCCTCACACGGTACAGGGGTAGCGCCCAGGCAAGATGGCCACCAATCAGCTGACCAGCTACTGCTCTTTCCGCCCACCACTAAAACCTCAGTTTTAGACCCATTAAGTTTTAAACAATGGGCATCCATCCAGTCAGCCAAGGCCTACATGCAGGCCTTAAAATTGGAGGATGTTCCTGTGGGGTTCTGGGACAGCGAGATAAGCAGTTGGGTGTCGTCGGCGTAGGACACCAACTCCACCCCAAACGTTTGGACAAGCTTGGCCAGGGAGGCCATATAAAGATTGAAGAGTGTAGGGCTCAAAGCTGAGCCCTGTGGCACTCCCTGGTCCAGCGGCACCTCGGAGGAGCGGCAGGACCCCTGTTGAACTTGAAAGCAGCGCCCCGTCAGGAACGACTGCACCCCAGCCTCGTTTAGACACTGTAGCAAGATGGAGTGAGCTACAGTGTCAAACGCTGCGCTGAGTTCGAGCATTATTAAGGCCATGGTGTGCCCGGCATCCGCTCCAGCTCTGAGGGTCTCCGTGGCCCGCAAAAGAGCTGTCTCCGTCAAGAAGCCCGCCCGAATGCCCGATTGGGAGGGGTGAAGAATATTAACTCTCTCAAGATGCTCAACAAATTGAGAATTCACCACTTTTTCTGCGACTTTGGCCAAATTTGGAAGCAACGATATGGGCCCTAAGTTCTCCAACACTTCTAGGCTAACGTTGGGCTTTTTCCTAATAGGCAGCACAACCGCCCTCTTCCAGTCCCCCGGGAGCTGTTGAGTGGAGAAAGACGTCTGCAGTACATGCCTGATGTAAGGTTCAAGCACTGACAGACCGCCAATCACCACTCTGGGAGGAGCAGGATCAAGGGGAGAGCCTGATCTGACGCTGCGGCAGATCCTGGTTAAGCTCTCAGTATGAGGAACTGTGAACAGTTGTAATGTGGCGCACGTATCGATGGGTATCATCGCAGCCCTAAATTCTGGGCCACTTACGGGTTGTTTGGAAAAAGAGGCATAGATGTTCTTTACCTTCCCAGAAAAGAAGTCAGCTAACCTGTTGCATTCTGCAACAGAATCTACTATTGGGGCATTGGAGCTAGATACCAAGGATATCTCCTTAAAGATTTTAAATAGCTCTCTAGACGAGCTCTCTGCTTCCTCTATCCGGGACTGATAGTGTTTTGCTTTCGCCCTGCGTACTGCGCATTGATATCTTTTCTGCGCTGAACTGTAGCAACTCTTGCCCTGCGAGCACGGATTCCTCCGCCAGCTCCGTTCAAGTTTTTTGCATTCCGATTTAATTAGCTGTAACTCCTGGGTAAACCAAGGGGCAGTTCGCTGTCTGCCACCTTTCGTCTCGTAACTGCTACGGGGAGCCAGCGAGTCCAAGGCAGTTAGAATGAGTTCATTGAATTCAGTATTTGCCCTGTCACTGTCCCTGCCCACGGGTGGACCCACCCTCTGTATGAGCAAGTTAAAAGCCTCTTGAGAGAACTGCTTCCATTTCCGTTGGGGAAAATTACTATTGTCATTACTAACTGTCTTCTGGGGTAGATAACAGAATTGAAGTGGCACTAGATAGTGGTCCGACCAGGGAAGTGGTTGAGGTGTCAGCACTTTTACCCCATCCCTGCTGGCAAACACAGGGTCCGGACAATGGCCTAGCTCATGAGTAGCGGCTTCACTTCGCAGATCAAGTTGCAGCTCTTGAAGAACTTGTCGCATGTCAACCGCATCTTTCAGAAGGGGGTCTTCTAAATGTATATTTAAATTACCCAGCACCATCAATTTGCTGTGTCTGATGGCAAGATGGGTGACCCCTTCCAGCAGGCTAAGTCTAAAATTCCCCATAGCTCCCGGGGGCCTGTAAATTAGAATGTCAGATATGGATTCACGACGGCCGATCTTAATGTTAAACTCTCCCACCTCACAGTTATCCACCTTAATCGGGAGCAGGGAGCATTCAACTGGGTTTTTTACAATAATGGCAATGCCCCCACCTATCCCTCCCCCCCTATCGATTCTAGTGAGGATATATCCCGGTGGGACAGTACTAAGGATGTCAGGATCTGAATGCTCACCCAGCGATGTCTCCGTTAGGAAAAGTATATCAAGCTCCTCATCTAATAGGAGGTCCCATAGTTGGACACAATGCTTACTTAGCGACCTACAATTTAGCAGGCCGCCTTTGAGTGTCACACCGTCCGTGAAAGCAGGCACAACATTCCTGCCTTTAAATGAGCAATGAGGGCAGGTTCGCAACTCAAGTGCCTCCATGGAGTGGCTGCAAAAGATGGAAGGGAAAGGGCGAAAGCCCAGCCGCATACTCCTGCTATAATAATGTGGCTGGGGGGGAAACAAGCCAGGGGTCATGGCCCCTGGTCCCGGCCGGCCGCGGACGGGCTTGGCTTAGGCGCGGCTTTGGCGCGCATCCGGCGCGGCCGCTGCGCCAGCCCTCTGCGCCGTCTGGACGTAATGCACATTATATAAGGTGAGAGGAGGGTGGGAGGCCGGCGCGACTAGAGCGTTCCCCCAGCCTCACCTAAGATGGCGCCCACCGCCGCCGAATACCAATTCAGCAAACGGCTGGGCGAGGCAGGAAAGAAGAAATAAGCGTGAGTAGGGTGTCAGTGTACCTGCATTAACAATTCCCAAATATCACACTGTAAAAAGCCCCAAATATAAAAGCACGATTGGTTTTAAAAAAGCTCCTAAAATGCTTTTGCAAGGTCTTTCCCCCAAGGTACTGTCTGACAACAAGCTCGCAGCCCTAGTCGCCCTCGCTAGGGAGAGCTTCGTAAAGGCAACGCGGTCACCGAAAAGCCAGGCTAAATACTCAGGGAGGGTGGGAGGCCGTCGCGACTAGAGCGCTCCCCCAGCCTCACCTAAGATAGCGCCCACCGCCGCCGAATACAGATTCAGAAAACGGCTGGGCGAGGCAGGAAAGAAGAAATAAGCGTGAGTAGGGTGTCAGTGTACCTGCATTAACAATTCCCAAATATCACACTGTAAAAAGCCCCAAATATAAAAGTAACCAACTAACTATAACTAACTACCTATCTTAACTAAACCCTACCCTTACCTCCACTACCAAAATAAACTGATAGAGCGCGGGCTCACCTGCCCGAGATTTTACCATACTCACCTGGGCCCATAAATCAACATACATACTTTGAACAGTAAAACTATGCTTAATCAATTTCCTTTAACCATATAGGACCTATACCATTTGACTTACCAATCTAAGTCACCGGTACCTAAAGTCCTAAGGGATCAAGGGTGTTAGCATAATAGGCAGTAAATAAACATTTGCACTCAGTTACAATTGGGTAGGCGTGCGCGGAAAAAACAAAGTCCAATAGCTAGCAGGTTGTTTTTACTTGAGTGTCTTTATTTTAAATTCAATATCTAAAAAAGAACTTTAAAATCCAGCCAACGCGTTTTGTTCTCCATCAGAGAACTTCATCAGGGCTGAATCAATACAGAAACCAAAATTATTATCACGAAAGACAAGAATACATTTAAAAAGAGGAATCCAAAAGGAAGAAACAAAAAAGAACATAAAAACATATAATCCCAATCACAACATTGATATCTCAATTAACAATTATACACAAAGAAGAAAAACAAATACAAGGACCAAGTTTGTCTTCAGATTATTTCTCAAAACTACCAATAAATACATATATAGATACACATGAATAATCACAAAGCACAACATAATAGACAATTGCATATGGCATAGAAAACGAGGCCAGTGTTAAAAAGGGGGTTCGCAAATTCCAATGTATCAAACTCATATGAGGTTTCATGATTTTGCCAAACTCTTGTTTATACAACTGTAGCTTATGAGTGGGAGAACATTGCTATATGATTTTATCATAAACTAGCAGCCCGTTCCGACCTGCCTGCCCCGACATCCCCGCCTGCCCCGACATGGGTCCCCTTACCTCAGCCGCCGCTCCTCCCGCCTGTCCGTTGTTCGCACCACCGCTGGCCTGTCCGCTGCTCCACATGTCACCGCTCCTCCCCCGCGCCATGTCCGCCGCTCCCTTACCTCAGCCGCCTCTCCTCCAGCCTGTCCGCTGCTCGCACCGCCGCTGGCCTGTCTGCTGCTCCTCACGTCACCGCTCCTCCCCGCGCCATGTCCGCTGCTCCTCGTCACGCTCCTAGACTCCGCTCATCCCCGCGCTCCTGACGTGAGCACTCACGTCAGGCCGGCGCTACTTCGGAGGGACTACTTTTTTTTACTGTATATTTTTTCAATAACCATCTACACACCCTGACGATTCCAACGGTGTATCGGGTGTGTGGATTGGTGCTGTGGTTCCCGAGTTTACCCGCCTCAAAGGCTGAAAGTTCGTCCTTTATTCTAGTAGTAAAGATAACATTTAGGAGACAGAGATATAAACATCGGGCATCAGCTCATAAAGGAAAATGTATTTTCAAGTTCACAGGACAACATATTTCTTTCTATTTAAAAGGAGGTTCTTTGAGGTAAAATATCAAGAGCCCAACAAACAAATCAATATTCAAACAAGTACAATTTATACAAATATGATCATCACTAAACTATAACAAACAGAGAAACAAAAATACGACAACATATTATGAGCAACAAACAAATAATTTATGCAATCATATTCTATAAATTATATTCTCTATTCAATCCAAATTGATAGCTTTATCCAAAAGCCATAACAACTCAGGACATAGGAGAGCAAAAAGAGAACAAAGCAAAAACACTGATATGTGTGTGACAGTAAGTATCTGAACATCATGATCCCTCAATCTCATTTTCAAGGGATAAAAGGCAGGTAAGGCACTACCAGACAGGGGAGCATAATATACAAGTTGAACTTTTTTTTATTATAATCTCACCTTAAATTCAATAATAACACCAACTTGGTGTGTGGCCTGTTGCTATCCAAACCTTCTCTGCAGAATATTATATCTGGCGTCCCAAGTAATTTGACTATAATAATGAACAGCACAAGTATTAAAATTCCACTGGTCAATGTAACCAAGGTATATAAAATCAAGACAATAATTATTGAAGATCAAGTGATCAGTATAGGCCAGGTTTACAAAAACAAAAAAAGTGAATAACTAGAGTGATGGTGAAAATGGTTATACCTGTAATTTGTCATAACCTGTTTACCTGCATAATAAATTTGAAAATGACCGAATAAGTTGACCACGAGTAGACATAACTGACCTTATCAGATTCGAAGAATTAGTCCCGGTCTTAAATATTTGTAGCTCGCTCAACAGATAATCAGTGCAAGCAGAATGTCAATAGACAGCGGGCATGAGCCAGGCTCCTGATGGGGCCTAATAAAAATAATAGAGGAAAAGAAAAGCCAGTGTGACTCAACTTAACCAATATTGAAAAACATATAAAACATAGTATTGAAGCATTTGCAGCAGCATACTGACCTACAATGGCTTGCAGTCCCGAATAATCCGTGAGACGCCATCCACTATAACCTGGATAAATGAATGAAGGCTTCGCTGGACAGCACAGTCGCGTTGATGTCAATTGAAGGTCTAAAAACTAACGGAGAATCCAAGTCGAAATGTATTATAGCTAGCAAAAGGTTTGACTGCCGCAACTCTATGTAACTAACATCTTAGCGAAAATTCTTACCTGAAGTGTAAAAAGGATGAAATACAAAGCGGTCAATGGTCCATGTCCGGCTGTGTAGAACTATAGGGTAAACGTAGCCCAGGCTATAATAGGCCTAGAGAGAAAAAAGACAGGGGTAGATTGCCGAAAAAATCAGTAGTGATGCTAGGCTTCCAGTTTAATATGGCTAATCTAAAAAAGACTCCAAAATTCAACACCAAAACTCTTTAAACATGTTGGCAATAACCAAGAGAAATAATGTCTCCCAAAGTGTTTTAATATGTGCACCACTCTATGGCAATCCAATTCAAAATGACATGGAAAAACCGAACAAAAATTCCCCGCTTCTATCCTGTCAAACGGTTAAAGCAAACTCTTATATTATAAAATGCCATAGTCCATAAGTTATCCTAATAAAATGTTAGTATCAAAGTTATAGACGACAATCCTAAGTGAAACAGTCTGCCCCGATGTGCAATAAAATCCCAGCCACAATGAACGCCTACAATTATATTTAGAAGAACTACAAATTCAAGAGTACCCCATCAGAATAAAGGGCTACAGAGTCCACGATCCCAAAAAAGTTACCTATGTCCTGAGTCCACGACTTTGGAATGCCGAAGTTCAAGGCATCTTCGAGTCGCCTTCAAATACTGTTCAATTTTCGCCTTGGGCGTTGCCAAAGGCATACGCCAAGGTAACCGCGTCACTCAAAAACTAGACCAACCACCTATTCTGTCTTTGGCTAAGCGGAAGTAATCGTGTGTAAAGAAAACCGCAATCATCAGCACTACGTACAACCACTAGACCAGCCACTTATTATTTTTCGCATTCACCGGAAGTGGCGCCGTATGTAAGAATAAACATCCGGTTCGAAGTAGGTAGAAACGGACAATATTGCCCAACGAAATATACTTCTTAAATAAATAATTATACCCTGATTATGAAAAAATGCCAAAGTAAATATATTCCATGGCTCAAAATAAATTATCACAGACCATGTAACAAAAATGAAAATAGCTCGTAAATCTAATCTATCCAATGTAAATATTATCAATGAGACTCAATTAATTATTAATATACAAGTACAAAAAGTGAAATTTGCTTGTAGATGCTAGTAGATGTGACCAAGTCAACAGCGTCATGTCAAAAGAAATAAATAAAACTCTCTGGTTGTGCTATAAAGTGTATTTAATTTCTAATGAGGACACTGTATTTAAAATGGCAATTAATATCACAGTTCCATTCCAACAACCATATGTCTTCACCGAACAATGAAAAGATAAAAGAGTTAAAGAGGAAAAATTCCAAAATGGGAGCATATCTATGATCAGTTTGCTTCTGTGAAGAAATAAACAAATAAGGTAAGTATAATTTGTTCAACTGGCGACTCTGTATTAACTGAGAATGGATCCTAAGGGATAATAAGGATATGAGATATACTCCAACAATGTGTAATCTCACTTTAGTCACAGTTAGCGTGATATTGGAAATCTAATAGTAGAGTTGGCAGGGGAAAGAGCTTCCCCCAGTCCAGGCCATATCCCCTCAACTTCACGCAATATAATGAAATTATAACCAAAAGGGAATTGGATAAGGGTAAGAGGAAGAGAGAGAGATCACAATGATCAGATGTAGGCCCAAGCAAAAAAACAATACTTTTATGAACTTTTCATTTAAAAAAAGTTCCACAAATTTCCTGTTACAAAAACCCAAAATAGATCCATGGGTACAGGCCAGGGACGGAGTCCCAAAGTTTTGACACTCAGTTAGCATTGTCGGCCAAATTAACATCTATAAGTAACCTTTTCTTGATTCAGTGATAGTCCCAATTACTTAATATTGAGTGCATTATTTCAAGAAATAGTGCATTTCAGTATCTGTGTTATGACCATGTGTAGTCGCTCGTAATCTGCAAATCCATTTGGCTTCATTTTATCATAGAGCAAGTTCCCTATCCCCACCTCTGGCACAGGCTTCAATGTGTTCAATGCCGTCAAACCAAAACTGGTTATTCCCAGGGTGAGATTTAGAAACGTGTTCAGCCAAGGGATATTTGGTGTCATTATGGAGGATAGCCGTCTGTGTTCTTGAATTCTTAATTTTACATTTCTTACGGTGCTTCCTACATAAATTAAATCACAGGGACACCCAATGATGTAAATCACATGTGTGGTATTACAGTTGATAAATTGCCTCACAGTATGGGATGCACTCGTTTTATGGCTAAAGGTTTTGGTTTTATTTTTAGCAAACTTGCAAATGTTACATGAGTTGTACACATGAAAGCCACAAGGTTTTTCGGCAAACCATGTTGCAGTAATTTTTGGTGTCATAACATAGCTGGGACATGGTCTATTCCTAAGGGTTGCACCTCTCTTATATGTAATTGAAGGATTCTTTAGGATCGTGCCGCTAAGGCTCGGTACTGCTTGTAACAAATGCCAATTGCGTTTAAATAATTTTAAAATTTCACTGCTATGGTTATATATGCAGTGACGAAACACAACTGTCCTCCGGCATTCTCATTTCTCTTCTGGTTCTTAGGTAAAAGAGTTTTTTTGCGCTGTAGTCCCTGCATTATTTTTTCAGCAGTGTCTAGTACCCTCTTGGAGTAACCCCTGGTGGTAAATCTACTCCTTGCTTCTGTGATGTTCTGAGTGAAATTCCTTGTTTCGCTGCAGTTGCGCCTAAATCTAACCATCTCGCCAAATAGTATGTTGTTTATCACCGAACTGGTATGTGCACTGCTCGCATGTAAAACACTGTTACATGATGTACTCTTACGATATAGAGTACTCTGTATAGTGTCATCCTTTACATAAAAATGTAAGTCAAGAAAATTAATAGACTCATGGTTACATTCCATAGTAAACCTTACATTAAAGGGATTTGAATTCAAAAAGGAAAGGTACTCTTTGAGGGTGTCAACCGTACCAGACCAAAGGCAAAGGATGTTGTCAATGCACCTCCCCCAGAACACGATGTGTTCCATCCAGGGGGAGGCACCTTTGCCCCAGGCATGCTTCCTCTCAAACCAGCCCATGAAAAGGCAGGCGTAAGAGGGAGCAAACTTTGAGCCCATAGCCGTACCTTGTTTCTGATGGTACCAAACTCCATCATTCAAAAAGAAGCTTCTGGTCAAAATCAGTTTGATCATCTCGATGATCATTTCATTATGTTCAAAGAGATCTGTCCCACCTCTGTCCAAGAAGGGTCTAATTGCCGCAATACCAAAGTTGTGATTGATGCAGGTATAGAGACTGACGACATCAAGAGTGACAAAGAGTAAGTCATCAGACCAACTGAAACCTTTAAGTTTTGCATGTATATCTTTGCTGTCACGTATATACGATGGTAAATTGCAGACCAAAGGTTGTAGTTTAAGATCAACATATTCGGAGAGCCCTTCAGTCGGGGAGCCTACACCAGATATGATAGGTCTTCCCGGTGGGAACATTCCCTCTTTGCGTAACTTAGGTAAAATATAAATGCACGGGTATTGACGATTTTCCACTCTCAGATATCGATATTCATTCTCAGAAATTAGGCAGGTGTCTTTCCATTCAATAAGTTTCAAATTAATATCCCTACTCAGTTCAGCCATTGGGTTGGATCTAACTTGCTCAAAACAAAGGGTGTCACTCAGTTGACGTGTGATCTCCCCCCAAATAGTCCTCGGTGTTCATAACGACAACATTGCCACCCTTGTCCGCTTTTCGGATGACTATACTGTTGTCTTTTTGTAACCTGGTAAGTGCCAATATTTCCCCGGTGGTAAGGTTGGTGTGTCCTTTAACTCTGTATTTGTTAGGGGTTTCCATTTTATAAAGGCCCTCCATACTTTTTTCAAAGAAAGTATCAATGTTAGGATGATGGGGGAAATGGGGGGTGAAATTTGATTTGGGTCTAAGACCACTATCCACATTAAGATTTTCAATGATACTCAATTCATCCATAATTGTTTATAATCCAAACTCCTCCTCCATTTTCAAAGATGTAAAATATTGTATACCCTTAATTTCTGTTACAGAATGTGATGCTAATACAGTAACATTAGGACACATTGGTAAATGTTGTTGCTTGTCATTAAAAAAGTCTTTTAAGTTTACATGTCTCATAAACTTAAACAAGTCAATATGAACATCAACAAAATTGCCATCTTGAGTTGGGTAAAAACTTAAACCTTTACATAGCAGTGTCTCCTCATCGGCACCCAATGGTCTGCTCGAGAGGTTTACCATTTTTAAATCATCATTAGGTAAGGATGTTACACAGTCAGGCTTGTCTGATCCTACTTCAGACCCTTCTTGGAGTGTGTGGATACCCTGGGATCCTCCTTCGCTTGATCCCCTGTACTTCCCTTTTTGTCTCCGCCCTCCTCTCCTTGTTTTTTTGGCTCTTTTTTCTTTTGTTTCCCACTGATCCTCAACTTGGCCAGTTCTTTTTGAAAGGAAGTGCCCTCCTCTAAAGGGTGGTCATTAATATTGGTACTTGATGCCAAACTGCTGGTAAAAGAGATAGAAGTACTACTAGCGGTCTTCATTTCTTCACTCTCCTCCCTCAATCTCTTTCTATCTTCTGGTAGTGTGACCTGATCAAATTTCTTAGCAAATGTATATATTCGACCGTCCTTATAGTCACGGTTGTCACGCCTTATTTTGCGCATTTTTTTCTCTTTAGGATAAGCTTGATGTTCCTCAATTACTTTTTTCAGGATTTCATAGTTTTTGTCTATGTGTTCCTTGTTATCATTTGCACTCATATAATAACCACAAACTCGGGGAAGGTTTAAATTCTTTATCTAATGTAAATTATCAAATGTCAATGTCCATACTACATTAACTGAAACTTGATCAATCAACAAAAATATGATTAGGTTATGATAGAATGAGAAACTTTCATTAGGCATTGAAACATAGGGAGGGTGGAAAAAGGAAAAACAGTACAATGACAAACCCACATTTATTATAATTACCTAGAATGGTGTGAAGACCAACCCTGGCCCCAGGCTGGGTCAAAGGACAGAACCCCAAAGTGCAGGTGCCACCAGGAAAAAATAGATGCAAACCAGAATCAGGACAGGTACGGACAAAATTGGATCAGGACAGGACCGCCTCAGGCTAAGACCAGCACCCACAGCTAATGTGCTACGCCTGCGTTGCACCTTCCCTGCAGCCAACAGTCAAACCCCGATTCGGTCTTCAAATCTCCCTTCCCAGTAACCCCGATTGGGTTATCGATTCTTCTGACAGAGTGCTCCGCCAGCACCTCTGCTCTCGATTACGTATTAAGTGCGTTGGGTCAGTGACAGGTCAGCTTTTCGGACAAGTCGGACAAATTAACTAGCTAAGCCTACTCTAGTTATACTATTTTACAGGGCAGTGTACCACCCCCAATGTTGCAAGTGTAAGGATCCCCAATTTTAATTGGACAAAAGGATGTGGAGAGGTCATCACACCATACCAAATTGAAACTATTTTTCCAAATATTTAATTTAACGTTCCCGCCCATCAATTTATTTTCCCAAGCATTTTTATTCCACCCAACAATTGAATGTTCTTATAAAAATACAATGTTAACAGTTTGTCTTCCGCTTGGGGTCATCAAGTCCGGTTCCCAGGTACATCTTCTAGTGTGAAGATAGCTTGGCTTTGATTCAATGTCAAATGACTAAAGCTCCTTCTGGATTTTTGACATGTGCAGTGTGGGTTTTCAAGATGGAGTAATAGCACCTCCCAGGCCCGAAATGAAATACATAAAAAATAGAAAAGAAACAATTTTAGAACACAGAATAAAAAAATGCACTGTATACCACTTATCTCTACTCTATTCCCATTGATTTATTTTAACTATTGTGTTTAGTGTTTAGGCAAAACAACAAACAGCGTAGCAAAAGAAGCAGTGCAAGCTTCATGCATGATGTAACACAAAGCAGCCATCTTAATTCTAGTGCGCAGAAGCGAACGTTTCCCTCCAAGCAAAGATAGTACGTCATGTCAAGTGAGTATGACAGACGCATGCGCAGTAGGAAATCCCGCGTATCAGCAGCCATTTTAATGCAAGCGGATTATAGTTAGTAAAAGCACATTGAAAAGCTTCCCCTAGATGCTAGATATGTTGTGTAATGTAATATTATTTAGACAAAACATGCTAATTAGTACGTTATGAGTTATTTGAGAGGGTTGAGTACATGAAAATCGATTTACGTGTGAATCCTTGCTCCATCAACGGCACGGCACAGATTTTAAGATGCTATCTTTTGCAATTGTTGCTGGAGGGAGGGGACTGTGCCTTCACCACACAAAACTGTAATAAGTAGCATAGTACAGTCTGCACAAATATGGTTTTCATACGTTTTTAGGTAGTGGTGGACTTTCTATACCCTTAAGGAGGTGAACATTAACACTGTCAATAATACCATGTTGTGGCCCTCATTAAATTGAAAGTTTATTTGTGACAACTACAATTGCAGATTTATATTGATTCAAGAATCTCCATGTCTACAACACAGGTCTTAAAAATGCATTCCAGTTCAATTTTGCTACCAAAAAAGACAAACATCGATTTTTTTCTTTACAGATTGGTACAGGGGATATCTGACAAAACAAAGGATACATGAGGTAAATGTAACTTCTCACATTTCTTGTTTTACAAAAATATGAAGGTGTATTTTCTTGTATGTACATGGATGCAGCATTATCAGTTAGAACAGATAAGCTATTTTGTATATGATTTTACATGGTTTGCACAACTCGAAGTCTTGAGATCTTTCTCTTTGTGTATGCTATTTATTTACAGAGCTGGGCTCTAATCCAATTTACTTGTCTGTGATAGGAAAATCAAAAAGTCACAAATACATTGAACCTTGTCATAAAAAATACTTGGTTAGAGAGTTTACTTGTGCGGGCATTCACATTTGTGGTCATTAGCATTTCATTAAAGGCAGGCTCGAGGTACTCACCTTCAACAATCTGACAATCCATACTGTGAAATGGTCATTACTGTCACGCAGATAACAGTTTTAACGTTACATTTTCCATGGTGAGCAAATATGTGCTATCAAACTGATGACTTCGCCATCTAGCAGTATAGCAATATCGCTTATCGCTGGCTCACCCGTTTCCCTGGTCAGACAGCAGATACATGGATCATGAAATTCACTAGTCTGTTATTTACTGAATTATAGCACACATCTTTCCTACTTAAATAAACGTGTGTCATCTCCTTCATCATTATGATATAAGAGAGAATGGGTCCCTTGCTCACTTTGCCACTGGATTCAAGCTAGCCTGGCTGATGAGGGGTGTTACCCCGAAACCGGTCCCAGGAGGCTTCTTTCTGGTACAGGGAAGACCTAGCTTGGCAGTTTGGGCTGGACTGTTCCCAAGAGGCGCAGGGCCAAGACTGATTTGCATATAGCTGGGTCTGAACTGGGGTGTCGAAGTGGGCTAAAGAACGAGGATGGATTCAACCCAGATCTGTGACTGAGCTGAGTGTCTGAAAAGTTTCAGCACTCCGTCCATCATCTCCTTGTGTTTGCTTTGTTCGCCCTAAGTTGGCAGGGTATGCCAAGACGTGGTTCCCTTGCTCACTTGGGCACTGGATTCAAGCTTGTCTGGATGATGATGGTTGTTACTCTGAAACCAGTCCCAGGATGCTTGTTTCCAGTCCAAGATAGATCAGACTAGGCAGTTTGGGCAGGACTGTTCCTATGAGGCACAGGGTCAAGACTGATTTGAATATAGCTGGGTCGGAACTAGGTTGCCAAAGTGAGCTAAAGAACAATGATGGATTCAACCCAGATCTGTGTCTGAGGGTGAGTGTCTGAAAAGCTTCAGTGCTCCTTTTATCATCTCCTTGTGTTTAGTTTTAGAAAGTATGCATTTTCTTGTTTAACCATTCTGTGTGCCTCAGCTGGTATGTGTATTGGCTGTCTGGTTTTGGAGTGGCAGGGGCTAGTGATGTGCATTCACTGTAGACTGCCACAAAGGGGGTTGATGTGTGTCCTGCCTTTCCTGGGTGACTCATAGTTGGGGTGAATAGGCCTGGTCTGCATTTAGAGTTGTGGGAGGAGTCTTCACTAGCACCAGAATAGGCAGTGTCTTCTCTGCACAATGCTGTCTCCACCTTCTGTAGTGAAGCTGGGCCAGAGAGGGCAGAATTGGTTTGGGCTGGGCTCTGAAAAAATACCACAAAGAGAACATGTGGTATAAATATTGGGGCTCTGACCCCTGGACTTTCAAACTCTTTTGGATAAAGGAACCTGAACAGAATGAAGAAGTACCACATTGATGTGTGCTTTGCGGTGTTGGCCTACAGTAGCTGCTTCTGTCTCAGGAAGAGAAAGGACTGGACTGAACATTCTGCAACCTCTGTATTTGAGTTTCCTCAAGAGCTTGTTGTAGAGCTTGCTCCTTGTTCAGAAAGTCTCAGGAACCCCAAAGACTTAAAGTTCATCTGCTAATAGCATTGGGAACTGAGGGCCAGGTGTGCGACCCTTTTTTTCGCTCGCAAACAGGAGATTGGCCCATTTGAGACCGCAAAAAAGGGTCATGGCATGTACAAATGCTATTTTGCGATTCACTGACTTGCAAAATAGCATTTTCACTGCCATGTACTATTGTTTTGCGACCACATTTGCGGCTGCAAAACACTTGCTGTTTGCCACCTTCTTCAAGTAGGTGGTAAACCACTCACAAACAGGAAGTGATCCCCAGGGAATCCCTTCCCCTTTGTGAGTGTGTGAGGAAATATTTTTTAAGAGAAGGCAGTGGTCCCATGGGCCACTGCCTGCCTTAAAAAAATGAAACTGAAAAGTTTCATTTTTCTTTTTTAAATGCATTCCGTTTCCTTTAAGGGTAAATGGCTGTATTTTTTTAAAAAACAATGTTATTGAAAAAGCAGTTCCAGACATGGTGGTCTGCTGATGTTAGGGTTTGTGCACAGCAAAGTGCATGTCCCTTCTCATTGCACTAGTGGTCTCTGTAATAGCTCTCTTTAAACATACTGCTGAAAGCCTTTCTTGTTATCTCAGCCCCTCCCTAAGACTTCAGTGTATGTTGCTTAATGTGTTCACAAGTTTGGACATTGCTGTCTTGTTTGCACATTGGGCCTTGCTTTTACCAAGGCTTATTTAGAAAACATTGGACCTTGCTTTTACCAAGGCATATTTAGAACACTCCTCCCTAGGCCATGTGTTACTTCAACTCATTAGCATAATAACTGAAGCTCTGCACACCTGCTTGTGAGAACCATACCCAGTTCTTCGAACCACACCTAGCTCTTCGAACCACACCCAGCCCTGTCTGTAAAAGGCAGCCCCTGAGCCTCACCCAGTGCTTGTGCTCGTCTACCTCCCACTTACCTGAGAACAGATCCTTCGGCGCTGGCACTCCTGCTCTCTCCAGACCTTCATTGACTTCAACGGGCGCGGCTTCAGGCTCTTCCTTCTTCTGGTTTCCGGCTGCTTCTTGCCTCAGCCCCTCTTCTGTCCACTGCAATCGACCTGCAAAAGAGAAAGAGGTCAAGGTTAGACAGATCAGTATCCCTTTTCAGCAACAAGTAAGTGCAAAACATTTTATTACCTGAAAGAACTTTATCGGCGATTTCTGGATTCATGTAAAGACAATTTGGAACAAGATATCTCCCACGAACTTTGTGGTTCCAACCCTTTGTTACAAGAATACTTTGTGGAACTTTGTGAAATAAACATTGTTTTACATGGAACTTTTTTAAGAATCGAACAGAGGAAACCATTGACAGCAAGGCAAACAGTAAATCAAGGACTTGCACAAATTACCTGCTGTATTTTGATATAAAAGTACAGTATTTGTTTTATAAAAAGTCTGGAAATGTGTGAAAATTGAGTTTGCTATTAAGAATTTAGGCTTTAGTTATATTAAGGTGAATGTTAGACGTTGGTAATTCTGATAATGATATTCGTTTGATTTTACAGAAGTTTTACATTAATAGAAAGCACATCCCAGAACAGTAACACATTCCAATCCTGGAAGCTTGAGACCAGGATCCAAGAGGTACTTTTAGAAGAGAATTTCGAATAAGATTAAGGTTTAGTCAGGAACACATTTAGGGATAGGTTGCACTTATCTTTTCTTTGTTTATGTTTCATTAGGCACCAGTTTCTACAGAAGTCAGAGAGGGCCGCAGATTTTAGCAGCTCTTCTACAGTGGAAACGCAAGAACGGTGCTGTCTCTCTTTTTTTATTTTATCCACTTCCCCCTTCCCTTGAGCTTCTGGTTCTTAGTGCACTGTTTTAAAACTAGTGTGCTGGAACAAGCAGTTTCAGGGTGGGGTCGGACTGTCTTCAACCTCCATCAGAACTGAACAGAAACTCAGGTGAGCTGGGCTTTGACAGCTGAGCCCAGCATGCCACCATCCCTGGGAGTGCTAGCTATTTAAAATGGGGTCGCAAATTGCGCTTGCCTAACGAATATTGAAGATGCAGGCAATTTGCAACCCCATTGGGAATAGCTAACCGTGTCTGTGACACTGTTGTACATTGCTTCGCATTTTGCGAGTCACAAATTGTGAGTCTTTAAATGTAAGGGTCGTATTTCTGGCCCTGTGTGTTTTCTGTTGCAACAGAAGAAAAAGCAATCCGACGCACGTCAACAATGCTGTTGATGGCTCCATGTACTAAAGGCACCGCAGAGGGCACCACCACAGTTGGCACTGCAACCCTGGTCTCACCACAATGCCGCCCAATGCCGCCACCAAGCCGCTGATTGCACTGTGACCTGTGGGCACTGCACTTCACACTGCTTCACATTGCCACCCTTATATCACAGATGCTGCTGCTCCTTGTGGACATCAATGCCATTGCTTGCACCATGGTTTGAGGGTACTGCTCGCTAGTTACACGATGCACCACCCCATCCCACACCGTAGCCTTGGCGTACCGACACCGGCACCATCGACTCCAGTCCGTCAGCCGACAACAGCACTTCAGCAATGACAATGTCGCTGCCTGCACCATGACGTGCTAGCACAACAACGATCACTGCACCACTTTGCACTGCAGCCCTGGTCTTACCGACACCACTTGATGACTGTCACTGAGCTGCTGCTTGCGCCAGAACCTGAGGGCACCGAAGACCACAACACTTCACTTCGCACAGCAGCCCGATTGCCCGCCAATGCCAGCACTCCTGACTTTAACTGCACAGATTTTGATTTGGCAACACGTGCGCTTCAAGGGCCTGACGACTCCTGCACTGACTTCCAGAACCAACACCTGCTGACGCTGCTCCTCCAGGGCTCACCGCAAGGTCGGGTGCCCTGCATCTCCAAAGGTACCTTTTTACAGGTCCCCATAACTGGCCCACGACACAACGGTCAGCCAGAACATTTTGCATTTGTTGGTTATGAGGCAGTGATAACCCCTGATTTGGAGCTATTGACTTCAAGAAACTTTTTTTTAAGTCTAATTTCGCTTATTGATAATTCTTAGAACTGTATGGTGGATTTTAATCATTTTTATCTTGTTTTGCACAGATAACATCATGGATATTTTTCAAAAACTGATGTGGTGTCCTTTTGTAGTATTTTTACTGTATTACTGCTCGTTATGTGCAAATGCTTTACATTCTGCCTCTGAGATAAGCCTGACTGCTCATTCCAAACTACCAAGTGGTTGAGCAGAGGATGTTTTAGAAGTGTATCCCCCTTATCCTGAGTAGGAAGAAGGGTTCCTACTTGGACAGGGGAACAACCTGACACTAGAGACCCCCATTTCTAACATTGGTTGTCAGCGGTGAGGATAGGACTTGCATTTGCACTTGACCTACAGGGATTAGTGTACACTACTTACATATCGCAGACCAGTATGTACCACATATTGTTTTCTTTTTGGTCTATTTTTCTATTCCCATCACTTTGAACTTAACTTCCTATTGCATCATGCCTGAGTCAGGAGCATCATCAGTTGCAACCCTAGAAGTGGTCTTTGAGGAGGAAAAGTTAGAAGCCTACAACGTAAAGGAGTTGAAGGCTACTTGCAAAAATCTAAAAGTCCAAATCAGAGGCCTCACCAGAAAGGGGAGCTACAAAAGGCACTGGGGACGTAGGTAGCACCCAGACATGCCTGTGGGAAACCTGGAAAACAGAGTTTGGAAGCAGAGGAGCCTATTTGAAGCCTATTTGGTGGATGTGTTTCTGGGAGAGGAGGGGCCCTCCAGGCCAAGCAGCGGTGGATTATCTCCAGGTGAGCTGGAGGGCAGAAAGGAAGCTAGAAGGCATCAAATACAGCTTGGGAGGGTCGAGATGGAATCATAGAATATGGTTTTAGGACCATGAGGGTGATCTCAAGGAACTGGGGTTAAAAAGCAAATCCAGAACAGATGGTGGCAGCCGTTCCTCAGTGCATTCGAATAGAATAGTGTACATTCCCAAGAATGTAGGAAAGGAATTTAAGAAGGTGATGACATATAAAGGTTGTTTCAGGTCTATGAGGCATCTATCCACATGAATGGGGTCCCTGAAAGGAATTGAGGAGCAGGATTGTGGCCTCATTTCTCAGAAGAGGGGAGGGACACCTTGTTGACTTTGGATATGGGGTACAACCTCACCTACACTGACAAGAAGGAGGCACTTCTCACTGCAAAAAAAAAGGTTACGGGGACGCTATAGTTAGGCTGACATTTGGCTCGTACAAAGCCAGAGAAATTCAGCAAAGCTAACTATAACTCACGCCCGCAATGCACTGCTTATGGCCTCAAATATTACATCACTCATGACATTGTCAGTGACTTTACTAATGACATCACAGATGACATCTCAAATGGAATCACTGATGACATCACTGATGACACCATCCAGTGACTGAGTATTTTTTTTAATTTTATGCATGTTAAATATATATACCAAGGTCTATTGGTGTCTCAGTGGGTGTATAAGTGTCTGTATGGATGATTCAGTGGATGCATGACTGACTGTTTAAGTGAGTGATTAGGTGTCTCATTGAATGTATGGGTGAGTGACTATGTTGTGCGTAGTCTGTTAGTTGGTGTATAAGTGACTGTTGGATTGGTGAGTAGGTATGTGAGTGGCTGTATGGGTGATTGATTGGTTGTCTGAGTACCAGTGTGGGTGGGTGACTTGCTGCATGGATGAGTGAGTGGGTGAGTCAGTGGCTGTATGGGTTACTACATTTCACTGTGAGGTGTTGTATGGATGACTAAGTGTGTGTATGGCGATGTCAGTGAGTGAATGGATGTGTCAGTGGTATATGGGTGAGTAACTTTGTTAGACTTGGCCCTTTGTGGCTACAGGTCCTTAAACTTTTTGACTTAGATGCTTTGGGCGCTTTGCCACGGCTGATCAGTGTCAAAGTGCAAGTGCTCCCTGTATAAAGTGTTATGGTAATTGGTTGTCCACAATTGGTATGTTTGCCTTACTAGTAAAGTCTCTAGTAAAGTGCACTATGTATGCCAGGGCTGGTAATGCAAATGCTACTCGTGGGCATGCAGCACTAATTGTGCCACCCACACAAGTAGCCTTAAAGAGAGAACTCAGGCTTGCTACTTCAGTGCCTGCGCGCAATTTGCTAACTGCCATGGTGCCCTGACAAGTGCACCCACTTTCCAGGCCTTACCCTTCCCTTTCCACGCACATCAGACACCCCTATGGTAGGTCCAAGTTACCCCCCAGGGCAGGGTGCAGTGTATGTGAAAGGTAGGACAAGTACTGAGGTGTGTACCATGTCCTGACAGTGAAATATTCTCCATTTTGTTTTTCATTGTTGCAAGGTCATCTTGCCTGTAGGACAGAATGGGGAAGGCTGTGTAATGTTTTTCCTGCCGATCTTCCCATAGGCTAAGATGGAGATGTGAAGTTTAGTGTGCCTGAACTCACAATTTAATAACACATCTTTTTGTGAAGGTGGTTTTTACATGGTGTGTTTAGAAATCAAGGTTTTAGAAGTGCTTGGTTTCTTTGTTCTAACAATTCTATGTCTCTGCCTAGTTGTGGATTGACTGTCTGGAATTGAATGTGATAGGATCTGGGGAATGTCTTGACCCAGGAGAGGAGGTGAGACAGCAACAGGCTGACCTCCATCTGGAGTGTAGGGGGGGAGGAGTAGGCCCTGGAGGTGAAGAGGGCTGGGCTGGTGCCATAAAAGAATGGCACCACCTCCTGCTAAGAGATTGAGGAACCAGACCCCCACTAATCAAAGGAAGAAGGTGTCACTAGGAAGGAGACACCAGGAACTGGTTTGGGCAGGGCTCAGTACTCACAAAGACTTCAAAGACAAAAAGGGGTACAAATATGAGAGCTGAAAGCCCTGAACTTTGGACTAATCAAGACTGAAAAGGATTGAAACTACTTTGCGGTCAAGAGGAACCTCTGCCAAGGAAGAACAGCTGAAGAAACTGAAGAGAAGGACTGACCCTTGCTGGGTGTTCTGGGGCTGGCCTGCAGGTTGTTGATTTAACTAAGGAGAGGCTAAGGGACTTTGCTGTGTTATGTGTCTCCCTGCTTGAAAGGACTTTGCTGTGTGTTGTGTCCAGCAGTAACTTGTCCCCAAGGGCTCCCTGCTGTGGAAACTCAGGAATATCAAAGTTTCCAAGTGTGTCTCAGCGGCGCTGTGTGCATGAGCTTTTTGCAGCCTGAGACCTTTGTAAGCATTGCCCCAGGACTGTGTGGCCTGTAACACAACTGAGTCTCAGCAACTGAGACTACCGTTGGGGTCTGTGGTGCTGGTTAGAAAGTGCCCTGTGACTGCGAGGAGTGGAGTGGTGTGACTCACTTGTTAGAGGCAGCAGACCCAGAAGCAGAGATCGGACCAGGGTTCAAATCCCGACGCAGCAGGGTGTTGGGCCAATGTCAGCGGGCTCGATAAATCTCGCCTTCGGTGCCACTCTAACCATGGGTCCCACTCAGCAACTCTGGGCAATAGCTTTCTTAATCTCCACAAACTGCCCCATGAACGCCAGGGATGCCTGGCTTCACCTTGGGGGTTCCCAATAGGGTCCATCTCACAGGGAAAGCCAGGACGGGTTCCCCAGTGTTATACAGCGCCAGGAAACCTACCGGTAGCAGTGCGCTTTACAAGCTCAAATACATTTACACATTCACTGCAGTGCCCCCACAGAGTGAACCATCATCCACGTTGCTGTGTAGTACCTGTGGCCTGAGCTGTCATCGTAATGGAGGCTGCAGATCAAGATCGCCGCTGCCGGCCCAAGCCGCAACGTGCTGAAGGATTTCGTAAAGCTAAGAAAGCTGTGAGGTCATTGTGATCGTTGTTCGCAAGACGAATCTGCCCAAGATGGTCAGCAACGGAGAAGGCAGCTTCGTAACCTGTCCGGCTACAGCGTCGCCTTGCATCAGAGCTGCATCATCATCGGGAACGCCCAGCAGGATGTCTGACGAGCAGGGAGAGAGAGAGAGTGAGGCAGCGCAACCCCAGGTAAGACTCGTACTCCGGTCCGGAGCCACAAGTGTGTGGCTCCAGGGGAGGAGCAGGAGGGGTACAGGAGTGCTCCCGTATCTCTCCCACTGCAGCCTGTTAGACGCGCTGAGTCCTTGAGCAGCCAGACCTGCCCGGCAGGACCAGGGCCGCGCTTGGAAGTTCAGGACCATTGTCTGTGGTTGGTGCTGATTTGTGCCCGTACTAATCTCGTCAATTGACTTGGTATTATTCCTGCATTTCGAACTGCCTTATTACTTGCATTAGGGATAGTATTATTCCTGCATTATGAACTGCCTGATTATGTGCATTAAGGAGTACATTATACTTGCATTATAAACTGCCTCATTACGTGCATTAAGGATTTAACTATTCTCGCATTACCAACTACCTTATTATGTGCATTGAGGATTGAGTTATTCTCGCATTACAAACTGCTGATATACTTGCATTAAGGAGTGCGTTATACTTGCATTAAGGAGTACTTTATACTTGCATTACGAACCGCCTTATTATGTGCTTTGAGGATTGAATTATTCTCGCATTACGAACTGCCTTATTACTTGCATTAAGAAGTGCGTTATACGTGCATTACAAACTGCCTGATTACTTGCATTGACGATTGCATTATTCTTGCATTACGAGCTGCCTGATTAAGTGCATTGAGGATTGCATTATTTTTGCATTACTACCTGCCTGATTACTTGCATTGAGGATTGCATTATTCCTGCATTACGAACTGCATTAGTTTGACAATACGAATTGCATTACGAACTGCATAGAATTGCATTAGGACTGCATTTGAACACCATGAACTGCTCATTAATACCACAATACCCTACGAGTGTTTGTTGGCCTCATAACCAGCAAAGTGAAATATTACAAATACGCATATGCTGGATTTTTATCGTTTGATCTTACCATATTTTTCTTCTTGATAAAGATACCGCTATTTTCATACATCAGTGTGGTGTCCATTTGTAGTGTTATCTCTGTGTCACTGGGAGTGTGGTTGCAAATACTTTACACATTGCCTTGAAGATCAGCCTGGCTGCTCGTGCCAAGCTACCAGGGGGTGAGCAGGAGTTATCATAGAGGGTGTCCCTCCTTTCCCTTACTAGAAGCAAGGGTCCTTATTTGGCCTAAGGTAACTGCCTCAGCCAACTAGAGACCCGAGGTCTAACAAACTGCTTACGTGAAAGGCCATATAGGTGAGTGTTGGGAGTATATGAGTGACTGAATGTGTGACTGAGTGATTGCAAGAGTGGCCATATGGGTGAGCGTGTGCTTGTGTCAGTGACTGTATAGGTGAGTGAGTATGTGTTAGTATCTGTTTGAATAAGTGAGTGGGTGTGTGTATAACTGTATAGGTGAGTAAGTGGCTGTGTAATCGACTCTATGGGTTAGTGACTAGGTGTGTGAGTAGCTCTATGGGTGACTGACAGTGTGTGAGTGGCTGTATGGGTGGCTATATCTATGGCTGTATTGGTCAGTGAGTTGGCTATGAGTGGCTGTACAGGTGAGTGTGTGCTTGTGTCAGTGTCTGTATAGGTGAGTGTGTGCTAATATCTGTATGAAGGAGTGAGTGGGTGTGTGTATAAGTGTATAGGCGAGTAAGTAGCTCAGTGATTGACATTATGGGTGAAGGAGTAGGCATGTGAGTAGCTCTATGTGTGACTGACAGTATGTGAGTGGCTGTATGGGTTTATGAGTGGATATTTCAGTGGCTGTATTAGTGAGTGAGTTGGTGGATGTGTGGCTATATGGGTGACTGAGTGGATGTGTGTGTAGTCCTATGAATCAGTGAGTGTGTATTTAAGTATGGGTGTATCAATGGTTTTGAGAATGCTTGTGTGGAAGTTGGAGTTGGTGTATGAAATTGTATATTGGGATGTGAGTGGGTGTGTCAGAGATTCTGTGGATTATATCATCAGTGATGTCACTGACCATGTCATAAGTGGGTGCTACGACCAATTGCCATTGCATCACCACAGCCGCAAGGAACCGCCGTTCCCTGTTGGTGGTGTAGCAGTCAGTTTCTCAGTAGTGGGAGCAGTGTGGTGCAGCGGCCAGAGTCGATGACCCCCGGAGCGCGAGGTTCACAGTTTCGATCCCCGGCGGCAGCTCAGCTCAGCACCATGTGACTCTGGTCAATAGCTCATTTAATCTCCCCAACAGCCACCGCGTATTGGAACCTTAAGGGGTGAAATGTTCATGCTTTAGAAATATGGTTGATATTATTATAGTAATATGCTGGTGGTGCATCTGGGGTACCACCATGCATATTACAAGTTTCAGGACAGCCAACGGTGTCATGGAAGTCTTTCCTCCATGAAAAGGTTGGCGGTTCTGAAACAAAGGGGGCCCTACAGGGTCCCCTGCTGCCGATGTGGATGGGGATGCATGCAGGGGTACACAGCATGTACTCCCCTGTGTGCTTGCACCCCAGTTCCTACACGGCATGAACTTTACAGTCCATGCCATGCCGGAACTTTTTGGGCGTTCTCATTGCAGTGCCCATTTTCAGGGTCACTGCCAAAAAATGCCCACCAGACATGAGTGAACTCGTTATCTGGCAGGCGGTATGTCCACAGGTTTGGTGGTGCTGGAGTGGGCCGCTGGTGTGGCGGTCCACTCTCGCGCCGCCAAACTCTTTATCGGGCCCCAAGTGTCTCATTAAGCTTATGCTATTGAACTTCTTTGTTGTTGCCCATCATAATTATAGTTTACTTAGGCAATGTAATGCACTTAATTCGGAAACAATGAAAAAGATTTACAGTTTATTTTATGTTTGCTTAATATAAATACTAAATTGCCCACTTGTGGTTTTACGTTCTTGCATTGCTTATTTTTCATAAGGCACCCCTCTGCGAATGAACAGGGCCTCCTGCTGAACACACAGTGCAGTAAAACGTTATTATCTGATAGAGGGATGTTCACAGCTGCATACTAGAAGAGTAACGAGTGATGTAGCTACACTAAAAAGCAGAATATATACTATTTTTTTAAGATGAATGTAAATGCTCGCCTAAAGGCAATGCCTAATTAATGCCCTTTCATTAGTGAACTCTATTATTTAGGCAAGGAACACACGCTGGTGGCCGGTATATAATTAAATTCATACGATGATGCACACATTTATATTTCTTATTTTAATGTCTATTTCTTTTTGTTTCCAACAGGGAATCTTTCCCAAATCGTTTGTTCACATCAAAGAAGTTACAATTGAAAAGAAAAGGTACCTCTTGCTTTTAGTTACTACGCAGTATTGCCCAATTTAGTAATGTGTCTTGCATTTTAAAATATTCTACAGTTCAGTATACTTTCCACAATAAAATATTGAAATAAAAGTGTGCTTGAACATCAAGAAACTTGCAGAGTGACTACACACTGGATGACAGGTCTGTCTTATCTAAAAAGAGTATTGTCTATTGTAGTCATTTTTTTAATTGTCATATCTTTGGTCTTGTTCAATAATGATGTTTTTATATGGGCCAGTGGCAGAAGACAAAGTCTCGTAATAAGTGTTAGGGATGGGTTAATAAAGACGCTTCTCACTGCCATTATGTATAACAGTACGATTGCGCTGCGGTTTTCTCTGCACTAATAAAACAAAATGTTTTCCTCTGCACATTGCACTACTGCTGTGTATGCATACATGCCTCTATGGGTAGTTATAGAACACAAATCTTTGTATAGAGCACCATCGGTGGATAGGAGAAGAATTCTAGAGCAGATTGAAGGGGAATAATTCAGGATTATTTTCAATAGGCGAGAGAGGAAAAAGCGTTCTTTGCAGATTCAGGTGGCACTGCGAAGAATATTTTTTTTCATTGAGGAGTTCTGAGGGATCAGGTAAGGAGAGCAAATCTCAAGTTGACTATGAATTATTCAGGATTCCAAGGTGAAAAACATCCCCGTTATTCACGATAGGTATCACTAATTTTATGTCCTGTTCTGCCCCTCCAGTTAATCTCCCCCTGTTGACATCAACTGTTCAGTAGTAGGGAAGCCAGGAAGGACCACACACAACATGCCTCACCCATGACAGCCTGTAGAAAAGCAGGAACCGGAGACTCAGGAATGTGAAACCAGGTTGATTTATTTAAAGAAGTACAGAGGAAGACCACAGCCACAACTGTCGATCCACCACACGCCGTGCTTCACCTCACCGGGAGTTCGCTTTCGAACGGTGGCTACTGTGACATTCTAATGACTGTCACATTGGAGCGAACCAATGGGAAACCGGTAGGGGGTGTGTGGCTCAAAGGGAGTCCCCCCGGAACAGAGGATATCACACATCCCTCTCCTTACACATTTGAAATACATTGTATATACAGTTGCAACAAATTCTCAAACTTTTTGTCAACATATTGTTCCAAGTACTTGGAGCGGCAAATCTTCCTGCTACTCGCCCTGGAAAGAAGGTTAGCCGGTCTAGAACATCTCTGCTCGGGCCCAACGTCTCTGCACATAGAATGCTCTCATTCATAGAAGCGTTGTTAGTGCCTACAGTGGGAGCAGTGTATTTGATCACCCTCCCAAGGTTCCATATTTTCCCTTCTTGAGTCTTAACAGCATTATTAAACAGTTTCCTAATCTTGGTGGGTTCAGTGTACACGGACAAGTTTGCTCTGCCAGTGGGTGCTTTGATTTTAACTAAGTCTCCCACCCTGAACTCCACGTCCTTGACCACATGCCGTCTGTCAAAATTGGCTTTCCTCTATAACATGGCCTTGCGTTCTCTGTCCTGCCACTGCTGTTCCCTATTGAGACCCATCCACCATGTATACCACTTCATCCACCCTGGTACTAGTCTTGAGTTGGGTTTTCTGGCTTTAAGCAACTCAATAGGTGTCATACTAGTGGTTTGGTGTGGTGTTAGTCAGTAGGCTTCCGGACGTTTTAAAACCTCATCTTTCCAACACAACCCACTGGCCTTCGCTAGTTGAATGCCCTCCTTGATAGTCTTATTAAAACGTTTCACCATCCCATTTGTCTCTGGGTGGTACAGTGCACAGTGCTTGTGTGCAATGCCATTGCACTCTAAGAATTCTCTCTTTTCTTTTTAACAGAGCTGCACTCCATTGTCTGTCAACAAAGTGCTTGGCAAACCTTCCCCGATGAATACTTCTAGCAGAAAATCTATTACTACCCTAGTAGTGATTTCCAAAACAAATTTTACTTCAGGCAACCTGGAGTAGACGTCTACAAGCACCAATATGTAGGGTGTACGATCGTCAATCTCTACGTCAGCCGTTTCATCGCAATCCTCACCTACCAGGCGAGAGAGACAGTCAGCAGCAAAATTCCTTGCCCCAGGAACGTATTCCACTTCGAACGTGTATTCTTGCAGGTTTACAACCCAACTCCTGATCCTGCTTGATATGACGTTGAGCCCCTTCTTACTGAAGACTTTGACCAGAGGCTTATGGTCTGTCCTCAGGTGGAACTTCATTCCCCAAAGAAAGTCTCTGAATTTGTTCATTGCCCAATGCGCCGCCAAAGCTTCTTTCTCGAGTAGTTTGACTCAGCCTTTCGTAGTGGGCGTGATGCAAAGGCTAAAGTCTCTTCTCCACTTTCCGCTAATTGCATCAGGACTGCCACGAGACCTTTGGAACTGGCATCTGTAGTCAGCACGTTCTTCCTGCCCTGAATGAAAGATTTGAGGTTGGGGGCTCCAGCTAGCGCCGTCTTGGTGTCTTCAAACTCCTTTTGGCACTCTGAACTCCGCTTGTATTTCACATCTTTCCTTAACAGGTTGCGGATGGCATACGTGCGTCTGGCAAAGTTCTGCACAAATTTGCTATAAAATTCTACCATGCCCATAAAGGATTTTATTTCATCCTTACTTTTAAGTGCTGTGAGCTTGATGATGGTGTTTTGTAGGTCGGCCTTGGGGCAGATGCCGTCCGTCATCACTTTGTGTCCCAGGAACTCCAACTCAGCACACCCAATTTTGCACTATTCTCTCTTTACTGTGAGCCCATGTTCTTGGAACCTTTTTAGGACTTGTCTGAGTCTTAGTTTGTGCTGCATGGCATCTTCTCCAAAACTTAACACATCGTCCTGGTAGCACAATACCCCAGGGATGCCACTAAGGAGGTTGTTCATGATTCACTGGAAAACGGCAGCCGCAGACACGAGACCAAATGGTATGCGCTTGAATTTAAAGGCTCCTATGAGCATGATGAATGCTGTGAGTTCCTGTGAATCAGGGTGGAGTCTGACTTGGTAGTAGGCAGATGTTAGGTCAAGAGTTGAAAAAACGTTTGCCCCCGCTAACCTGCTCAATATCTGTGTAATGTTGGGTAGAGGGTACTTATCAACTATGACTTTCTTGTTCAAAGTCCTTAACTTAATGCATAAGCGCACAGCCCCATTCCCCTTCCTGGCTGCGACAATGGGTGCCAACCACTCAGTATACTCTACTGGTTCGATCAACCCCAACCCACATAACTTTTCAAGTTCTTCTCTTACTGCTTCCTGTATAGCAATGGGAAGATTTCTGACCTTGGCTGAGACAGGCTTACTATTCTCTCTGAGTTTTATTCCGTGGGCATAGTGGTGTAGGGATCCTAATTTGTCTGTGAATACATTCATGAATTCTTCTTCTATACCTTCAAGTGTTCTACCCACTGCTTGTACCAGTATTTGGGGGTTCTTGTTGGGATTGAGGTATACTCCCAAATCTTTCTGTGCTTGCCACCCCAGGATGTTATCCCCTTTTATGGAGACGTAAATCTTAGTGACCGCCAGCCTATCTTTATAACCTACTGTGCCCCAGAAGTAACCTTTCATTTTTATGGGTTGCCACCATACCCTCATGGTCTTACATCCATTCTCTGTAACCTTAGCTTTCCCTTAGAAATCTTCTCAAAGTCCTTTGCAGATATTATAGTTAGTTTTGAGCACAAGTCAAACATTGCTTCGATGTTAGTCTCTTTTACAACTATAAAGTCTTTAGGATTGCTAACAGATTCACTCGACTTGTAACACAATTTCATCACATACCCAGGTGGAGTCACCTGTGCACGGTTTCCTGTAGTTTATATTACTTCTACAGCATTGCCTGAAGTGTCCTCTCCTCCCACACTTATTGCAAGTAACTTTCAATGCAGGGCATTCTTTGTCATTCGCTAAATGTCCCAGTTTATCACAGCTGTAACAGTTTTCTTTAAAATTCCAAACACTTTTACCCTCCTTTTGTTCTTTTTTCTGAGACTTGGCTGCTAGTACATTCTCACTTTCAACTGTAACTTAACTCACTTTTGCTTTAGCCTCGCCATCTTGTTTTATCTCATTCACACATTCCATCATGTGTTCCACTTGTTTCTCTACAATGAGTACCCCCCCCCCCCCCCAAGGGCGGGTCATCCTTCAACCACAACTCCTCATGTATACGTTCAATTTTGCACTTCAACACAAATTGATCACGTATACGCTCTTCACAAGCCCCCCCAAACTTGCACGTGGCAGGTAATTTTCTTAAATATGAAACAAATTCTGCTACCGTTTCTCCTTCCTTTTGCCCTCTCTTCCAAAAATGGTAACGCTCCATTATCGTGCTAATTTTTGGTAAAAAGTGGATATCCAATTTTTTTAGATTGATCTCATATTCATTCAACACTCTCGCCTCATTTACACTCAACTCAGGAAAATGTTCCAATGTTTCTTGCCCTTCCGCTCCTAGATAGTGCATAAGTAGTGCCACTTTTCTTTCCAACCCTAGGTTAGGTCCACAAACCACTGCATAGTTCTGGAAGACCATTTTACATTTGTTCCATTTTAAAACTGGCTCCCCTGGGGTGGATAGAAAAAAAGGGTGGTGGAGTAACATTCTGCATACTGTCTATAGGGTAGTTAGGTTACGTGTTGGAAATACAGTGCACACTAGTAGGATTTAAAATATGCTGCGTTGAGTCCACAACTGCCAATATTGCTGTACTTCAAAGCTTTCACACCTTTTGTACCTCACTATACTGTGTAGGAAGCTGAGGGGGATGCCCAGAGTGGGAAAATATCACATTAAACTACAATTTGGCCAGGCACAATGAGAACATTCAGCAAATTGGAACTACATTTTGACTATACAGTACAATCCACTAGGTGGCAGTATGGGCTTGAGAGAAGATTTTGTCCAGAGAACAGTTCCTCTCAGGGCTCTCTCGTCAAATGAAATATGTACGTCTTGTGTGCTTTTCTTTGCTTCAACAAGCATAGGATGCCCGTCAGTAAGAGAGTGTCAAGCCAAATGGTGAGAGGAAGAGCTGTACCTATCAGCGTGACAGGCCGCAAATTTCACCTCCACTGGACAAAGACTGTATATTAAAGGAAAAAAAAATCTTTTCTATGTTTGGAGCTATGCCAGTCAGCGTGACAGACAGTGCGGTGAAACGTTATAACCTGTCTCCTCACGGACTGTGTTCTTGTTTACCATCAGGCACGCCGCACACTCTACTTGAAAAAAAAATATTGCATGGAGAGACTATGGGTGTGACTCTCCCCACAACCAACACCAGCTGCGCCAGTCAGCGCGACTAACGTGGGGATGACCTGCTCTTCCTTTTCCTTGAAAGGATTGACAAGCACACGAACGGCAGATGGCGGTCGCCGCACTAGCTTCACCTCAAAATATTACGGCATGAACTTGAGATGGAGTGCAGGGGGCATATTATCAAGGGGGTTTATCTCCGCTTTTTTGGCTTTAAAAGCCAAGAAAGAGGAGATAAAATTATCTCCCTATTACCTAGCTGTCGCTAACACCAATTAGCGACAGCTAGTGGGAGATAGCGACCATCTTGGGCCCCGCTTTGCATGTCAGTGATATTTATCACTAATGACATGCAAAGTGGGCGTGCCAAGATGTTAGCGACTGGAAACAGTCGCTAACATCGCTATCTCCTATTACCAACTTTTGGAGATATTTGCGCTAAGCGCGAATATCTCCAAAAGCTAACACCTGCCCTGAGCAGTTCTTAGCCATGTTATCCAATGGGAGGTGGATAACATGTCTAAGAGCATTAGCTCGGTAATGCATGAATATCGCTGACTTTTCAGCGATATTCATGCATTGCGACCGATTTTTATCGCATTTGCGATAAACCTTGGTAATACCAAGGTTTATCTGCGATAAAAATCGCCACAGCTCAGTGGTAAAATGTTGTCTCTAACCAAGCAATAGCGATATTTTGCTTGGTAATATGCCCCCAGGTTCCTCTCTTTTTTCTCCAGAAATTAACAACTGAATAAGGTTTCCCAACAGGCCCTCAACTTCCAATGTCGTCACCTAAGAACCCACAAGAAACTTATTGGCGCACGCACTTCTCCATGCAAGGCTGCACTTGAACTCCACCTAAAGGTCACTGTGCCTTTCGCAAAGCTGGCGAAACGTCTATTATGAAAAGCATCTGCCAGAAAGACCAATTGACCCTTGGACTTGGATACAGAAAGTGCCCTGGACAGTCTGAGGTGTGACAGTCGCAAACGCACACAGTAGGTACACGTTTTAAAATCGGGCCGTGGGTGAGAGTTGATCCTTATCAGTGAACTCTCACCTTTAGGTCAGCTCGGAAACTGATTGTATTACTCACGATTTCTTTCAGACACAGTTCAGGACGCTTCATAAGCATGTTGAGGCCCCTCTCGCTGGTACTTCTGATGTGACGGATCCCATCACTCGTCGCCAGTGTAGAAGAGCAGGAACCGGAGACTCAGGAATGTGAAACCAAATAGATTTATTTAAAGAAGTACAGAGGAATACCCCAGCCACAGCTGTAGATCCACCACACGCCGTGCTTCACCTCCCCGGGAGTTCGCCTTCGAACGTTGGCCACTGTGACATTCTAATGACTGTCACAGTGGAGCGAATCAGCGGGAAATTGGTACGGGGTGTGTGGCTCAGAGGGGGTCCCCCGGAACAGAGGATATCGCACAGCCCTACCAGAGCAGCCTATAATTCCTCTATGATGTAGTAACAGTGGAAAAACCCTTTTCCCTAGGATTGCTAATTTATAGCCATGAATAATCAGATTTAGAATCTGGTGTTCATGTTATTGGTTCTCAATGAGAGCCATGTTTAACAAATTTGTTATAGCATTATTAGCAGCTATAATAATTCATGCCTGTCTTTATGGAAAGGCTTGCCTTTTGGGTCTGTACTGCTTTAGTTGCATGACATTGAGGTAAAGTAGTAGAACTAGGAGCGCCTAGTTGATGGTAAAGGTGGTATTTGTCCGGAGGTAGGACTAAAGCTCCTGAAGCCACCCTCAGATGCATACCTCCTCATACTTGAAGAGCGCTGCCATGCACATGCAAAATTCACATAATTTGTTTTTATGTTATTACCTGAAATGACAGCAAAATTGCACATAATTAAGCGTAATTGTGCAAAATGCACATCTGTCATTTCATGCCATATTTTTGAATGAAATGCGTCCTCCATGAGGTACATTTAAACAAAAGCACAGTGAACATCGGCCACTCACATTTTATTGTTTCCATGGGGCTGCTGTACATTTTTACAGTGAATTGCAAGTTCGAGTAAATTTTTACCATGAATGCTGCGCAGCCGCAGTCCATGCAGGTAACAGCCGTGGGGCCAAGTAATGGGGGATTATTTATTTAATTTTCCCTTTGCATTGTCCCTCGAAATCCCCCCTTACTCTGCCCCTCCGATGTTACTTGCACGGACAGCGGCTGATGCTGCGTAATTGCCCAAAGTGGCTTAATGGCATAATTCTGGAATTTCACATAACAAGCATGACATGAAATTCTGGAAATTACATGAATTACTTTGTGTAAGGGAGATTGCCTAAGGTCCTGGCTTTTCTTACATTTTTAAATTGCTTTATTCCGCATGTGTGGTGTAGGTAAGTCCCTACCCACAGCACAGGTTAGTGGAGTTTAATAAAAGCCGCAAACTAGGCATTCGTATATTTCAGGTTTTAGCCCCCCACCCCCCTTCCAGCAGTTAGAGACCTGGCACTCGCCCTTCCTAATATTTGCTCGCTATATCTGTGGACGGAAAATTGACCAGGGGTTCGGGCGCTGGGCTCGCTCCGGGCACCGACGGGCGCAGACGGTCTTGCCTTTGGTGCACCTTCAGCGCGCCAGCGGCGCGGTCAAGCCAGCTTGATATTTATGGCGATTGGAGGTGAAGGTAACTAGAACGCTGACCCTCAAAATGGCGGGCTTGCTCTAACAGGCGGCACCGCGGGTCGGCGGAAAATCAAATACTGGTTAAAACAATCTCATTAAAAACATTGAAGCAAAGGCTTGTGCAAAGAATGCAATTAGCAGCAGGAGTATCAGACATTCAGTAGCTCACAATAGTCATGTACCACAGGCTGCGCGGTCGAGCCAGCATGTTATTTATGGCGATTGGAGGTGAAGGCAACTAGAACGCTGACCCTCAAAATGGCGGGCTTGCTCTAACAGGCGGCACCGCGGGTCTGCGGAAAATCAACTACCGGTAGGGGAAACTTCAGGCTGACCATGATGGAGTGTGGGTATATATAGGTGCCAGAATAGTCCTGCTGAAGTGTTACCTTCTCAAAGTCATGAAGACTGCCATTCATGTTCGCAGGAGCTAAGAGGAGGAGGCAGTCAGCGCAAGTTTCAGGTTGAACATCGTGGACAATCATTGCTGTAGCGCGAAGAGCTGGTTGTCACTGGAGTTTCACGTCAGTTGACTCATGTGGACTGTTTCTGTTGGCACTAAGTGCATGTCTCATCATTGCTGGTGTTGTAAACTGCCCTTTCTCTGTGCAAAGAGTTCACTGTTTGGCCGCAAAGAGTGCAGAACCAATGTATTTTCACTTTTTCTTCAGAAGTTCTTGCTGATGCCAGCCATGGGTCCTGCACCTGGAGTGCACCTCTTAGGGATAAAGACTCACCCCAGCAGAGACTGGCAGCAGGACTCAGTCAAGTCCATTTGGTTCTGGTATGCAGGGCAGTTGCAGGGAGACCTCTGGAAGATTGTTGTGCCCCTGTAGCTCAAACAGGAGATCAGCCAACTGACCCTTGCCGTCACTTTAGCTAGCCTGGGTTTAAGACAAGCAGGTCAAATTCTTCTTCAGTCAGTAGGGCAGTTCCACTTCCCCTGACAGAAGGGCAGTTTTTCTTCAGAATCTTCCACAGGTCCAGTAGTAGTAAGATTCTGATCAGAGGCTCTGAGTGTCCCATGTTAATGCCTGATACCAAATTTTGTGTGGGGGAATTCCCTGCCCTACACCCAAAACTAGTTGTTGTCAATTCTTCCCTTTTCCCTGATTCTGGCTCAAAACTGCCTAAGGTGACAAAAGCAAGGGTAGATCTGGTGTCCCTAAATTGTTTGTTCACATCATAGAAGTTCCAATTGAAATGAATAGATACCTCTGGCTTTCAGTAACAACACAGACTTGCCCTATTTAGTAACGTTTCTTGTTTTTTAAAAATATTTTACAGTCCAGCATACTTTTCAAAATAACATATTGAAATAAAAGTTTGCTTGAACATCAAGAAACTTGTAGAGTGACTAAGAACAAACACTGGATGACAGGTGCGGCTTATCTAAATAGAATATTAAATATTGTAGTCATTTTTTCAATATGTCATATCTTTGGTCTTAATAAAAAATGTGTGTATACTGCAGACAGGAACCTCTAAAATGTAAAAATTCCGGGCAGAGCACAACTCCTCCCCAATCACTGTGTCAGGAAGAACCACATTCCTCACACCTAGGCTTTCTTTGTCTCAGTGTATGAAAGGAGCACACAGCCCAGAACAACAGAGCCATACAGAGTCAGGTGACCCAGGAAAGTGGCACAAAGAAACATTTGGTTCTGGCAGGAAAATGACAAATTTCACAAGTGGCCTTTTTCAGAATAGTAACTTAAAATCCAACTTTTCCATCAAAGAGCGTTTAAATCACAATTAATTCGAGTGCAAACATCATTTCTCTTTCTATTTCCAATCTGAAGTTACCACTTATTGTGCCAGATATACGACCTTATTTAGTGGTCGCAAACAGGAAATCGGCCTGTTTACAATCGCTAAATAGGCCTGCGCAATGTACAAATCCTATTTTGCGAGTCGGTAACCTATTACGACTCACAATTAGGGTTTGCGATTCGTTATTAGGAAGGGGCGTGCCAAGGGTGTTTTTTACCGCCTACTTCAAGTAGGTAGTAAGGCACTGGCAAAAAGGAAGGGGTCCCAAGGATACCCCTTCCCCTTTGCGACTGGCAGCGAAAATATTTCTAAAGAGCAGGCAGTGGTCCCACGAACCAAAACCTATTCTTAAAAAATTTGACAGATACGTTTAATTTTTACTTTCTTAAGTGCACCCCGGAGAATGGGCTGAATTTAAAAAAATCTGCTTTATTTAAAAAGCAGTCACAGACATGGTGGTCTGCTGACCACAGCAGGCCACCATCCCTGTGAGTGCCGGCCTTTCCTAATGGGGTCGCATATTGCGATCTGCCTCAGAATATTAATGAGGCCGGTCATTTGCTGCTCCATTGGGAATCGCAAATAGTGTCTGAGCAATTGTTGTACATCCCATTTTGTTAGTTGCAAATTGCGAATCGCAAAACGTTTCAATTTGCGACTCGCAAAATGGAATAGTTGTACATCTGGCCCATTAAGTGTAACAAGGCAACCTAGTGTTAATCTATGGAAGTGATAGGCCTTGCAACAGTTAAAAATTACTTTAGGTGTTTTTCCTTGACTGGGAATGTAAAACCTATACCCACATATTCTATTGATTAAATGCTATGCATCCTGCCCTTGGAGCCTTTAGGTCCTATCTTTAAGGCCTATCTTTAAGGCCTACCTTTACTTCTTAACTTATCCCGTTTGAAAATCGTTCTTAGTTGTACAACTATGTAACTTCAAATGTTTTATACTTCTAGTGTTATTACAGTGTTTATTATGTAATTTTATCCCTTTAGTTTTAATGTATCTTTACCTGTATGGTATGGTTTTATCTTTTATGGCTCTGTGCCGAATAAAGGTAAATTGACTGAGTGCTGCTACTCACTGGTGACATTTAATTTACAGGCAGGGCCCTGGGGACATGTAGTCCCATTAACTTTACGGACAAGGAAATTAGACGTACCAATCAGGTCTAAGCCAATTTTACCATGTTTTAGGGCAAGAGCACAACCACTTTACCACTGGTCAGCAGGGAAAATGTGCACAGAGTCCTGAATCCAATAACAACGTGCACAGCAAAAGAAGGCAAAAATTTGGGGTGAACTTGCAAAAACGGCCAGGCCCAACATGATCCCCCTTCAGCCAAAAGCTAGGGTAGAATAATCCAGACCTTGATAAACTTTCCTGTTCAGGTGATAGACCCTCCGCCCTTTGGCTCCGACTTCTGTCCTTTTACCAAGGAAAACTCTGCCTACAAGGACAACACCCGGCAGAGGGCCCGGTCCATCCACTGCCAGGTGGAAGTGCCAAGTAGGGGCCCCGGGCAGGTCATACTTCCAGCCTTGATGTTGGCCTACATGTCCTTGAAGTTTCTATGAGTGGGGTTGCACCAGACCTGGGTGTTAGGCACCCTACTTCCAATCCCCTTCACACCAGCTCAAGGGTAGTATCCTGAGACTTGTCTCTCAATCTGTGGAAAAAGGTAGGGCTAGGACCTTTCTCAAGATTTGCCCGGCGCTAACCGCCCTTGTACCATTCAAGTTTACCAAGCAATGAGGCAGGCGCCGGAGACCAGAAGGCAGGAAACAGAAGTTTATTCCGACGGAGCAGAACACATCAGAACAGACAACAAGGTATCATGTCGAGGTGCTCTAACAGCCACTCGGAGGCCTGGCCTCTTATACACTGGTTTATGGCATGTGACCTTCCTTTAATACAATCACAACTTTGTAGAGCATGGGAAAGACATCCCCGTAACCCTCGTGTTAATCCCACCCCCATATACATTCACAATAGAGGTCCTCAACCTGCTGATAAGAGAGAGAGTCATCTCGCAGCTGAGTGTGTTGTCGAGTCTTAGGATGTGTGCGCCTGATCATGTCACAGGGGGTGGGGAGGCCTGGATCAAATAGAGGGACCTTTGAAGGAGAGCGACCTCATACAATAAAGAGCAGTAAATGATATCTTCCGGCTTAGGCAATGGCCTCGGACCTGTGTGGACAGTCGGACACGGGGTGAGGGGCCATCAATGGAGAGGTATTCATGCTGTGTGGACAATCCAGTGCAGGAGGGAGGTTTAGCAACAGAGGGGCATTCATGGGAGGGGAGGAGGTGCTGGTCAGGCGCTGGCGTGACTCTCAAGGACAGGGTCATGCAGAAGGGTCGTGCTCAGAAGGAGGAGGGAGGGGGAGCCGGGGTGCGCAGAGGATGCTTGCTGGGTCAGAGGGACGTGCTGGCGATCGATCGTGGACAGGGAGACCATGATACCTAAAATGGCTGCCATGCACGTAATACATAGGTGACCTAGAATAGCTGCCGTGCATGTAGTACATAGGTGACAAGCTGGCGCAGATGATGTTTAGATCGCAAGTCAAAATTCCACAGTCCTCCCTTTTAACATATCTCGCCAACTTGTCAGTTTGAATTTATCCCCATAAGGCCACGTATTTCTACTTCATAGAGGGGGCTCATGTGCTCATTTCGGAAGTCCAAAGTCTTTGGGCACATACAGTTAGAAACAAGGCCGCACAAGGGTGGCAGACATTGGATACCTAAACAACACCCACATAAGATCACAACAGGTATCAACACAAAGGAAAACAACCTCCAACCCCAGTTCTTCAAAGTGTCCCAAAACCAGCTCCCAAGCGACCATCCTTCCTGTTCTTGGTGAACCTCCGAGGAAAGTCTGTGGAGGTGTTCAATAGCCTTGTAGACTGAAGGCGAGTTGTCAGGCACGTAGGTGCAGCAGCTGGATCCGATGATGCGGCATGCTCCTCCTCGGTCGGCCAGGACCACGTCTAAGACAAGACGATTTTGGAGGGTCACGAGGCGGACCGCCTGAAGCTCCGCAGTGTTGTTGGCGAGGATACCAGCCGTGATGTTGATCGTTGTTTCTACTGCCTGGGTCAGATGTCGGATAGCACGGCTGTTTGCCATTGGGCCCCACAGAGGAACAAGTCCCTTTGCTGCATCCAGGAACTGTGCTCCAGTGGAGTCGGCTTGTCCAAGGTCGTCTGCACGCCTCTGCCGGTGATGGTTGGCTGGGGCTACATATGTGGGTGGAAGAACGAAGGCAATGTAACAGATACCCTTCCAACCCTTCGGGAGCCAGGTGTAAGCCTTGGTGCCACACACAAAGTACATGTTCGGAGAAGCAACGAAGGAAGGGGGGTCAGCTGAGTCCAATGTTCTGGTGATTCGGCAGGCGCTGTAACCCACCAGTTGCGTTCCCTGGCCTTCTAGGCACACAAGGCCGGTGATGTTGATAACAGACAGGGCCACAGTCAGAGTGGCGGTAGTTTGTTTTTGCAGATGAGTGAAGGTGGTTCTGGCTGGATTGTGGAGCACCTGTACTTCGACTCGTTCTTTGGCAGGAATGTCTTTGATGAAGGTGGCGCCTGTGAGCGCAGGACACAGGGCAGCAGGAGTCTTTCAGGTTCTGTTCAGCCAGAACCCAGAGTAGAAGTGTGACACTGTCCGGCCGGAGGTGGCGTTGTCCTTGTGGCTCTCTTGCATGAGGATCAGCCAGGCGAGGCAAGAGCCGTGAACTGAGAAGGGTGAAGGGATGAAGGGAATAGAGTGTCCAGTGGCATGCGGGAGCAACCCGCAGATCCAACAGTTTGTAGCATTTGCAGCAAGGTTGTGTTGGTGCAACAGTTGCACGAAGGAATTGTTCCAGAATTCCCTGCGCCTTTCTCGGAGCTGAGGCGACAGAGATATTAGGTGATGCTCTTTCAGGGGTGTTGGCTGTGCAGTAGGTAGCAATGTCTCATGAGCCGGTGTGCTTTCCTCCAGAATCCAGAAGGAGGTCATGAGGAGGAGGCAGAAGAGGAAGGCAATGAAGAGTGCGATTGTCTTTGATTTGTGCAAGTTGTCAGTCTTTGGATTTCTATACTGGGTATTTCCTGTTGCTTCCATCATCTTCTTATCTGGCGCTTCCATCATCTTCTTATCTGGCGCTTCCATCACCTTCAAGGGGGCTCGGTAGCGGGCAGAACCACAGACTTCGTTTAGCTTCTCTCCCGGCAACCCTTGATTGTGTTTAGGTCACCGTTCTGAGATTTAACTTAGTCCGTGGCCTACTTAGCCGAAACTCCCTCCTTTCGACGCAGGAAATACCCTTCTCTGGATGGCACGGTGGGATCAGAGAATTTTGCAAGTTCGAGTGCCTCAGTATCGGGATAACAGTCCAATATCGGTCGGTCTTTGCTCAGGAGCTCTTCTTGGGTGCTGACGTTTTCTGTCGTGGCCAGGTTCGCAGAGACCTTCCGGCAATGATGCGCGTGCAGCCAGTGCTTCTTCCCCTCCACTCGGAGTGCTGTTCGGGTGGTGATCAGCACTTGCCAGGGGCCCGTCCACCGAGGTTCCAGACTCTTGGTTCGCTGGAAATTTCGTATTAATACGAAATCTCCCGGTTGGATGTCGTGGCCGGGGCCCCTGGAAGCATCGGGGATGGCCTGCTGCACCTGTTGATGAATGACAGACAACGTTTTAGTTAACTTGCACAAATAATCAGATAGTAGGACGTCCGGGACGTCATGAATGGAGGTCGGTTTGGGAGCAGTCCAGAGATTCATCGGACGCCCAAACACGACCTCGTAGGGGGTCAAATGGTGCTTGGTGGGGGTGGAACGCATCGATAACAAGGCCAGTGGGAGGGCATCCGGCCAGTTGAGTCCAGTGGTGGCCACTATTTTTGCCAGTTTCAGCTTCAGCGTGGCATTATGGCGTTCCACTAGACCAGCGGATTGGGGGTGGAAGACCGCATGAAATCGTTGCTTCACCCCTAACCCCTTTAGGATTAATTGGATAACCTCAGCTATGAAGTGGGGGCCATTGTCGCTCCATAAAATTCGACAAAGGCCATAGCGAGGGAAGAATTCCTTCAGTAGTACTTTGGCAGTAGTCATGGCAGTGTTGTCACGGGTTGGATAGGCTTCTACCCATTTGCTGAAGGCACACACGATGACTAGTACGTACTTCAGGCTTTGGCATCTCTCTAATTGGATGTAGTCCATCTGAAGGACCTCAAAGGGATGATTGGGGGTCCCGAACCCTCCCCGGGGTACTACAGTTCCTTTCCCGGGGTTGTGTTGCAGACAAATAAGGCACTGCTGAACCAGGCGTCTGGCTGAGTCGGGGATTTTATCGTTATGCCAGACTTTGGAAATGAGTTCGATCATGGGTGCAGATCCTATGTGTGCGGGGGAGTGAGCCATTGTCAGTATGGGAATCAGATATGAGTCAGGCAGCAACCATTTGTTTGCATCTTTTGTTCGCCAGCAACCCTCCTCATCCTTCAAACCCACCCTTGCCCATTTAGTCAATTCGTGAGGGGTGCTGGCCGACTGTATGTCTCTGATCATTTCCCTTGTGTCACTCCATTTTTCTGCTTGTGACCTAGTCACATATATGCGTGTCACTGTCCTATTCTCAGCTGTGGTTCGTGCAGTGATGTCGGCTAATGCATTCCCTTGTCCGACTAAGTCTGTCACTCTTTTGTGTGCCTGACATTTGATCACCGCTAATCGTTTGGGGAGGAGAACTGCTTCAATCAGAGCGGAGACTAGGTCTCCATGGAGGATTGGGGTGCCGTGGGACGTCAGGAATCCCCTCTCCCTCCACAGGAGCCCAAAATGGTGGACCACCCCGAAGGCATACTGGCTGTCCGTATATACGTTCGCGGTGGTCCCTGCGGCTATGATGCATGCTCGGGTGAGGGCTATCAGCTCCGCTGCCTGGGCAGATCGTTGTGTGATGCAGGCTGTCTCAACTACTGTTTGGGCTGTCGTCACTGCATAGGCAGCTGAAGTGGTGCCATCTGGGAGTTTGATGCATGAGCCGTCTACCCATAGCTCTCCATCGGGGTCAGGAAAAGCAGTGTCTCGGAGGTCAACCCTACTCCTAGTTTGTTCGTCTGTGAGGGTCACACAGTCGTGTATGGGAGGAACGTCGGGGTCGTTTTCAGGCAGGGGTAACAATGTGGCAGGATTCAAAGTCGTGCATCTCTTAAGTGTGATGTGGGGTGCAAGCAGAGTCAACTCGTACCCTGTCAGTCGTGCACTAGTCAGGTGTTGGGTCTTTGTCTGGTTCAAAAGGGTGTCAACTGCATGGGGCACTAATACAGTGAGGGAGTTGGAAAGTACGATTCCCTCGCTCTGACGGATGGAGACAGCAGCGGCAGCTACTGCTCGAAGGCAGGCAGGTAAGGCTCTGGCTACAGGATCAAGAGTGGCGGAGAAGTAGGCACAAGGGCGCTGCTTAGGGCCAATCGATTGAGTCAGGACAGACAATGCGCATCCCTCCCTTTCGTGGGTGAAGAGGGAGAAGGGTTTGGAGTAATCCGGCGTTCCGAGGACGGGTGCTGAGCAGAGTGCATCCCGTAATTCCTTAAAGGAGGCTTGACACTCAGCGGTCCAAGGGAACGGGGAGGGGGCATCCTTGGTCAGTAGGGCAAGTAATGGTTTCACAATGAGGCTGTAATTAGGCAACCACTGTCTACAAAAAGAGGTTAGGCCAACCAAAGAGCGGACCTGCTTTTGCGTTTTTGGGATGGGGGTGTCTAGGATAGTTTGGATTCGGTCAGGGGTAAGTTTCCTCCCTTCCTTGGACAGAAGATGGCCTAGGTAAGTTACTTGTGGCTGGCAGAACTGTAGTTTCTTTTTGGAGACTTTATGGCCATTTTCTGCAAGGAAGTGTAGGAGTTGGACGGTGGCTGTCGTTGCCAGCGGGGTGGTGTCGGCCGCCAAAAGGATATCATCGACATATTGGATCAACACCACTCCCTCTGGTAGCTGGAAAGCATCCAGCTGTCTTTTGAGGGCCTGGCTGTAAATGCTGGGACTTTCAGTGTACCCCTGGGGAGCTCTACAGAATCGGTATGAGCGAGATTTTAAAGTGAAGCCGAAAAGATAACGGCTGTCTGGATGGATGGGGATAGAGAAAAATGCGTTTTTAAGGTCGATAACAGAGAAGGTGGTGGCAGTGGACGGGATGAGGGTCAGAATGGTGGTGATATCAGAGACCACAGGATATTGGGGTACAACTACTTTGTTAATCTCTCGTAAGTCGATGATGAAGCGGTACGCTTTCTCATCTCCTTCACCTTGCTTCTTAACAATGGGTAGGATTGGGCTGTTGCAGACGTTGCTAACCACCTCTTCAACCACTCCTGCATCTACCAGAGACTGAATAATCGCTACCAGTGCTTTCTCACCCTCGGGGGATATCCGATACTGTGGAAGCTTCGGGAGTATGGCGTCCTGTCGTACAGTTATGTGAATAGGATCAATCATCATTCGCCCCACATCAGAGTCATTTTTGGCCCACAGGTACGGAGGCAGGGTGTCAAGCATTGACAGGTCAGCGTCAGTTATGGAGTACATGTGTTGTGGGGGACGGGACCTGGACATGTCTGGGTTGTCGTACAGGATGACTCGTATTCCATCTGGGGAACACCTAATGGTAGCTCGAAAATGCTTCAGTAAGTCAATGCCCATAATGGCGTCAGGGGAGTTGGAGGAAAGTAGGAATGTCGCGTCAGCAGTGTTGCTTTCTAGGTCAAAGGTAATAGGTACGGACAGGGGGTTAGTGGAGGGCGTCCCATCGAAACCTATCGACGTTATGTGTGAGCCAGACAAGGGTGCCCTTGGAATCAGTCGTTTTGATAACACACTACGTGTCGCCCCAGTGTCTACCAAGAATGGAGACTCTGTACCCAAGACCTTAGCGGTGACATAAGGACCTTGCTGGTCAACACAGAGCTCGACTGGATCCCTCCCTTGCCCCTGGCAGTCCTATGCAAAATCGGGGGCATTTTCACCTTCGGATAGCTGATATTGATTCTGTCGGGGACGGTCAAATGTATTCAGTCTTCCTGATCTGTCATTGTTAGTGTCGTTGGAGTTCCCTCGGCCCTGTACTCTATTCCTCGGACCACCTGCCACATCCCTGGAATCCCTATTTCTATTCATCTCTAGCAAAACCGGACACTGGAATTTCCAATGGCCGAGCCCTTTGCAGAAAGCGCATTGGTCATTGCTAACGTCTCTCCGTCCAGGGTGAGATGTCGGGGTGTGATCCTTAGGAGGTAGATCTCTGGGGGTGTTTGATTGGTAGTTCCCCCTTTGATGTTCCCGTCCTAGCGCTATACCCTGTATCTGGGCTATCATAACCCTTTCCTTTAAATCTTTCTTCTTTTTCTCGGATGCCCTATCATTCTCATTCTTTTGGTGCTCGTAATACTGAGCCATCTACTAGGTGGCAGTATGGGCTTGAGAGAAGATTTTGTCCAGAGAACAGTTCCTCTCAGGGCTCTCTCGTCAAATGAAATATGTACGTCTTGTGTGCTTTTCTTTGCTTCAACAAGCATAGGATGCCCGTCAGTAAGAGAGTGTCAAGCCAAATGGTGAGAGGAAGAGCTGTACCTATCAGCGTGACAGGCCGCAAATTTCACCTCCACTGGACAAAGACTGTATATTAAAGGAAAAAAAAATCTTTTCTATGTTTGGAGCTATGCCAGTCAGCGTGACAGACAGTGCGGTGAAACGTTATAACCTGTCTCCTCACGGACTGTGTTCTTGTTTACCATCAGGCACGCCGCACACTCTACTTGAAAAAAAAATATTGCATGGAGAGACTATGGGTGTGACTCTCCCCACAACCAACACCAGCTGCGCCAGTCAGCGCGACTAACGTGGGGATGACCTGCTCTTCCTTTTCCTTGAAAGGATTGACAAGCACACGAACGGCAGATGGCGGTCGCCGCACTAGCTTCACCTCAAAATATTACGGCATGAACTTGAGATGGAGTGCAGGGGGCATATTATCAAGGGGGTTTATCTCCGCTTTTTTGGCTTTAAAAGCCAAGAAAGAGGAGATAAAATTATCTCCCTATTACCTAGCTGTCGCTAACACCAATTAGCGACAGCTAGTGGGAGATAGCGACCATCTTGGGCCCCGCTTTGCATGTCAGTGATATTTATCACTAATGACATGCAAAGTGGGCGTGCCAAGATGTTAGCGACTGGAAACAGTCGCTAACATCGCTATCTCCTATTACCAACTTTTGGAGATATTTGCGCTAAGCGCGAATATCTCCAAAAGCTAACACCTGCCCTGAGCAGTTCTTAGCCATGTTATCCAATGGGAGGTGGATAACATGTCTAAGAGCATTAGCTCGGTAATGCATGAATATCGCTGACTTTTCAGCGATATTCATGCATTGCGACCGATTTTTATCGCATTTGCGATAAACCTTGGTAATACCAAGGTTTATCTGCGATAAAAATCGCCACAGCTCAGTGGTAAAATGTTGTCTCTAACCAAGCAATAGCGATATTTTGCTTGGTAATATGCCCCCAGGTTCCTCTCTTTTTTCTCCAGAAATTAACAACTGAATAAGGTTTCCCAACAGGCCCTCAACTTCCAATGTCGTCACCTAAGAACCCACAAGAAACTTATTGGCGCACGCACTTCTCCATGCAAGGCTGCACTTGAACTCCACCTAAAGGTCACTGTGCCTTTCGCAAAGCTGGCGAAACGTCTATTATGAAAAGCATCTGCCAGAAAGACCAATTGACCCTTGGACTTGGATACAGAAAGTGCCCTGGACAGTCTGAGGTGTGACAGTCGCAAACGCACACAGTAGGTACACGTTTTAAAATCGGGCCGTGGGTGAGAGTTGATCCTTATCAGTGAACTCTCACCTTTAGGTCAGCTCGGAAACTGATTGTATTACTCACGATTTCTTTCAGACACAGTTCAGGACGCTTCATAAGCATGTTGAGGCCCCTCTCGCTGGTACTTCTGATGTGACGGATCCCATCACTCGTCGCCAGTGTAGAAGAGCAGGAACCGGAGACTCAGGAATGTGAAACCAAATAGATTTATTTAAAGAAGTACAGAGGAATACCCCAGCCACAGCTGTAGATCCACCACACGCCGTGCTTCACCTCCCCGGGAGTTCGCCTTCGAACGTTGGCCACTGTGACATTCTAATGACTGTCACAGTGGAGCGAATCAGCGGGAAATTGGTACGGGGTGTGTGGCTCAGAGGGGGTCCCCCGGAACAGAGGATATCGCACAGCCCTACCAGAGCAGCCTATAATTCCTCTATGATGTAGTAACAGTGGAAAAACCCTTTTCCCTAGGATTGCTAATTTATAGCCATGAATAATCAGATTTAGAATCTGGTGTTCATGTTATTGGTTCTCAATGAGAGCCATGTTTAACAAATTTGTTATAGCATTATTAGCAGCTATAATAATTCATGCCTGTCTTTATGGAAAGGCTTGCCTTTTGGGTCTGTACTGCTTTAGTTGCATGACATTGAGGTAAAGTAGTAGAACTAGGAGCGCCTAGTTGATGGTAAAGGTGGTATTTGTCCGGAGGTAGGACTAAAGCTCCTGAAGCCACCCTCAGATGCATACCTCCTCATACTTGAAGAGCGCTGCCATGCACATGCAAAATTCACATAATTTGTTTTTATGTTATTACCTGAAATGACAGCAAAATTGCACATAATTAAGCGTAATTGTGCAAAATGCACATCTGTCATTTCATGCCATATTTTTGAATGAAATGCGTCCTCCATGAGGTACATTTAAACAAAAGCACAGTGAACATCGGCCACTCACATTTTATTGTTTCCATGGGGCTGCTGTACATTTTTACAGTGAATTGCAAGTTCGAGTAAATTTTTACCATGAATGCTGCGCAGCCGCAGTCCATGCAGGTAACAGCCGTGGGGCCAAGTAATGGGGGATTATTTATTTAATTTTCCCTTTGCATTGTCCCTCGAAATCCCCCCTTACTCTGCCCCTCCGATGTTACTTGCACGGACAGCGGCTGATGCTGCGTAATTGCCCAAAGTGGCTTAATGGCATAATTCTGGAATTTCACATAACAAGCATGACATGAAATTCTGGAAATTACATGAATTACTTTGTGTAAGGGAGATTGCCTAAGGTCCTGGCTTTTCTTACATTTTTAAATTGCTTTATTCCGCATGTGTGGTGTAGGTAAGTCCCTACCCACAGCACAGGTTAGTGGAGTTTAATAAAAGCCGCAAACTAGGCATTCGTATATTTCAGGTTTTAGCCCCCCACCCCCCTTCCAGCAGTTAGAGACCTGGCACTCGCCCTTCCTAATATTTGCTCGCTATATCTGTGGACGGAAAATTGACCAGGGGTTCGGGCGCTGGGCTCGCTCCGGGCACCGACGGGCGCAGACGGTCTTGCCTTTGGTGCACCTTCAGCGCGCCAGCGGCGCGGTCAAGCCAGCTTGATATTTATGGCGATTGGAGGTGAAGGTAACTAGAACGCTGACCCTCAAAATGGCGGGCTTGCTCTAACAGGCGGCACCGCGGGTCGGCGGAAAATCAAATACTGGTTAAAACAATCTCATTAAAAACATTGAAGCAAAGGCTTGTGCAAAGAATGCAATTAGCAGCAGGAGTATCAGACATTCAGTAGCTCACAATAGTCATGTACCACAGGCTGCGCGGTCGAGCCAGCATGTTATTTATGGCGATTGGAGGTGAAGGCAACTAGAACGCTGACCCTCAAAATGGCGGGCTTGCTCTAACAGGCGGCACCGCGGGTCTGCGGAAAATCAACTACCGGTAGGGGAAACTTCAGGCTGACCATGATGGAGTGTGGGTATATATAGGTGCCAGAATAGTCCTGCTGAAGTGTTACCTTCTCAAAGTCATGAAGACTGCCATTCATGTTCGCAGGAGCTAAGAGGAGGAGGCAGTCAGCGCAAGTTTCAGGTTGAACATCGTGGACAATCATTGCTGTAGCGCGAAGAGCTGGTTGTCACTGGAGTTTCACGTCAGTTGACTCATGTGGACTGTTTCTGTTGGCACTAAGTGCATGTCTCATCATTGCTGGTGTTGTAAACTGCCCTTTCTCTGTGCAAAGAGTTCACTGTTTGGCCGCAAAGAGTGCAGAACCAATGTATTTTCACTTTTTCTTCAGAAGTTCTTGCTGATGCCAGCCATGGGTCCTGCACCTGGAGTGCACCTCTTAGGGATAAAGACTCACCCCAGCAGAGACTGGCAGCAGGACTCAGTCAAGTCCATTTGGTTCTGGTATGCAGGGCAGTTGCAGGGAGACCTCTGGAAGATTGTTGTGCCCCTGTAGCTCAAACAGGAGATCAGCCAACTGACCCTTGCCGTCACTTTAGCTAGCCTGGGTTTAAGACAAGCAGGTCAAATTCTTCTTCAGTCAGTAGGGCAGTTCCACTTCCCCTGACAGAAGGGCAGTTTTTCTTCAGAATCTTCCACAGGTCCAGTAGTAGTAAGATTCTGATCAGAGGCTCTGAGTGTCCCATGTTAATGCCTGATACCAAATTTTGTGTGGGGGAATTCCCTGCCCTACACCCAAAACTAGTTGTTGTCAATTCTTCCCTTTTCCCTGATTCTGGCTCAAAACTGCCTAAGGTGACAAAAGCAAGGGTAGATCTGGTGTCCCTAAATTGTTTGTTCACATCATAGAAGTTCCAATTGAAATGAATAGATACCTCTGGCTTTCAGTAACAACACAGACTTGCCCTATTTAGTAACGTTTCTTGTTTTTTAAAAATATTTTACAGTCCAGCATACTTTTCAAAATAACATATTGAAATAAAAGTTTGCTTGAACATCAAGAAACTTGTAGAGTGACTAAGAACAAACACTGGATGACAGGTGCGGCTTATCTAAATAGAATATTAAATATTGTAGTCATTTTTTCAATATGTCATATCTTTGGTCTTAATAAAAAATGTGTGTATACTGCAGACAGGAACCTCTAAAATGTAAAAATTCCGGGCAGAGCACAACTCCTCCCCAATCACTGTGTCAGGAAGAACCACATTCCTCACACCTAGGCTTTCTTTGTCTCAGTGTATGAAAGGAGCACACAGCCCAGAACAACAGAGCCATACAGAGTCAGGTGACCCAGGAAAGTGGCACAAAGAAACATTTGGTTCTGGCAGGAAAATGACAAATTTCACAAGTGGCCTTTTTCAGAATAGTAACTTAAAATCCAACTTTTCCATCAAAGAGCGTTTAAATCACAATTAATTCGAGTGCAAACATCATTTCTCTTTCTATTTCCAATCTGAAGTTACCACTTATTGTGCCAGATATACGACCTTATTTAGTGGTCGCAAACAGGAAATCGGCCTGTTTACAATCGCTAAATAGGCCTGCGCAATGTACAAATCCTATTTTGCGAGTCGGTAACCTATTACGACTCACAATTAGGGTTTGCGATTCGTTATTAGGAAGGGGCGTGCCAAGGGTGTTTTTTACCGCCTACTTCAAGTAGGTAGTAAGGCACTGGCAAAAAGGAAGGGGTCCCAAGGATACCCCTTCCCCTTTGCGACTGGCAGCGAAAATATTTCTAAAGAGCAGGCAGTGGTCCCACGAACCAAAACCTATTCTTAAAAAATTTGACAGATACGTTTAATTTTTACTTTCTTAAGTGCACCCCGGAGAATGGGCTGAATTTAAAAAAATCTGCTTTATTTAAAAAGCAGTCACAGACATGGTGGTCTGCTGACCACAGCAGGCCACCATCCCTGTGAGTGCCGGCCTTTCCTAATGGGGTCGCATATTGCGATCTGCCTCAGAATATTAATGAGGCCGGTCATTTGCTGCTCCATTGGGAATCGCAAATAGTGTCTGAGCAATTGTTGTACATCCCATTTTGTTAGTTGCAAATTGCGAATCGCAAAACGTTTCAATTTGCGACTCGCAAAATGGAATAGTTGTACATCTGGCCCATTAAGTGTAACAAGGCAACCTAGTGTTAATCTATGGAAGTGATAGGCCTTGCAACAGTTAAAAATTACTTTAGGTGTTTTTCCTTGACTGGGAATGTAAAACCTATACCCACATATTCTATTGATTAAATGCTATGCATCCTGCCCTTGGAGCCTTTAGGTCCTATCTTTAAGGCCTATCTTTAAGGCCTACCTTTACTTCTTAACTTATCCCGTTTGAAAATCGTTCTTAGTTGTACAACTATGTAACTTCAAATGTTTTATACTTCTAGTGTTATTACAGTGTTTATTATGTAATTTTATCCCTTTAGTTTTAATGTATCTTTACCTGTATGGTATGGTTTTATCTTTTATGGCTCTGTGCCGAATAAAGGTAAATTGACTGAGTGCTGCTACTCACTGGTGACATTTAATTTACAGGCAGGGCCCTGGGGACATGTAGTCCCATTAACTTTACGGACAAGGAAATTAGACGTACCAATCAGGTCTAAGCCAATTTTACCATGTTTTAGGGCAAGAGCACAACCACTTTACCACTGGTCAGCAGGGAAAATGTGCACAGAGTCCTGAATCCAATAACAACGTGCACAGCAAAAGAAGGCAAAAATTTGGGGTGAACTTGCAAAAACGGCCAGGCCCAACATGATCCCCCTTCAGCCAAAAGCTAGGGTAGAATAATCCAGACCTTGATAAACTTTCCTGTTCAGGTGATAGACCCTCCGCCCTTTGGCTCCGACTTCTGTCCTTTTACCAAGGAAAACTCTGCCTACAAGGACAACACCCGGCAGAGGGCCCGGTCCATCCACTGCCAGGTGGAAGTGCCAAGTAGGGGCCCCGGGCAGGTCATACTTCCAGCCTTGATGTTGGCCTACATGTCCTTGAAGTTTCTATGAGTGGGGTTGCACCAGACCTGGGTGTTAGGCACCCTACTTCCAATCCCCTTCACACCAGCTCAAGGGTAGTATCCTGAGACTTGTCTCTCAATCTGTGGAAAAAGGTAGGGCTAGGACCTTTCTCAAGATTTGCCCGGCGCTAACCGCCCTTGTACCATTCAAGTTTACCAAGCAATGAGGCAGGCGCCGGAGACCAGAAGGCAGGAAACAGAAGTTTATTCCGACGGAGCAGAACACATCAGAACAGACAACAAGGTATCATGTCGAGGTGCTCTAACAGCCACTCGGAGGCCTGGCCTCTTATACACTGGTTTATGGCATGTGACCTTCCTTTAATACAATCACAACTTTGTAGAGCATGGGAAAGACATCCCCGTAACCCTCGTGTTAATCCCACCCCCATATACATTCACAATAGAGGTCCTCAACCTGCTGATAAGAGAGAGAGTCATCTCGCAGCTGAGTGTGTTGTCGAGTCTTAGGATGTGTGCGCCTGATCATGTCACAGGGGGTGGGGAGGCCTGGATCAAATAGAGGGACCTTTGAAGGAGAGCGACCTCATACAATAAAGAGCAGTAAATGATATCTTCCGGCTTAGGCAATGGCCTCGGACCTGTGTGGACAGTCGGACACGGGGTGAGGGGCCATCAATGGAGAGGTATTCATGCTGTGTGGACAATCCAGTGCAGGAGGGAGGTTTAGCAACAGAGGGGCATTCATGGGAGGGGAGGAGGTGCTGGTCAGGCGCTGGCGTGACTCTCAAGGACAGGGTCATGCAGAAGGGTCGTGCTCAGAAGGAGGAGGGAGGGGGAGCCGGGGTGCGCAGAGGATGCTTGCTGGGTCAGAGGGACGTGCTGGCGATCGATCGTGGACAGGGAGACCATGATACCTAAAATGGCTGCCATGCACGTAATACATAGGTGACCTAGAATAGCTGCCGTGCATGTAGTACATAGGTGACAAGCTGGCGCAGATGATGTTTAGATCGCAAGTCAAAATTCCACAGTCCTCCCTTTTAACATATCTCGCCAACTTGTCAGTTTGAATTTATCCCCATAAGGCCACGTATTTCTACTTCATAGAGGGGGCTCATGTGCTCATTTCGGAAGTCCAAAGTCTTTGGGCACATACAGTTAGAAACAAGGCCGCACAAGGGTGGCAGACATTGGATACCTAAACAACACCCACATAAGATCACAACAGGTATCAACACAAAGGAAAACAACCTCCAACCCCAGTTCTTCAAAGTGTCCCAAAACCAGCTCCCAAGCGACCATCCTTCCTGTTCTTGGTGAACCTCCGAGGAAAGTCTGTGGAGGTGTTCAATAGCCTTGTAGACTGAAGGCGAGTTGTCAGGCACGTAGGTGCAGCAGCTGGATCCGATGATGCGGCATGCTCCTCCTCGGTCGGCCAGGACCACGTCTAAGACAAGACGATTTTGGAGGGTCACGAGGCGGACCGCCTGAAGCTCCGCAGTGTTGTTGGCGAGGATACCAGCCGTGATGTTGATCGTTGTTTCTACTGCCTGGGTCAGATGTCGGATAGCACGGCTGTTTGCCATTGGGCCCCACAGAGGAACAAGTCCCTTTGCTGCATCCAGGAACTGTGCTCCAGTGGAGTCGGCTTGTCCAAGGTCGTCTGCACGCCTCTGCCGGTGATGGTTGGCTGGGGCTACATATGTGGGTGGAAGAACGAAGGCAATGTAACAGATACCCTTCCAACCCTTCGGGAGCCAGGTGTAAGCCTTGGTGCCACACACAAAGTACATGTTCGGAGAAGCAACGAAGGAAGGGGGGTCAGCTGAGTCCAATGTTCTGGTGATTCGGCAGGCGCTGTAACCCACCAGTTGCGTTCCCTGGCCTTCTAGGCACACAAGGCCGGTGATGTTGATAACAGACAGGGCCACAGTCAGAGTGGCGGTAGTTTGTTTTTGCAGATGAGTGAAGGTGGTTCTGGCTGGATTGTGGAGCACCTGTACTTCGACTCGTTCTTTGGCAGGAATGTCTTTGATGAAGGTGGCGCCTGTGAGCGCAGGACACAGGGCAGCAGGAGTCTTTCAGGTTCTGTTCAGCCAGAACCCAGAGTAGAAGTGTGACACTGTCCGGCCGGAGGTGGCGTTGTCCTTGTGGCTCTCTTGCATGAGGATCAGCCAGGCGAGGCAAGAGCCGTGAACTGAGAAGGGTGAAGGGATGAAGGGAATAGAGTGTCCAGTGGCATGCGGGAGCAACCCGCAGATCCAACAGTTTGTAGCATTTGCAGCAAGGTTGTGTTGGTGCAACAGTTGCACGAAGGAATTGTTCCAGAATTCCCTGCGCCTTTCTCGGAGCTGAGGCGACAGAGATATTAGGTGATGCTCTTTCAGGGGTGTTGGCTGTGCAGTAGGTAGCAATGTCTCATGAGCCGGTGTGCTTTCCTCCAGAATCCAGAAGGAGGTCATGAGGAGGAGGCAGAAGAGGAAGGCAATGAAGAGTGCGATTGTCTTTGATTTGTGCAAGTTGTCAGTCTTTGGATTTCTATACTGGGTATTTCCTGTTGCTTCCATCATCTTCTTATCTGGCGCTTCCATCATCTTCTTATCTGGCGCTTCCATCACCTTCAAGGGGGCTCGGTAGCGGGCAGAACCACAGACTTCGTTTAGCTTCTCTCCCGGCAACCCTTGATTGTGTTTAGGTCACCGTTCTGAGATTTAACTTAGTCCGTGGCCTACTTAGCCGAAACTCCCTCCTTTCGACGCAGGAAATACCCTTCTCTGGATGGCACGGTGGGATCAGAGAATTTTGCAAGTTCGAGTGCCTCAGTATCGGGATAACAGTCCAATATCGGTCGGTCTTTGCTCAGGAGCTCTTCTTGGGTGCTGACGTTTTCTGTCGTGGCCAGGTTCGCAGAGACCTTCCGGCAATGATGCGCGTGCAGCCAGTGCTTCTTCCCCTCCACTCGGAGTGCTGTTCGGGTGGTGATCAGCACTTGCCAGGGGCCCGTCCACCGAGGTTCCAGACTCTTGGTTCGCTGGAAATTTCGTATTAATACGAAATCTCCCGGTTGGATGTCGTGGCCGGGGCCCCTGGAAGCATCGGGGATGGCCTGCTGCACCTGTTGATGAATGACAGACAACGTTTTAGTTAACTTGCACAAATAATCAGATAGTAGGACGTCCGGGACGTCATGAATGGAGGTCGGTTTGGGAGCAGTCCAGAGATTCATCGGACGCCCAAACACGACCTCGTAGGGGGTCAAATGGTGCTTGGTGGGGGTGGAACGCATCGATAACAAGGCCAGTGGGAGGGCATCCGGCCAGTTGAGTCCAGTGGTGGCCACTATTTTTGCCAGTTTCAGCTTCAGCGTGGCATTATGGCGTTCCACTAGACCAGCGGATTGGGGGTGGAAGACCGCATGAAATCGTTGCTTCACCCCTAACCCCTTTAGGATTAATTGGATAACCTCAGCTATGAAGTGGGGGCCATTGTCGCTCCATAAAATTCGACAAAGGCCATAGCGAGGGAAGAATTCCTTCAGTAGTACTTTGGCAGTAGTCATGGCAGTGTTGTCACGGGTTGGATAGGCTTCTACCCATTTGCTGAAGGCACACACGATGACTAGTACGTACTTCAGGCTTTGGCATCTCTCTAATTGGATGTAGTCCATCTGAAGGACCTCAAAGGGATGATTGGGGGTCCCGAACCCTCCCCGGGGTACTACAGTTCCTTTCCCGGGGTTGTGTTGCAGACAAATAAGGCACTGCTGAACCAGGCGTCTGGCTGAGTCGGGGATTTTATCGTTATGCCAGACTTTGGAAATGAGTTCGATCATGGGTGCAGATCCTATGTGTGCGGGGGAGTGAGCCATTGTCAGTATGGGAATCAGATATGAGTCAGGCAGCAACCATTTGTTTGCATCTTTTGTTCGCCAGCAACCCTCCTCATCCTTCAAACCCACCCTTGCCCATTTAGTCAATTCGTGAGGGGTGCTGGCCGACTGTATGTCTCTGATCATTTCCCTTGTGTCACTCCATTTTTCTGCTTGTGACCTAGTCACATATATGCGTGTCACTGTCCTATTCTCAGCTGTGGTTCGTGCAGTGATGTCGGCTAATGCATTCCCTTGTCCGACTAAGTCTGTCACTCTTTTGTGTGCCTGACATTTGATCACCGCTAATCGTTTGGGGAGGAGAACTGCTTCAATCAGAGCGGAGACTAGGTCTCCATGGAGGATTGGGGTGCCGTGGGACGTCAGGAATCCCCTCTCCCTCCACAGGAGCCCAAAATGGTGGACCACCCCGAAGGCATACTGGCTGTCCGTATATACGTTCGCGGTGGTCCCTGCGGCTATGATGCATGCTCGGGTGAGGGCTATCAGCTCCGCTGCCTGGGCAGATCGTTGTGTGATGCAGGCTGTCTCAACTACTGTTTGGGCTGTCGTCACTGCATAGGCAGCTGAAGTGGTGCCATCTGGGAGTTTGATGCATGAGCCGTCTACCCATAGCTCTCCATCGGGGTCAGGAAAAGCAGTGTCTCGGAGGTCAACCCTACTCCTAGTTTGTTCGTCTGTGAGGGTCACACAGTCGTGTATGGGAGGAACGTCGGGGTCGTTTTCAGGCAGGGGTAACAATGTGGCAGGATTCAAAGTCGTGCATCTCTTAAGTGTGATGTGGGGTGCAAGCAGAGTCAACTCGTACCCTGTCAGTCGTGCACTAGTCAGGTGTTGGGTCTTTGTCTGGTTCAAAAGGGTGTCAACTGCATGGGGCACTAATACAGTGAGGGAGTTGGAAAGTACGATTCCCTCGCTCTGACGGATGGAGACAGCAGCGGCAGCTACTGCTCGAAGGCAGGCAGGTAAGGCTCTGGCTACAGGATCAAGAGTGGCGGAGAAGTAGGCACAAGGGCGCTGCTTAGGGCCAATCGATTGAGTCAGGACAGACAATGCGCATCCCTCCCTTTCGTGGGTGAAGAGGGAGAAGGGTTTGGAGTAATCCGGCGTTCCGAGGACGGGTGCTGAGCAGAGTGCATCCCGTAATTCCTTAAAGGAGGCTTGACACTCAGCGGTCCAAGGGAACGGGGAGGGGGCATCCTTGGTCAGTAGGGCAAGTAATGGTTTCACAATGAGGCTGTAATTAGGCAACCACTGTCTACAAAAAGAGGTTAGGCCAACCAAAGAGCGGACCTGCTTTTGCGTTTTTGGGATGGGGGTGTCTAGGATAGTTTGGATTCGGTCAGGGGTAAGTTTCCTCCCTTCCTTGGACAGAAGATGGCCTAGGTAAGTTACTTGTGGCTGGCAGAACTGTAGTTTCTTTTTGGAGACTTTATGGCCATTTTCTGCAAGGAAGTGTAGGAGTTGGACGGTGGCTGTCGTTGCCAGCGGGGTGGTGTCGGCCGCCAAAAGGATATCATCGACATATTGGATCAACACCACTCCCTCTGGTAGCTGGAAAGCATCCAGCTGTCTTTTGAGGGCCTGGCTGTAAATGCTGGGACTTTCAGTGTACCCCTGGGGAGCTCTACAGAATCGGTATGAGCGAGATTTTAAAGTGAAGCCGAAAAGATAACGGCTGTCTGGATGGATGGGGATAGAGAAAAATGCGTTTTTAAGGTCGATAACAGAGAAGGTGGTGGCAGTGGACGGGATGAGGGTCAGAATGGTGGTGATATCAGAGACCACAGGATATTGGGGTACAACTACTTTGTTAATCTCTCGTAAGTCGATGATGAAGCGGTACGCTTTCTCATCTCCTTCACCTTGCTTCTTAACAATGGGTAGGATTGGGCTGTTGCAGACGTTGCTAACCACCTCTTCAACCACTCCTGCATCTACCAGAGACTGAATAATCGCTACCAGTGCTTTCTCACCCTCGGGGGATATCCGATACTGTGGAAGCTTCGGGAGTATGGCGTCCTGTCGTACAGTTATGTGAATAGGATCAATCATCATTCGCCCCACATCAGAGTCATTTTTGGCCCACAGGTACGGAGGCAGGGTGTCAAGCATTGACAGGTCAGCGTCAGTTATGGAGTACATGTGTTGTGGGGGACGGGACCTGGACATGTCTGGGTTGTCGTACAGGATGACTCGTATTCCATCTGGGGAACACCTAATGGTAGCTCGAAAATGCTTCAGTAAGTCAATGCCCATAATGGCGTCAGGGGAGTTGGAGGAAAGTAGGAATGTCGCGTCAGCAGTGTTGCTTTCTAGGTCAAAGGTAATAGGTACGGACAGGGGGTTAGTGGAGGGCGTCCCATCGAAACCTATCGACGTTATGTGTGAGCCAGACAAGGGTGCCCTTGGAATCAGTCGTTTTGATAACACACTACGTGTCGCCCCAGTGTCTACCAAGAATGGAGACTCTGTACCCAAGACCTTAGCGGTGACATAAGGACCTTGCTGGTCAACACAGAGCTCGACTGGATCCCTCCCTTGCCCCTGGCAGTCCTATGCAAAATCGGGGGCATTTTCACCTTCGGATAGCTGATATTGATTCTGTCGGGGACGGTCAAATGTATTCAGTCTTCCTGATCTGTCATTGTTAGTGTCGTTGGAGTTCCCTCGGCCCTGTACTCTATTCCTCGGACCACCTGCCACATCCCTGGAATCCCTATTTCTATTCATCTCTAGCAAAACCGGACACTGGAATTTCCAATGGCCGAGCCCTTTGCAGAAAGCGCATTGGTCATTGCTAACGTCTCTCCGTCCAGGGTGAGATGTCGGGGTGTGATCCTTAGGAGGTAGATCTCTGGGGGTGTTTGATTGGTAGTTCCCCCTTTGATGTTCCCGTCCTAGCGCTATACCCTGTATCTGGGCTATCATAACCCTTTCCTTTAAATCTTTCTTCTTTTTCTCGGATGCCCTATCATTCTCATTCTTTTGGTGCTCGTAATACTGAGCCATCTGAAGGATAGCTGCGGGTTTGGAGGCCCCCCAACTACTCTCACTCGTCTGCAGTTTTTGGGAGACTTCTTGAGTTAGTCCTTTTACATAATTTTGCACAAACAGGTGCTGTCCGGTTGCGGTGGTCATGTCCTGGCCACTGTAGTCGGAGAACACTGTCTCGAATCGGGAAAAGTATTCTGACACATCTTCCTGGGGTTTCTGTCGACAGGCCGTGACTATCGACCAGTCTACTTTTCTTTCCGGGACCAGTGTTTTTAATTTCTGGACTATTTTATCTGGGAGTTCCAGTATGTCTTTCACTGGTTTGCTCCCCGGTTCTCGCTGTCTATCTAGTTTACCGAGTTGGTCCCAGGTATGTCCAAACAGATCCGTGTGGTCAGCCTTCCGGATTTGCTTCCACACGTCAGCCGGCAGACATAGCCCAAAGAACAAGTCAATATCTGCTAAGGTCATTATTGTCGAACCCAAGGCTGTGCCTAATTCGGTGTAAAATGCTGTCGGGTTCTTTCTTAAGTCGGGCAGGGTTTGCTTGAAGGTTAGGATATCTTGTCGGTCCCATGGTTGGTAAACCCAATTGTACACAACCCTCCCTTTTGCATTTTCATTATTAATATCATCGCTCGTTCCCTGGCCCCGTGGCGGGATCCAGTAAGGAGCCGCTTCTCTGATAGGCATCATAGTATTGACTACTTCTACTGAGGTCGTTTCAGGGACTGTAACCTTGGTTTCTGGTTTTTGTTCTGTAAGGTGGCGGAAGACCTCGAGCATCTGCATGAAGAGTTCCGTCGCTTCACATTCAGTCCCATCTCCAACGTCAATCTTCCTATACAGCGTTGTCAGCCTGGCGGGACCCTTACTTTGATACCTATCTTCATATGCGTTCAGGGTGTGGTAGCTGAATCGCAAAATAAAATGCCGTCTGTGGCTTTCGGCATGTGAATTATATATGTTCATTGTGTACTCTTCGCTCTCCCTTCGTTCTACCAAGGTCTTTGCTATTTTGTCGATCCCGTCCCGCTCATCTTTGCTTAATCTATTTAATCTGGCCGATGATTGTTTGCTAGACTCGGGGTCGTCTGATGAGGTTGTTAATGTGGCTGGTGCAAAGGCCGTGAGGGCTGGTGCACTAGCGCTGAGATCGCTTTCGCTCACACTCGGAGCTTGCAAGCTTTGTTGGCTGGGAGCATATGGAGGGGGCATGTAGATGATTGGGGGACCTAATAGTAACTCATCGCTCGCCCGTTGTTTGGAGGGCAATTCAGGGTAGAGCGCAGAGGGGGTCCTAACAGGACATTGGCCTGTCGACCCTGATTCTTGATTTTGCATAGTTTCCTTTCTTTCTTTTATTTCTTCTTCTAGTTGCTTTGCGGCTAGGTGGGCTGCCTTTCGTAATTCTTTCCCTATTTTTGCTTCTTCTCTTTTCTTTCGCTGTTCCGTTTCTTTGCGCCACATGCCGATACTGTCGAGCATAGTGGGCGTGGTCTTATTCTTCTGGAGCGCTATTTCTAATGTTTTTATTTTATTTTCGTCAAAGGAACCTATCAGTGGCCACTGACTTTCAAGGTTCTTTTTCGTATATTTATGCCATAGTTTAGTGTAAGCTATAGCGACTAGTCCATACTTAGTGAACATGTCCTTATTAGGGGTGCCCTCCAGTGGAGCTGGATGGTTCATCTCTAATAAGCGGTCCGGGCTAAACAGGCTACCAACCAGTGGGGAGAAGACAGGCATGACGGATTACAACGGGGACAAAAGTCTGCACTACCTATCTTATCACGGCGGACAAAGACTAGACAGAATATTTCTATTCTACGTTGTTTGGAGGCCGTGAATACCTCAAAAGAACCAATACCGAATAATCGGCCAATCAAACAATCCAGTGGGGAGAATAAGTGGGCACGAAAAATTATCGCTACCCACTCTTTCTCTACCTGCAAAGAGAGGCCTTGTTCTTCCCTGTTTGCAGACAAAGAATCTCCAGACAATAATCCACGAACGATAGTTCGGGAAACAGTGGGGGAGGAAGATAGGTACGACGGATTACAATGGGGACAAAAGTCTGCGTTACCTATCCTTCACTGCTTGCAAAGAGAGAGCCTGTTTGCTTTTCCCCGTTTGCAGACAGTGAATCTCCAGAGGGTTTCAACAAAGCGTAATACTAGTATTATCCAAAAACAATTTCCTCAATTCGTCGTGTTTACACGACCTTACCCGGACCGCATGGACGGTTTCCTGTCCTCTGGATCCAGCGCCCGATCGTCCTCTCTCCTTCGTGTTGTTCGCGGCACTCCTGATGGTTCCCAGTCAGGACCGTAGATCACTCGAGAGAGGTCTGTTCAGAACTAGTGAAGGTCGGATGATCGGCTGTCAGACGAGGGTCTATCGGACATGAGCTCTTCCCGATCGTTGCAGTCGTTCACTCTGTCATCGGGACCTCTCCCACTGGATCCACGTGTCGCTGATGGGCCCCACGCTTTGGGACGCCAATTGTGGAAAAAGGTAGGGCTAGGACCTTTCTCAAGATTTGCCCGGCGCTAACCGCCCTTGTACCATTCAAGTTTACCAAGCAATGAGGCAGGCGCCGGAGACCAGAAGGCAGGAAACAGAAGTTTATTCCGACGGAGCAGAACACATCAGAACAGACAACAAGGTATCATGTCGAGGTGCTCTAACAGCCACTCGGAGGCCTGGCCTCTTATACACTGGTTTATGGCATGTGACCTTCCTTTAATACAATCACAACTTTGTAGAGCATGGGAAAGACATCCCCGTAACCCTCGTGTTAATCCCACCCCCATATACATTCACAATAGAGGTCCTCAACCTGCTGATAAGAGAGAGAGTCATCTCGCAGCTGAGTGTGTTGTCGAGTCTTAGGATGTGTGCGCCTGATCATGTCACAGGGGGTGGGGAGGCCTGGATCAAATAGAGGGACCTTTGAAGGAGAGCGACCTCATACAATAAAGAGCAGTAAATGATATCTTCCGGCTTAGGCAATGGCCTCGGACCTGTGTGGACAGTCGGACACGGGGTGAGGGGCCATCAATGGAGAGGTATTCATGCTGTGTGGACAATCCAGTGCAGGAGGGAGGTTTAGCAACAGAGGGGCATTCATGGGAGGGGAGGAGGTGCTGGTCAGGCGCTGGCGTGACTCTCAAGGACAGGGTCATGCAGAAGGGTCGTGCTCAGAAGGAGGAGGGAGGGGGAGCCGGGGTGCGCAGAGGATGCTTGCTGGGTCAGAGGGACGTGCTGGCGATCGATCGTGGACAGGGAGACCATGATACCTAAAATGGCTGCCATGCACGTAATACATAGGTGACCTAGAATAGCTGCCGTGCATGTAGTACATAGGTGACAAGCTGGCGCAGATGATGTTTAGATCGCAAGTCAAAATTCCACAAATCTAGGGTCTCTACCCTGTACCTGGACAGGTACCTGGAAAGCCAGGAGTTCTGAGGCGAACAACAACCCGTCTCAAGGTCGTCAAGGGGTGCACACTGTGCGAAATGGTGGCCGTTCCTTTTCCTATCTTGCGTGCGCTATACAAGACTCTTTGACTTTGACTTTATACTCTGTTAGTGTTATGCAGGGGTCTGCCTGGTGCTCTCTGATCCACTGCCCCTCCTTCTGAGCTTCTATACTCTCTTTTGGGTTAATACCCCCAGAAAGTTAAGCTATCAGGTTGCCCGGGAAACCGCCCAACCAAGCTCTGCTAACACTGATGGTAATTAATTTCCTGAGATGCAGTCAATGGGCATCTGGGGACTAAGTATGACGCCCCCCTTCTGGGCGACTTCCCCACACCATTCCAGGGACACCAGAACCACAGGGTGGACATAGCCTTGTTCCTGGGCATGGGCTACCTTACGCAGCTTTGCTGGTAGGTACTCATCTGGGGAAACTAGCCTCTGCATCAACATGGTCTGACTGGTACCGGTATCTCTCAGAGCAGTGAAAGGTATCCATTTAACAGTGATCTGATGACTCTCACCCTCAAGGATCACAAGTTTACCCTCTGAGTCTATCTCCCAGCTAAGGGAGACTAGGGCATGTTTTACCCTCTGCTCCTGGGGACTACTTCCCTCGAAAGTCACACTGGCCACCCTTGTAGACTTTCCCATAGTGAGTGGTTTCCTAGTACAGAGAGTCACATTGCTTGTGTCCTAACTGGGAACAATGAAAGCACCAGGGTTAGAAGTATAATTCCCTGGGCCACCACCCACCAGAACCTCCCATTGTCCTCAAAAGGGGCATGGGAACCCTTATCTTGGGACCTGTCTTTGACTGTGGACACCACTCACTTTGCTGGGAGCGACCTGAACCACCCTTCCTTGACTCACTCACAGTTACCTTATTTTAGAGCTTGATGCTGAGTCAAAGGTCGGCTTCCTATGCAAATGGCTGGGGTCAGTGAGCTTGGAGTATATCAGGTGTTGGCGCAACACTGGAAAACAAAGAGTGAGCATGTGCTCTCTCAAAATTATATCGCTCAGCTCATGGTAACTTCTTACTTTACTGTCCTTCTCCCAACCATATAGTGCCTACTTGGAGTAATCTTTGAAATCCACCCAGGACCGGCTTCACAGCTTGTAGCTTTTTCCATACTTCAACCTTTACATTTAAGGGGTAAGACCATACTTCCTGACAAGGGCTTCCTTCATGAGTGTCTACTTCCTTTCCTTAATGGTTTATGCCTCCAAAGATTGTTGAGATCCATCTTAATGCTTGCAAAGTCTCACAGGTGCCATTCAAAGGAATTCAAAGGAAGGCAAATATCTAGGGTGACACTGCAAAAAAGGCCAGGTCAAACACTGTCATCATAAAATACGCCAAGCTCTAAGCAGGTTTGTGAATTAAATCAAGAAGGGATATCTTGTGCTAGTTACTGATTAAGAAACAAAAATCAAACTAAGATGGAAACACCTCCCACAAAAGCAAGTTTACTATTTATGACCTGCACAGGTCTCTGTGTTCTTCATCCCTTCTGAAACTCTCCCAATAAATGCATCAGGTATTTTCAATGAAAGTCCCAAAATTCAGAAGTCTGCTCTCCCTTCTTAAAATAACCATCCCCACCCTTTTCTCCTTAAGGAATGCCTAATAGTCTGCCTGATCTCACACACATTGTATTCCCACCTACCAGGTTGTAACACCAGGAAAGGTGCACACTTGAATGATATCATATATTTATATGTTTACATATTTTTATTTTACTTGTATTAAGGAAGGAAGGAAGAGGTGTGTTGCAGCGGCCAGGGCTGCTGTCTCTGAAACATGGGGCCCTCACGGTTCAATCCACGGCACTGGCAGCAGGTTAGCCCAGCACCATGTGACTCTGGGCAATAGCTCGCTTAATCTTCCCAACAGCTCCCAGTGCCGGGATACCTCTCTGGAGGTAGCTGTGCACTTTATAAATGGTGCTATTCCATTTGTATTATGTATACTGCAAAACCTAGGGCCGGATTTATCGTTTGTCAGAAAGGGCACTCTGTCACAAACGTCACTGAGTAGCATGTCCTCCAAACCTTTCGTTTGCCTGCCTCTTTTGGTAATGGAGGACCTCAAGCTTACTGTCAATGGAGACCCCGTTGGCTCTGTCAATGGAATCCTTTCTTCAACTGCCCAATGGAGTAAGGGTCATTGAAGGAAGAAGTTTACACTGCCCACCCTATTTAGCGTGGACAGTGAGTAGGGGTTATTAGTTCTTCTTTCTGAAACAAACTCCCACTTCCATCAAAATCGATGATGGCTGTCCACCAAACCTTTTGTACATTGAAAGGGGCCCCTGTGATGGCAGTTCCCTTCAATGCACAGAGATCACCGCTTGGCTGGCGTTCATCTCTAAATTTGATGGTGGCAAAAGAAATTACTTCTGCCAGCCTTTCAAACAGAGTACTGTCTGTCAAATGGTGAGTCAGGACCCATATTGCTTCTAGGGACTGGAGCATGAAATTAGCGAAGAAAATGCGAAAGGTAACATTTAATTGGTACGAGACTGTTCAGTTTTGGTAACATTGACCTTATTCAACACTTATTATCCTCTGTTGTGTCTACTATTATGTCCTTCATGGAGTTCTGCCTAATTGACATTTCTCCAGAAAAAGAATGGAGGTTAACAGTTTTATTCATGTAATCTTTATTTATGAATTCTTTTTTCAGAAAAACAGAGAATCTCATACCTACTGAGATCCCTCTAGTGCAGGAAGTTACCTCTACACTACGGGAATGGGGAAGCATCTGGAAACAGCTCTTCATGGTAAGCAATACACATTTTCATAATAAAAGTAGAATGGAATTCATAGCAATATACATTGAATTCTATCAGGGAAATTTCCTACCTATTGTTCTTTATCTTGCTTAAGCATTCACAAATGATGTAATTCCATGGCTCAGCTCCGTAATGCATGAAGCAACAAGCTACATCACAAGACTCGACTGAACAAAGCAAAACAATTTGTGGTGTATGGGCATCCAAAGCAAGTGCAACATTAAAATGGGAAAGTCGCCACATTAGAGGACAATAAATTATTCTTAAGCCTGATATTGTAACAGCAGAAAAAGACCTTTGGCAGCTTTCTCTGACATTCAAAGAATAGTTCTTACTGCTTTCTAATTCCACACCCATCCGTTTCTCCCTTCGACCAAGGGACGTACCGGTGGGTAGGTGAAAGTGAGCGAGGTTACTGGGGGTTGCCCCACTCAGAGTCACCGCTGTGCCCCATCTGTCGCACATCACTACTCGTGTTTCTCACAGGGATTGGAACACTTTGAGAGAAGCTGATAAAAGCTCTTAAACAGGATAAATTGGAAGAGCAGGTTTATTGGTACAACCATCAACAGCAAGACACAGCAACTGACTCTCTAGTTAGAATGTAATAATTCTATCTATGAGGTAAAGTACACAAAGTTCTTTTGAAGAGACAGTAAACATAACACATCCCCTAACCATAATAAAAGAAAGAAAAAAAGAAACTTAAAGACAAAACAGCATTAAGAGAAACAGTATAAAAAGATAAATTAATACAGAACATAGGGGCATATTACCAACAACTAGCGATAATTATCGGTATGTTGGTTTAGCGGCGATATTTTTATCGCCGAGCTGCGGCGATTTTTATCGCTTAGGAACCTTGCTATTATCAAGGTTTGTCTCCTAAGAGATAAAAATCGTCCGAAATGCATGAATATCGCTGAAAAGTCAGCGATATTCATGCATTACCGAGCTAATGCTCTTAGCCATGTTATCCACCTACCATTGGATAACATGGCTAAGAACTGCTCAGGGGCAGGTGTTAGCTTTTGCATATATTCGCGCTTAGCGCGAATATCTCCAAAAGTTGGTAATAGGAGATAGCGATGTTAACGACTGTTTCCAGTTGCTAAGATCTTGGCACGCCCACTTTGCATGTCATTATTGATAAAGATAAATATCACTGACATGCAAAGCGGGGCCCAAGATGGTCGCGATCTCCTACTAGCTGTCGCTAACTGGTGTTAGCGACAGCTAGGTAATAGGGAGATAATTGTATCTCCTCTTTCTTGGCTTTTAAAGCCCCTTGATAATATGTCCCATAGTCCCTAAATCTCCTAGGAGCCTGTCTTGACCTAGGAGCTTGTCTTGATCTACCAAACACATTTCCTTGGCTAAGACTAGAAGAAGTACAAGTGCGACTGGAATTATCAATGGACCCAGAACCATTACTAGAATGATTCTTAAACTCAGTACACTTTGTCAATCTATACATATTCCAAGTGCACCCATTGTCTAAAGTCACAACATTTTTTTAATAGCAGTAATGATGAAAGGACCACTGAAATTGGAAGTACCCTTGTGTCCATATTTTGGTTTCTTCACAAGAACACTATCACCACATTCCATTTCCTAAATTTGACAGCCATCCTATCATCATAGCGTTGTTTATACTTCCATTGTTACTTAGCCAGCGCATCTCTTCTTCTCAACTCACTCTCAACACTATCATCACAAACCTTCTCAGGAAGCCAAGCTGGGTTGAGCTTGGAATTAGCCATTCTCCCCCTTAAGGCTTCAAAAGGAGACTTCTGCATGACAGCATTGGGAACTGTGCGATGCGCCAACCAGGTCTCCCTCAACACACTACTGAAGGAAACTTTAGACTCCAAGGCCCTTTGAGCACAACTCTTTACAACCCTATTCATTCGTTCAGTAAGTCCATTCGCTTGAGGCGAATAAAGAGCTGTCTTCTGGTGAACAATTCCAAGATCTTTAAGAAAAACATCCATCTCATTGGAGGTAAATTGTACCCCATTGTCAGTGAGTACATACTTAGACACACCGTCTGACACAAACACATCCTTAAGGAACTCAATTATGGTTCTAGAATTTACCACACCCATGCATTTTGAAATCACCCACTTCGAAGTGTAATCCACCAACAATACCACAAACCTCTTATGTGAGGGCACGAGCTCAAAAGGACCCGCAATATCCAACCCCACTTTAGTCCAAACTGTAACAGGAACTTCTACTGGAGAAAGAGGAGACTGGCTAGTGGTGTGTGATTTGTAATTAGCTGCACACAAATGACAATCCTTTACAACAGCTTCCACCATTCGATCCATACCAGGCCACCAGTATCTCTCTCTGATGCAAGCCTTGGTGAGGTTCCTCCCCAGATGACCCTCGTGAGCTAAGTTAACAACTTTCTCTCTCAAATCACCTGGAGGTACGAGTCTGTCCCCACTCAATAAGTTATCCTTCCAAAACGTCAAATCATTTCTCACCGTCCAATATGACATTAATTCATTGTCAAGTTGATCATACCTAGGCCAACCATTTCAGATGACATTCCTCAAAGACCGAAAAACAACATCATTAACAACACAACTCAACCATTAATCCTTAGATAAAGAAGATTCCAATACCCAATTTACACACTCTATGCTACCTGAAAAACCATCTATTTCAATCGGCAACCTAGATAAACAGTCCGCAGGCTTGTTATTTTGGCCAGAAATGTATTGCACAATAAAATGAAACTCTTGTAGTCCCTCACTCCATCTTTGCAATCTAGGTGTCATATGATCATTCTGATGGCAAGAAAATATTTGAACAAAAGGGCGATGGTCAGACCTAACAACAAACAGAATTCCCCACAAAAAGAATTTGAAATGATGTATCGAGTAATTCATTTCTGCATATTTCAAAGCCCTTGAAGCAAAGGCCACTACAACTTCCTCCCCATTCCCAATCTGAGAAAGTACTGCGCCAAGACCTTTAAGGCTGGCATCAGTTGTGACAATAGTTTTTAGTTTAGAATCAAAATGTCCCAAAGTGGGCATTTTACCAATCTCAGTCTTTATTGACCGGAATGCTTCTTCACAATCACTAGACCAAGTAAACCGTACGCCCTTTTTTAAAAGAGATCTTATAGGCTCAACAATGCTCGCAAAACCTTTGACAAACTTGGAATAAAATTCCGGCTTGCCTAAAAAAGATTTAGCCTGGTCTTTATCTTCTGGAGCCGGTGCTTAACAATACTCTCAGCCAATTCCAACTTTGGTTGTATCCTATTTCCTGAAATTACATGTCCAAGATAAGTGACTGAGTCCAAACCAATTCTACATTTCTCTTTCTTAACTGTGAGTCCTCCATCACTTAATCTGTCCAACACCGATCTTAACACTGCATCATGCTCCCTCACATCCACACCATGAATCAAAATATCGTCCTGGAAAAACATCACATTCCGTAGATCTCCAAGGACCATTTTCATCACCCTTTGAAAGCAAGCAGCAGCCGAGGCCAACCCAAAGGGCATTCTTAAGAACTGATAAGCACCAAGGGGTGTAACAAAGGATGTTAAGTGTCTAGACTCCTGATGTAAAACAATTTGATGGTACGCTGAAGAAAGGTCTAGAATACTAAAAATGTTTGCTCCTTTCAAGATACTGATTGATTCAGATATATTTGGCAGGGGCTGCCGATCAACCCAAATATATTCATTTAGTCCACGTAAGTCCACACACATTCTCACAGCTTTGCCACCATCCTTGGGTGCCAAAACCACTGGACTCAACCATTCTGAAGACTCAATCTCTTCTATTACTCCCAATTTCAATAATTTCTCAATCTCCAGTTTCAGAGGCTCAACCATCATATTCGGTACTTTTCGGACTTTATGTATACACGGTTTTGCAGATTTCTAAAGGTTAATCCTGTGTTCAAATCCTTTTAAACATCCCAGTGTATCCGAGAACACTTTAGGAAATTCAGAAAATATTTTTTCAGAATCACACACACTGCTAACCCCATCTGGAAGAACACAAGAAAGCAAATCTTCCATAGGCATGACTTGATCATGAGGATTTTTAGCACAAGGATTTAGGACTATTCCAAAGTCATGTTGATGTTTTCAACCAAGAAGATTATCTCCTCTAACAGCTACATAAACTTTGCCAGTAATTTCTTTACCCCTGAAAGAAACCTTAGCCACTGTATACTCCAGAATATCTATTTTGGACCGACCATAGCTTAGAGGAGCAATGTCTGGAGGTAAAAGTGGAACATTTTCTAGACCAACAACCTCATCCCAAATTTTGTTACCAATTAAAGTGAAAGGAGATCCTGAATCCGCCATGAGTTTAAATACATACTTGTCAATTCCTATATCACAGAATGGCATAGTAACTCTTCAGAATCAACATTCTCTCCAAAATCTTTTACATTTGACACAACAACGGTGTGTACAATGGCAGAAACATTTTCACTAGTCTCTTTCTTTTTGCTAGACTTACAAACACGAGCATAATGTCCTTTACCCCCACAATTATTGCAGATGCTGTCTCTTGCAAAACAATTAGGAAAATTTGAAGTGTGAGAAAAACTACCACATCTGAAACAACGCATTCTCTGATTAGTATATGAACGTTGTTGCTGGAAATCTCGTTCCTTAGGTAAGGAAGTCTCTTTACTAAAGGGGGAACAAGTTTCTTGATAATTCTTCTGAGCTAATGAGTTCTTTTGAGACAGTTTGTTTCTTGAATTAACCGAGACTTTCGCAATACCATCAGGACATTCTTCCAAAAAATCATCTTCTTCCAGTCTATGTACTACATCCTGATTTTTCTTTTTATTGTCATCCAAAGTGTGATTCGCTTCCTCTTTATTTTTCCTTATCTCTTTAACCCAAGTGGAAGTATTCTCCATACCTTCTACAATAGCCATAGCCTCTTTTAGAGTAGGGTTCTTTGATAATAATTTTTCTTGGACTCTTGTACAGTTCGTGCATCTTACGAGCTGATCTCTCACAAGTGATTCTGATAATTCTCCAAAATCACAGGTGCGTGCAAGAGTTTTTAGGGCAGCCACATATGTACCTACTAGTTCAACAGGAGCTTGTATGCGAGTGAAGAATCTATGGCGTTCTAAGACAACGTTAATTCTGGGACCAAAATAATTTTCCAACATGGATATGGACATTTCAAAAATATCTGAAGGTTCACCATCAGCTCCACCCACTGGTATAGTATCCATGCTATCATATGTGTGTCTGCCTTCAACCCCTAAATTATGCAATAAAATTGCTTGCTTCCTAGTGGCTGAAAACTTTTCCCACCCAATTGCCACCAAATACGAGTCAAACATGTTTCGCCATCTCTTCCAAGGAAGTATAGGTTCCCCTTCCTCAGAAAGAAAAGGTGGGGGTTGTGACATACTGGAAGTAGTAGCCATATTGCTAAAATAAGTATGTTAATACCAAATTATATAACACATATAACAAAACGTGAATCAAAATCTGAAATCCAAATAATCCGCAGTATCTGTACAGTATCCAAGTACAGTAGTTAGTCCAAGATGAATCCAAAATCCAAATTCGTCCAAACCAAGTCCAAACCAAAATTCCAATTGTAGGGGAGTTGATGGTTGTAAATGCTTATCCCCAATCAAGCCTTCACCCTCGTCGCCAGTGATAAAAGCTCTTAAACAGGATAAATTGGAAGAACAGGTTTATTGGTACAACCATCAACAGCAAGACACAGCAACTGACTCTCTAGTTAGAATGAAATCATTCTATCTATGATGTAGAGTACACAGTGTTCTTTTAAAGAGACTGTAAACATAACAGAAGCTTACTTCTATTTGCTCTTGTACTTTGTTTGTGTTTATACAACACTGTACCTTCATTGTTTTACCACGGAACAGAATTGTGTTGATTTATTTAATTTTTTTGAAATTTTGGCGACCCGTGTAATCATTTGCTTCTTTTGTTGCAATTTTTTGCACAGATATTCCTTACAACGTTTTTTCTATTCTGGGTGTAGAAACTTCTCCTGCCCAGGATTTACGTTATGAAGGCTAGATGAAGTACAACTATTTAGATTTTAACTTTTCACACGGCCCTTTTACATGCTCATGCATATAATTCAATACTGCTGCAAGTCCTATTTTTAACATGCCACGTACAATTACCCCTGCAGCTCTCATCGAGATCAGAACATTTTGATAGAAGATTTCAATTTTGATTAAAGTTTGTCTGCACATAACCTCAATTTTTATGAAAGGTTTAGCTTGGGCTATAAAAAAAACATTTATTTTTACAAATGTTTTTACATGAGCGAAGAAGGATATTGTCAGTTGTACAGGAGCTTTCCAATAAGGACAACGTTTTCCTCACTTTTTTGTAGTTTTCCGGTCTCTATTGCCTACTTAATGATTCCTGTCTGATCAGAGCCACCTCTGAGAGGGCACTTGGCCAATGACAAGTAGGTCTTTGGCTTCTCATCAGGTCCTACAACACACCAGCACAGTCGCCATGAGTGAAGAGCATGCTGAAGATAAGTCCATCTGTGCCAGTTCATGACAGGTCCGTACACACTGCCCAGTTATGGTGATGGGCACAGCTACACCAGCATCCATGAACTTACCATCTGCAACATCTTCTTTGTCTGTTGTCCACAAACCTTAAGCTCCTGATTCCTACTCAAATGGTCTTAAGAGAAGAGAAAGTATGCTAAATTACAGTCTGGGGTGGTGCCTTCACTGGGGCATTGAGGTGTTGCCCCACTTATATTTTGCCCCCTGCAGCCCCTGAATTAAATGAAAACTAAATATTTTTTTTCCCCAGCTACGGGGTCTCGCTGCATGACATTTTTCTTCTATTAGCCGTGTAGATCCACATCAGGAGGGGAGGGAGTGGGGCTTCAATGTGATTGTTATATCACGTGATGCAAACTTGCAAAGCAGGTTCACCTGGTCATCAACACTCACGCCTGAAAGAAGTGTGCATGTCAGGTTGGCTGCCTGCCTTTCTCTGACCAACCTAACATGCATACTACAGGAGTCCTAGTCTCACTGACCGTGTATTAGTGGGCAAGGAAGGGGCAGAATCACAACTGCAGCTGCCTGGGCTCAGAATGAGTGCTCTGTACACCTGCCCAATCCAATCCTTGTGCTGCTCTCAGTAACGGAACAGCATCTGGATTGGCCCGAACACGCCATCAGGCCTCTGGCTGAGTAGCCCTGCACATTGGGCAGTGAGAGGGTGGGGTGGTTCTGGTCCATGTACAAATAGGCAATCACTGCCTGACTTTATTATGAAGCTTGCAGTGATTGGCCATTCTGTCCCTTGGCTCTCTTTCTTCCTTCTGGCCTCTTCACAAGCAGGCGTAGGCAACTTCACTTACAAACTTGCACAAGAGAGAGTAGAGGAGATGACTTTGTGGTAGTGGCTGATCCAACCTGAATCTAACTCCTGAGGCATGACCAGTAAATTCTGAAGTGGCACTCTCTGTGCAATGTTATGTACCTGTACCACTACCTACTGTAAAACAAGCATTTGCAATGAAATAGGTTTCGCATTCATGCAAGTTTGAGCTATTGACATTGTAAATGGCAACGCCTTTTATCTTTGTTCTGGGTTTTAAAACATAAATAAAAGACATTGGGCCAGATGTAGGTAACTTCCATTTACTGATTCCTTAATAGCGATTATTACCGAATCGCTCGATTATTACCGAATCGCTATTAAGGAATCGGTAAATGCAATGTAGGTAGGAATCGCTAAAATATTAGCGATTCCTTAACATTCCTTAATAATGAATCTGTAATACCGATTTGTTATTAAGGAATACCTAGCCATTTATTCCTGTGGGCCGGAGGCCCAGAGGAATGAATGGCTGCTACCTACATTGCATTTAAGGAATCAGTATTGCTGATTCCTTAAATGCAAGAGCAACAAGGAATCAGTATTAAGGAATCAGTATTTACCGATTCCTTATTTACCGATTCCTTTCCTACATCGCACATGGCAAATTACGGGTCGGTAACGCTGAAATTTACCACATTTCGGCGTTACCGACCTGTATTTAGCCACCTACATCTAGTCCATTGTCATTTACAATACTAATAGCTTAAACTCTCGCAAATGAGAGGCCTATTGCATTGCAATAAAGGGCCTTCTCGGCCACTTGTTAGACTGTAAATATCAAAGGAAGAGACCGGCCTGCGACGTCTTCAATGTAGTGATAAATAGTGCAGTGAAGAAGCTGTGTATGTGTTGAAAATTACACAGACACAAAGTGTGAAGTGATAGTTACATATGATCTGAGCTATAAACACTAAGAAAGCGCTCCAACATCGTTCGCTCTGTGATTACACTTTTATGGCTCAGGAGGAAGAGCCCTCTCCTGCCCTCTCTGTGATTTGACTGTACAGTGTGGCATTGCGTAATGTTATTGCTATATTTGGCCTAATAAAAACACTCCAGCTGTAGGAGGGCCTTGGTGGTGGTATTGGTGGTGTTGGTGGTGGTATTGGTATTGGTGGCATTGACACTGGCAGTGGTATTGTGGTGGCATTGGATTGGTGGTGGTATTGGTGCTGGTGATAGTATTGGTGTTGGTGGTAGTGGTGTATTGGTGGTGGTGGTACTGGTGGTGGTATTGGTGGTGTTGGTTGTAGTATTGGTGGTGTTGGTGGGGGTGGTATTGATGGTGATGGTATTGGTGGTATTGGATTGGTGGTGGTGGTATTGGTGATGGTGGTATTGGTAATGGTGGTGTTGGTGGTGGTGGTATTGGTATTGCAGGTGATATTGGTATTGGTGGTGGTGTTATTGGTGGGGCTGGTGGTGGTGGTATTGGTGATGGTGCTTTTGGTAATGGTGGTGGTGGTATTGGGATTGGCGGTTGTATTGGTATTGCTGGTATTGGTGGTGGTGGTATTGATGTTGGTAGTGTTGGTGGTGCTGATATTGGTGATGGTATTGGTGGTGGTGGTACTGGGATTAATGGTGGTGGTATTGGTGGTGGTGGCATTCGTGGTGTTTGTGGTGGTGGTATTGGTGGTGGTGGTATTTGTGGTGGTATTGGTGGTGGTGGTATTATTGGTGATGGTGGTGGTATTGGTGGTGGTAGTATTGGTGGTGGTGGTAGAGGTGGTAGTGGAGGTGGTGGTAGAGGTGGTGGTATAGGTGGTGGTATTGGTGGTGGAGGAGGTGTTGGTGGTGCTGTTATTGGTGATATTGGGGTTGGTAGTAGTGGTGGTATTGGTGGTGGTGGTAGTGATGGTGGTATTGGTGGTGGAATTGGTGGTGTTGGCGGTATTTGTGGTGGTAGTGGTGGTTGAGGTGGTGGTATTAGTGGTGGTGGTATTGGGGGTGGTATTGTGGGCTGGTATTGGTGGTCGTGCTGTTATTGGTGGTAGTATTAGTGGTGATTGTGGTATTGGTGGTGGTGGTATTGTTGGTTTTGGTATTGGTATTGGTGGTATTGGTGCTGGTGGTAGTGGTACTGGCAGTGGCATTGTGATGATATTGGATTGGTGGTGGTATTGGTGCTGATGGTAGTATTGGTGGTGGTGGTATTTGTGGTTTTGGATTGGTGGTGGTGGAATTGGTGGTGGTATTGGTGGTGGTGGTATTGGTGATGGTAGTATTGGTAATGGTGGTGTAGGTGGTGGTATTGGTGGTGGTGGTGGTATTGGTGTTGGTGGTGTTGGTGCTGGTGATGGTATTGGTGGTATTCGTAATGGTGGTGTTGGTGGTGGTGCTATTGGTGGTCGTGGTATTGACATTGGTGGTAGTATTGGTGGTGGTATTGGTGGAGGTGGTGGTGATATTGGGGGTGGCTGTGGGTTTGGTGGTGGTATTAATGGTGGTGGTATTGGTGATGGTGGTGGTGGTATTGGAGGTGGTATTAATGGTGGTGATGGTATTGATGGCGGTAGTATTGGTGGTGGTAGTAGTGGTGGTGTTGGTATTGATGGCGGTGCTGTAATTGCTGGTATTGGTGGTAGCATTGGTATTAGTGGTGTTGGTATTGGTGGTGGTATTGATAGTGGTATTGTTATTAGTGGTGGTGGTATTTGTGGTGGTGCTGTTATTGGTAGTATTGGTGATGGTGGCATTGGTGGTGGTATTTTTGGTGGTGGTATTCTTGGTGGTGGTATTGGTGGTGGTATTGGATTGGCAGTGGTATTGTGGTGGTATTGGATTGGTGGTGGTGGTATTGGTGGTAGTGTTAGTGGTGGTGGTGTTGGTATTACTGGTGGTATTGGTGGCTATATTGGTGCTGGTGGTAGTATTGGTGGTGGCAGTTGTGCATTGGTGGTATTGGTGGTGGTGGTATTAGTGGTGGTATCAGTGGTGGAATTGGTGGAGGTGGTATTGTGTGGTGGTATCGGATTGGTGATGGTGGTACTGGTGGTGGTGATGATATTGGTGGTGGTTTTGGTGGTGGAATTGGTGGTGGTGTTGGTATTGCTGTAGGTGGTGGTGGTATTAGTGGTGGAAATGGTGTTGGTGGTAGTGGTGGTGGTATTGGTGGTTGTGGTATTGTGTGCTGGTATTGGTGGTGGTATTTATGGTGGTGCTGTTATTGGTGGTGGTATTGGTGCTGGTGGTATTTCTGCTGGTGGTATTGGTGCTGGTGGCATTGGTGGTGGTGGTATAGGTGGTGGTGGTATTGGTAATGTTGGTATTGGTGATGGTGGTATTGGTGGTGGTATTGGTGCTGGTGGTAGTTTTGCTGGTGATGGTAGTATTGGTGGTGATGGTAGGGGTGTATTGGTGGTGGTATTGGTGGTGGGGATGGTATTGGTGGCAGTATTGGTGGTTCTGGCGGTGGAATTGGTGGTGGTGGAGGTGTTGGTGATGGTATTGTTGTAGGTGGTGGTGGTATTGGTGGTGGTATTGGTGGTGATGGTATTGGTGTGGTAGTGGTGGTGGTGGTGTTGGTATTGATTTAGGTTGTGGTGGTATTGGCGGTGGAATTGGTGGCGGTGGTGGTAGTGGGGGTGGAGGTGGTGGTAATGGTGGAGGTCGTATTGTGTGTTGGTATTGGTGGAGGTATTGGTATTGTATGGGTTGTGGTGGTCGTGGTAATGGTGGCGGTAGTATTGGTGGTATTGGTGGTGGTGATATTGGTGATGGTATATGTGATGGTGGTATTGGCAATGATAGTGCTGGTGCTGGTGATATTGGCGGTGGTGGTATTGGCGGTATTGGTGGTGGTGTTAGTGGTGGTGGTATTGGTGGTGTTGTTGATATTTGGTGGTATTGGTGATATTATTGGTGGTTGTATTAATAGTGGTGCTATTGGTAATGGTGGTGGTATTGGAGGTGGTATTATTGGTGGTGATGGTGGTGTAATTGATGGCGATAGTATTAGTGGTGGTAGTACTGGTGGTGGTAGAGGTGGTGGTATAGGTGGTGGAGGTAGTGGTATTGATGGTGTTGCTGTTATTGGAGTTATTGGTGGTGGCATTGTTATTGGACGTGGGGATATTGTTGGTGTTACTGGTGGTTGTAGTGTTGATGGTGGTGGTATTGGTACTGACAGTGGTATTGTGGTGGTATTAGATTGGTGGTATTGGAGGTTGTGGTGGTGGTAATGGTGGTGGTATTCGTGGCAGTATTGGTGTTGGTAGTGGTGTATTGGTGGTGATTGTATTGGTGGTATTGGTGGTTGTATTGGTGGTGGCATTGGTGGTGGTTGTATTGGCGGGGGTGGTATTGGTGGTGGTGGTGGTATAGGTGGTATTAGTGGTGGTGGTAGTTTTGGTGGTGATATTGGTGATGTTGGTGTTGGTATTGCTGTAGGTAGTGATGGTATTGGTGATGTATTTGGTGGTGGTATTGGTGGTGATAGTGTTGGTATTACTGGTGGCGGTATTGGTGGTGGTAATATGTGGTGGTATTGGTGGTGGTACTTTTATTGATGGTGGTATTGGTAGTGGTGCTGATGGTGGTGGCATTGATGGTGGTGGTATTAGTATTGGTGGCAGTGTTATGGATTGGTGGTGGTGCTGGTCGTGTTGGTGGTGGTGGTATTGGTGGTGGTATTGTTGGTGGTGGTATTGGTAATGGAGGTATTAGTGGTGGTGGTATTGGTACTGACAGTGGTATTGTGGTGGTGTTGGATTGGCAGTGGTGGTATTGGCGGTGGTGGTATTGGTGGTGGTGGTATTTGTGGTTTTGGATTGGTGGTGGTGGAATTGGTGGAGGTATTGGTGGTGGTGGTATTGGTGATGGTAGTATTGGTAATGGTGGTGTAGGTGGTGGTATTGGTGGTGGTGGTGGTATTGGTGTTGGTGGTGTTGGTGCTGGTGATGGTATTGGTGGTATTCGTAATGGTGGTGTTGGTGGTGGTGCTATTGGTGGTCGTGGTATTGGCATTGGTGGTAGTATTGGTGGTGGTATTGGTGGAGGTGGTGGTGATATTGGTGGTGGCTGTGGGTTTGGTGGTGGTATTAATGGTGGTGGTATTGGTATTGATGGCGGTAGTATTGGTGGTGGTAGTAGTGGTGGTGTTGGTATTGATGGCGGTGCTGTAATTGCTGGTATTGGTGGTAGCATTGGTATTAGTGGTGTTGGTATTGGTGGTGGTATTGATAGTGGTATTGTTATTAGTGGTGGTGGTATTTGTGGTGGTGCTGTTATTGGTAGTATTGGTGATGGTGGCATTGGTGGTGGTATTTTTGGTGGTGGTATTCTTGGTGGTGGTATTCTTGGTGGTGGTATTGGTGGTGGTATTGGATTGGCAGTGGTATTGTGGTGGTATTGGATTGGTGGTGGTGGTATTGGTGGTAGTGTTAGTGGTGGTGGTGTTGGTATTACTGGTGGTATTGGTGGCTATATTGGTGCTGGTGGTAGTATTGGTGGTGGCAGTTGTGCATTGGTGGTATTGGTGGTGGTGGTATTAGTGGTGGTATCAGTGGTGGAATTGGTGGAGGTGGTATTGTGTGGTGGTATTGGATTGGTGATGGTGGTATTGGTGGTGGTGATGATATTGGTGGTGAAATTGGTGGTGGTGGTGGTGTTGGTATTGCTGTAGGTGGTGGTGGTATTAGTGGTGGAAATGGTGTTGGTGGTAGTGGTAGTGGTATTGGTGGTTGTGGTATTGTGTGCTGGTATTGGTGGTGGTGCTGTTATTGGTGGTGGTATTGGTGCTGGTGGTATTTCTGCTGGTGGTATTGGTGCTGGTGGCATTGGTGGTGGTGGTATAGGTGGTGGTGGTATTGGTAATGTTGGTATTGGTGATGGTGGTATTGGTGGTGGTATTGGTGCTGGTGGTAGTTTTGCTGGTGATGGTAGTATTGGTGGTGATGGTAGGGGTGTATTGGTGGTGGTATTGGTGGTGGGGATGGTATTGGTGGCAGTATTGGTGGTTCTGGCGGTGGAATTGGTGGTGTTGGAGGTGTTGGTGATGGTATTGTTGTAGGTGGGGGTGATATTGGTGGTGGTATTGGTGGTGATGGTATTGGTGGTGGTAGTGGTGGTGGTGGTGTTGGTATTGATTTAGGTTGTGGTGGTATTGGTGGTGGAATTGGTGGCGGTGGTGGTAGTGGGGGTGGAGGTGGTGGTAATGGTGGAGGTCGTATTGTGTGGTGGTATTGGTGGAGGTATTGGTATTGTATGGGTTGTGGTGGTCGTGGTAATGGTGGCGGTAGTATTGGTGGTATTGGTGGTGGTGATATTGGTGATGGTATATGTGATGGTGGTATTGGCAATGATAGTGCTGGTGCTGGTGATATTGGCGGTGGTGGTATTGGCGGTATTGGTGGTGGTGTTAGTGGTGGTGGTATTGGTGGTGTTGTTGATATTTGGCGGTATTGGTGATATTATTGGTGGTTGTATTAATAGTGGTGCTATTGGTAATGGTGGTGGTATTGGAGGTGGTATTATTGGTGGTGATGGTGGTGTAATTGATGGTGATAGTATTAGTGGTGGTAGTACTGGTGGTGGTAGAGGTGGTGGTATAGGTGGTGGAGGTAGTGGTATTGATGGTGTTGCTGTTATTGGAGTTATTGGTGGTGGCATTGTTATTGGAGGTGGGGATATTGTTGGTGTTACTGGTGGTTGTAGTATTGATGGTGGTGGTATTGGTACTGACAGTGGTATTGTGGTGGTATTAGATTGGTGGTATTGGAGGTTGTGGTGGTGGTAATGGTGGTGGTATTGGTGGCAGTATTGGTGTTGGTAGTGGTGTATTGGTGGTGATTGTATTGGTGGTATTGGTGGTTGTATTGGTGGTGGCATTGGTGGTGGTTGTATTGGCGGGGGTGGTATTAGTGGTGGTGGTATAGGTGGTATTAGTGGTGGTGGTAGTTTTGGTGGTGATATTGGTGGTGTTGGTGTTGGTATTGCTGTAGGTAGTGATGGTATTGGTGGTGTATTTGGTGGTGGTATTGGTGGTGATAGTGTTGGTATTACTGGTGGTGGTAATATGTGATGGTATTGGTGGTGGTACTGTTATTGATGGTGGTATTGGTAGTGGTACTGATGGTGGTGGCATTGATGGTGGTGGCATTAGTATTGGTGGCAGTGTTATTGTTGGTGGTGGTGGTGGTATTGGTGGTGGTATTGTTGGTGGTGGTATTGGTAATGGAGGTATTACTGGTGGTGGTATTGGTACTGACAGTGGTATTGTGGTGGTGTTGGATTGGCAGTGGTGGTATTGGCGGTGGTGGTATTGGTGGTGGTGGTATTGGCAGTGGTGGTATTGTCGGTGGTGGTATTGTCGGTGGTCGTATTGGTGCTGGTGGTGGTGGTGGTAGTGGTGTATTGGTGGTATTAGTGGTGGTATTGGTGGTATTTGCAGTCTTGGTTGTGGTATTGGGGGAGGTATTGGTGATGGTATTGTTGGTGGTGTTGGTATTGGTGGTGGTATTGTTGGTGGTGGTATTGGTACTGCAGTTGTATTGTGGTGGTATTGGATTGGTGGTGGTGGTGGTGGTGGTATTCATGTTGGTATTGCTGGTGGTACTGGTGGTGATATTGGTGGTGATATTGGTGCTGGTGGTAGTATTGGTGGTGGTAGTGGTGCAATGGTGGTATTGGCGGTGGTGGTGCTATTGGTGGTGGTATTAGTGGTGGTATTGGTGGTGGAATTGGTGGAGGTGGTATTGTGTGGTGGTATTATTAGTGGTATTGGATTGGTAATGGTGGTTATGGCGGGGGTGATGATATTGGTGGTGGTTTTGGTGGTGGTATTGGTGGTGGTGGTGTTGGTGGTGGTGGTATTGCTGGTGGTGGTATTGTGTGCTGGTATTGGTGGTGGTGGTATTGGTGCTGGTGGTATTGGTGGTGGTATAGGTGGTGGTGGTATTGGTAATGTTGGTATTGGTGATGGTGGTATTGGTACTGGCAGTGGTATTGTGGTGGTATGGGATTGGTGGCGGTTGTATTGGTGGTGGTTGAATTGGTGGTGGTGTTTTTGGTGGAGGTATTTGTGCTGGTGGTATTATTGGTGGTGATGGTAGTGGTGGTATTGGTGGTGGTGGTATTGGTGGTGGGAGTGGTATTGGTGGCAATTTTGGTGGTTCTGGTGGTGGAATTGTGGTAGTGGAGGTATTGGCGATGGTGGTGGTATTGGTTCTGGTGTTATTGGTGGTATAGGATTGGTTGTGGTATTGGTGGGGGTGGTGGTTTTGGTGGTGGTATTGGTGGTAGTGGTATTGGTGGTAATGGTATTGGTGGTGGTGTTGGTATTGCTTTAGGTGGTGGTTGTATTGGTGGAATTGGTGGCGGTGGTAGTATTGGTGGTGGTGGTGGTGGTAGTGGTGATGTTGGTATTGACGGTGGTATTGACGGTGGTATTAGTTGTAGTGGTGGTGGTATTGGTGGTGGTAGTATTGGTGGAATTGGTGGTGGTGGTGGTATTGGTGGTGGTATTTGTGATGGTGGTATTGGTGGTGGTGGTATAGGCAGTGGTGGAGGTAGTGGTATTGATGGTGGTGCTGTTATTAGTGTTATTGGTGTTGTGTTATTGGTATTGGTGGTGGTGGTATTGGTACTGGCAGTGGTATTGTGGTATAATTAGATTGGTGGTGGTGGTTGTGGTAATAGTGGGGGTAGTATTGGTGGTGGTGGTATTAGTTGTGGTATTGGTGCTGGTGGTAGTATTGGTGGTGGTTGTATTGGTGCTGGTATTGGTGGTATTTGTGATGGTATTGGTGGTGGTGGCGCTATTGGTGGTGGTGGTATTGTTGGTGATGGTAGTGGTGGTGGTTTTGGCGGTGGTGGTATTGATGGTGGTGGTATTGGTCATTTCGGATTGGTGGTGGTGGTATTCGTGGTGGTGGTAGTTTTGGTGGTAGTATTGGTGGTGGTGGTGTTGGTATTGCTGTAGGTGGTGATGGTATTGGTGGTGGATTTGGTGGTGGTGGTATTGGTAGTAATGTTGATGGAGGTGGAGGTATTACTGGTGGTGGTATTGGTGGTGGTATTAAGTGATGGTATTGTTGGTGGTGGAGGTATTGGTGGTGGTATTGGTGGTGATATTGGTGGTGGTATTGGTGATGGTAGTGGTGGTGGTATTGGCGGTGGTGGTATTGGTCGTTTTGGATTGGTGGTGGTGGTATTGGTGGTGGTATTAGTGGTGGTGGTAGTTTTGGTGGTGGTAGTGGTGGTGGTGGTGTTGGTGGTGGTGGTGTTGGTATTACTGTAGGTGGTGATGGTATTGGTGGTGGTGGTGGTATTGGTGGTGGTCGTGTTGATGGAAGTTAAGGTATTACTAGTGGTGGTATTGGTGGTGGTATTAGGTGATGGTGGTACTGTTATTGGTGATGGTATTGGTGATGGTGGTACTGTTGGTGGTGGTGGTATTGGTGGTGGTGGCATTGGTATTGGTGGCATTGATATTGGTGGCGGTGGTATTGTTGGTGGTGGTATTGTTGGTGGTGGTATTGTTGGTGGTGGATTTGGCGGTGGTGGTATTGGCCGTGGTGGTATCAGTGGTGGTGGTATTGGTGATGGTATTGTTGGTGGTATTGGTGGTATTGTTGGTGGTGCTGTTGGTGGTGGTGGTGGTATTGGATTAGTGGTTGTGGTTTTGGTGGTGGAATTGATGGTGATTGAATTGGTTATGGTGGTGGTGGGGTTGTTATTGTTGTAGGTGGGTTGGTATTAATGATGGTATTGGTGGTGGTATTGGTGGTGCTATTGCTGATTGTAGTAGTGGTGGTGGTATTGGAGGTACTAATGGTGGTGGTATTGGTGGTGATCAAGTCAAGTCAAGTCAAATAGGCTTTATTTCGACATAAAAAGTATCTTAAAAAGCATACATACATAGTAAATTCAATATTTAACATTACAAGATAAAAAGCATAAAAACCCCTACGTGCTAGGAATCAGCTGTTTTTTCCCTGCCAATTCTGGTGGGGGGATTGGATAAATTACCTAAAAAAGATAGGCCAATAACGGACCATAAATTTAAGATCAAGATTAAACAATTTGCCTAAGTCTTTTTGACCGAATCCGCCATGCCCACCCAAGATATTTCGAGGTGGCGCATGCAAAGAATGTACGAGTGTCTGTAAGTAGTATTCTTAGTGCCACATTGCAATGTCTGTTGCCCAAGGTGAGGCACATCGGTTTCATCCATTTCGTGCGAGGAACCTTGTAGGCAGGGCACTCGAATAACAAGTGGGGGACAGAGTCACGCCGCTGAGGGCAAAAGGGGCACCATGGAGCAGTCTGGTAAGGAATTTTCCAATGGCATGTGAGCTCCATTACAGGGAGAAGGCCTAATCTGAATTTAAAATACAGTGATCTTTCCCATGGGGCAGAGATAGTGTCCAGATACAATTCTCTGATAGGGACATCTTTGATCTCCAAGAAGTTTCTAGTCGATTTACAGGTTGTTATCAAAGAATTTCTTCTGTTTACCACCCACTGCCAATAGAGTTTTTTTATCGTGGATTTGGGCGGGGCTGACTGTTGGAGCCACGCTTCTTCCAGCCCCAGGTTGGCAAGTAGGGCCTTGATGTCCCTTAGCCATTTTATTTTTGCCCAACCCGGGGATTTGATTATTTCCCGAAGGCCATCCGCGTAGCTTGAGAGTTCTGGTACTCTCCAGATGCGGGCCCACAGTAACAGGGGGCGTAACTTTGCTTGGTCTTCGATCGCCCGACATCCCATATCCAGTTGCAATGGTAAAATGGGGACAGATGGGCCGAGAGACATCAAACTTCTCAGGAAGGTATTCTCTGCTCGAATTAGCTCATTCATATTTGACATCCCCCAGAGCTCTGCCCCGTAAAGTGCTGCGCTTACTCCTCTAGCCGAATAAATGCCCAATACTGCCGCTATTGGTTTTGTGGAAGCTGCTCTCTGCTCTTTCAACAAGACCCCAGTCACTCTTTTCAAACTCAATAACATTTTGGTCAAGTGACAGTCCCATTTCATGGAGTCCACCAACCGGATGCCCAGGTAGTCGAACGTCTTAGTCCTTTCCAGTGCAACGGACCCCAATGTAGGAGGGGGTCCGAGTTTTTGCGGGGGATTCAAAATGAGATATTTTGTTTTATCTGTATTGATACAGAGACCTCTTTGCTTGCAAAAATCATCAAATCCAGAAAGAAGTTGCTGGAGGCCCATTGGGGATTTTGACAATAGTAAGGTGTCGTCAGCAAAGAGCAAGGTAGGGATTAGGCGGCCTGCCAGACGGGGGGCATCTGCTGGTAACTTGGTTAGGAAATCCACCACCCAATTCACATAGAGGGAGAATAGGGTCGGGGCCAGTACGCAGCCTTGCCGCACACCTCTATTCACCTCTATTTTTGGGGTCTTTTGACCATTTGGCCCCCAGCGTATTTGAGCATAGTTCTTTTCATGAAACCTCATGATCAAATGAAGCAGGTAGGGTGGCATGCCAAGGTCACTCAGTACCTTCCAAAGGTTGTTTCTGGGTACCAAGTCAAAAGCCGTTCGAAGATCGATGAAGGCCAGGTATAAGGTACCCTTCCCAATCGTGACGGTCTTCCAGTGAATCATGAGCAGCCTTAGCGATTGTTCTATTGTTCCTGTGCCAGCTCTGAACCCAGCCTGGAAGTCCGAGAGTATCATGTTTTCCTCTGCCCATTGCTGAACTCTGGATAAGAGGACCTTGCCCGCTACTTTTTGGGAGCAATCAATCAGGCTAATCGGCCTGTAATTGGCTGGATCGTCTCTTGAGCCTTTTTTGTGCAGGGGTACCACCTCAGCGGCCTTCCATGAAGTAGGGAGGGGGGCCCCTGCCATGGCGGCATTTAGTACAGATGTGATTAGTATACTCCAGTCATCTGGGTCTGCGCGGAGAAGGTCGCCAGGAAGGCCATCAGGACCAGCTGCTTTACGAGGGACCAAGGATTTTATAGCAAATTCAGCCTCTTTCCTGGTAAACAGACTTTCCTCATAACTCCCATCACCTCGAAGGATCTGTGGTAGCGGGAAGTCCGTTACTTCTACTTCAGATGATGTGTACAGTTTTGAGAAATGTGCAAGCCACTGTTCTTCGGTTATGTTGCATGTGATGACAGTTTCTAGGGGTCTGTTTTTCTTTCGCAATAAGTCCCAGAAGCCTTTAGCATTTTTTTCCACACTGGCGGCACGGAGTTCCTGCCAGAAGGCATCTTCCCAGTCTCTCCTTGCTGCCCTTAGCGCAGATTTATAGCTCTTGCGTTTGTTAGCTATTAATGTTGGATCACCGCTCTTTACTGCCAGTATTAGGGCTCTCTTTCCAGCACGGCACTCCGACGAGTACCAGCCTGATTTGCCCTGTCGCTTGTCAAGGTTTTTGCTCTACTTTTTTGACTTGACCATGAACAAATCCCCAATCGACGTTGAAACCTCGCTAAACATGGCTGCAATCCTGTGCGGACTGGAAGGCTGACTTTCCAGGAGTTCAAAGGCTGCAGTAGTGACGGCTTTTATGCAGGATAATTTTTCTTCGTCGATAGCCACTTTGTCCCATTTTAGGCGTCTGAGGCAATTTGAGGGGACCACCCCCCCGATGACCTTTGCTCTGGAACGTCACGATCTCCATAAAATGAGCCACTGTCCCTCCACCAGTATGCTAGGGATAATGAGAGCGCATTATGGTCACTGTCCAGGGAAGGTAAAACTGTCATGTCCTTCGTGTGGGCCCACAAAGGAAAGTTTAGAAGAATGTAATCTATCCTGGATGAGTGGCCCACCCTATCATACGTGTGAGCCCCCGCTGGGTCAGAGCGTGTTCTCCCGTTGGCTGCTCTCAAGCCATACTCAAGTGTGAGGGAGTTTAGTTGAACAACTCTAGGGGTCCATCTTTTGACAATGGGTAAATCAAGGGACGGAACACCTCTCCTTGAATCTTCGTCGTACAGGTCCAGCGATTCATCGGTTAGCAGGGGCTCAAATGTGCAGTTGAAATCCCCCATAACCAGGATTAGGGAGTCTCTATGGCACTCCCCTAAGGCTGCCTCCAAGGCAGTAAGGGTTGGTGACAAAGCCCTCCCTGAATCCCCACGTGTGTAGATGTTAAAAATCTCCAGCTTTACGGCTTTCCTTGGGCATTTTACAGTGAGCCGCATAAGGTCTGGAGATTTTTGGGGGTGATGATGTACCCTCCAGCCTAGAGATATATCTACCCAGACTAGGAGGCCTCCAAACGGGCGCCCTCTTCCCGAAGCTGGAATACCTGCCGGGACAAAGAAGGTAGCATAGCCTACTCTATGCCTTGGTTCCACACACCACGTCTCTTGGAATGCACAGACTGCGTGGGGCTCGGTGAGTGCCACCCAGTCCGGGGCATCCAACTTGTTGTTTAAGCCTGCCACATTCCAACTGATGGTTTTCAGGGTGGGGCAATTTGGAGACTCAACACATCCAGCTTCCTCACCCTGTACAACCATAGATTGTACTCCATCCACGGACTCATTGGACCCGGTACAATAGCCTGGAGAAGAAGGTATAGGGGGATTGGGCGTAGATTGGGGCACAGAAAAGTTAGCTGGTGACGAGGGAACCCTCTCGGCTGTGCGTGGTGTAATAACCCTTGGTGAGGGGGCGTTTGTTACCACTTTGTCACCGAGTCACCAACCCCAACCCTGCGGGGGGGCCGCTTGGGTCGGTGTCCATGCCCTTGCTCTAACGTCTAAAGTTGGGTGGTGCGGGAACCATGCTCCTCTACCCTCATCCGGCAAGAACTTCTTATGCCTCGATGAAGGAGGGGGGCGGTAGAAATACCCCAAATCCCTTGTTTGAATGTCGCAGAAGTTATAGTGCGACTGCTGGCTGCATATCATGCCTGCTGCTCTGGGATCGTTAAAATTGATCAGTACGCAGTCCCCAGTTAGGTCCTTACGTCTATTACCGATCCACCCCACACGGCGAACATAGGCTATTCTGCCGTCAATATGCCCTGGGAGGGGTCTATTTACTTTGAGCCAGGAGAGTGTCTTATGTTTAAGATCCGAATATAGCTCAACAGAACCCTCTTCGAGCTCCGGGACACCCGTTAAGATTACCACATACGGTTTACAACCAGGAGGGAGGCTAGCATTGGGTGTGTGCCTTTTTACCCTATCTACTGGTGTTGTGCCCGGAGGTTTAGCTAAGGGTTTGGCTAGGGGTTTAGGCGTAGCCTGATTGCCAGGAGTGGAAAAGGATGGAGTTGTGTTTCCATTCAACGTGGCAGGCAAGTTTCCTACTGTATTAGGGTTGAGGGCTATAGGCTTGGGATTGGGAGCAAAGTTAACCTTCGGGGCCTTGGGCGCTTGGGTAGTGGGTTTTTTCTTTTGGCGGCCCAAGCTGGGCTCAAGAGCGGGAGTTTTTGGGACAGGACTGGTTCCAGTATTGGATTGGAGTGACTGAGGGATCTCCCCAGGTGCAGGCGGGTTTTGGCGAGGCACTGACTTAGAGGGAACTGGGGTGACAGCTCCACTCCTTGACCCGCCATTTTCTTCTCCCTGCACCTTAGCATGGAATTTGACCAGTGATTTCACAGCGTAGAAGTTGTCCAGCATTGACTGCTCTAGGGCAGCTAATTTACGTGTGAGACTGTCAATCTTATCTACGAGCGGCATTACCACAGACCTGATTAAGTTCTCGACATCTAAGTCGGTGTGCACAGCCTGAGGGAGTATGGTGGAACCTAGAGGGGCCAACGGGCCTGGTATGCCCTCAGGTGCAATATCTCTAGTGTGGGTGGTGGAAGTGTTTGAGTATTGGACATGGTTTGTAGTAGAACCCCCTTTGGGCGCATTTTGCCTACTCACTTTGCTGTGTGGCTTGTGAGACCCCCCCTTTCGAGGACTGGCAGGACGCTTTCGCTTTTTTTGTGCAACTTGTCCTAAGGCTGGTTTCCCAGTAGGGATAGTTTCTTGAACTACTGCTGAGGGGGTGCTAGCTTCGATGGACTCAACTGTGGGGGGAGGTTGTATGGCTTCATTAGGCAGCGCTAAGGGGCTACGGGCATTATTGATCTCTGAGTAAAGATCAAAGTTTTGGGCCCCCTGCGAAGGGTCAGTTTGATCAAGAGGATTTAGGTGTATTGGGTCTTGAGCAATAACTGGTGCAGTAGTGGTTACCCTTTCTAAGCTTGCCCTTATCCGACTTACTCTCTCGTCAATGTCCGGAGAGTCGATTACGACCAATGGTGTAGTAGGCACGTTTACGGGGCTGGGGGCTAGGGCAAGGGCGCCCAAGGATGAGCGCTTATGAGATAGACCCCTGGAGTCCCGGGATAATCTTCGTTCAGCAAGGATTATCTCCTTTTCTACAATGGAAACAGCCCGGGTAATAAATTGGTCCATTGTGCCTATAACAACGTCTCCCGCAGCTTTCCTTGATTTACTTGCTCTTGTGCCTGTGGCCATGTTCTTACAATTCGCCCTCCCTCTTAGGAGAGCCAAGAGATGTGGCCCGGCCCGGCCTCTTCTGGCCCCCGATGGCCACAGATGGTCCCGCCCTTGTCCCGGGCTTCTCCCGCGATGCTCTCGCGTGCTCCCGCACAGCGGGATGAAGGCGTTCCTTTAGGGGGGCGTGAAGCGAGGGGGTGGGAGGGGCAAGAGGTCTGCAGGTGTGCCGGGACGCAGGGACTCCTGGATCTTTGAGTCCCTGCAGCGGCAGCGCTGGTGAATAGAGCGTGTCCCTGCTCCCTCGAGTGCTTGTGAAGGGCTGTGAGCAAAGGTGCTCCCAACAGCCTCGCGGACCAGAGCTGCGACGCGGCACCCGCGGAGCGGGTGCGGCTAGTTGTAGCGAGAGGCAGCAACAGCTACTGCGGTGTCCACAGCTACCAAAGGATAACGCCGGTAAGCCCTCGGCGTGCGAGTGTCCCGCTGGAATGGAGCGTTCAGCTTCTTTTCCACCCTCTGAGCGAGGGGGTGGGAGGGGCAAGAGGTCTGCAGGTGTGCCGGGACGCAGGGACTCCTGGATCTTTGAGTCCCTGCAGCGGCAGCGCTGGTGAATAGAGCGTGTCCCTGCTCCCTCGAGTGCTTGTGAAGGGCTGTGAGCAAACGTGCTCCCAACAGCCTCGCGGACCAGAGCTGCGATGCGGCACCCGCGGAGCGGGTGCGGCTAGTTGTAGCGAGAGGCAGCAACAGCTACTGCGGTGTCCACAGCTACCAAAGGATAACGCCGGTAAGCCCTCGGCGTGCGAGTGTCCCGCTGGAATGGAGCGTTCCGCTTCTTTTCCACCCTCTGAGCGAGGGGGTGGGAGGGGCAAGAGGTCTGCAGGTGTGCCGGGACGCAGGGACTCCTGGATCTTTGAGTCCCTGCAGCGGCAGCGCTGGTGAATAGAGCGTGTCCCTGCTCCCTCGAGTGCTTGTGAAGGGCTGTGAGCAAACGTGCTCCCAACAGCCTCGCGGACCAGAGCTGCGACGCGGCACCCGCGGAGCGGGTGCGGCTAGTTGTAGCGAGAGGCAGCAACAGCTACTGCGGTGTCCACAGCTACCAAAGGATAACGCCGGTAAGCCCTCGGCGTGCGAGTGTCCCGCTGGAATGGAGCGTTCAGCTTCTTTTCCACCCTCTGAGCGAGGGGGTGGGAGGGGCAAGAGGTCTGCAGGTGTGCCGGGATGCAGGGACTCCTGGATCTTTGAGTCCCTGCAGCGGCAGCGCTGGTGAATAGAGCGTGTCCCTGCTCCCTCGAGTGCTTGTGAAGGGCTGTGAGCAAACGTGCTCCCAACAGCCTCGCGGACCAGAGCTGCGACGCGGCACCCGCGGAGCGGGTGCGGCTAGTTGTAGCGAGAGGCAGCAACAGCTACTGCGGTGTCCACAGCTACCAAAGGATAACGCCGGTAAGCCCTCGGCGTGCGAGTGTCCTGCTGGAATGGAGCGTTCAGCTTCTTTTCCACCCTCTGAGCGAGGGGGTGGGAGGGGCAAGAGGTCTGCAGGTGTGCCGGGACGCAGGGACTCCTGGATCTTTGAGTCCCTGCAGCGGCAGCGCTGCTGAATAGAGCGTGTCCCTGCTCCCTCGAGTGCTTGTGAAGGGCTGTGAGCAAACGTGCTCCCAACAGCCTCGCGGACCAGAGCTGCGACGCGGCACCCGCGGAGCGGGTGCGGCTAGTTGTAGAGAGGCAGTGCGAGTGTCAACAGCTACTGCGGTGTCCACAGCTACCAAAGGATAACGCCGGTAAGCCCTCGGCGTGGTGGTGATGGTTTTGGTGGTGGTGGTATTAGGGGAGAGGAGTTGGCCTAACAGCCAGGGCTGTCGACCTCGAATCTAGGGAACTGGGTTCGAGTCTCGGCAAAGACGCTGAACATCCTGTGATTCTGGGCAAATCACTTAATCCCCCCATGCCTAACAAAAAAATATATGAATGTGTCCTCCTGTAATGCGACTGGTGCTCATGTAAAGGGTTCCGATACCTGATTTGGGTCAAGTTTGCGCTATATTAAACTCTATAAAAAAAAATATATTTTTTTTTTTAAATCTAAATTGGTGGTGGTGGTATTGGTGGTGGTATTGGTGGTGGTAGAGGTGGTGGTGGAGGTGGTGGTATTGGTGGTGGTGCTGGTATTGGTGGTATTGGTGGTGGCATTGGTATTGGTGGTGGTGATATTGTTGGTGTTATGGGTGGTTGTAATATTGGTGGTGGTGGTATTGGTACTGGCAGTGGTATTGTGGTGGTATTAGATTGGTGGTTGTGGTGGTGGTGGTAGTGGTGCATTGGTAGTGATTGTATTGGTGGTGGTGGTGTTGTTAATCAAACAGGATTTTGAAAATAACCCATCAGGTGGCTTTAGTGCAGATGATTTGTAGCACTGATGTGCTGTTGTCAGCTTTAGCCCATTAGTACACAATGATGTGCTGCCTGGAATTCACAGAACTTAATTCACTAATCATTTCTAGCTCCATTTTACTTTGGGGGTTGAAACAGACAAAAATATGATGCAGAGTTTAAGTGATTCAAAGCAGGCGCTGTGCTATGGGGGCACCGTGCTGCTTAAAAAAACACAAGCAGTTTCAGTTGAAGCAGCACATGTCCGCCCTGCAGTATTGTTATTTTAATTTATATTTGTAAAGTGCCAAAACACCAACGGTCTCTAAGCGCTGCAGACCATAAACCCAGGGAGCCATATTACTTGCAGGTTGGGCAAAATTGGGATAAACATATCTAAATCCCTCAGTGAACAGGATGATCTTAAGTTTCCTCCTAAATGGGAGGAGAGTAGCCTCACTGCGTAAACTCTCTGGTAGCTTATTCCAAAGCTGGGGATCACAGACAAATAAGCACGCCCCCCCCCCCAAGGTAGTTCTATGAAAGCGCGGACAGGCCAACAGGTGTGTCTCTGATGAGTGACGGCAATGAACAGGCACATAAAGCGTCATACTTGGCTTTGTAGCCCATACTTAGCTTTGTGTGCAATGCACAGGCCCTAAACCTGACCCTCTGCTTGATAGGAAGCCAGTGTAACTGCTGTAGCAAGGGTGTGACGTATGTTCTCCTCAGCAGTTCCAGGATCAGTCTTGCTGCATCATTTAAAACCACCTGAAGATTCCCCAGAAGTTTATCGGGGAGCCCTATGTATACTGTGTTGCCGAAATCCAGGTGTGACAAGATTAAAGCCAACACCACGGTACGCATGGTAGTAAATGACAACAAGGGTACAAGTTTCCGTAATTGCCTCATCAGTAAGAAAAACTCAATAAAGTAAAAAGGGCTTACAGACTAAATAAAAAGTACTTTGTAACATCCAAAGTAAAGGGCCCAGTAGCCATGGGAAGTTACAAATGAAGACAAGGCCGTACTAAGGAGGGACTAACAAGACTATTAACGCATCCGAAGGCAGCATTCACTAAAGACAATGACACAAGCCAATGAAAATTATAGGCTGAGAGTGGGCACAAACTTCTCTTCCATACTCTACTGCAGCAGTCTCGCAGAGCGAGCAGCACATGTGTGCCGTCGCTAGGCTCAACTGAAAAATATAGGAGGTAAAATGTTTAAGCCTGTGAATTAGGAATGTTTAATTGGTTAAAAAATGGCATGCTGGTGTGGCCAGTGTCAAATATCACTGTAAGTAAACTGCCTTGAGCACTGTTCACTGTCTCTCTACCACCTCCATTGCCTTTGCTATGAGACCGTGGATCGCAAGGGCAGCCAGGCCAGCGGCATGAAAGAGGGCCATACAGCAGTTGGTAGCCTGCTATCCATTGCTAATGCTACTATCTACCCCTAAATTATGCCCCTCGGGATCGTAGGATAGAGGATAACCAGAGGATAACTAGAAGAAATGTTCCTGTCTTCTCTATTTGCATATTGTTTGGAAAAATGCCTGTAGTGAACCGAATGTTGCTGTTGAACAGTAACAAGTACTACACTCACTGTGCTACATGACATTATCCTTCCCACTTAAGCTCCACTTTTGAAAATACTAATATTTTATGATTAAAAAATAATAATGGTGCTAGTTGCTCTTCGGACCGCACCTGACTTGACAAAGGATAATATATAAGGCATAACATACTTTGGTTGGCTCAGCTTGTTGGCTGTCGTGAGTGAATCAAATGTTCGTTTTACAATTTATTGATGAAGATGAAGTTGGAATTTCGAAGAACATTAAGCAAGGCATACCAGTCACTCGCCTTGGTGTCTAGTTTGTGGTGAATCGCGTGTTAGCAAGAAATTGTGGATAGACTGACATGGAACGGAGCAATACATTGGTACTGTAATGATGTGCTTAGCTCACTGAGCTATATCGATTTATATTTGGATTGTATGTGGTGTACTGTGATGCTTTTCTGATGCCTGGCCTCAGTGGCCTCTGTATTTTAATGCGCACCACCCTTGTCTCTCTTTTACATGCTGTGTCACACGAGTGAGGAACATAATGGCAGCCCAGGCGAGCTGGATCACTACACACACTGCTGCGTGCCAACTCTCTTGACCCACTCGAGTCATGATAAGTCAGTCAGGACCCAACGCTAAGGTTATCAACGTGGTAGTGCCAATGTAGTGGGTGTAGTGGTGGGTACAAAACCCTAAATTCACAGTGGTTGTATGTGTGTGGTATAGCGTTCTAGAATATATGGTATTTTTTGCTCTGGTCCTTAATGAAACTGCTCTCTTTACATCTCACCGAGCGAGCGGGCTGAGTGATTCTGGGGGGCATTGCTATCTATTTTAGTTTTTCTTTTGTGGGCCGCTGTTGAGTACTTAAATGCCAACTTCAATAAAATAAATATAATTCATAAATACTTGCTCGATAGTAAGTCAAAAATATTGTGAAATTTCAAACTTACTTCCATGTATGATTGTACAGAGAATACGAAGCTTTAATGAAGAATATGTGTATGCAGGCATATCATTATGTGGTAATATAACATTTATGACCAGTACACACATAAATTAATACTCATAAAAAGGCAAATACAAAAGAAAACCAGGAACAAGTAAATGCGGCAAGCATATTGAATAGGGGTTTTAATCAGCTGAACCTATAACAAATGTCATAAATGCCCTCTAGCATATCTTAATAAAATGAGTGAATATCTTCTACCATGCTCGCGTTCAGCCACGCTCTTTTAATTTGGCAGATATATCAGCCCATTTGCAAAACCCATGTCATTTGTTTTGCAAGGCTTTTTTTTAGGGTGGACCTCCTGATTTCAACCCTGGTTCTCAGCATCCCATTCTGTATGTGTTTATCCATGATAAATAATTGCGTCTGTATGATCATGATGTGACATCATTCACTGATTTAAAGCTTCTTGATGACGCCATGTTTTACATACATTTGAACCTATAGTCATGCAGTAGCAATGCCTTAGCAGTAACACTAGCAATGTGATGTTAAATGAGGCATGTGTTGTGTTTCTTTTCTGCACATAGTACTGTCTGTCCTTAAAATACATATGCAATTACTAAAAGCCACCAGTTAAAGCGATTAGCATCCAGTAGCCTTCCCCTTAAAACCCACAGCACCCCTGTCATTGTTTGTTTCCGCCAGCAGGTTTACAGCCTGTGTTTATGTTCTGACAAATGGATTTGGCATAATAAAACTGACGAAAGCAGGCATTTCTACTCCTTCCAAATGTAATCCAAGCAATAAACACAAACCATTTGTCAGGACAAGGGCCAGGGGGCCCTGTAACAGATGGCGTGACTTGTGAAGCCTCAGGCTGTAGTCTGTGTTGTGGTGTAAATTTGGGAAATTTAAATCCCAGCCCTGCCTTTGATGACACCAGGCTGAGTTGTGCAGCCTGATCTACAGCAGGCGAAGTGGACACTACATTGCACAGAGAGGTGTGTATCTATTGACAAAAATATGAAGCTTAAAATGTGTGGATAGTTTACATTATTTGTTCTTTCCTAACTGCTAAGATATTTTTAAACATGTGTACAGTTTATTTGAATGTATTCATTACATTTTACTGTGTTACAAATTTGTTTTAATAATAAAAGCCTTTTCCTCCGTTTCACAACTTCTTTAACACAGCAAGAATGTCACATATTTCCCATTACAAACTCCTCTCACTTTCGTCAGAGCAAACATCAATGTCAATGAGAAGAGAATAATCAGCAGTTTGTCAGAAGACATTTCACCTCTGTCTTTGAACCCCCAGGAAATCATGTGCATTTGACTACAGAAAGACAACATTTAAAGGCCTCTTTACTGCATATTTACCTGAACTCAAGCAGGGTAATTGTTGCCTAACATGTACTTGCCAACACTCAAACTACCAAGGAACCTCTCCAATCACTTTTCTCTTAAGCAAATTTCACAGCTCCTATGAATTAACCTGGAAGAAATGTGTGAGCTACTCAGCATTGCTATCTTAAAGTCTGTTATGAAGTTCTGTGGTTATACTGAAACAGCAGCGACCTACGTCATTATCATTAGGGGTGGGTGAAGCACACAGAGTTTCACTCTGCAAAAACTCCACGAGATTCTGCGGGGTTCTGCAAGCGGGCAGAGTATGCTTATGATTGTTCACTTGAAAGCTTTGGCTATAGAAATCCAGCCCATCCTTCAACATGACAGTAGTTTCCTCTCTTTACTGAAAAAAGTATATCTGTCCAGGGGTTATCCTGCAATCTGTATAGTTCAGTGATTTCTAATAGGGCATGGTCTGCACATTATATAACTGTGTCAATAAATAAACTGCCTGGAATTGGAATTCTGAAATGTAGTAAGGTTGTAACCCTGACGTCATACCGAATCTCCGTCTCACAACCACGTAGCAGGTTCCAGAGCACCCATGTCAGCATTGCCTGTGTGTACGCCCATCACTCCCCTTACTTGACCCTTGCAGTGAAGACGGTTCTAAAACTGATGGCTGAAGCCTGGTGTTTTCTCTAAGATTGCTCAGCAAGCAGCTTTTTTCTACATTAAGATTGAAAGTGTGACTGAGAGATACCATAATGGTCCTTGTTATTTTCTCACTGTTGGGACCCATCTGTTGAAAACAACTGCCAAAGGCAATGTGTGCCTCTTTTAAATGGATAAAGATATTGTGTTAAAATCAAGGAACTGTTTTTGCTTGATAAGCTTCTTACTTTATCTTATGCGATGAAATGATCTGACAAGGGAGTATAACATTGAATTTAGCCATGAGATCAGAACAGTCGATTGAATGAAGTGACACAGGCGGATGAAAGTTTTTAGTGCCAAATAAACTTTCCATGTTCTTATTTTTTTCTTTGTGTATTTATTCATAACTGATAACGATATTTATTTAAATATTCTAATTTCTAGTTCAAAAGTGCTTGCGCTTACTTTGCAGCACTATATTAGCCTCTGAGCCAGGGGTTTCTGGAAAGGGGCGACCGAATCGGTCCCCCCGAACTTATGGCCGAGTGCCTCGATCCCCCCGGGAAGCCATTTTGGGCGGGAGGCGCGTCTCAGCTGGTATGCCCGAAGCGGCGTAGCTGGGGCGCGCTCGTTCCCGCCCTAGAGTGGGCTGGCCTAGACACCGACGCAGCCAGCCACGCCCTCAGGGGCAGGCAGGGGCAGGTATACGCCCGCCCTGAAGACGGATAAAAAGGGGCGCAAGACCAGAAGACATCCTCTTGTTCTTGTGCTCTGAAGCTGCACCTCCTCGCTGCACGTGAGCTCGGGACAGAACGAAGAGCCAATTTTGAGCGTTTTAATCTCTCTCTTTGTCTTTTAGATACTTCGTCGAAAGGATGCCCAAGAAAGGAGCAAAGGGAATGTCGACTGACCAGTTGGTTCGGGCACTCATGAAGGACATGTCCGAAATTAAGAAGCGGTTGGCGGAGCGAGACGGCGAGGAGGGATCGGGGCGTCCACCGGCCGGAGGGAAGCCAAAGAGGCCGAGAAGGGGGCCGGTCGGGGGAGACGTCCCGGTTCCCTGTTCTCCGCTCGAGGCGCCAGCCCCGGTACCGACCCCGGTACCGGTTGAGGGGAATCCGATTCCCGTGATAGTCACCCCGACGTCTGCCGAAGATATGCCTCCCGAATTGGCGGCACAGTTAGCAGCATGGTTGGGGGACAGCAATGGGGGCGCCATGGCTACCGAAGCGCAAGCACTCATAAAGCAGTTGCGCGAGAAACGTGATGCAGCCAAGGTGCCCGCGCCGGATGCGGCGATAGACAAGCCACGAGGGACGGAAGCAGCGTCCGGTGCAGGTAAGCGGCCATTGCCGATTGCAAGGGACGAGTCAATACCCTCTCGTAGAGAAAGATTGGGGCAACATGTTCCTTTCCCAATAAAGGAAAAGATTTGGGCGGGGGAATACGTTAACATTTTCTCCCTGCTCGTCGATCACTATGAGGTCGAAACTGTTAAGGGTCAAAAGGATCTGATGCATCCGAGTGTTTGGCGCGCAAAAATGGCCGCCTTTAAAGTGAATGAAAATATTGGTAACTGGGGGAATGCTTGGGGAATTTTCACGGCAATTTTGGGGGAACGTAGGCCTGATTTGCTCCCTGAATTTCCAGTATATCAGTCACGAATTATGGGATACTCGACATCACACCAAGGTAACCAATGGTTCTGTTATGATAACCTTTTCAGGAAAGCGATGGAGCATAACAAAAGTTTAACCTGGGACTGTTACGATTCTTTAACATGGAATAAGATGAAAGAGTCGGGAATGTTGAAAGTGCCATTGGTGGGGAGTGCTGTTAGTGAGTCCTCCCGCCAAAATGGGGGGACACCCTTTCGGTCGGGTACGGGTACAGACGATTACCCGAGACCCGCCGGCAATACAGGGAAGAGGGGGTTCTGTTTCAATTTCAACAGAAGCAAATGTACTAGGCCCCCGGGATCTTGTAAGTTCAAACACGAATGTAGTGGTTGTGGGGCACCCCATCCTGAGTCCTCGTGCAGAGCCAAATCGGGTGAAAATGGGGGCAGAGGAGGCGCTAAACAGGTCTAATATAGTCCGAGGGGCGCCTTTACCAACCCCGATTGATACCCTGGCGATGATTCCCTGGCTCAGCGAATACCCAGATCGTACTTCTGCTGGGGTGCTACGAAACGGTTTTTCATATGGTTTCCGCATCCCGGTGGGTAACTTTCAGGGTGTCGGGACGTGCAAAAATCAACTTTCCGTCTTGCAGCATACTACTGTAGTACAGGATAAGATCCGGAAAGAGGTTACCCGAGGTCGGGTTGCCGGCCCGTTTCCTGTCCCCCCGGTACGGAACTTTGTTTGTTCTCCTTTAGGGGTGGTCCCCAAGAAGGACCCGGGTGAGTTTCGATTGATTCACAATTTATCAGCCCCTCATGGCCTTTCTGTAAACGATGCAATTAATCCAGAAATGTGTTCGGTGCGGTACGCATCATTCGATGAGGCTGTAGCCATTTTGAATCGCCTGGGGCCCGGGACGCTGATGGCGAAATCAGATATCGAGTCAGCGTTCCGTTTGCTCCCGGTATACCCGGATGACCACCGTTTGTTGGGATTCATGTTTCAAGGTTTGTTTTACATGGACAGGTGTATGCCAATGGGGTGCTCGATATCTTGTGCTTATTTCGAGAAATTCAGTAGTTTTCTGCAATGGGTTTACACGAAGAAAACAGGTTTTCGGAATGTGATGCATTACCTCGACGACTTTCTGTTCCTTGGGGCCGCTGGGGATGATGAATGTGCCCGGGCCTTGACTGAATTTTGTGTTTTAATGAATCAATTTGGCGTGCCGTTGGCACCAGGTAAAACTGTGGGTCCCACGACTTGCCTCGAGTTTCTCGGGATCGAGTTGGACTCTAGTGAGGGTTGTTTTCGTTTACCAGCTTCCAAAGTATCGAAATTCAAGACAGCCCTGCAAATGTGTATCACTGCATCTAAAGTTACGCTGCATCAATTGCAGCAATTGGTGGGGAAGTTGAATTTTGCCTTAAGGGTGATCCCGATGGCCCGCCCCTTCTCCCGTTCGATTGCACAGGCGATGGTCGGCCTAAAGGAGGGTCACCATCGCACGAGGTTATCGGCCGAGGTCCGCCAAGACATGCGTATATGGTTGGCATTTTTGGCGGATTTCAATGGTCGAGTCGTCTGGAACAAACCGGCCTTGTCCTCTGAAGAGCTTGGTCTATGGACGGATTCAGCGGGAAGCATGGGTTTCGGCGCCATCTTCGGCACAAAATGGTCGGCACAAAAGTGGCCAACATGGTGGCACGATGAGGGGCTGACGAGTAATATTGCTTTCCTTGAGCTGTTTCCTATTTTGGTGGCCCTCAAGTCCTGGCCCGATGGATTCAAAAATCATTCTGTCATATTTTGGTCTGACAATATGACCGTGGTAGAATGCATTAATAGGCAGGCAGCACGTTGTAAAATGATTTTGAGGCTGCTTAAAGAAATTGTCTTACTGTGTATGCAACTGAACGTGGTATTCAGAGCAAAACATGTCCCGGGGGTGATGAATCAGGCTGCTGATGCACTGTCTCGTTTTCAAATGCAGGCTTTCTCGGGTTTCCTTCCCTCAGCGGACCCCGAGCCAGCACCCTTTCCCGAAGCTCTCTGGTCTCTCGGTGCCCCGAACTTCGTTACCTCGTGGGAGAGAGTCTAGCACCAAGGACGAGGAAGGCATACGAAGGGGCGTTTCGGGCTTATTTGGCCTTTTTGGGGACTGAGAGAGGGGGACTCTGGGGGCATGAGGATTGGGTAGTACATTTTCTGATGTCCTTGCGTAAGGCTGGGAAGTCGGTGGCTACAGCCCAGAGGCATCGTGCTGCTATCTCCTTTGTTGCCAGGGCTCATAATTTCCAGGACCCGACAGCGTCTTTTGCTGTACAAAAAGCGCTGCGTGGGTGACAACGCCTTGAGGGTCGCAGAGTAGACGAGAGGCGCCTGATAGGTCTGGATAGGTTGTCCCAGTTGCTGGCCACACTCCCCGACATATGCTCGTCTCAGTTCGAGGCCTGTTTGTTCCGAGCCGCTTTTACGCTTGCATTTCACGGGGCTATGAGGATAAGTGAGCTGGTGGCAAGGAGCAAGCGGGATGTGGCGGGGGGTTTGTGCCGGGACCACGTTCAGATCAGGGGTGAGACTATGACGGTATCCTTTGTCAAGTCAAAAACCGATCAAAGTGGGGTGGGAGACTGCATAGTCATTCGCAGGATTCCAGGGTCCTCCATGTGTCCGGTGAGGTGTTTAGAGGATTACCTAGCACAAAGGGTGGCATCATGGGGGGGGACAATGTTGAGACACGCGGACGCCACCCCACTGACAAAGTTTCAGTTTCAGCGGGTGCTCGCGATGTCCATTACCGCAGCAGGCTTGGACCCGGGTGAGTTTGGGACCCACTCCTTTCGGATAGGGGCTGCCACTGAAGCTGCAGCCAGGGGTCTTAATGTGGAACAAGTAAAACGAGTGGGGCGTTGGTCCTCCAGTTGTTATAAGAGGTATGTGCGGTTGCACATGTTGTGAAGCTGTAACAATGTACTCACGCTTCTTGTCTTTTGTTTGGTTTTCAGTTACGCAAGCCTTCGAGGCGGGGCGGACTATGCAGTCGACCCAACACCGGGCCAGCGGTCAGACATCACCGGCTGTGAGAAAGGAGGTGTGGGTCGTGGGCCACTCATACGTGAGGCGTGCCGCAGACGTATTCAAAGCAGGTGACATGATTCACGTAGCTGGGGAATACGGGTACAGGATGTCCTTCTACGGAAGGGGTGGTCTCTGTATTGACCAGTTTCAAGCTTACTTTGAGGGTTTGTTAGGGCGGATGAGGTCACCGCCGTCTATAGTCATAGTACATTTAGGGGGCAATGATTTGGTCACCACCGGTAGACGACTTCTCCTGGAGGCAATGCTTTCCACCGTAAGTTGGTTGGCGAGGAAAGTTCCGGGGTGCATAATTGCGTGGTCTCATATGATCCCACGAAAAGTGTGGCGGGGGGCTATTTCGATCCCTGCTTTGAACCATTCTGTTAGGAAATTTAATAACAAAATGAGTAGGTTGTTCCGTTCCAGGACATTGCATTCTATCTCGCACGGTTGTATTAATGATGACAGTATGTATCTGGGGGATGGTGTGCATTTGTCTCGGGTGGGAAATGAGTTACTCATAGGAGACTTCTTAGCATGGTTAAAAACGTTGGAGCATGACCTTTAGCTAGGAGTTTTGGTGGGGGGCCCGGATAGCCGGTCAACTATCCGGGCCTGTGGCGGTAAGGTCATGATCGGTGAGCACTAATTAGTAGATCCCTATGAGTGGGCGTCACCCAACACGGATGGGAGCGCTCGGGAGAGGTGGCCATTGGCCCCTCAATGGGGAGGCGGTCCCTTCTAAGGATGGGTCGCCGGAAGTAAAGGAAAGGCGGTCAAGGCCCCTTCCTTTGTAGGAGGGGTTACAGCCCCCTCCTGGGGAATTTCCCGGGGCCAGTGACATCTGCGACGGCAGATGCGGTAAGTTGTGTGGGGTTGGGATAAGGGCCACGATACCTTCTAGATACCTCACACGAGTATTCGAACGACCTTTAACTGGCGTCGAGTTTTAGGTGCCCCCGTCAAGTCAAGGGAAATTGGTAGTAGTTGCACTTGAGGTACGCCTCCGTGCTGTCGCCCATCCCAAGTGGGAGGGGTAAGTCCGGTTAGGGATCTTGACACCGGTTATGACCTTGCCGTTGGCCCTTAAACGTTAGGTTGTACAATTTCAATATGTCAAGAAATGTTTTGTAGGTTGCTAGTTCGGCTAGGAGAACCTCTGTATTAGAGAATCTGTTAAGGTTAGCCAAACATCGCAATATGGTAATGAAATTGTACATAACATGAAACGTTTAATGTTTTAATTATGTTTTAATAAATACGGCCGGGATGGTCACTCCATCCCACTTCCAAAAACTTCAAGAACTGTTTCCGGTTTCACTCCTTTTGGGGATTGTGTTGAGAGGGGGTGGCGGGTATCTCGGCTATATGGAAAGGGGCGACCGAATCGGTCCCCCCGAACTTATGGCCGAGTGCCTCGATCCCCCCGGGAAGCCATTTTGGGCGGGAGGCGCGTCTCAGCTGGTATGCCCGAAGCGGCGTAGCTGGGGCGCGCTCGTTCCCGCCCTAGAGTGGGCTGGCCTAGACACCGACGCAGCCAGCCACGCCCTCAGGGGCAGGCAGGGGCAGGTATACGCCCGCCCTGAAGACGGATAAAAAGGGGCGCAAGACCAGAAGACATCCTCTTGTTCTTGTGCTCTGAAGCTGCACCTCCTCGCTGCACGTGAGCTCGGGACAGAACGAAGAGCCAATTTTGACCCACCCACCAGCCCCTGAAGACAGCCAGTTGTGTATAATAAAGTTGATTAATTTTGTTTTTGTTTTCGTTTCCAGGTTGTAGTGCCATGTTGATTTTGAGTTAATAAAGAATGTTCGTTTTGAGTATGTTTGCCATTAAAGATATCCGGTTAGTGTCGAATTTTGATGTATGCTCTTTCAGTCATAGTGGCCAATGTATTCTTAGGTTAATTTGCACTGTCGTATTTATTTTGGTAGGCGGTAAGGTCATGATCGGTGAGCACTAATTAGTAGATCCCTATGAGTGGGCGTCACCCAACACGGATGGGAGCGCTCGGGAGAGGTGGCCATTGGCCCCTCAATGGGGAGGCGGTCCCTTCTAAGGATGGGTCGCCGGAAGTAAAGGAAAGGCGGTCAAGGCCCCTTCCTTTGTAGGAGGGGTTACAGCCCCCTCCTGGGGAATTTCCCGGGGCCAGTGACATCTGCGACGGCAGATGCGGTAAGTTGTGTGGGGTTGGGATAAGGGCCACGATACCTTCTAGATACCTCACACGAGTATTCGAACGACCTTTAACTGGCGTCGAGTTTTAGGTGCCCCCGTCAAGTCAAGGGAAATTGGTAGTAGTTGCACTTGAGGTACGCCTCCGTGCTGTCGCCCATCCCAAGTGGGAGGGGTAAGTCCGGTTAGGGATCTTGACACCGGTTATGACCTTGCCGTTGGCCCTTAAACGTTAGGTTGTACAATTTCAATATGTCAAGAAATGTTTTGTAGGTTGCTAGTTCGGCTAGGAGAACCTCTGTATTAGAGAATCTGTTAAGGTTAGCCAAACATCGCAATATGGTAATGAAATTGTACATAACATGAAACGTTTAATGTTTTAATTATGTTTTAATAAATACGGCCGGGATGGTCACTCCATCCCACTTCCAAAAACTTCAAGAACTGTTTCCGGTTTCACTCCTTTTGGGGATTGTGTTGAGAGGGGGTGGCGGGTATCTCGGCTATAAAATGTGAGGAGTTATGCAAGGCAGGTCACTGACGTTAGGCTGCCTAAGATGTGTTTATTTTCACGTATATGCTTGTGTAGAAAAAATTTCAAGTTATAACAACAGGTTTCTCCTCAACAGTGCAGATATGTAATAGTCTGTTGCTGATTTATAAATTGCTGAAGTTCCAGGGAGCAACAGGGCAGAATCTGTGCAGCTTGTAACGTACAAATAAGATGTTTCATCAGATTATCACAGCAATGCACACGTCATTCCAGTGCCAAATCATGGTTAATATCGCCTCCGGATATTAAGGCTAGTATCACACTACTCTTCCATGCCCGGGGACGGGGAGGTTGGGGTGGGAAAATCATTTAGGAACCATATTTGCCGACCTCCGAGAAAATCCTTTCCACGAATATAGACAGAGGCAAGCATGATTGTTCATGCAGCTTTGTCTCACCCTTTAGTAGCATTGGGCAAGTTCCATTCTTACTCTTCGATTGATGTAAGGAAAGTTAGGATCAACAGATCAAAGGCAGTAAAGAATTTAAGGTCTAGCCAAACTAATAAAAAATATTATATTTTATCTCAGCATTTAAAACTCTTAATACTATAGCTATTGTTAATACTAACAAACAATCCAGGAATCTTTGTGGCCACTACCCATCATTATCTGGAGATAGTAGATGGCTCGATATGGTGTCATGATGCGGTGGTTGCACCCTATAGTATTACAGCTGACCAGGTCAGAAGCAGGGGGCATGAATGGCAACGAGGCTTTGGCTACCACACTATTATTCAAGTCTGCCTTTTTACAGTGGTCTCAACAGGGAACGCTTATGATTCACGGCTACTGAGTCCAAAATGTGGTCCAACAAGAGTACCTCGATAGTCTATCATCTTTCAAATAAAGAAGGTGGCGCTCTTTAGCAGCATTTCATTGTAATGCTCTAGTCAACATCATTTGTTAGCATAATGGCTAGATGATAAGACAAAAGAAGGATTTCTATTTCAGAAAAGGAACGCACAAGCTGGAAATCTTGTCTTTTTAAATTTGTTTAAGACGATAGATTAGACCTATTATTGTCAGTCAGCCATAGTTTATCTAATAGAGTCTTGCGTTGTACTTTATACCCCAGTGTCAGCCATATGTATACTATCATGAACCTAGACCATGTAACTGAGAGACCCGTTATATTATTCTGAACCTAGAGTAGGTCTTGTACATTAACCTGAACCTTTTACCGATGAGTAAGCAAAAACTGCAGGGAAAGAAGCCCCTTCCTCTTTGTGGCCTGACCTTTCCTAATAATTTCACTTTCACTAATAATGATTAGTTTCCTGCAGCAATGCCCTGCATTCTCCATGTCATCTACACTCTGTTACAGTGCTTGTAACCCTGCCCTTGGATTTTGCCTTCTGTGACAGGGTCACCTTCCATGGATAAGAGAGTACAATAAACCACATTTGTTCTTGAAAGGATTAGTAATTGTCTGGACCATTCGAAGTATACCAAAACATCAGCAAAGGGAGATTATAGCTTTAACCATTTTCAGTACAAGGGTTTGTGGCCATCATGGATGTCAATAGCAATTGATGCTGTCCAATAGGTAATAATGAAAAATTATTAGAATTTTTAAAATGTAAGAGTAGGTCTTTTTCAACAGAAAAGGAGCATATGTTAAGCCTACTTGCAAGTGCATCTGGCTGCCTTAGAGATGAGGATTTGCTGTCTCTGGACATTCCTATATCAGATCCAAATGTTTTTTTATAGAACTCAGTCCTTTCGAGCAGCAATCATCTTAAGGCTGTTTCTGATGAAAACTACATTAAATCATATAAACTGAGCAGTGTGATTTGATCCCAAAGGATGAAGTTCAGATGAAATCACAAGGCATAGGAAGGTGGCTCTTGGTGGCAATGCTACATATGAGGTGCTGAATGGTGTGTTGCCACTGCGTCAAGTGCTAAAACATATGAGGCCAGATGGAGGTAATCCCAATTTACCTATTCTTAAATACCGAATTTTACAGATTCGGTATTTAAGAATAGGTAAATGGGATGTAGATAAATTTTCAGTAAAAATGACCGAATCGGTAAAATTAGGAATTTACCGATTCGGTAATTGCCATTCATTCCTATGGGCCTCCAGGCCCGTAGGAATGAATGGCAATTACCGAATCGGTAAATGGGGGGAACATTCAAGGGTGCCCGGGTGTCACTTTGACACCCTGTTGCACCCCTGAATCGTGCTTGTGTTCAGATGTGGCAGACATACATGCCCTAAGGGCATGTATGTCTGCCACATGGCACAGTTGAAAATGCACAGATTTTCATTTTCAAAGGTATTCCTTATTTACCACCAACTTATAGTTAGTGGTAAATAACGAATCCTAAAATGGGAAAAGCACTCATTTGAGTGCTCCCTACATTGCAGATTCGGTAATTTACCGATTCTGTATTTTAAGGAATCGGTAATTTATCGATTCCTTAAAACACCGAATCGGTAAATTACCGAATTTGCAATTTAAGCCACCTACATCCCAAATGCCCAATACCGGTCAGTAACGGCCGAAATTCGGTAATTTCGGCCGTTACCGACCAGTATTGGGCCACCTACATCTGGCCCATGGTTGTGTATACTCTATAAATATTGACACATGTAGACACAAGACCCTGTAAAATATAACACCAGTATCTATCACACAAAAATAGAGAAATAAATGGACAATAATACCTCAACAGACATGAGGAATAACATTGGCAAAGCAGGATCTGTGGAGGAAGCCCGAAGACCAGTAACCAAGAGTGCGTGAGATAGACTATCCCTATAAATACAATTATTAGTGCAATAACTGTGAATAGTAGACTTCAGTAAGTCCTCCCAACGTTGCTTATACAAGGTGAGCTAATAACGAAATGTGTTCTTACATATCATGAGTGAATGCATTAGCAGGATGCAAGCATGTGTTACAGATTCAGAAATAGTAAATTAGGCAGAGAGATGATTATTGAAGTGTCGACGACTCATCCCACAGTACCTATACAGAAGTATTCACAATTACTATTCTTCCATAAGGGCTGTGGTTTGAACATCTATTATTAAACAGGTACATGGAGGTAGTTTTCTCAGTTTCCTTTTTTCAGGGCTGGTTTCAAGAAAGTTAGTGCACTTTGTCAGGTGTAATGGGGCAAATAAAACACTGCTGCAAGTTCTATTGTCAACAGGGCTCCTCCCAATTGGTATCATGCTTCGTTTGTAAAGGTTCCTTCACATCCAGATATCCCTTTGATCAAGTAGTAGTCTTCAATGCAGGGGTAGGGAAAATATACATCATTAAGCAACATCTATTAGCTTTCTCATTTTGAATTTTGGGTTTGTACCCGAAGTACATAAACCCTTCAAATACCTTAAAAGTATTTGATACCAAGTCTGAATGTTTAACCAATGCCTTTGCCACTTTTATTTGCTAATCATTATGATTGCATTACCATTTAGTTCCCATTACCTCAGTCTAATTCTCTGTTAACACCAATGAGTATTTCATGCCGGATGTTGCCCAATGATTCAAAGAATAATCAGTTTATTTTCTTTTAATTTAATTTTTCAAATTCAAGAAAAATATAAAATTGTAAATTATTAACCTGCAACACTTGTATGTATTATTAGTACACCCCAACGATTAAATATAAGACATACTTTCTAGTCCCACAGTCACTTAATATTTTCTGCGTCCCAGCACTATAATCTATCTGCTTCCATCAATTTACTTTTATTCAGACATAATTACGTGGTCTTCTAGGGCTCTCTCAATACATTGCTAGTTTCAACTTTGACTCAAATGTTGTGGCTACTTACTAAGTTACATTCTAATTAATCTATTAGTCTTCACTGAATAAGATACATCTGAAAAACACATTCAGTGAAATTATTTTATTTTAATATAATGACATACACTATGTATATGCGCCTTGAACTGATTGCCAAAACAACAATCTTAAGGATCTACATTCCAAATATCTTTCTTGAGCCTTTTCCATCCTTTTATCTGTAAGGCGATATAATTCGTAATTTGAAACCTCTACTTTGCGCAAAATTTAATGTTTAATCAATTAAACCTTCAATGAAAGGAATAATACCTTTACGTATTGTTATGCAGAGTATTTTCTGTAAAGTGCTAACTCATTTTTTGTTGTTTTTAGACCAAGATTCACTTTAGTTACCCAAAAATAATGTAATTATTGTTTAATATCTGTTTTCGGGAGTAGCTTAACATGCTTAATATGCTTTTTTTTCTTTTTTTTATTCCTTATATCATTGTGTCTATGTTTAAATTCATATTATGATTATAATTATGCTGTGAAATTTACTTTATCTCATATTATTTTGAATGTATGAAAAAGTGTATGTAATCTGACTTGCTCGCAATAAAAACCTTAATATGCTTTTTTGTCTTCAAAAATATTAATTGCGCCTATATTACTTTCTTTATTGGACCAGCTACATGCCACTAACCAATGGATGGGGGCAGCTTCTATTATCTCCATCGTATAACTTTTGTTAACTCTAATGTTTGAGCTCTGATTTTTGAGGGAGGGGTCGGCTAGAGCGGATAGAGCTCTCCTAACTTCATGTCGTAGTATGATAGAATACTAACACACACAACCTCTGAATTCCAAGTAGATCAGTGCCTCACTCCCTGTGAAAAGATCAGTTCTTGTACACTGTTAGATCAAACACAATATCCTTTGTCAGTTAGGAAGGATGACATCTCAAGAGCTTGGTATCTGCAGGCTGATGCCCTTACAACTAGTATCAATGACACTGCCATATGAAGGAGTTTACACCTTATAATGACTTTAAGTGACATCTTAGCCCAGCACTAGGTTGCCTGGAAGGTCAATTAACATACGCATGAATGTTTTCAGCAAATATTCCGGCTACAACTATGTAGCAAGTGACAATATTTAGTATAGTTATCCTGCTGTTGTTTTTGCACACGTCCGAACAATTGTTAATCATGCGATTGAGGGTGTGTTTGGTATCTGACATTATGGAAAGAAAAAAAAGTATGACAGTGATATCTATTTAGAGGGAATATCTATGTTGCCATATATTAAGGGGAAACACAGGCTTTGAACTGTACTTGTGTCAAACAGCATGGCAACTTCGCTTGAATGTTCATACCAGATTAAATTAGTAAATCGTGCTATTACCTGGAATAAGCAACTATCTAATGAATGGAGTACATTAGTAAAAGTACAGTGATGCTCTTTTTAAAAAAAAAATATTAACCTCCACTGACTCTCACTGACGGTCTAGGATGAATTTCGGAGTAATTTTTTTGTATAAATAGGTGTTTGTAGTAAAAAAAAAAAAACAATGTGTTTAGCGAAAATGCCAAGCCTGTATGTGTCTTTGTGATTTATCTAATCTGGTTATCATTACAACAACGATCCAAAATGCTTTACTTCAAATATATGTTATTACATTTAAAAGTAACACGAAAATTCCCTTGGACATGGGCAGCTGAACGTTGGTTCAAAAGCTATTTTTCCGTGATGACTTCATTATATATGTCATTTGTGATGTTAGAACTGATTTTATGAACGACATCTCTGGTGCCTGAAGTACCCAAAGTGTATGCCATTTACAGTGTATCCGTGTCAGCAAATCCTACTGAGCACCGGATATGGCATTGGAACACAGTGCTGCTGCCCGCAATACCCATCTCCTTTTTCTTTTGTTTTCAGGCAAGCAAATCTGAGAAGTTTAAGCAAGTGCAATCTATGATGTATGACCTAATGGAATGGAGAGCACAGCTTTTGTCAGGGACTTTGCCAAAGGATGAACTGAAAGAACTGAAGCAGAAAGTCACTTCAAAGATTGATTATGGAAATAAGTATGTTTTTCCTTAAAAATGAAAGAAATATGTCTGTTTAGCATAGGACATTTGTGGGGTGTATTACTGTTCACTCTTTCACTTTCGTGTTTCATTAAAACTTGTCATTCCTTTGAAGGACACATTATCTGCATCAGGGCAAACTGGTTGAGAAACTTCACCCTTGTACATTTTCCCCATTAGTTTATAACAGCTACTTTAAACATTAGACTCAAATTGAAAGGCTATTTTTTATGTATGTAATGATTTATAATGATGTAGTGCAATTATTTCAATTTATTTTAGAACACAGATTGGCCTTTGAGTAATTATCAAGATCTATCCACAGGTTTGCTAACTTTTGGAAATCCAACTTGTTGTGTGGTTCCACAGGTAGCCTTCTTCATGGTTTCCTGGTAAAAAAAACCAAAAAAACCAAACAGTACAACACATCATAAATGTCTGTATCAGAAGGGAGGGTACACAGGGTATTGTGGGTGGGTGGGGAGGGTAGGAAAGGGAGGGAAGATCGGCAGGGATCAGGGGTAATGCCACAAAGAGTAATCCAAAAGGAAGCATTTTACATTGTCAGTTACTTACATTTATTAATGTAAGTGATAGAGCGCGCAGGTCACCCGACTCAGATTACCATACTCAACTGGGCCCATAAACAACATATGATGAGATTTAATCAGGTAACCTGTGCACTTACTCTAATCAGTGATTTATAAATTTCATTTAGGACCTATACCATTGACTTACCAATCTTCGTCATCGGTACTTAAAGTCCTAAGGGATCAAAGGAGTTAGAATAATAGGTAGAATAAGAACATTTGCACTCATAAATAACCACAACTCGGGAAAGGTTTAAACTCTTTATCTAAATTTCTTAAAAGTCTTAATACAAGCATTGAATAATTGAAAATTCTCAATTAGGAAAATAACGATAAGAATGAAAATATGCAGAGTTTTTTATAAGGTAGTCTTTACGCATTTCGACAAAAAACAACCTAGGCAACTAATGTTTTAAGACATACAACAATATAATATATAAGGACAATTGGCTACAGCTTATTGCAAAAACACTTATTTTATTATTGGTTTTTAAACATTTAAGAAAATCAATGACACAAATGCAATTAAAAACGACAAAATGACAAAAATAGAATCATATATTATACAATGTCAATGGAAATCAAACATTCAAAACATTTTATATGAACACAGGTTAAACTGAAACATTATCTACTTTAGCTGTATTATCACTGCTGCTCAGTTTACGTGGCTGCTCCAGAAGAAGGCGCTGGTTCGCCCGAAACGCGCGTCGAAACGCGCGTAGAGATTCATTGTGCCACTTAGATTTTTTAATCTTTTTAACCTGTGTTCATATAAAATGTTTTGAATATTTGTTTTCCATTGACATTGTATAATATATGATTCTATTTTTGTCATTTTGTCGTTTTTAATTGCATTTGTGCCATTGATTTTCTTAAATGTTTAAAAACCAATAATAAAATAAGTGTTTTTGCAATAAGCTGTAGCCAATTGTCCTTATATATTATATTGTTGTATGTCTTAAAACATTAGTTGCCTAGGTTGTTTTTTGTCGAAAGCCTTGTTTTCCCTGACCTAGGAACCATTGTATCCACATTTTCAGGGGGTCCTTGTTAAATACACGTCAGTCTTTACGCATTTGACAAGAGGGTGGGAAGAGAGAAGGAAACAATACAATGACATATGAATGCATTGAATATGAATGCATTGAATATTTACCTAGAATGGTGTGAAGAACTAACCCTGGCCACGGGTCAGTTTAAAGGACAGAACACTGAAAGTGCAGGCACCATAAAAGCAAGCAGTTGCAGATCGGAATCAGGAAAGTTAAAGCCAAATTGGATCAGAACAGGACCACCAAGGGCTAAGACCAGCACTCGCAGTTAAAGTTGCAACACCTGCGTTACTCCCTCTCTGCAGCTAACAGCCAGAACCCGGAAAGAGTTATCGATTTCTCCGACAAAGTGCTTCGCCAGCACTTCAGCTCTCAAACCCTGATCTAGGTTTTGAACCTTCTGAGAGAGGGCTTCGCCAGCACCTATACTCCTGATCGTCTATTGAGTGCGTTGGGTCAGTGACATGTCAGCTATTCGGACAAGTCGGACAAATTAACTAACTAAGCCTACCCTAGTTATACTATTTTCCAGGTCAGTGAACTACCCCCCAATGTTGCAAGTTTAAGGATCCCAAATTTTAATTGGACAAAATGATGAGGAGAGATCATCACACCATACCAAGATGAAACGTTTCCTGATGATATTAAAATTCACGTTCCCACCCATAACTTTATTTTCCCATGCACTTTTATTCCATCCGGGAATGAATGTATCAATCAGTAACAATAGCGTTCAGTATTGTACAGTCCAGCTTCCTCTCCTGAGGTTGAAAGTTCACGCTCCCAGGCACATCTTCTAGTGTACTGTAAGCTTGGCTGTGGTTCAATGACGAATGACTTAATCTCCTTCTGGAGTTTGACATGAGTGTTATGGATTTTCAAGATGGAGTAATAGCACCTCCCAGGCCCAAAGATTATGATACCTGAACAATAGAAAATAAACAGTTTTAGAACACAGAATAAATTAATGCACTGTATACCACTTATTTCTACTCTATTCCCATTACTTTATATTTAACTATTGCGTTCGAGTTAAGCAGAACGAACAGCTCAGCAAAAGCCGCAGTGCAAATTTCTTGCATGTGAGGACATGGAGCAGCCATCTTAGTTCTAGTGCGCAGAAGCAAAAGATTCTCTCCAAACGAAAGATACGTCATGTCACGTTAGTTTGACAGATGCATGCGCAGTAAGAAAACCCCGTAGCAGCGGCCATGTTAATGCAAGCGGATTATCTATACTACTATTATAAAGAGAGAACTGTGTCCTTTGAGCCAGGTAAACTCAAAAAGTACACCACCAATCGCAACACTCAATACAGCGTTGGAAAGGGGAGGTTCGGGAGATGGACATAGGCTATATAAAAATAAAAAAATAAAACGTAATTAAAAAAATTTACCATAAAAAAAGTAGTCCCTTGAAAGTAGCGCAGGCCGCGAGGTGCGTCATTGCATCAGGAGCGAGGGGAGGAGCGGCGTACGCTGACGTCCGAGCATTGATTGCAAAGAGCGGAGACTGGAGGACTGGTGAGATGTGATTGGAGCATCCGACGCTGACGTCCGAGCATTGATTTCAAAGAGCGGAGACTGGAGGACTGGTGAGACGTGATTGGAGCAACCGAGAGGCGAAGAAAGGGGGTCCCGATAAACGAGAGACGTGTGGCGAGTAGCAGAGAGGGTCAGGAAAGGGGTCACTCACTTGTGTGATAGTCACAAGGCAACAGCGCTAGGAAGGGGGCGTAGTGACGTGATGCTGAGGCGGCCAGGGAGCAGGTATTAAGGTACAAAGACCGAGCGCACGGGAAGGGCTGCTGTGACAAGGTGTAGTAGATGCCGCGTGGGAAGGGGTGCTGTGACAAGGTGTAGTAGATGCCGCGTGGGAAGGGAACAACTATGATGTATACAGCCAGCTGGAGTGCAAGGGATATGGCAGAAGGCTTGAGAGGGCTGGTATGCATAGAGAGAACCAAATAGCGGCTTTTGCAGTACGATCATCCTTCAGCACAGTCAGAAAGTCAGTGAGCAAACTAATAAGAGTGGATATGATGCAGATGTGTCTACAGAAGTCGAAAGAATGCTGCCCTAGTATCTAAAAAGATGACCAGGAGGTGGAAAAGTGGGCTCTTATGCAAACCCAAAACATGGTCTGAAAGAAAAGGTTTAAATACACCCAGAGCCTAACCGATCCCTTTTTCTACGTGCAGGTGGGGGCTCTGAAGCCTAATTGCTCCCGGACAATGTCGGGACGGGCTGCTAGTTAGTTAGTAAAAGCACATATGCAAGCTTCACTTAGATGTCATGAAATGCAATATTAATAGGTCACATATGTTGATTAGTACATTAAGGTTATGTCGAGAAGACTGATTACAAGCAAGTCGCATTACAGGCGAATAAGAGCTCCATTATAAGCTTTGTAGTAGGCACATTGGATACTATGGTGACAGTACAAACATGTAGCGCAATGCGAGTTTACTGGTTCGCAAAGTGTGAAAAAGGCACCAGGGGACATATACACATTTCTCAGGCGATAAGGGGGGGTGTACAGTTCCCGGGAGGTGGTCATGGGTTTGAAGCAGGTGCGGGAGGATTCAAATCTTGCTGTCGAAGCCAGGCTGTGAATGGCTCCCAGATGTCTTTGGGGCAGGATTGAAAAGGCATAAGGCCCAGTAAGTGGTGAATTGCTCTTGGCAGTATGGGAAATTGTGAAACCATGCTTTGATAGTGGTAACGGGTTGCCTGTCACAGTGTATTGCTACCTTATGTTTGACCAGCAGGAGTAACATGGCAGTGAGTCATCTATGCGTATCAGGAACATCTTTAACATATCCTAACAATCCTATCAGTGGAGAATGGGGGATCATATGATCGGAGATCAATTGAATATGTGTTATCACCTCTCTCCAAAAAGAAGCCATGCCTCTGCACTGTCATGCAAGGTGAAGGAAGGAAGCCTGCTGTGCGCTGCAGCGTAAGCAGCGTAGATCAAAGACTAAACCCATTCTGCATAACTGTTGTGGCGTTTGATAGATGCTGTGCAAGAATTTGAAGTGAATTAATCGCAATCAGTAATTCAGATAAAGAATTTTTAGTTGTCAGCAGCAATACAACCATTGTGCTTCGTTGATGGCCGGGTCAGTGTCAGATTCTCACAGTGCCCTAGCCAAGGGAATAGGGATCAGAGAAGAGCTTTGCAGGGTATTGTAAAGGCTCGTTATCAAATTGCGAGGGTAGTAAGAATGTGTTCCAACGCTGGGAGGGCCGGGTGGGGCAGGAAAGGTATCATGCAGTGTGCGGCATTTGGCTTTCAGTTGATAGTAGTAGGGTGTGCAAGGGCGTGGGGATATGTTAGACTGGAAAGGTGAGAGGAACCGTCCATCAGGGTAGAGGTAAACAAATATTGTAAGCTTATACTTATGCACACGTAAAGCAACTTCTATATCCAGAAGCGATGGCAATTGAGGAATGTTCATCAAGGGTATTGAGGGAGCATAGAGAAGTGGTAGTTTCATTCATTTATGGAGAGCCTCCAACGTGCAGCGGACACACACAACAGTTTGCATTTCTTTCCTGGGAGCATTGTAGGGCTATATAGGGCCATTGACAGTGGACAAGAGGCAGCACGATCTGTCTCAATAGACATATGTGGTTGGAGAGGAGTAGGGTACAACCAGCAGTGTAAATATTGTGCTTGGGGGCAATGGGCATATGGTGACTTGACCACTGCCTCCAAACTGCCCTGTGCAAGAGTAAGGGTGAGTATTGTCCAGGACACCCGAGGTTATTTACCTGCCCATAATAGTGTAATCATATGAGATTTTAAGCAAATTAAGAATTGTCATGCGCAGGAGTGGAATAGTAGCGAAGAGATATAAAACTTGGGGGGAAAGATCATCTTTGCTATTACAATATGACCTGCCAAGGACAGGGGTGGATTTAGACCCTACAGGTATTCTGTCTTTCAACCAGTTCACAACGTGGCTGTAATTTGATCTCCAGAGCTTGTTTGTGTCATGGCTGAGTCAAATACCCAAGTAGTGAACTGGGCCAGTTGCCCATTGTAAGGGGCATTCAGTCGGAAATTGCACAGTATTGTCAGTAAGTGTAAACAGTATGGATTTGGCCCAGTTGATTTGTACACCAGAGTAGCCTCCAAATTAGATCACCTCCCTCATCAGGGGAGCCAGGTTCTCCCCAGGGTCACAAGCATAGAGGATGATATAATCCGAGCACATGGAGACCACTACACCCCTGGAGGTAAATCCAATTCCCCTGTTTGCATGATGTTGTCTAAACCATGCCGCCAGCAGCTCCATGGTGATGACAAAAAGGAGCAATGACCGTGGGCAACCTTGTCTCATGCAAAGAGTAATTGGAATGGGGTTGGATATTTGTCCATTTAAGCATACTCCTGCCGTAGTGAGAGCGTAAAGTAGTAGCATCTGTTTAATAAAGCAGGGCTGAGCCCAAGCTGAGAGAAAAGGGGAAAGAGATATACCCATTCTAGCGAGTCAAACACTTTTGCTGTGTCAAGTAAGGCGCCACTGCAGAGACTTGAGGATCAAGGTGGTTCATTACTGTAGAGATTATGTGAAGTAGAGCAGCCAGGAATAAAGAAGGATTGATCTGGTTGAACTATCATTAGTAGAAGAGGCTAGAGCCTATTGGCAAGGATTTTAGTATACATTTTTTTGCCTATGTTTATTAAGGATAGGGGCCGATAAGAATCACAGAAGTTAAAAAGTTTTCCTGGTCTAAGAAGTGTAATGATACCCGCCTCTCTCAAGGAAGGTGGCAGTGTTCCTGTCTTCAGGGAGTCCTCAAACATGGCTAGTAAGCATGGAGCTAGTATTGAGGCAAACCCCTTGTAAAAGGCAGTAGTAAGCCCATTGAGGCCAGGTGCTTTGTCTTCAGGGAGGCTCCTAATGACTTCTTTGATTGGAATGGGAGAATCTAGGAAGGCTCAATGTGCACGATCTAGTGGGAGAATCTAGGAAGGCTCAATGTGCACGATCTAGTGGGAGAATCTAGGAAGGCTCAATGTGCACGATCAAGCCAGAGAGGCTGATTGGTGTCAAAGTAATCAGACAATGTGGTTGGGCCCAGAGTAGGAGTTGCAGAATATAAGCAGGTATAAAAGGAGGTCATGCCATCAAGTAGCTCAATTATGGAGGACACAGACGTGGCTTCAGTATCTAGGAGTTTGGTGACATAGGCAGAGGTGCGGGGGTGCTCAGAATGTTTGCAAGTGTCTTGCTCACATGTTCACCCTTGCCATATCTCCTGACCTGAGCATGGCGGTGTAGAAAGCGAGTTTCATGAATAGCTTCCTCATGGAATTCTGAGAGTTTGTCTAGGATGCGTGCTAGAATATCAGTGTCACTAGATTGAAAATATTGTTGTTCCAGATATCTCCTTTGAGTCGAGTCCGGGTGCTCCTTATAGCCTTTAGGATCCAAGATTGTTAAGCAATACTAGCACCTCGTATTACACCTTAAATGCCTCCCGGAGTATGGATGGGGATTGGATTGAGCCAGAGTTTTGTGTGAAATATTCTAATATGGTGTTATGGATCTCATCATGAAATGCTGTGTCCAGCAAAGCTCCCACCAGTAATCGCCAAGTAAAGGCACGAGGGGATGCCAGTGGAATTTGGAGCTTCAGCATAACCGGGGTGTTGTCTGAAAGGGTATTTGGCAAGTGAATATCGAGGAGGTCCATGTTTGGACATCCCTAGACACCAGCCAAAAGTCAAGTCTGGACCAGGCATTGTGAAAGGTCAAGGTGTAAGTACCCTCATGATGGAATGGATGTGACTGTCTCCAAACATCTAGTTGACAATTGTCATGCACTAATGTGTTGATCACTGTTGTGGCACGTGGATGTGGACTTTTTGATACCCCAAAGCGGTCTGGTTGGTTATCCATTACGCCATTAAAGTCCCCCATATTAGAGCATGAAGTCCAAGACTGGAAATGTTTGCCCACATTGCAGTGAAGAAATCAGAATCATCATTGTTGGGTCAGTACACTGCCGCAAGTGTCACCGGCCACTCGTGCAGGGTCCCCGCAAGAACAATGTAATGCCCTTCGTGGTCTATGAGGGAATGCGACAACATCCATGGTAAATCTTTGTGCAAAAGCACAGCAACTCCCCATGCATAATTTGAATATGTTGAAGAGTACAATTACCCCTATCAGCTGGAGCGCAGGCCCACAGTTGATGAACCACGTAGATGTATCTCTTGCAGAAAGCAAATGTCAGTTTTGTGCCTATGTAAGTATGTGTGCACTAGATGCGATTTTCCGCTTTCCGCTGGTGACTTTGGTGGCCTGCAGTGTAGTCTCTCTTCAGGTTAAAGCGCCACCCACTGCTGACCTCAATGGAGGCCTCTTTACCCTTTTCTCGCCGCTCCCTGTGGTTTCCTCTCCACCGCTACAGCTGTAATGATCCCTTGTACATGGATGTGCCTCACAGGGAGCAGCACAGCTGCTCCCTGTGTGATACTGCATGCAGCAGCCCTCATACACCAGCTGAAAGGGAGAGGGCGAGCATGTCCTTCCCTCAAACTCTCCCCTTCTTTGAAACCCGAGGGACAGTACAGCAGTGCACGCACTGAGGGAAGCCAGCAACAAACTTCTAAAGCAGCACTCTGATGGACACAAAAAGCGCTCCCCATGCGCTTCACTTTAAAAAATAAAAGAAGGGAAGAACAGTCCTGTCCTTCTCCTTCAGGAGCAGCAGGTGCAGGCCAACCCTACCCGCTACACTATAGAAAAGGGGTAGCACTCCTCACAGCTCTTAAACTCTCCTTTTAGGCAGGTTTCTATTTTCTGGTATAAATCTCTTCTGAAGTCTTTGATTTCCCTGAGACTTCCAACAGGGGGCAAGCACCCACAAGCCCTTGGAGATTCTTCAAAAGCAGGATATCACAGCAGGGCAAAAAGAGTCAGTCACCCGAATGGTTTCTTGGTAATTTAACCACAAGAGTCACCAGGATCTACTAAACAGTCCCAAACAAAAATGTTTAATTCAATAAAAAAAAACAATCTTTTAATTCAATTGGCATATTTTACATTTTGGTAAATTGGCTATTCCATAGGCACAAACAGAGCAGACTTCATAAACGTCAAAGTTTAGATGCACTAGCGGTTGGTGGTGGGAGTAGCTGCCGCGTGGTGATGTGGGGAGGGGGATAGTAATCTATGTATTACGGAGGATTACTGGTAAGTAAACATCTAAATAAATAAAATGAATTTTGTTGCATGCACTGCATCTCATTTGGGGATGCAGTGCGCACAATGAAATTCGTTTTATTTATTTATATGTTTACTTACCTGTAATCCTCCATAATCCATGGACTACTACCCCCACCCTGCCCCTCCTCCTCCCCACGTCACCGCCCGGCAGCTTCTCCCACCACCGACCGCTACTGTTCAGATGTGAGCCTACAAGTGATATTTTCCCACTTGCCTTTGAAACATATTGGACATTTTTCAGTTTTTTCATTATTTAAAAGTATAGTATTGCACTACTGCACATATAATTATAAAATGATTTTTACACATAACTCCATAAAACACGCTGTATTCAAGGCCCTAAAAGAAGGATACATTGTCATGTGATTTTTGCGAAGGAAAATTGGAGAGAATGCAGGCACTCAAAGAAGAATCAAATGGTACATATAATTTGTGGCTATTTCTAAGAGATATCAATAAATCTGGAAATGTGCAAGAGATAAGTGTTTAGGGCATTTCTCAAGACAAGGAGGGTGAGCTGAGACGTGATGCTGAGGGGATACCCTTTCTGGCCTTACGGTGGGGTTCAGGGTGAAAGGACTTACAGTGGGAAAAAGTTTAGGGGAGAAGTCATTGGGTTAAGCAAATCCATCATGGAGGAGTTGAATTTGAATTTGTGGAATGGTGAAAAGAGGTGTAACTCCTTTATGTGGTAAAGCAGAATGATGCTGTAACATCCAATTCTGAAGATGTTCAGGGTAGATATGTAATATGGTTTTATCCTCAGTTGGTGATGTTTTTAATGAAGATTTGTGTGATGCTGATAAATTGAAGGAAAGATGCATCTTGATTTTGAAAGATTAGACTCCAGGGCTCTGGATACTAATTAACCTATGATAGAGCTCTAGGGAATGCCACAAGGCAAGCCAGTCACTCTTGAGATTAAGCTCCTTGTCGTCAGATCCTTGTTACCTATTGGAGAGAAAGGAGGGGAACCAGCTCAAGACTGGAACGCTAAAACCGAAGTCCAAATTAACCTTTTAGCTGTAAACTGTATCAAAAGCCATGGTTAAGACTAGCATGACGAGAAGGCAGTTACAATTATCCAGGATGTGATGAGAGTTGTATAAACCCTTTAAATTGGCTGTTTGAATGGTGAAAACATGGTAATGCTTCATTAATGGTCTGCCAGCAAGTAGACTTTGGCAATGTCAAGCGTTCAAGTAATTAGCAATGCTTCTCTTTATAGCTTTCTCTAGTAATAATGTATTGGAAATAGTGCAGAATTTGGAGAGCAGATCCAGATTGAGGTCGTGTTTAAGTTAAGATGGGGGTGATTTGGGAAGTCTTTCAAGAGAGTGTGAAGTTGCCCAGGGGCAGAGAGACATCAATCTAGACACTTGTGGATTTGGGGGTCTTTTGGGGTACCATCAAAGGTGCAGGGTCACCCTATAGTCCACGGGTCCGGAATACAAACTGACCAACGCTGGAGCCAGAGAGAAATGATATTTATTACTATCTCATTAGAGAGAAAGCATCAACAACAGACACCCATAGCTGTCTGAGGAGGCAGTCTGCTGAGTGCTTTGGTTCTGCACCTTATATACCCTTTATCCCCACCCTGTACGTGCTAGGTGAACAATAACAAACACCAATAATTTACAGACAAACAATTGGTCAGTTTTGATACAATGAACAGGTGGTGGCTGTTTGGCCCCTGCAGGGCATAGGGGAAAAAGGCATGATTATATGTCAAACAAAGGTTAATCTGATAAGTCCACAGATGGTAGCTGTGAGGCCTTCAGGGTGTAGGCAAAAAGCATGTTTATACGACAAGTAGAGTTCAATCTGATAAGTCCGCAGATGGTATTTGTTGGACCCCTGCAGGGCACAGGCGGGTGGAATGATTACACAGCAAGCAGAGGTCAATCTGATAGGCCTGCAGATGGTAGCTGTTGGACGCCTGCAGGACGTAGTGTGCAGGGTGAGGCCGATAAACATCTGGGAAACTCCCTGTCCGACTGGTTGAGCATGGGCTGGTTAGTTTGTGGCAGGTCAAAGCACAAACAGGGTGTGAGCATCCGTGCAGGAATGTGACCGGTCTAAAGGGGAGCTCCAGAGTGATCGTGATAGAGAGAATGTCAGTCATGAAGGGTATAGCACAAAATGGCGGAGTGAATGGCAATATAACAGACCTACTTTTCCAAACACTCGTGTGGAGTTCCATGGGTGGACGATATTGCTGAGACATAAAACATTGAGGGCTTTTGATTTGAGTTTCCTGATGATGAGCGTTTGTTACACTTGACACATGCTGCTAAATGTGCATTGATTTGACTCGTGATCATTTTGACAGCATGTGTTTTTTTATCTGACGAGTGCACAGGACATGTTAGAAATGGAACATGATAAACGGAGTACTAACTAGAAATAAGTACTATGTGAAGTGAACAATATTGTAAACATTGTCCGCGCATGTTCTGTTGCAGCATGATAGCATGTAAGATTGTTTACGTGGTATAGATAAATAAAACATTTCTCCCAAATCTGAAATGTGCATGTAGTAGTTTGGCATTGAAGAAGGGCTGCCATGCATGCCCATAACTTACTTTGATTTGTGTATTCAATCAGCGCATGATACACATGAAACACACTGTCCAAAACATCTCACATAGCTTTTAAAACATTTGAAGGAAAGTGTTAAATGAATTCCCTGCTCATTATTATTTTAACGATCTATGTGCTTCCTTGTCCGAGATGTGCATTGCGCATGGTATTTCTGGAACATGCTGTTGAAAACAATTTGCGACAAAGGGGGATAGTATGAGTATGAGCATGGTGCTCTTGCTGTGATCAATCCACAATGATATATAAAGTTACTGTGCTGTAATGCCATGACAGTACCATGCAACTAAGAGTTAAACCTCATGGAATGGGAAATTACCTCAAGGGGCCAGTAGTACATTATTTGGGGTTGAACACATACATTTACTACTTTCTCTAGGCAGGTGGCGAATGTATGTTGAATCCTCTGTGCAGGATGGGGTGGACTGAGAGGCATGTAGGGAGTAGGAGAGGGGAAGCTTCATTTTGGCAGGACGGAACAATATAAAATTGAATATGCTGTTCCAGTATTTGGGAAAAACCAGTATAGGGACACATGAGCCCCCTCAGAATCAAGTGGAGGGGAATTCCTTAGTGTAATTAAGCCCAGTCTGACCCATAATCAGGGCCTTATAGGTCATACACTTGAAAAACACAATTAAAACATTTCATAACATCATGCCTTTTGTTTTATTAACAATGGTTGAGCATGCTCATCCGAGGAGTGCACAGTTCACTCTGTATGCCCCATTGCCATAGATTTAACGTTAAGTCAATTTATGAAAGCAGAAAAAGCCAAGAAAGCCAATCAATGAAGACAGCTCACGAAAGCCTAATTTTTCTCTATACTTCTTTGTGCTTTTTCTGAAGAATTGATGGCTAAAGCTGCCTGTAGCTATATCTAATAAAGGTGATCCTTGATAATAAATTCCTGTCTCATTTATTTTGACCAAATCCTTAGCTCTTGTATTAAAGCAAGAGTGCACTGAAACTATCCCACTGATGTTCATATGAGTTTCTACTGGCTGTGTACAATTTGTAAACATAGTATCAGGTTTAGGTCTGAGTTGGACTTGGCCTTTTCTGCAGAGTCATCCTTAAACCTTTTGCCTCCAGCCTGTTTTCTGAACCCTTCTGTGTTGGCTTTCAGCACTCTGCACAATATACTACAGTTAACCTGTGCTAAAGTGCTTGAGCTCTCTGCTTTAAACATGGTAAAATTGGCTTACAAACAATTGGCACATCTAAATTAGTTATAAACCCCTAGTAAAGTGGTACTATCAGTACCCAGGGCCAGTATGTGAAATGCTACTAGTGGGCTTGCAGCACTGATTGTGCCATCCACTTGAGTAGTCTTTTAAACATCTCAGGCCTTCCAATACAGCCTGTGTGTACAGTTTTAAACTGCCATATTGATGTAGCAAAATAAACATGTTGCCAGTCCTAAACCTTCCTTTTTAGTGGATATAAGTCACCCGTAAATTAGACCCTACACAGCCCAGAAGGCAGGGTTCATTGTATTTAAAACGTTGAACTTTTCCACGTCCTGGTCATGAAAACTCTTACATTTTCTTTTTCACTACTGCACGGCCTACATCTCATATAGAATAATATTGGATTACCATATTACTTTTAATAAGGGATAACTTTCAATTGGGAGTAGGAGTGTCGAGTTCAGTGTCTTACGATTTGTAATCTAGAACTCTCTTAATTGGTAAAGTTGTCATTTAAATCGCAATTCTGAAAATGCCACACATAAAAAGCTTGCATTTTCTTGTCCCAATAATTTGGTGCATGCATCTTGGGTCACATGGCTAGTGTAGCTGGCAGTTGGTATTTGTGTATTGCTCCCAGACAATGAGACAAAGAGGGATTAGGTGTTGGTAAGATGTGCCATCTCTGACTCGATAGGGGGGGGCGGAGCTGTCACCTAACCAACTTGCACATCACAAAGGCTCTTCTTTAGCACACTCACAAAGGGTTTGATACTAGTCTTTTGTGCCCCCAGACAAGCTGGGGCCAGGGCAGAGAGGCAAGAAATTCCAGACACTTCCGGGGGTCGAAACCTCCATAACCTTCACCTGCTTCAAAGCTGGCACCAGGTATAAATATTGGACCCTCAGACCCAACTGTTCAGTATCTTCCAGACCTGTGGAAGACCAGATAACCGCATTGGTGCTCTGTGCTTTTAGCGAGTATTTTTACTTCAATATTTGAAATTGCATATCTCCGGTTTTACTGATTGGATTTGTGTTCCTTAAGTCTCTAATAATATATTAAAATATACTCTAATTTTCTAAATTAAGTGGGTTTTTTCTTGTGTTGTGTTATCACTTCATTACTGTTTGAAGTAAGGCATGAAACCTTTACACATTACCTCTACCGTTAAGCCTGACTGCTTGTGCCAACAGCAGGGAATTAAGCAGAGGTTAATTTGGGGTTTGTTTGTGACTTTGCCTTGACAGGAATTGTGGTTGCTGCCTAAGGAGGACTTTAGTCCCCTCAACCAGAAACACAATGTCCTACAGTGTGCCTTTCTTCACATATTTTGTAGAAAACAGGTGACTTCATTAGTGCAAACTATCTGCAATATTTACCTATTCAAGAATAGCAAGAGGGCTTCTTCAAGCATCAGTGCCTCCCTAGATTAATAGATATTTTGGTTCTTCCCTCATCTTTTCTTAGCAATTAAGCCACATTTGCTGATTGTAGGGCAATCTGGTGCCCTAAGAGTAGTGCCACCCAGACTGCCACACAGAAATGCCTTATAATAGAGCCACCATGTCAGTCTTACATATGGCAAGACATAATTTGTCATAAATGGTTGCAAATTCCAATTGTTAAACAACACAAGTTAAGCAAATTTGCAATCAGCATCTACTCATATGAAAATTATATATTGTATTGTAATTGCATTTATATAGCGCTTACTACCCCAAACAAGGCATCAAAGCACTTTTTCAGCCAGAAGCACGCTACTCTGGAACCCATAAAGGATTAGTGTTGAATTAGTATTGTGAAACTTTTTTTTTTTAAGTTTGAAAGCTTTATTAGAGTGAAATCAGATATTACAATAAGGTGACATCAGCAAAATATAAGAAAAGGCTAAAGGATGGGATACAATAAACATAAGTAACCAATATCACAATGAAAAGCAAAGCATTTTGAATTATTTTACGGGGAGGAGGGGGGGGAGGGGAGGGAGGGAAATAGAAAAGTATGTTAATATCATAGAGAATGGATAAAAATAGAAAATACCATTGATGTCAGTCAAAAAGTACAGTAAAATACACAATATTTAGCAATTACTTGAGATAAGAACTTTTAGCAAAAAGGAAACAGGTATAAAGCTAAAAAATCACAATAGTGAAATTGAAAAATATCATAAACTACAGGCAAGAGTACATGTGTTCAAGGGGGTTTGAAATTATCCGAGGAAAGTGGAAAATATGTCTTTTTGGCAGATTGATCTAAATATAAAGTGAGAGGTAACCAGTAAAGTTCCACATTTCGGGAGGGTTTGCAGGAGGAGGCAAAGGCAACATCGAGTCTGTGTGAATGACATACTAAATTCCACCAACAATTTAGAGACAAAGTGTTCAAGGATTTCCAGTTAGAAACAATGTGCTGTAGTGCAAGGGCTAGCATAAGATCAAAAAGACCGTGAGAATGTGGAGGGAGATCCAAATCGTCTGAAAGGCTACCGAGAAACACAAAAGAGGCGGAAAAATGAATAGAGATGTTGAAAATACGGGAGAGGCGAGAGCATATCTGAGTCCAAAAAATGCGAACTGAGGGACAGAGGAAGAAAAGGTGTAGAAGATCTGCATTGGGAGTATTACAGGTCCAACAGTTAGATACAGAATTGGATTGAAAGCGAGAAATAGAAAGAGGAGAAAGGTAAAGTCTGTGATAGAAGAAAAATAGGGATTGAGCAAGAGAGGCAGTACGGGAAATCTTCAAAGATCTGGCCCATATTTTGTCCCAAAGAGAAGTTGACCATGAGGAACCCAAATCCTGCTCCCAAGACAATTCCAATTTCGATTTGAGACGATCCGGGTCGGGGGCTGAGAAATACCGATAGATAAGGGAAGCTTTAGGAATAGTAGAGAGGACGGTGAGTAGAGAGGGAGACGAGGGTGGTATGCTTTCAGAAGGAAGAGAATAATAACAATCTAGAATGATTTCCATAAGGATGAGGAATTTCTTTGCAAAAGAGGAAGGGCAGTGGAATTGAGATTGGAATTTAGGAAACGAGCATGGGGATGAGCCATCAAAAAGATGACGTACCCAGATGATACCATTCGCTCTCCATGAGGGCCATGCAATAGGTCTGTTATGTATTAATATGAGCGAGTTGTACCATATAGGTAATAGTAGGAAGTATTCTTGAGAGACCGAGGTAGAGGAGACTAAAGGCCGTAGAAGAGAGGAGGTATGTTTGAATAAAAGGGGGTTAAGACATGGGGCTTTAGAAGTGAAGCGAATTACTTCTTGTAAAGAGTAAGGAAGCAATAACTCCTGTTCGACAGAAAGCCAGAGGGGAGAAAAAGGGGAGGTTTCCTGAGATAACCAGCGGGAAGCTTGTCGAAGTGAGAAGGACTTGTGGTAAAGGCGTAAATCTGGAAAGTTGGTTCCACCATTAAGTTTAGATTTACGAAGGCGTAATAGGGATATACAAGCCTTTTTCTGTTTCCAGAGAAATTTGGACAAAACAGAATCAATGCGGCGGAAATATGAATTTGGGATACGAATTGGAAGCATGGATAATAAGTAGATCAAAATAGGGGCAATCATCATCCTGATGGAATCAAGACGACCCCACCAGGAAAGAAATAGGGGATTCCAAGAAGTGAGTAGTGAGTCTATTCTAGAGATGACCGCATTCATGTTAAGTTGAATAGAAGAGGAAATAGAGTTAGAAAAAAGAACACCAAGATATTTAATTTTCTTAGAATTCCAAGCAAAGCCGGTGGCTGTGAAGAAGTGTGGAAGGCAAAATTTGGTTAAGGGAAGAATTTCTGTTTTGTCAGAATTTATTTTATAACCTGAAACCAAAGAGAATTTTTCAAATTCACTTAATAAAGAGGGAACAGAGGTGACCGGGTCTGAGATAAATAAAAGGATATCGTCAGCATATGCAGATAATTTAAGATGTTGGTTACCATACGGGAATCCAGAAATGGAGGGATTATTACGTATGGAAGTAAGGAAGGGTTCAAGCGCCAAAATAAATAAAAGAGGTGATAAAGGACAGCCCTGACGAACTCCGCATTGAAGCGTGAATGGGGAAGTGAGTTGACTATTGACGAGAACAGAGGCCTTGGGCATAGAATAGATCAAAGAGATATAAGATATAAATTTAGGACTGAAGCCATGCCATTTTAAGGAAGCCATGAGAAAGGACCAGTCAACCCGATCAAAGGCTTTCTCAGCATCTGCTGAAATGGCTGCAATGGGAATTGATAGTGAAGGGGCTTTACTTAAAACATTAAGGAAGAGTCTGGAGTTATCCGAAGTAAGGCGGCCCTTAACAAAACCACATTGCTCTTTCCCTATGAGATGTGGTAGGAGCGGGTCGAGGCGAAGAGCTAATAATTTTGCAAAAATCTTATAGTCCACATTAACTAAAGATATAGGTCGATAATTTTTACAAAACTTAGGGTCTCTACCGTCTTTAGGGATAAGGCATATGGTAGCGTCCTGAAATGAGCCTTGGGCTGATCCAGTAGAACAAAAAGACTGAAAAAGAGATAGAAGTTTAGGTAAGAGGAGATCTGAAAAATTGAGGTAAAATTCAACTGGAAAGCCGTCAGGTCCTGGAGTCTTGCCTTTAGTGAGGGAAGATAAAGCAGTGGACAACTCTGAAATAGTGAGATCGGTATCAACGGCCGAAAAATTAAGGTGGGAGGTATCTGGTTGAGGTATGTTATCAAAATAAGATTGAATAAGCTCTGGGGTGGGGGGGTTCTCAGGAGTATATAAAGATTCATAAAAAGAATGAAATTGTTCCAAAATTTCTGCATCTGTATGAAGAAGAATATTAGAGGGGGAATAGATAGAGTCAATATTAGTTCGTTCTTTACGTGATTTTAGATAGTTAGCCAATAATTTACCTGATTTATTGCGACCTCCATAGTATCGTGCGCTGCTCCGGAGGAGAAAAGAGGAGGCTGAATCTGTAGTAAGCTTGTAAAAGCAATCTTAGCCTTAAGAAGTTCAGGAGACATATGCTTAGTGGAGGAGGTATAGAATTGATGTTCCAGCGATTTAATGTGTGCAAGGGTAATTTTACGCTTGTGAAGGAATTTTTTCTTCTTTTTAGAGACAAAATCAATAATAAAACCTCTATCTGTGGCCTTGAAGGAATCCCAAAGAATATGAGGGGGGGTATCAGGCGAAGAGTTAAGTTGAAAAAATTCAGAAGCGAAAGAACGAAAAGAGGAAGAAAAAAGAGGATCAGCAAGAAGAGAAGGGTTAAAACGCCAACGAGAAGATTTAGGAGTAGGAGGAAGAAGGTCAAAAACAGTAATGATAGGAGCATGGTCAGAGATAACAATAGGCTCAATAGAAGATGATATAAGGTGTTGAGATAGAGATGAAGATAGAAAAATGTAGTCCAAACGAGAGAAAGAAGAATGAGGAGGAGAGAAAAAGGAAAAATCCATAACATCTGGGTGAGTAAGTCTCCATGAGTCTACAAGATGAGTTTGAGTGATAGTGTCAAGGAATTGCTTATGTAGTTTGTGAGGGGAAAAACGAACAGAAGATCTACGGTCTAAAAAGGGGTCAACAATCTGATTACAGTCTCCACCTAATAGGAAAGAATTATCCTTATATTGAACACATTTTGCTGTAATAGAGGGCCAAAAAGAGGAGTCAAAACATGTAGGGCCATAAACATTGAACACCGTAATTGGGATAGCATTAATGAGTAATTTAGCCAAAATCCAACGCCCCTCATCATCTTTTTCTTCTAGTAATACTTTACACTGAAGGCGTTTATGAATCAAGTTAGCCACCCCGTTCTTTTTTTGAGAGGCAGGAGAAAATAAAACAGTTCCAACCCACAATCGCTTTAGTTTTAAGGATTCAATATCGGAGAGATGGGTTTCTTGAATAAGAACAATATCTGGATTGTAAGAGGACAGATGTGAAAGTACTCTTTGCCTTTTAATAGGGTGATTAAATCCTTTCACATTCCATGAAACAACTTTGAAGGTGAAAGAGTAGTAAATTGATCAAAATTGAAAAATGCAAGAACATACTGTACTTTTAATAATTCAAACTTTAGAAAGGTAAGAACCATAGAGTTCATCAAAAAGATAGAAGAAAGGATAGTTAGAGGATGAAAAAGAAAAGGGGAAGGGGAGAGGGGCAGGGAAAGGGAAAGAAGAGCAGCAAAAGAGGGAGAAGGAAGAAAAGAGAGAAGGCATAGGAGACAGTACAAATCCAAAAGGATGACTGTAATGAACATACCTGGAAGGGGAAGTACACACAGGGGGAAGGTGGGGAAGTGGTGATGCGTTACAAGACGGATGTACCAGGAACAGGAGCAGAACCACACCGAGACCTCACATGAAGGAACAAAGGATGAAACAAGATGGTGAAGGGAACTTCCAACACACATATCCGTCTGGGGAAAAGAAAAAAGAAATTGTTAACATATGGAACATGGTAGATATGATCTAGAACCAGAATGTAGAAAGAGAAAGTAAGTATATATAAGACATGCAAAGAAGAAGAGATATGAAGAAAGAAGATAAGCAAGATAAGAAAAGTAAGATGAAGATAAAGAGTATAGAGAAGCGCATGAACTTAGAAAAACGCTAGTAGAAGACAGGACATGGAGAAAACAAAAGCCAGAATTCAGCCACTATTCGGAGTAGAAGAAGAGGCGTCCATCCCCTCTTCACTCTGCAGAAAGAGAAAATTTCTTAGTTCACCAGGATCTTGAAATGACCAAGTCTTATTCCGGTAAGTGACTCTGAGAGTACAAGGGTGAAACAGGCCATATCTTGCGCCTAGAGAGCGTAGAGAGGGATGCATAGCTAAAAATTCTTTACGTCTGGAGGCAGTAACATTAGAGACATCTTGAGATAAATAAACTCGTTGACCTTGCCAAGTCACTTGTTTCTTGTTCCTTGCTGCTGAAAGAATTAGAAGGAGGTCTGTGTACTTCAAAAATAGGATGATGACTCCACGAGGCTTAGAAGAAGAATCCGTTCTTGCGCCTAGTCTATGAGCCCTCTGTATACTAATGGAGGTAGAGGGGGGTAAGTCCAGAAGTTTCGGCAGAAAAGTGGTAAAGAAAGATACTGGATTGTCACCCTCAAGATTTTCCGGCAAATTGTAAATACGGAGGTTGTTCCTCCTATTGCGATTTTCCAAATCCTCTGTGTGCTTTTGTAGAGAGAGGACAGTCTTTTCTAAAACAACAATACGTTGCGTGTTGGATTGAAGCTCAGGGATATGTTGTTCGACAGTAGAAAGTCGGGCATCCATGTTCTCCCATTTGTCCTTCAAAAGCTGCATATCCGTACTCGTTTTTTCAACAAAGGGACGCATTGCTCGCAGCTCTTCCAAAATTTGATCAATAGAAGAGGTTGAAGGATTATCTTCTGGTGTAGGAGAATTTTGTTTAAGGCGTTTGCCCGATGTAGCAGGTGGAGAAGGCTTACTGGCAGGTGTATGAGCCAAAGATGATTTTTGAGAAGACATTTTTGTAGAACAGTGCAATTTATTTGTACCAGATGAAGAACCCACCGAAGTATTCACTGAGGGCGTAAAGACAAATTGGGGCTTACGTAGTCTCACCATAGAAATGACTTCTTGTGTCAATAAGCTGAATATGACAGGGTTGCACCAAAAAACACTTATCGAGTTCAAAGCATATACTTGGCATGAGAAACTAGCACAGAAATAACAGGAGAGGTATTTGATCTAAAGGCGCCAAAAAATTAGGTAAATAACATGAAATTATCTGCCTGAGGAAGCGCTGGTAAATTGCATTGGAAAGCGCCAGCGAGTTGAATGGTGCGTATGCTGGTAGTATTGAAGAGAAAGGGCGCTGAACATGACATTGAAGTAATAAGCTGTGAGGCAGAAAGTCAGTAAACAGTGATTGAGACCAGCCGTGGTACACCGTCAGTTATGAACGCTGAAGTGGCTGAGGGAAGCGGGTCTCACAGAGGGAGCCTCATGACTAGAGCTCGAGCAGACGCTCCTCAGAAGAGAAAGTGCAAAAGTAAGCACAACGGAGAAAGACAGTCACCGAAAAGTGCACCTGCTCACCCCCAAGGTCGTCAATGCCGAATGAGACATGGCAGCAAAGGTCGTCTTGGCGGGTGGTGGAAGCGGAGGTCCGGCAGCTCACTGAACAGCTAAGATGGCGGCTCCGTGAGGAACGGCAGAAAACATCGCGGAACAGATGAAAAGCGGCACTCCAGAAGCTGCAAAGCCGCTCTGCTCGTTCCCCCGATGTTCGGATGTAAAAGTCTGGGAAAGAGGCGTAGGTACTGTCCTCTTCACATCGGGAAAGAAGGCTGTGAGGTAAACAGTGCGGCGGAGCTCAGCACCTAGCCGGCCATCTTGCGCGGCATCCAAGCCTCGCCCCCAGTATTGTAAAACTTGAAAGTAATTTGAGTGCTGGATATGTTAGACAGTTATTTGAATTGAGAACGGCCGGGAGGGATAGAAGAGGGAAATAAGTTTGCATATATATAGAGCTTATTACCCCTGATGGGGTGTTGAAGCGCCTGTTTGACGAGTAGTACTCTACTCCGGAACCCCTAAAGGATTAGTGTTGAAAATCAGTATAGTGAAATATGGAAGTAATTTGATTGGTGGGTATATTATTCAGTTATTTGGATAGAGAAGGGTAACGGTGGGATAAAAAAGGGAAAAAGGTTTGCATTTATATAGTGCTTCCTAACCCTGATGCGGTGTTGAATTTCATTTCAGCGAGAAGCACTCTACTCTGCTACCCATAAAGGATTAGTGGTGAATTAGCATAGTGAAATATGAAATTTGAGAAATGGACAAGTTAGTCTGTTATTTCGATTGAAGAGGATAGTGGAGGGATAGAAGAGGGGTAGAAGAGTGAAGGATTTAGACTTTGTTTTGTCTTGTTTTGGAGGTCATAGCAGTAGGAGGAGGCTTGGGATGAGTAGAAAGAAGGGGTAGAGTACCGAAGAGTCTAGAAAGGGTTATTTTGGGGACCATAGTAGGGGTATGGGGTTTCAATGAATGAGAGAGTGGATGTACAGGATATATTGATAGAAGTATTTGGTCAGAAATAGGATAGTGCATTGAATATGATGAATTAGAAGAAAGTAATAAATATATAGATCCAAGAGTACATGGAAAGTATATAGGTGCATAAAAGAGGTAAGTATATGTAGATTAAAGATAGTGATAGAGGTATACGATGAGAAATAGGGTAGTGCATTGAATATGATTTTTTATTTAGAAAAGTAATAACTATATAGATCCAAGTACATGGAAGATATGTAGATAGATAAAGGAAGTATATGTAGATTAAAGATGCATTAGATGAAGTCTGGTTTTCAAGTGTTGTTGTACTTAATGTATCACTTAATTCTCCCTTTGTGATGTTTTGAACGTTTTTGACTTCTCTAATGCTAATTAAATATTGTTTTCTTAGCATCACTGAACAGATAGAAACTGATTTAATGTGGTTGAATCTTGCCCGGGGCCTGCTGTTTGGTTATTGAATTTGTCAAGCTGTTTGTTCCCATTTCGAAGACATCGGAACAAAAAATGGACTCATTTAATGCTTTCATGCTGCTATTTTGTTACCCACAGGATACTGGAACTAGATTTAATTGTTCGAGATGAAGATGGGAATATTTTGGACCCAGACACGACTAGTGTCATCAGCCTCTTTCACGCGCATGAAGAAGCTACTAACAAAATTACGGAGCGCATTAAAGAAGAAATGGTATGAGACCCTTGTTTTTAAATAGAATGCTAAATGTGTCTGATTTCAGAAAGAAGATAGTTTCAGCCCAAGCTTCCCCTGGAACACTACATCTGCAGCAAGCTGTGGATCATTTTTCTATATCAAAAAATCCTGTTTTCCAAGAATATGGACGAGAGGTTATCCGTTTAAATGACATGTTTGTTATTATGAATTGCTCACGTTCTCTCTCTTCTTTTGCGGCCCTGCATATACTGTTGATAGGACACGGTTCAGCTTTAGAAAAGAAGAAATTTATCTTCGATGCACCCTTGACAGTAGAGGGAATGTGGGACATTTAGAATCTAGGGCGCTCAACACAAAGAAGAAAAGCCGCGAACGGTAAATAATAAATCATATTTAGGTTGAAAAATATCGTTTGGAAAGATGGCAGAAGATTGATGCAAGCATCACATTTTCCTCGACGGTAAAGGTAGATGAATCGAAGCACTGCTAAGCATCCTCCCATGGAAAAATTGGTATAAACATGGCTGGCTTCTAGTTTTGTAGTGAGGGTCTAGACTCTAGCATGACGCGTTGTGTTTTTTTCCCTCTTGAGTAAATAAAGGGGTAGAGGTCGTGGCTTAACGGCCAGAGCTGCCAACTTTGGACTTTAGAGTTGAAGAACCATGGGGCAGATTTACAATACGCATGGTGCAGCAAGTAATTTTGCTGCTCTGTGCTGCGTTAGTTTAGCAAGCACAGCGATGGAACATATTTACAAAAATATGTTGCATCTCTGTGCTGACCCCGGCGCTGGAGCAGAAACTGTCGCCATGCGGCGACGCAGGCACCCTTGCACCATGGTGCAAGGATGCCTTCATCGTGGGGAGATTGTTTTTTATTTTAAACAATTTTTATTGCATCAATCGACAAATATCATGCAGAGCTTTGTAACCCAGAAGCTAACTGCTACATTGTACAATACAAAAATGTTGTTGACTTTTAATATATATAATTTGCAAAAGAACATAGTAATATACAACCCCCCCTAATGCACTGTCATTATACCATATCTTAGGCACTTCCACCACATCAGTGACAAATCCCTCTGCACCATTGATTTCCTGCACCGCAGACCGGCTCCCTTATCCCCTAATCGCTGCGTCGCCAGTAGAGACAGCTCCAGGGGAAGGCCTCTATAATCCGCCCACCTCTTCCAGATCTTTACATGCTTTTGCGGGTACCCCCGTGCCTTAAAGATAGGGAACTCCATTCCAATGTTAAAGTCCAGCCCATTCTTCCATGCTGCTAATGAAGGCGGCGCCTCCGCTTTCCACTTCCGTGCAATGTCTTGTTTGGTTAATGTAAATCCCAATAACATCAGGTGGCGCTTACAGATGTTTCTCCCACACCCTCCATTATATGCAACAGCCTTAATTTAGTTGAGTGGGGGATCTCCCAACCCAAGACCTCCACCAGACAAGCCACTACCTCCTGCCAGAACTTCGCAATCACACTACACTGCCATACTGTGTGAAAGAGGGTACCATCCTCCTGACCACATTGCAGGCAAAGAGGGGATGCCACCGGGCCAGCCCTCCACAGTCTGACTCAAGTATGATATACCTGGTGTAAATAGTTGAATTGGAATAACTGGAGGTGCATTGCAATTGCGGTCTCCCAGGGAGAGGCCAGTGCCTCCGTCCAGTCTGCTCCCTGCAATGGGCCAAGGTCCTCCTCCCTTGCTTCCCTGATTCTATCCAGCGTAGTGGTGGTATTCGTTACTAGAGATCGGTAAATCTGGGAAATGTTATGATCTTGTAGACCCCAATAAACAATTTGGCTTTGATGGGGCTAAAGTCTGGAAGGGAATCCAGGCCGGTGACACTGGTGAGGATAAACTGAAGACATTTAAAGAATTGAGTCTTAGGTATCTGGAAATCTTGCTGAAGATGTTAGAAGGACTTGAGGACCGTACCTCTCATCATATCCCCAAGGGTAGAGATCCCTATATTATCCCAATCACGGAAGCCCACCAGACCAGCCAATTGAGGCAATCTTCTATTAGACCAGAGTGGAGTCTCCTTCGTCAACCTGCCCCGCCACCGTATCTTTCGCAGTGCCTGCTTCCACATCTGAAATACCACTCTAGTGGCAGATGGCAGGGCCTTACTCACCGAGGTAGTATGTATATTGTTGGCCCCCATGGATCTCCGCTCCACCATATAGACGGGGTCATACCTATCGCCATACCACCAATCATTCAGAGGAGATTGTTTTTGTTCAGGAAGAGTTTCCTTCCTGCACAAATACAATTGGAAATGCTGTTTTCAATTTATATGTGTGCTGCATTAGCACACATAGAAGTTGAAAAACAGCATTGTTTCAATTATTATTTATGTGCAGGAAGGGATCCCTGCCTGAACGAAAACAATCAGAGGTGATTCCCTCTTTCAATGTATGCTACAGACTGCAGCACGCATAGAAACAGGATTTCGCTTGTTCTATTATCAGCGCTGGGACGCTTACGGGCAGCCATGCGCTTTAGAAATCCTTAAACATTAACCATTAACCATTAAACATACAAAAACGAGGAGAAATGAATACATTTTTTTGCGCCTCCCTTCACCTCCCCTGGGGAGGCGTAGCATTCACACACATTTCCAGATTTACAATTCCTTGTAAATCTGGAAATGTGTCTCGTTCCGTAGGGGCTGCGTGAGAACACCCACAGCAACACCCATGGAATGCCCATTGCTCGCAAAGTGCTGCGTGTAAAGAAGCGTTATTTACAAGGACAGGAAAAGCCATGCAGTGTGGCTTTTCCTGTCCTTGTAAATATGGGGCAGTGTATTGCGCTGCTGGTGCGTCTCAAAAAGTGACGTACTGGCAGTGCAAGGTGCTTGTAAATCTGCCCCCAGGTTCACACCTCAGCGTCGGCTCAGCTTCCTGTGATTCTGGGCAAATCACTTAATCTCCCAGTGCCTACCAAACAAATGAATGTGTCCTTGTGTAACGTAACTGGTGCTCATGTAAAGCACTCCAATACCTTTGGGCTGAGGTCTCGCTATATAAAAGGTCACATAAAAAAAAATCACAGGCACTTACAGAACGAAACAACATAATGTCACCTATTTTGGGATGCTCCTCAAAAAAATGTTGTTGAATTTTAATGCACTTTGTTTTAGAGTTGCCCAGGGATAGAAACAACAATAAATGGCGGAGGATATCAATAAATACATTTATTACTCCAAGCTTTTCTAGTGACCATAGTGATGTCTGGTACGCATATCACCAAAGATTGCAAAACAAGCAAGAATCCACCAATGAGTTGTAAAGTGGTGCAGTATAGGCTCATGGGGCCTATAATGTTACTAAATTACAGCGTAGAGTCAACTGTGCAAAAGATCAGCAGCATTGTCTGTCCTGCTGTGGCACAGCATTAAAAAGGCGTACACTATCCACAGCAAAGAAATGTATAAAACAGCTGATGACAACAGAATCAAACTGGGTAAAGGCATGCATACTATGCACAGGGTTTCTGAAAACAAGGCGACTTTACAGGATAGGTGAGACTGAAAACAAGCGTTTGCAATGCAAAAAGTCTAGCATTCAAGCAAGTTTGAGCTATTGGTATTGTAAATAACACTGCCTTATATTTATGTCTTCGGTTTTAAAACATAAATAAAAAGGCATTGTCATTTACAATACTTATAGCTTAAACTCTTGCAAATGCGGGACCTTTAGTATTGCAATAAAGGGCCTTCTTGACCGCTTATTAGATTGTAAATATCAGAGGAAGAGACCGGCCTGCAACATCTTCAAAGTAGTGATAAATAGTGCACTGAAGAAGCTGTGTAAGTGTTGTAAATTACATAGACAGAAAGTGTGAACTGAGAGTTACATATGATCTGAGCTATAAACACTAACAAAGTGCGCCAACAGCTTTCGCTCTGTGATTTCACTGTCGCGGCTCAGGAGAAAGAGTGGGGATGCTAGTTCCTGCCCTGTCAGTGATTTAAGTGTGCAGGGTGGCATTTCATATTGTCATTGCTATCTTTGGCCTAATAAAAAACACTCTAGCTGTAGAAGGACCCTGGCTTCACCTCCTGGTGCAGGGCGGGTGGTGCTTTATGGCAGGCATTGAGGGAGGGATGGTCTCGGCTGCAGCTGCGGACTTGTACAGTGCCCCTGCTATTACTAGTGAGTGAGAGGCGCTGAGGTGGTGGTATTGGTGGTGGTGGTGGTATTGGTGGTGATGGTATTGGTGGTGGTGGTAGTATTGGCAGTGGTATTGGTGGTGGTGAAATTGGATTGGCGGTGATATTGATGGTGGTATTAGTGGTGGTGGTATTGGTGGTGGTGGTGGTATTGGTGGTATCAGTGGTGGTGGTATTGGTGGTGGTGGTATTGATGGCAGTGGTATTGGTAGTGGTGGTATTGGTGGTGGTGGTATTGGCAGTGGTGGTGGCGTTGGTGCTATTGGAATTGGTGGTGGTGGCATTGGTGGTGGTGGAGGTGGTGGTATTGATGGTAGAGCGGTGGAGGTATTGGTGGCGGTGGTATTGGTGGTGGTATTGGTGGTGATGGTATTGGTATTGGTAGGGGTATTGGTGGTGGTGGTATTGGCGGTGGTATTGGTATTGGTGGTGGAGTTGGGGGTATTGATAGTGGTGTTGGTTATTGATGGTGGTATTGGTGGTGTTGGTGGTGGTGGTATTGGTGGTGGTGGTATTGGTGGTGGTATATGGTGGTGATAGTATTGGTGGACATGGTGGTATTGGTGGTGGTGGTATTGGTAGTGCCGGTATTGGTGGTGCTGATGTTGTTAATAAAGCAGGCTTTTGAAAACAACCTGTCATGTGGCTTTAGTACAGATGGCATTTAACACAGATGTGCTGTTGTCAGCTTCAGCCAACTAGCACAGGATTATGTGCTACCTTGAATTCACACGACTTTCGCTAATCACTTCAAAATCCATTTTACTTGGGGGGGGGGGGGGGTTGAAACAGACATAAGATAATGCCGGTTAAAGTGATTGAAGGCAGGCGCCAGTGTAACAGGGCAGCCATGCTGCTTAAAACAACACAAGTGTTTTTCGCTGAAGCAGCAGATATCCGGCTTGCAGTAAGAGAAACTCATTAAAGTAGATAGTGCTTACAGACTAAATAACAGGTCCCGTGTAACAACTGAAGTAAAAGGGACAGTCGCCATGGGAGGGTACAAATGACAGTGAGCAGCGTCAACAATACAGACGCGAGGAACAGACACAAGAGGTAGCGAGGGAAAATCCGCGAAATACCACTCAACCGCAAGTATCTTTACTAATGCTCGAAAATGATTTCAATACTCTGTTTTTCCACCTCAGTCTACCGCGAGCTCTCCACCTGATAGGAGCGAGTATAATATACGCGCAAGGTAACGAACCACCCCTAAAATAACTGGAACCATTGTTAGTCAGTCACACAACGACATGGCATAAAATAGCGGATGTTCACCTGGTTTCCACTTTATTGTACAAAAATGAATCCTGAGTAAACACCTTTATTTAGCGACATGAGACTCACACTTGCAGGGTTACTTTACAACTGCACAACCCACAACTGGGTGGGCACAACTGCACAACCTACAACTAGGTGGGCACCACCAACAAAACAACCCTATTAGTAGCCTTGTGAACCACCTGAACACGACTGAAATTGATAAAGACATGCATGATACACCAACCTCTGAGCATGCTATAGCCCTCTGCATGATTGTGGAGTGTGAGATGAGAGAGTTGACATTGCCATGTTATACTGTTGGTTTATGAAGTATTGCCATTTTGTAGTTGTGAAAGCAGTCTAATAATTAGTTAGACTCATTAAGCAGAATTCTGCTTGGTATATGTCCCCTTGTAAATGTTTCCCCCCCCTCTGTATGTTAAATGACTCTGTGTCATTTATGTTTCAGGTACATTGAGACCTTTATCAAAAAGGAAACAGGTTAAATAATCCTATTTTCTTATCACCTTTTTGAGAGCACTTTATCCCCCTTTTTTCCCCCACATTATCCACATAACGGTCCTGATGAATGCCCGTAAGTCCTAACTCAGGCGAAAAAGGCAGAAACATGTTGACCAATTTTTATTCCCCCCTCACAATATTTTAATCTACTACTCTAAGTGCACCTACGACTCATAAAAAATCACAAGATGCACTTTCATAGAGTTATCTAGACCCGAACCCAGACCTAATAAATATTTTTATCTGGTTTTCCGGGCCTTTTTAATGATCCCCAATCACTGGCTCACTACTGTTAAGTAGTGTGGCTCACTGGTTAGAGGCGGCAGACCCGAGAGCAGAGGAAGGTCCGGGACCAGGGTTCGATTCCCAACGTGGCAGGTTTCTGGACCAGGGTCAGCGGACTCGATAATTCTCTCGCCTCGGTGCCCACTCTGAACAGCGTTCACACTCGGCAACTCTGGGCATCAGCTTGCCTCATCTTCACTAACGGCCCCACCAGACCGCCGGGGATGCCTGGTCTCACCCTGGAGATACCCATGAAGGGACCATCTCTCAGGGAAGCCAGGAAGGGTTTCGCAGCGGTCGAAGCGCGAGGACACGCCGGTGCGCGTAAAAACTCTGCGCTCTATAAATGCCCCTATTACTATATTACTATTATTACTGTTACAACCTTGGGTAAGAACCTCCTGGTGGAGGATGCATAACTCAATGACCTAATGATTATGCACACACGTGACATGTACAGCGGAGAACCAAGATATACCGCTTGAATAGCATCATACCCATCACGTGCATGAGGGTCTTTTACTTTGGGACATCCGACCATAACTCCTGCAGACCTAAAGGTTGTACAGGACAAGTGATCCTTTCTCTCTTGATTAGTATATAGGGTACAAATGGAGACAAGGTTAGGAGAGACTAACAAGCGTATCAACGATTCTGAAGGCAGCCTTTATGAAAAACAATGACACAAGCTAATTAAAAATATGGGAGGAGAGTGGACGCGGTTTCTCTCCAATACTCTATTACAGCGGTCTCGCAGAGCGAGCAGCGCAAGCACACTGCTGCTAGTCTCGACCTAAAAATTTATTTGACTCACTTGTTTATGTTTCCAATAATTTAGATGTACTGTTTTACTTACTGGAAAGTATGAGCCTGCTTCCATTGTATAAAACATATATATAATTTTACAGATAATCTATTCTATCTCCTAACAATACTAGGGAAAGCAATATATGTTAACCACTAAAAGCCTGGGTGAGAAATTGCCAAAGGGCTGGACGCACTAGGGTTGGGGACTAACACAAATAAAATCTTGCCATCAATAGAGCACGTGATAGGAGTAGAAGCTGTGAATTAGTACAGAATTACATACTGACACAGATTCGGAACAGATATCAACAGCACTAAACCCTCCAGTCACTACCACTAGCCACAGTACTTTAGGGGGCAGCACACATTCCAAACCTACTTTTATAGTTTTCAATCCCAAATAAACAAAAGTCCTTGCCGGGAAACATGTACGTTTGTTTTTGGACTGTAGTTGGGTGGGGTTGCATACTGGGTGATAAGGAAGCCTTATTATACTGTTTTTAACATTATAATATTTTAATTCATTTTAATTCAAGGAACTTGGACTTTGGTGATAAACCTGATTCATTTCCCTGAGGTATTTTATAAACATGCCATTAAACCTACAACGTTGTACAGAATAACAACCTTGGGTATTACCTAACAATCAGCAAGGGCGATTGTTCGGATGGAAAAGTCCCCTACATGGTAAAGATGTGTACACCTGCCATGAGTGCCCAATTGTATTGTTTTCTGGATCCTTCATATGGATTCCTCCTCATAGGCAAACACAGATTATGATTAAGACCAGCACTTGACAACAACTCTGTTCAAATACATTTTACCAGAATGATTTTCTTGAGTGCATGTACTTTGAAGCATACACACTTGCTAGCAATACGATTTAAAATGGGGAGACTCCAATTGTTGAAAATAATCCTTTCTGTAGGATCACACCAAGCATTTTTCCTTCCTCTTCCCCTTTTTGCTGAATTAGTTTTTCTTGGTTTTAGGACTCTTTACCACTGCAAACCAGTGCTATAGTGCTGTCCCCGTAAAACATGGTTGAATTTGACTTATAACCAATAGGCATATTTATTTTACTTCTAAGTTCCTAGTAAAGTGGCCCTACATATGCCCAGGGCCTGTAAATTAAATGCTACTTGTAGGGCTGGCACTGATTGTGCCATCCACTTTAATAGCCCTTTAAATATGTCTCAGGCATGCCAGTGCAGAGCATGTGTGTGCATTTTAAGGGGCCTTATCAACCTGGCAAGTTAAACCTCTAGCCAGGCACAAACCTTCCTGCTTATTACATATAAATCATCCCTAGTGTTGCTCCTGGACAGTCCAGATGGAAGGGTTCAGTGTGTTTAAAAAGCAGGAACATGTACTGGTACGTTTTGCACGTCCTGGTAGTGAAAAAATACTTACATTTGCTTTTCACTACTGCAAGGGCTGTATCTTCTGTAGGATAACATTGAGATTACTGTAGTCCATTTTACAAGTGTCATTTCCAAAGATATAACTAATTCATGTTTGGTGTCTTTGGAATTAAAATTTAAAATCCTAACTTATGGGGAAGTCAGATTTCAAATCACAATTCAGAAAAATTGCACTTTTAGATAGAAGTTGGCATTTTCCTGCCTAAGACTTTTGGTGCCTGCAACTTGTCTCTGATCACATGACTGGGTGTAGTTTGCTTTTGAGCGTTGCTTATTCCACCTATACAGCCACACGCAATGGGAGTTTAGGTGTGAGTGAGTGAGCTATCCTGACAGGACAGCCCCAATAACACCTGAATCAGTTGTGTACTGTCACCACACAAAGGGCTGCCCATCACCTGTAGTTAGTCTGGAGCCAGGCCTGGCCTTGGCAGTGCATCGGTGCACTTCAAAGACATGTCTCTGGAAGTTTCTCCCAACTTCTTAAATGACTGCCACTCTGATGGACTACTACTCTGCTGGTCTCCTGCTTTGCTGTGCTGTCCTGCTGCCTGCTGCCCTCTTGCCTGAGTGAGAAAGACTGGACCTGAATCCCTTGAACCCAGAACCAAGACTGACTCCAAGGGCTAGTCGGCTGGCCTACTGATCAGTAGCCTCAGGACATCGCAGGCTTAGAACAACTTTGCAATTTCACTTGGACCTTGCCCTGCCAGGTCATGCCATCCCGTTCCTGGACTCTTGAAAGTAGACCTAAGGTGTTTGCCAGTGAAACTGACACATCTTACTGCTGAGCGGTGTATCCTTGAGCCGAACGGACACATCTCCTCGGCTGAGAGTCACATCCTTGAGCCGAGCCTATGCATCTCCTCAGCTAGAGCAGAACCGCCACATCACCACATGGATTGGGCCAGGGGCAGAAGGTCCTCATCGGCATCACAGTCCTCTGAACCAATGCATCACTGAAGGCGCGGCGTATCTCCAACCCATGTTCTTGCATCTCTCGTTGGCGGCAGGTTGACGGCGGCCACCGCATCAAAGCCTTGCAGCTCTTCAGAACTGAAGCATCAATAGCTGTGTGCCACACACTTGCCACCCAGACTTGGCATTGAAAGCCCCGTCAGTGGGATCCTCAATGTCATCCCAACAGGACCTTGCATTGCAACCTCTCTGCATCACTTTGGCTGAACAACTGTTCTTGGCCTCAGATCCACGCAACTCTACACAGCCAGGATTTAAAGAACTTTTTTCAGCTGGCCTAACTGGATCCCTGCAGCCGGCCCATGCTCCATTGCAGTTTGCCTAAACATCTAACGTTGTCCCAGTCCAATGTGACCAGATATCCCTTTTTGGCCCTTTGTGGAACTATTTTACCTTAAAACTTCAAAATTCAATATCTCCAGTTTTGCTGATTGGATTTTTGTCATTTTGGCGTATTTTATTTATTAAACAATACTCTATTTTTCTAAACCTGATGTTTGATCTTTTTGCGTCATGTTTTCACTCTTTTTACTATTTGAGGTTTTGCACAAATACTTCAAACATTACCTTCAAGTTAAAACTGAGTGCTCTGTGCCAAGCTACCAAAGGGTGAGCATAGGCTAATTTGGGGTCTGCTTGTGCCTTACCCTGACTACAATTGTGTTTGCTGCTTGACAAAAACTCACACACCAGTAACAAGTGCAGACTTATCTAGCTTAACCCGCCTCCACCCCCCTTTTAAAAATAAATTTGACATTAATTAAAACAACAAACAAACACTAACCTTTACTGCGGTGCCCCCAGGCTGCCTTCCTCCTCCTAATCGCCATCTCACTCCTACGTTGGGTGATAATTGCAAAAACTTCAAATGCGCGCGCCCGTGCATGGGCAGTTTTCGCAATGATCACCCAACATAGGAGAGAGACGACGTGGCAGCCCATGGACGCCGCAGTACAGGTAAGTTTATTTTTGTTGTTTTAATTCATGTCTAATTAATTTTTAATGGGGCCTGGCCAAATCCGCTTCCTTGCAGAGTGTGCAGAGTTATGCCTACTATGCGTTCCATGGAGAATGCAGAATAGGCAAATCTACTCACACTCCACTGGCGGAGAAAAGTTCTCTGCCCGCGTATAATCTAACTGACCCCCTACTCTCAAAGACGGAAAATTCCTTCTTTGTTTTGGGCGACAAAAACAAAAATGGCAAATGGGGAATAGCTAAAAGAGCCCCCACAGTGCTGTTGTAACCGTGATTATAGAAAAGAATCATTAGCACAAATATTTTGTTGCACTTATTGTTTTCATGAGATCAAAGACATAGACTTGCTAATGTCTTGTAGAAGGCAAGGAATTCGAACATGTAAACTTTTTGATGTTATGAATGAGATATTAAAACTGAAGACCTACAACTTGTAAGCGTGATTACTAAATTCCTCAAAAAGATCTTCAATTCACATGCAAGATTTCCAATAACTGTAGGAAGGCTACCTGTTAATGACATTTTCTGTATATAATTGTAATTTTACTAAATGGTAATAATTAAAGTAATTAATATCTCATACCTACGACTAATGCTATTTTAGATTCTCTAAGGAGACCTAGGGTGGAGTTCTGGACTTTTTGGTTCCGTCCAGAGGTGTCAGGGAACAACACCCAAAGACCCCGGAGTTCCACCTGCCTTGGTGCGCAAATGAACAGAAACACGGGCTTCTCGATGGTGGCGTCAAAGACCAAAGGTTTATTACTGCAGGGACACAGAAGTCACAGAAACTACGCATGGGCAGTAACCAGGAGCCTGTTCGATTTGTACATTGAGGGTTGCTCCTTGTATACTAAAAATTGTGCTTCAGGCAAATATTTCACATGTCAGTACATTCCCAAACCTTTGTGTCTTAAACAATAAATATTTGGCGTTACACAGGAACTGTCGATAATATCTGATGCCAAACATCACGAAGAGGGGTTCCCACTAGTCCATCACAATCCCTTGTCAATATTGCATTCAAGAGCCGGACCGCCTCATCGTAAAGTTCGTTACCTCCCCCTAATAAAGGCCCAGAAGGAAAGGAGCAGAGCCAGGTGCAGAAGATAGGAAAGCGGGATAAGAGATGTTTGTGGGTTGTAAATGGGCAAGGCTACCGGCTTCGGCCGCCTAATCATGATCAGGACAATGGACACGAGAACCAGTTCAGGTGGGCTGGCCTCGGGCAGAGGAGGCAGCCTTTGTCAAGTCATGCAGCTACAGCGTGATCTGGTTTAAGGTACACGTGTCATGAAAGAGGTGAATCTCCGGCTAAGGCTACGTGTCCTTAATCGAAATGAAGTGATCAGAGGTTATTGCATATGTGAGGGCAAGAAACACAAAATGGCGGACATGATCTAAGATGGATGCCGTGGGTAGATCAGAAATGTGTTCATAACAGGAGTGCTCTTGCTCGTATCGTAGCGAAAACACCAGGATATGCTAAATGGATCATTTGCGGTTCGCCGATACTAATATTATATATTTCCGACAAACTTGAAAACACGGGTTCAAATCGTTACGGAACCTCAGACCCTCCTTTTGCCCTTACATAGGCAATTACTCAGTCTATATCAGAGTCTAGTTCTATACTCATCAGGTCAGTAACATGTTGTTGTATCATCATCCTTTCTCGTGCCTTTTCTCCAAACACAGGTGGTTTTCTGAGACAAGTTGCAGCGCAATAACTACACAGAGCAGGACCACACTGGATAATCAGGCAGCATGAGAATAGGAATACTAAGATGACACCGATGACCATTAGAACCTTCCATCCCCACGCTGAGATCAGAGTCCAAAACCACTCCATAAAGGACCAGTTTCCCTTGTCTACATGTATAGAGTCGGAAATCTTGTGTAGCTTAGAGATCGCCTCATAGACTGTTGGAGCATTATTAGGAATAAAGACACAGCAGCTCGATTGGATCATTCTGCATACCCCACCTCGATCTGCAAGTATAACATCTAGAACCATACGGTTCTGCAACGTCATGAGTCTATCCGCCTGAAGCTCAGCTGTCAGATTGCTAAGGGCACCAGCAGTTTCAGTAATAGTAGATTCAACTACCCGTGTTAGCTGACGTATGTTTCTACTATTGGCCATAGGCCCCCAGAACGGAAGGAAGCCTTTGAAGAAGTCTCCAGCTTCCTGACCAGCAGTATCTTCCTTACTGAAGACACCTCTCGCTATTCTGGTTCTGTGGTAATCAGATGAAGCAGTGTATGTTGGAGGCAACAATCGAGCAATATAGCATGAACCTGAAAAGTCAGCAGGCAACCATGTATAAGCTCGGTCTCGACAAATGAAGTAGGTACCCCTAGCAGTAAGGAAGGCAGGGGAAGAGTTAGCCGGAAACACATAAGTCTCAACGCACTCACTCCTCCCTAGCTGAGCTCTCGGATTTCTCCCATTCCCTTGCAAACAGACCTGACCTCGGTGGGGTACGACCCAGATTGGAGTTGAGCTTTTACGCTTGCTTTCCCCTAAACTAAGGCGATACTCTGAAGTATTCCAACTTAAATACACTCGCAGTTCGTCTCTAGGGTATGATGGAGTATTATTGACATCCTTGATCATGTCAATAATTCCCTGGACTAAAGCTTTGTTGGCAGAGTTATATCTAGTGGAACGTGGTGGACGTGGAGGATAGGTCTCAAGGGCATAAGCAAAGATGGTTTGAAGGGCCTGAAATGATCCATTGTAGCTGAAAGGCAAAACCAGATAGGGAATACCTTTATCCATAGTGTGGGGTATCAAGCCACACACCCAGCAGTCTGTAGTGTTAACTACCAATTGGTGTTGGTGCAAGAGCTGTACAAAAGTGTTGTTAATGAACTCTGTGCGTCGGGCTTGCTCATGTTCAGGAAACGAGTGAAAAGAGTGTATAGAAGAAACAGTAGAAATGGCAGGATCAAGGGGAGGTACTGTAGTAACTGGCACAAAAATCAGATTTATACTAAAGACGATTCCACCCACCAATGTTGCTAAAATAATCAAAAATGTAACGGCACATTGCATCAAAAAGCATTTGCTACGAAGAATCCTGTACAGTCTGTTTCTGCGAACATAAATCACATTTTCTCGTTGCAGCGCAGGAAGCTCCATCTTCTACAATCCGCTCGCGACCACTGATGATGTGTACGTAGATGAAAATGCCTCTGTCAGCCCTGGGAGTTCCCAGAACCAACAGAAAGATCGACCTTGTGTCAGACCCCTGCAGATTCAAACTAGGCACACAGCCACGACCCTACGGCTACCCAGACGGCAAGGCAATTTTAAAAACAATAAACAATAGCAAACTTCCTGGCTGAAGGCAAATGTTCAATATATCAAAATCACAATATGCAGTTGCCTGCTTTATTTGTCCATGTTACGTTTTCTCAGGTTGTATCTCTGCTTCGCAGGTATTGTCTGATCGGAAAATAGTGTATCACTAGCAGCTGTTGCAGTGTTTAAGTTCGCAGATAGCAAAGTGTCTTCTGATGCTGGAGACAAATGTTCAGTGTTCAAAAGAGTCTTTTCAGGAGGAGAGTCAGATTTTGGAGTATCAGTAATCAATTCGGCATCGCTGAAAGGGATGAACTTCGGTGTGCTGTCAGTTTCGGAGGCACCAATTCCCTTTTTCACCCAGTCGTCGTAAGGTAGCGGCAAGGGTACACGCTTAACATGAGACGCGTGCACCCAATGCTTGCGGCCAGCTACACGAACGGCTGTCCTCGTTGTCAGTAAGATCTGAAAGGGCCCCACAAATCTTGGTTGAAGGTTCTTCGTCCTCGCGAAGTTCTTGATGACAACCAGGTCTCCTGGTTTCAGCTGATGCCCTGGACTCTCCGGAGGTTTTGGCAAAGCATCGAAGACCTGTTGATGAATAAGACTCAATTTAGCAGTCAAGTCGTAAAGGTAGTCTATCAACATAGGATATTCTATAGATTTAAATTCCTTGGGCCTTGGCACACCCCAGATATTTGCTGGGCGGCCAAAGACCACCTCGTATGGGCTAAGCCCCACTCTAGAATGTACAGTTGCTCTTGTTGATAACAGAGCCAGAGGAAGTGCGTCTGGCCAGGCTAAACCTGTGGATGCTTGTATTTTAGCTATCTTCAGTTTAAGGGTGCCATTGTAACCCTCCACTAAACCAGCTGACTGGGGATGGTTCGCACTGTGAAATTTTTGTTTCAAACCTAGGCCTGCACATACACTCTGCATAACTTTCCCTATAAACTCACTTCCGTTATCTGACCATACAATCCGTGGCATTCCAAATCTAGGGAAATATTCTTTGAGAAGAATTTTGGCAGTTGATAAGGCAGTATTGTCCTTCAGTGGGTATGCTTCTATCCACCTGGAAAAAGCACAAACCACCACCAAGACATATTTTAAATTATTACAGCGTTCCATGTGAATGAAGTCTAACTGTATCACTTCGAAAGGGCAGGAAGGAGGAGCGAAATGACCAGCAGGAGTTGGAGTTCCCTTGCCAGGATTATGCATCAGGCATACCATACAGTTTTTCACCACTCTTTCTGCACACTTACTGATTCCCTCATTCTTCCAGACCGGAGCCAACATCTTACATATCCCTTTAGAACTTATATGCGCTACTCCGTGCGCCATTGTCACTACTGCAAGCACATACGCATCCGGCAACATCCAACGCTGCTGCTCTGTCAAATCAATCCAACATCCATTCGAGTCCAACTTGCCCGTACTCTCTCTCCATACACGTTTCTCTTCCTCAGTTGCTTCTCTCTGAATCTCTTTCACACTTTCCATTGTGTCCTCACACATTCCAGACTCAGCGATCCATCTTGCAGACGTTGCAACATACATTCTACTCATCATGTCTCTAGCTGTTTGTTTAGCAATTTCATCAGCAAAAGCATTCCCACGACCAACATCATCCGTGATTGCTTTATGAGCACTGCACTTTACAATTGCAACTTCAGTCGGCAAGGTTAGAGATTCCAACAAGTCGTTAACTAGCTGACCATGTTGAATCTTAGTCCCATGGGACGTAATGAAACCTCTTTCTCTCCACAACCGGCCAAAACTATGGGCCACGCCAAATGCGTACTGACTATCTGTGAACACATTCACTCTCTTTCCCTCAGCTAAAACACATGCTCTCGTTAGAGCTATTAATTCTGCAGCTTGGGCAGAATTCTGACTCACTCTTGCAGTCTCCACAATCGTCTTCAACGTCGTTACCGCGTAAGCAGCAGTCACATCACCATTCTCCAATTTAAAACATGACCCGTCCACATACAGCGTACCATCTGGATCTGATAATGGAGTATCCCTCAAATCAATGCGTCCTTTTGTCTCTTCCTCCGTTTTGAAACAGCAATCATGTGGCTCGGAATCACTCGACTCTTGATTAGCCGGCAACAACGTTGCTGGATTCAATACATTACATCTTTTGATCTGAATATGACTCGCTAGTAATGTCAGCTCGTAACCAGATAATCTTGCACTAGTAAGGTGTTGTGTCTTAGTTCGGTTCATGAGTGTGTCCACTGCATGAGGAACCATGACCACTAGCATGTTGTTCATTACCAGACCAGCAGATTGTCGAATGGAAGCCGCAGCTGCCGCTGTAGCCCTCAAACAACTAGGTAATGCTCTAGCTACCGGATCTAATGTTGATGAGAAATACGCACAAGGGCGTTGTTTATCACCAAACTTCTGTGTCAGGACACTCAACGCGCAACCTTCTCTCTCGTGAACGTAGAGCGTGAATGGCTTACTGTAATCAGGTGTACCCAATACAGGAGCTGAACACAAGGCTTTTCGTAATTCAGTAAAACTCTCTTGACATTCATCAGACCATGGCACCGGACTCGGAACATTTTTCCCAGTCAAAGCTACCAATGGTTTCGCTAAAAGAGAAAAATTTGGAATCCACTGCCTACAGTAGGAGGTAATACCTAAAAAGGCACGTACCTCTCTCTGTGTGCGTGGAACACTCATTTGCGTAATTGCTTTTATTCTTTCTGGGGTCAACTTCCTTCCCTCCTTTGACAAGAGATGACCTAGGTAGGTCACTTCTTGGCAGCAGTATTGCATTTTAGAAGGTGATACCTTGTGATTCAAATCAGACAAATGATGTAATAACGAAACTGTAGCTGCTTTGCAAGTTTCCTTGTCATCGGCAGCCACTAAAAGATCGTCTACGTACTGTACTAGGGCAGAACTTGGAGGAAGGACAAAAGAATCTAGCTGGCTTTTTAATGCTTGACTATAAATAGATGGACTTTCACAGTAGCCCTGTGGAGCGCGTTTAAATCTGAAACTTCGACCTCCTAGACAGAAGCCAAAAATATCTCTGCTTTCCTCGGCTATCGGAATGCTGAAAAAGGCATTCTTCAAGTCGATGACTGAGAACCAAGTGGCTGTAGCAGGAATCAATGTTAACAATGCAGTAATGTCTGGAACCACAGGAAACTGCGGAACCACAATTTTATTAACTTCTCTAAGGTCTATGACAAACCTGTACACTGGAGGTTTCGTAGGATCAGTTCGTTTCAAAATCGGCAATACAGGACTATTACAAACATTTCCTCGAGTTTCTTCAACCACACCTTTCTTAATCAAATCTTGCACAATCAATAAAAGTGCACGTTCTCCTTCACTGGATATTTTATATTGAGGAATTCTTGGGAATTTTACATTTGCTTTCAAAGTTACTACATACGGTGGTATTTCTAAAAGGCCTACATCATTAGGACCAGTCGCCCAAAGAGAATCAGGGAGTGAGCGCAGCTCTGGCGGGAGTGCGTCCATTGACAAGTACATCGGAGAAGTGATTCTTTTACCCAAAGTAAGCTGTACCCCTTCCGGAGAACAGTACAATGTCGCATATAGTCGTTTTAACAAATCTAAACCAAGCAGATTTTCATTACAACCTGTCGTCAAAATCAAGGGTGCTTTCAATTGACACGGTCCAACAGAAATAGACAAAGGACCAGATATCGGGTTGTAAACAGGGGCGCCTGAAAAACCTACGGAAACATTTGTTGAGCCGGACAAAGGTGCGCCAGGGAGTTTCGCATGAATGATAGAACTTTTTGCGGCACCAGTATCCAACAGAAACGGTTCGACTACACCTGATGTTGCTACTGCGACATAAGGCCCACTCTGATCCACTGGAACTGATACTACTCCCTCTCTCTGTCCATGGCTGTCCTAGTACCCATTTTGCTGAAATCCCTCATCCACTTCACAATAATCTTCAACAAGATATTGCTGAGATCTATTTTGTTGAGCTGACTGTGCATTTCGTTGATCAAAGTGATTGGAGGGACGGTCATTCGTTTGTGGAGGCATAGCACCTCGCCCTTGACCTCTAGAATTCTGCCTAAAACCACCACGACCTCTCTGAGCTGCTGCTGCATTATTTTGCGCTAAGATTGGACATTCATTTTTGTAGTGACCCTCTTTCTTACAGTACGCACACTGGTTCCACTGGTATTGAGGCCTGGTTGAACTATAATCTGTCCTCTGATACGAATTCTGTTGCATATTAGTCTGATTCGTGCGAGGCGGATACGCCTGTTGTAAAAGGACTTTAGTCTTTAAATCTTTCGTTTTCTTCTCTGATTTTTCCTTTTCCTCTTTATCCCTATTTTCGTAGTATTGTGCAGTCGCAAGTATTTGCGCAGTTGTGGAAACAGCCCACGCGCTCTCTGAATCCTTTAATTTATTGCATAATTCAGGTAACAAATTATGCACAAATTTATCGACAAACAGTCTTTGTCCTCCTTCAGTGCTCATATCCTGACCACTATGATCTACAAAAGTCTCTTCGAACCTCGTGAAGAAGTCGGAGACACTTTCATCTTTCTTTTGCTTGCATGCGGATAATTTATCCCAATTAACACGCAACGCAGGCATCAGAGTCTTCATTAAGTCAATTATTCTACCTGGAAGATTAGCAATTAGGGGTTCGGGTTTTGCACCACCCGTTTGCTGACCATCCGCTGCAGTGATAGCTGCCCAATCACCACCTAAGGCTGCTTGATGATCCTCCCTACGAATTTTAGCCCACACTGGTTGTGGAACTACATTGCCAAATAACATATCGATGTCCGCTAAGTTCATTATACAAGCTTCAACTGTCTGTGTTAATTCCTTGTAATATCCAGCTGGATTTTTACGCGGATCTGGCAAGGCCTGTTTCACCGCTAGCACTTCAGCTCGCTTCCATGGAATGTGTATCCACACTCGTTGGAACTGTGCTGGAGCAGCTGCAATACCCGCATTATCATCACGTTGTATTGCTTCGCGCCAAATTGGAGGAACCTCCCTCATAGGATATTGGCGACTTAGCTTCATTTTACCTTTTTCTAAATCTCTCGGCGAACGAAGAGATGGATCAATTCTAAAACTCAAAATAAGTTCCATCGCTTCTTTTATATTATCGCCCACTATCATTCCTGCAGCAAACTCTTTCTGAATTTTAATTAAATCTTCCAAGTCTGATTCAACATCATCTTCCTCTATTTCCTCACGTAACAACGAGCACATCTCATCAAAGACGTACCGTTGTGTTGGTTCCTTCCACTGCATAAACGTGTCTAACACATCTCTCGTACTATATCTTCTAACTTTCGTAATCCATCTGAGAGCCGTGGAATCTAAAACTCCCCGTTCTTCAGTACTTGGTAGCTGACTACGTCTCTGAACTGAATCAGAAGTAGGAGTCTTAATTAAAGATTTATATAAAGGAGACAGTATATTAGCAACAGAATCAGTTATTTTTCGACGTACAGAAAGTGGAGTTAACACACTTGCAGACGTAGAGAACACAGTAGAGGTAGGAACAGATAGCGAGGCAATAGGAGTATCGAGAAAAATAGTTTGGGAAGTAGTAGGTGTAAGCGATACAGATACAGGTATAGACGACGGCAACCCAGGAAGAGGAGGAGCCGTAGGAATATTAACATTAACCACAGGAGGAACAAGAACACCAGGTTGTCCAGCAACCGGCAATTGAACATTTGGCACAAATTGGGCCGTAGCACCTTGTGCATACGGTGGAGGTGACCGTAACAGATAAGACAACAGAGGATCGTTTTCGGGATCCTCCAGTATCTTAGCTGTTTTCGATGGCAAGGCAGGGTAGCACTTGTCAATCGCTAAATTATGCTCTCTAATTGCTACATCTATAGCCTTTTCGCACTTATTATCTTGCAACTGTTTAGTTGCTTGCTCTAGAGTTAGCTCTTCTTTCTCTTTCTGTTCTCTCTTCAACCTTTTTATTTCTCTCTGTTTGGACTCTTTTCGCCAATAACGGAAAGAATCAAACATTGCCGGCCGGGCTTTCTTACTAAACAATTTCGCTTCTAAATTATCAAGAATCTCGGGTTCAAAACTACCATGTAGTGGCCAACTAAGGACACCATCCTTCTTACAGTAACGGACCCATACCTCATTATAAGATATAGGACCCACTCCATGTTTACAGTATAAGTCATAAAGGGGAGTCCCAATCGGAGGAACCAGACAGGAATCCTCCAATCGTGAGTCATGGTTGCAACCAAAACAAGACAACATTTTCCGACTTACCATTTTCAGTCTGGAACACAAAACAAACAAAACACGGGACAAATATGTGCACTCGAACCAAGAACTTAGGCCTACCAAAACCAAACTAATGTATCGATACCCAAACTGAACCAAATAGATTATCGTAACCAGAACAACTAGTGATAATCTTACAAAACCAAAACCAAACCAAGAACCGATCAAGGATTTTAACAATCCTCACAAAGTAACCAGCTAGCTATCACTAAATACTTAACTGAGGCACTGAAGACGTCACCAAGGAGAAACCCGTCACGTTTCGCTGTACTAAGGGCTGCACCTCGGGTCCAAGACAGGGCGACGGTCAAGGCAACGGCCCACTGCAGCCGTCCTGAACGGGAACCCTCGTGGAAGAGAACTTCGGGCCACTTTTGCGATATGCCGGGATCGATGAAGTGGGGCGCCTCCCTCGGAAATCTTCACACGAAGCTCCTCGAACTCTTCAGGCTTTTGGACCGGTACCGAATGACGTCGCCCCACGTTGGGCGCCAATTGGAGTTCTGGACTTTTTGGTTCCGTCCAGAGGTGTCAGGGAACAACACCCAAAGACCCCGGAGTTCCACCTGCCTTGGTGCGCAAATGAACAGAAACACGGGCTTCTCGATGGTGGCGTCAAAGACCAAAGGTTTATTACTGCAGGGACACAGAAGTCACAGAAACTACGCATGGGCAGTAACCAGGAGCCTGTTCGATTTGTACATTGAGGGTTGCTCCTTATATACTAAAAATTGTGCTTCAGGCAAATATTTCACATGTCAGTACATTCCCAAACCTTTGTGTCTTAAACAATAAATATTTGGCGTTACACAGGAACTGTCGATAATATCTGATGCCAAACATCACGAAGAGGGGTTCCCACTAGTCCATCACAATCCCTTGTCAATATTGCATTCAAGAGCCGGACCGCCTCATCGTAAAGTTCGTTACCTCCCCCTAATAAAGGCCCAGAAGGAAAGGAGCAGAGCCAGGTGCAGAAGATAGGAAAGCGGGATAAGAGATGTTTGTGGGTTGTAAATGGGCAAGGCTACCGGCTTCGGCCGCCTAATCATGATCAGGACAATGGACACGAGAACCAGTTCAGGTGGGCTGGCCTCGGGCAGAGGAGGCAGCCTTTGTCAAGTCATGCAGCTACAGCGTGATCTGGTTTAAGGTACACGTGTCATGAAAGAGGTGAATCTCCGGCTAAGGCTACGTGTCCTTAATCGAAATGAAGTGATCAGAGGTTATTGCATATGTGAGGGCAAGAAACACAAAATGGCGGACATGATCTAAGATGGATGCCGTGGGTAGATCAGAAATGTGTTCATAACAGGAGTGCTCTTGCTCGTATCGTAGCGAAAACACCAGGATATGCTAAATGGATCATTTGCGGTTCGCCGATACTAATATTATATATTTCCGACAAACTTGAAAACACGGGTTCAAATCGTTACGGAACCTCAAGGGGGTCGATTCCGATCCGGTAAAAAGCGATCCGAATCGTCGTACGGAGCGTTTTTCCTCCGTACGAATCGTACCCGTAAATACGTACGACGAAGTACGATTCGTACCAGAAGCCGTACTCCGTACGAGTCGTACAAGACACCGTACGACTCGTATCCCCGTACGAATCGCCCTCGGAACCCGCTGTACGTGACTTCTGTACAGTTTGCGGCTGCTCTTTCCGACCCGGCAAGTACGATTCGTGTTGGGTACGCTCCGTACAACCCTTTTTCTACGGGAGCTGCAAACTGCCGTAAAAGCAGAGTTCGCCCCGAAACAGGTACAGAACGCCCCCCCCGGGTACGGCGCGTTCCCCCCATGATCGCAGGGGTACGGCGCGTACCCCCCATGATCGCAGGGGTACGCGCCGTACCCCTGCGATCATGGGGGGTACGCGTCGTACGGTGTATATGTGATTGTGCACTTTTCTGTACGAATCGCCCTTACCTGACGTGGACCGTAGGACTCGCGTCCTGATACCCTGGTCCGGATCGTACTCGCCGGGTCGAACGGTGTGCGTACGAGTCATACGGAGACGGCTACGGATGCGATTCGCACGGACGGAAATTTTACCGGATCGGAATCGACGCCCTAGTGTGAATATTTTTTTAATTATTGAGATAGTTTTAAATTAACTATCCCATGAAAGGTTTAAAATTAATTCCTTAAAAATAATATTCACGTATGTAGAAAGGTAGCTGTATTGTGAAAGGTTGGAATTTATGCTTTTGGAGAGGACAGATTGTTTGCAGACAATGCTATAGCCACTGCAATTTAACAAAGCAAAGCTCAGTGTACAGAAGGATACAAGGAATATGATATGTTATAAAATGCAATGCTATTATGAAACAGGATTGGAATGACATTGATAGAACAGCTCTATAGATCATACCTTAAAATTCCTATCTTCAGAATAATGAAACAACCATCTTCATAATGTTGCGGTGTGAAGAATAACAAACCATTTGTAATTGTGTACCATGAAAAAATGTATTTAAAAATTGTATCCAAAGAGGGAGTAACTAGTCTGCATCTTCTGTTATGGGGGTTAAAGGCTGCTGATGAATACCAGTGGCTTCTTTCTTTCCCATAATACAGTTGAAAGTAATCTTTTTTTTAAAGAGCCTCCTATTTCAGTATGACTCCTCTGTTCATCACATAGTCCACACATTCCAGTGTTTTATACCTTTGCAGGGTTAACTGAAAATGAAAGTTCAAATAGTGCAATTTATTAGCTTTTGAGTTTCCACAGACTCATTCACACAGCAGAGGCCCTAAATGTATGATGATAATGATGATATTCAGTTTTAGTCATGGACCTAGTTTTATGATGTCTATTCATCGTATTGTCACTAATGGATTCTAGTGGAGGTTCGAGGTTGATTTCTGCTAAGTACAAGAAGAAAGTTGAAATACCAGTCCAGTACTTTTGACATGATTACTGGGTAGGTCACAACAATTCCAGGAACCTCTTCTATGTTCTGCCTTTTACAAATGGACATGGCTGTTCACTACACTAATCTTGTTCGAACCATATCATAAGTAAATGAGAACATCTCCAATTCCTTGCCTTTCACCTTTATTTCGTTGTAAGATATATTCTACCTCACTAACTCACTGAACTATAGCTAATGTTATTATTAGAGATAACTAAAGACCCCCTTATTACCCGACCCCAAGTATATTGAATATTGAATACAGCAGTCCATTTCTGCAAACGTAACCCCTTTATCTCTCATAAAAAGACACATATTTCTGTGAAAATTATTTGCCATCCCATTTTCTAGTCAACATTAAAACAATTCTAATACCAAATGTTTTTATCAGATTAACTCTTAAGAAACTTGTCTGTTTCTGTTTATTCTGAGGCTGTTGTATCAAGCCCTTAGTCTTTTTTTATTTTTTATGATGAAACCAGCCTTATTTTTTTTTTTAAACAATTTTTATTAAAACAATTTGCATAGTTTTCAAATGACAGTACATTTTGCATATACATCTGTAATAGTCACACAGTTATTCATAAACGTCACATAAGATACCGCACCCATGTCTCTTCTTCGCATCTCCACTCCATCCACGGCCAAGCACATCACAAGGCCACTCAGTCTACATTTTTCAAATACTTCCATCAGAGTCCGAGTCTTCGGGAGGCGGGGGTTCACATATGCCACCCTGTTATGTGTTCCATCCTCCCCATACCCTCTCCCATTTTTTCGGACAGCCCTGATATATGTACACCGATTTTTCTGCAACCATCGCCAGGTCCATATCCCTACACCACTGAGTAAGTGTGGGGGTTACCCTAGATCCCCAGCGCTGCGCAATGTTGCGTTTCGCAACCGTCATGCCCAGGGTTACCAAGTCCTGGGCAATCGCATTCAGGTCTGTTGGTTCCCATATATTGAGAAGGCAGCATCTCGGGTCCGGCAATACGGTGACCCACGTGACCTGAGAGAGTGTCCTCATCACTGACATCCAGTACCCCACGAGTTTGGGGCAGCTCCAGATGGTATGGTAAAAAGTCCCTCTCTCCCCGCATTGTCTAAGACAGAGGGGTGTGTCGGCTCACCGTATCGTATGCAGGAGTGCCCTAGTGTAGTATGTGCGGTGTAGAATTCTTAATTGCACTAGCCTGAGCCTTGATGGAATGGCAGCTTCTCTGGGGGAAACCAGCGCCTCCCGCCAATATGCCTCGTCAATGTCTCCCACCTCGCGCTCCCATTTGAAACCAGCCTTATTTTATCATTATGTTTTGGCTGTGCCTTTGGGTCTTTTGTGTGGCTCATTAGAATTGTTAGTTGCCTGGTTTGCTCTAGCTTTGCATTAGGAATGGCCATTTTCTTTGTTTCCACCTTGAAAATTCCCCTGAAAACAGTTGTCTTAAACCTCCAGCTGAAGTTGATTATTCCTAGAGCCATCCAATGTGAGCATCACAAAGATCATTAAAACCAGTGATAGGTTACTGTAGCAACTTCCCTGTATGGATGTGGAGGGTTTTAGCCAGAGACCATGTGTGCACATGTGCACTGTATTCTGTTGCTGTGAACTGGGTTCCTTAAATTATATCTCTGCTGATCTGCTGTAAACTGTGATGCTCTTAACATCTTTTCTGCAAATCCTTTTCCTAATCTTCCTCTCTTACAGTGCTGTAAAGCTTAATCTGTGTGAATACTACACCTGCATTTGAATTCTGTTCTCCTGATTTATGCTATTCTAAACACTTCCACTCTAAACAGTACTCCTGTGTTGTGCTTGAACCGTCTTCATCTCCATTAGAAATTAGGCGACCAGCGTATCTATTCTGTGCATATCTGAGTAATTATTTGCCTCATTCAGAGAGTTTCAGTCTTTCTCTTCAACCTTGATCTCACCTACCCCATTACTCGGTGGACCCCATATATTGTTTGACAAAAGTTAATAGCTTTGAAGGGGTCTGTGCCACATTCAGTCACTCCTGTGCTATTCCTAAGTGGACCCCACAGATCGCTTGATAATCTAAATGTAAACTCTTGGGTTCCACTAGCTCTAAAACTCTGAAGACCACGTAGATTGTTTAAGCAAATCAATTGTAACCACTTTGGTTGCATATACACCCCTCCTGGGTTGACAAAGACTAGACAGAATAACTGTTCTCTAATAAAAGCTGTACTGATCTTAGTTGCACCTGTTCCACTCGGGTGGACCTAGTAGATTGACAAATAATTTTTAATCTCTTCAGATGACACACACCACTGCTGGGTGAACCCCATAACTTGTTTTAGTAAGTCAGTTTTACTCGGTGTCACCCAAAACATTTTTTTGCTAAATTAGTTGCAACTTACCAAGAACTGTAGGTCTCTTGGTTGCAGCTGTGCTTCTTCAGGATAAACCTCATATACACTTTTGGCAAGTCAGTTCTAGACCTTGTCTAAAACATCCTTAGCTGTTTTGGTGGACCTCATAGATTTTTTGAGTATATTAATTGTAACTTCCTTGGAGCTGTGCATCCCAAGAACATACTCACACTCTGTGATAGGTTCCATAGGATAAGGTAAAGCTGATATCAGTTCTCTGGAGTTTTTTATCACATATCCCTACACTATTCTGTAATTTCTCATTGCAACTACTGGGAACTGATAGCTCCCAAAGTCACTTGATTTCATGTTAGGTCATTTATCGTAAGACCCCCGGGGTCCCAACTGTTCCTTATACTTTTCTATCTCCTCAATCCTTTCATTCACATCAACACCACCCATCCCATCCTTTTATCCTTTCCCCTCTCCCGCCTTTCCTTCCCATCCCACTACAATCTCATCCACCCTTTCTATCTGCCTGACATTTTTCCCTGGCCTACCCCAAGCCCCTTCACTCTCTAACACCATTCTAACCTAATTATTAACGAATTCCAGATTTGTAAAGCGCAAATTGTCACCCCAAGGGTATCCAGGTGCTGGGGACCGTTGGGGAGATTAAGTGAGCTATTGCCCAGAGTCACATGATGCTGAGCTGAGCTGCCACTGGGGATCGAATTGCAAGCCCCACACTCCGGAGTATGCCACTCAGACTGCAGCACCACACCTCCCTCTATCTCTTCTCTTTCTGTTCTTTATCACTGTGTTGAAGTGCAGCTCAACCATTACTTCACATTTCCACTCATAGCCAACTTTGTCAAAGCATCATCCTCTCCAGCTTATTCTTTTTGAATCTACCATGTTTTCCTCTTTCTCCATTCTCATAATACCTTCCAAACCCTAAGACATACCCCCCTTCAACTGGCACACCTCCCCTCACTTCTCCTAACTTACTTTCCAGATGCCTACATTTTCTTTAGCCTTTTCTCTCTCCACTACTTCTTACTGATCCTCACCACACCCAAAACTCCTGCCTCACCTCCTTGACCAGACATCTTATGGCATGCCTAAGCATTCACCTTTCCTTCTACCACAGGATCACCATCAATGTCCCAGTTTCCCACCACTCTTAGTCACACATTTCGAATGACTGAGGTAGACATTGTTTTGTTGTATCCACAGCAAAATGTTTGCTTGCACACATACTGGAGACCTGTTGCCCTGTAGGCAAAATTTGATACAAATGCATTCATCTTATGAAATTTATGTATTCTCACATATCCAATGCAGAAAAGCAAAATAATGGAGGGATGCCATTTTAATGATAATCAATATCGCTACGGACTTGAATCTGAAGCCTTATGAAAAGGCAGTCATTTGTAATGAATTTTTTATTCTAGGAAACAAGGTTATTATAAAAGCCTCTTACAGTAAATTATGTGCTGGAATTAACTTATCCTTTGACAATGGCTATGGTAGTAAGGTTCCCCTGGGTGGATTAGTAGTGAAAATAAATGCATAGCTGAAACACCTTGGAAAGCACGGCTCTTGTAGTAAAATAATAAATAATACATTTTAGAAATATCTAAAATGGCTTCCTAGATATCATAGAAAACTAATCAGAAATAGCCATAAGGTCTAGAATGAATCGACCAAGCAACAGCATTAAAATAACACAAGATCAGAAGCATAGGTCATGGCACGTAGGCTAAATTTATTTTATTTTTTATTTTGAAGGTTTTATTTAGCTCGAACAAGACCCTTACGAGTATCAGAGCTCTTTACAAGTCATATGTAGAAAAGAAGATATAGCACACAAAGATATAAGGTGAAACAGCTATACATACCATATACACGTAAAAATAAGCTAGCGCATAAAACAAAAGGAGAACTATGGAGCACAAAAACAGAACTAGTGATAAAATACAGTAAAAAGACAGGGCGTTCATGTGACTTTAGCCATGAGGATAGCTTTCACTTCTTTTTTGAAGGAGGCAGTGGAAGGGTTCATTCTTGTTTTAATGGGCAAAGCGTTCCAGGTCCTAGGAGTCATACCAGAGAAGGATCGGTTATAGTTTTTTTTCTTCGCAAATCGTTGTGGTTTTAGAAGAAGAGTCTTGGCACTCCTGGAGGCTCTGATGCCCGCAGAGAGCAACAATTTCTAAGCTAGGTAGTGCGGGGAGTGGAGGTGTAAGGCCTTGTGCGTCATGCAAGCAATTTTCAGATGAATTCTAGCTTCAAACGGTAGCCAGTTGAGGGCTCTCAGGTCGGGGATATGTGAGAGTTTACCTTTGAACCCGTGATGAGTCTCGCAGCTGAGTTGATAGTGGCTCTTAGTGGGGCTGTTGATGACCTTGAGAGGCGGCATAGGTTACCGCACCACATTCCACTCTAGGGATTACTAGGGCTTGAACTGCTTGTTTGAAATCGTAGGCTGGCAGAAAGGGTTTCAGTTTTCGCAGGGTCTTCAAGTGGAAGTTAGCTCCTTTTGTGGAGACGCTGATATGCTTCTGATCTTCGTATTTATGATCTTGGTCCACGGAGGTAGTAACAGAGGGATGAAGTCTTTTAAATAATTAGCCGGGAGCGGGTCTGTGAAATGATAGGAGGGCTTCAGAGCGGTTAGCGTTTTTAATATCGAATCTTCACTGTAAGTGTTGAATTGGGACCAAGTTGTGGTGTTTTCGAGTTTGAGTTTTGGGGGGTCATTAACTGGGGCACCAACCGGGGGTATTGATGAATTCTTTTTCATGTCCGAGAGGGATAAGAGGTCCATGAGTAGATCTGATTTTATGGATTCTGTTTTAGAAGTGAAGAAGGAGGCAAATTCATTGCAAGTGGGATAGCGTTAGGGAGACTGGGTACGCTCTTGGTTTGGGTTTTGATAAGATCGAATTCTTGGCTTGGTCTAGTTGAGTCCTGAAGAAGTCAGTTTTAGATTTTCTGATCTTTCTAAAATAGGAGTTTCTGGTGATTCTTATACGCTTGAGGTGGTCAGCTGAGGGTGCGGCTCTCCAACGTCGTTTAATTACTCTGAGAGAGCATCTGTCTTCATTCAGCCTCCCATCATACCAAGGTTTTGAGTTTTTTGTGGAAGTTCTTTTCAGTTGAAGCGGGGCTATTTTGTCTAGTAGGTTGTTCATGGAGTGAAAGTAGTGATTGGTCAGCCCCTGGACATCGGCTAGGTCTTCTGGGGACATAGAAGGTTTGAATTAGCTGATGCTGTAAGGTTAGAGCCAACGTTTTTCAGGTTTCTGTTCCAGATCTTAGTTCTCAGGGGTTGTGTTGGGAGTTGTTTAACCGTTTCCAAGACTTGGACTATAATGATGTGAAAGTCGGACCAATCGCAGGGGAGGATCGAGTCGAGCTGTGTGAAGTTCCCTTTAGAGATTACTAGGTTGAGAATTGCGCCTTTGTCGTGTGTAGGGCTGTTACATATTTAGTTAAGATTAAGGTCGGCGACGAAAGCTTTGAGGCTGTTTTTCCTAGGGTCGTTCTGGTCATCCCAGTGAAGGTTGAAGTCCCCCAGGAAAATTTGCTTATTTTGTTGGCTGTCATTTGACGCTAGAATATTAATGAAGTGTTCTATGAATGTGATGTTATCTCCAGGAGGGTGGTAGAAAGTGTGTAAAGAACATCTTGTGTCGCCAGAAATAGGTGATGACATACATTACATATAATTGAATGGTCTCCATATTATTAGCCTGGTAATCACATTTAATGTCCAGTAGAAATGAGAGGAAATAAAATCAAATGCACAAGAAACAAAATAGACCAACAGTCAATAATTGCACGGTACATACTTTAGGAGAAGCCAAAGCGCGACCAAGACAAGCAATGAAGTCTTAGGAAAACTGTTAGGGAAACCATAATGCTAATCTGATACTTAGAGCAAATACATGATCAAAGTAAATGGAGCAACACATTACCGATGGAGGCTAAACTGACCTATAAGTAAAAGCTAGGAAGTGTACATGGAAGCATTCCTCCTCTCCCTGCTTCCTTCCATCCTTGCTCACAGCAGGTGTCATTCCCAGAGTATAATGTGTCAGTGTTTTATCTATTGATGTGATATTCTAGTGACGGAGTGGGGTTTTCTATACCTCAATCTACGTGTGTAATCGTTATCAATCCCCACCACTGGTCATATGATCCTTCGCTCGTCGACAAACAGAAGAGTAAATGAGCAGTCAGCTACATCAATCCAACAATGTATTAAATTGCTGATAACTTTAGAGCAGTCAATAAAGAGAATTTAATCTGAGTTAAAGAGTTTGATTTTTTAATCAATTTTGTCTATTAAGAATTAATCTTTAAAGCATCAGCCTTACAAATAAACATAATCCAATAATTGCTTTAACTATAAGGTGAAATAGCATATTAGTAAAAATAATAGCAAATATTGTGTAATACAACAAGCATGTTCCATAAAGGAATTTCCCTATTCTAAATATATTAGAATGTGGTGAAAAGAGGTGTCAGTTCAGATGCAAAATGAAGTGTTCTTATGAGAAAATCAATGCATAAGCATAAAGCCTCTACATTTCAAGCTGGTAAGTATACTCAGCTGTAAATCAGCAGACAATAAAAAAAAACTAGGCAAACTCTCTCATGTAGAGAAGTATTAGAAACTCAATGATGAGTCCTGTCAGAGAATTGGGGAAGCAATACAGCTGCTCCTCTAGGAACAAGCACTGATATTAACATACAATATCCCAAAAGGCAACCACTGTCTTTTCGTCTCCTGAATTGTCCAATAGGATTGTTGTAAATGCCTGGGAATAGGTAAACTCTCCTTCTCACACTCGTACAATAGTATTTAGACATTAGTCCTTGAAAAGGTAAATTGTTCACATTCTATGGTCCAGACTATTCTTCTCATGGATCATCCTTCCTGTTGCCTCCTCTTCTCCCGACGAGAACCTGCCTATCAGTTGTCTATTACAAACTTTTCACTAACTAACAAAAGACTTCTGGAAAGTTACAACATCTGCAGCAAAAGAGAAAAACATCTAGTGGAGAAGAATGATGTAATTTGAAAACAGGCCCTTGAATGTTAATTCAATATTTTCACTTTACATGGCATCGACAGTTAGCTTACTTAAATCAGCACTTATTTACTTCACTTGTAGGTCTCTAACATTTAAGTATGATTACCTGCTACAACTCTTGCGTTTTTTATATAGGCTATTCTAATATGGGCTTTTGTCCATTTTTGATAAAAAAACATTTTTGTTTGCATATAAAATTCACTCTTGCAGTTGAAATTGTAGGTTGAGCAATGAGCTTGGTTTGACGAGCATCAACTAGTATGAAATTGGGACCTCAATTCCCTTGATTTGTGTACTGTAGAAGCTTTACAAATTAGAATGAGAGGTGTGTACTTGAGATGGGTCTGGAGAAAGATCTGCAACAGACACTAAGAGACTGATTCTCCAAGAAAGCTGCTAATGTCAACAATACATTTCTGACTTTCTTAGAAATCAGAGAGAATTTCATGACTATTTTGGGGATGTGGCAACTGTCAGAGTTTACCAGGATTCCTCAGATGGTTACTTTGAGGTTTTCAGAAATGTATATAGTGCCTATTTATGACTGTTTAAATGTAATGCATCCATTGCATTAGCACTTGCTAACTTAAATTCTCCTTTGGAAACTATATTACGTTCTGGGGAAGATTCTTCCCATATTTTCCCCTCTCCTTTCACACCATTAAAGGGGATGTACTCAAGCCCTTCACAAGAGTAAATCAGGAATCATTTTCATGGTGGGAATATACAAGCAGAACGTTTGTGATTACCCACAAAAGTACATGTATTTGGTTAGTCACTACTTTTGTAAGGTGCCTCTGTTCCTAAACCCTAAAAAACCAACCAATGTAAAGTTATTTCCTCACTGGTAAGGAGATCAAATGCATCTTTTCCAGTTCACAAACGTATAGTATTTGTACTTGTAAATTATACTATATGTGTGCTTAGTGCCATTTAAGTGCGCAAATAGTACTGTGAATAGAAACAGAGAAATGCTATTAAATTGTTGATTAAGCTACAGGTTTTACAATTAGATGGTACTGCAGTGATGTTTGATAATGGCCTTGGTCTTGACCTGCCAAACGTGTTGCGATTATGTGAAGCAAATAACTCGAAAGTTCGTATCACCATTCGTGATCTTCTTAGAAATGCAGTTAGGATGAGCGTGCATTGGAAGAAAATGCTTGTACAACATAAGCTACATTAACAGGAATATCAGAACAAGGTCCAGCATTAGTTACACCAAGACGGTTGAAGGATTGTGTATACTCTAAGTATAGTAAGCTTCTGAATATATGACCAATAGGACAAATAATGCAGTAGAATAAAAGTGTGTTCTACGACATTTTATTGCCATACTTTTCCAATTGTACCACATTTATAAAGGTTCAAATTTCAGTATTGGCACCTTTGGTTTTACCCGAGACGTTGGCTCACAGCTAAGATACTTTTGCATTGCTTGAGTTTGGGCTATTATTTACTTTCAAAAGATTCAGTTGTTCAAAACTCATTGAATGATACATTTTGCTTGAAAGATTTAAAGCAGCAGTGTTACATTTGTGGGATTCACATCATGGTCTAGAGTTCTAAGATCACCATTTCGCTTGGGAATTTTATAAAATGCAAGAATCAACTAATATTTCATTCGATTTGTGAAGGTTGTATCGATGAATATTTGAGATTGTCACTTATCATAATTTTTTTCTTCAGTCTAAGGAACAATCTGACTTCAGTGTATCATCCCGAATCTCCTCATCGCCTACTCACAGCCTTTACGTCTTCGTAAGAAACTTTGTCTGTAGAATAGGAGAGGATGCAGAACTCTTCATGGCCTTATATGATCCACTGAAACAAAGTATTGTAAGGTATGCCATTTCTTTATCTTGAGTCGATTTACTGTACGTGCATCAGAGAAAACAGAATGGAGCATACAGAAAAGCAAGGAAATGAATAAAACACAGGTGGGGTATCAAATATAGTTACTCAGCAAAAGTTGTATTCAAGCTCATGCTAAAACCAAAATGTAATTAAGGTAGTAATCAATCCATAATTTCCTTTACCATTCCTACCCTAACAAACACATAGACAAAAGCCAATAGTTCTGGCGTTGACTGTCAGCCGTTTGTCTTTATATTGCCTGTTTTGTTTTGTAATGGTTTTTGTAAAACTTTGATTTTGGAGGAGATGACAGACCTCACCAATATTTAATTAAATGGCTTAAGGCATGCCTTTATTTGTCTCAATAAATCACATAGTAATAGTAGTCTCTGGCACTGAAGGGGACTACTTTGTGTGAGGAATCAGACCAATGGATGAAAAAGGCTGGCAGAACTTCCTTATAAGTAAGTACATTATACATCACATTTTAGTAAAATCAGAAGGTCTTGGCTTACGCCAGAACTAAAAAGGGTTTTACTCCCGTACATGAGTAAATCTCCAACTGTTTACAGTGGCAGCATGGATGAGAGGAATGTAAGAGTGACAGCAAATTTGTGACTGTTTCCAAACTTTCTGGGCCATCCCATCCTACTCTCACCACTCATGGAGTAGGATTTGCCCATACATATTAATATTCCAAGTTGCCCCTTTTCCAACAGATTTGAAGATAAGCATTGGCAAAAGCCACTATGGGTGACTTTTATACATTAAAGTGCTATTCCATGATTGCCAAGTTTGTGTATGCAGTTGTTTCAATGGCTTAGTAGGTGAATGTGAGAATGAGTGAACCACTGGAGTGATGAGTGAGCTCCTGAATGGATGTCTGAGTGAACAGAAAATAGGACAGTTTGCCACTGCTAAAAAGGGTTGTAGCATGTTCAAACCCGAATTTGCGAGTAGGTAACCTATTATCCACTCGTAAAATAGGTTTGCGAGTCGCTATTAGGAAGGGGCTTGCCAAGGGTGTTCCTTCATAATAGCGAGTCTCAAAACAATTGTAGTTACCACCAGCTACCACCAATTTCAAATTGGTGGTAAGCCAGTTGCAAACGGGAAGGTGTCCCCAGGGAACCTCTTCCCTTTTGTGTTTGGCAGCGAAAATATTTTTGAGAGCAGGCAGAGGGACCACAGACCACTACCTGCCTCTAAAAAATGAAATGAAAAGTTTTCATTTTTTTCTTTTAAACGCCAACCATTTTCCTATAGTTCTCGCATTACTGAAAGTTTGAGCTATTGTAGTTGCATTATTATTTGCAGCGCCAAAAGTTACACTTTCAGTAATGCGAAACCTATTGCATTTCAAATGCTTTCTACATGTTGCTTCTCTAATTTTGCCATCTACCCTTAACTGAGTTTGTAGAAGAGTCAGTTCTTAGTAATACCCCAAGGAGATCTTTACAAGAGTGATCCTACGTGCTCTGCCAGCTCCCCCTGTCTGGTCCGGGCTTCCAACGTAAATGGCAAGTGCTGCTTTCTTTGCAAACAATTTCATACATTTTTCAACAGGATTTCAACAGGAATACTGAATTATTTATTCCCAAACACTGTATAATAATAAAAAAAATATGGTGTGCGCTGAGACAAACGGTTCAGTGAGTTCTGGGCTCATGTCTGATAGGCGAGAAATCCAAGGGTACATGTAACATGTACCCCCTATTTCTGATCATTTTTACAAATAAAAGTGTGCCAGCATGACCCTATAATTAGTGTGTGTTTTTATACATAGGTTATTGTGCCATGCTTTAGTTTCTGGGTGCGCTCCAAATGGAATGAGAGAGGTCTTGACCGGTTTGGTGCAAACTGTGGTGAAGGCTGGCTGGCAGAGTTTCCTGATTTTCAAATTGCTGCTGTGTATACAGCAGGCTGTTTGGTCTGTTGGTGTGCTTGATACTATCTTACATCTCTCAAAGCCTTTGACTGTGCATCTTATGAGACAAGGCTTGGTGGATACCATTTGCTTTTCACTAGTTTGTCAGATTTAGCCTTTTCTCAATGATTGGATCCACGGGATCGTGGTGGGTGGTTGCTGGTGCACATTGAGATGCCTGATGGGTGTCAAGGAGTGAGTGTAGCCGTATTCCGAATGGCTCTTAGGAAGGAGTTTGTCAGATTAAGTGATTTTGAAGTTTCTCACCCAGAAGACAGTAGCGACTGGTGGCTCATGTATTACCATCTCTTTGAGTTTGTCAGTATTTCTGGAATGGATGAGGGTGTGATCAGCCCAGGAACAAGGCCCTAACGCTCATCATGGGCTGGAATGGTGACCAGTTATGCAAATTCCACGTTGACTATATCTATATCATAACTACATAATGAATGAATGGTTAGGTAGGTCGTTATAGGTGAAGCCTCAAGGCAACTCAATATCATGTGTTCTGCAAACTAACTCAGCTGCACTCAATCGCTTCTGCCTTATAAGCAGGCCAAGACACAAGACCGTGACTTTAAGTTTACAAAAAGACCACTTTATTAGGTAAACTGACCCCCTCGGCTATCTTGTTGTGCTCCAATGTGAAGCCATGGCCCACGCATCATATGAATGTCAGAAGGTCCTTTAGTGTAGATATGTCAGCTAGGCACCACCTTGTGCTCACATCACCGATAGACACAATTTGCACAATGGTTAAATCTTACCAACTAATTTGAGCTTTCTTTGTGGGCGGTGCTTCATGGTGCTGTAATCTTTGTTGATGTACTGCAACAGGTTCTCTAGATTGAATCACAAATGATCGACTTAACAAATAACTGGCCTTCTCTTTTATGTTGTCTCTGAACTGTGGTCATAATTTAATTCAAACATCAGGTTTGCTACAGCTGTTTAAAATTCATGTCATTGCGTGTTTTATGTGAAAAGACGTGGCAATGGAGATACATTGAACTACCACCCTTGATTTAAATGTCTCTATCGTGTAACTTTATCCACTACTTCCTGATTTAAGCCTGTTCAAGAATTTACTTCTACCGTCAATTCAGCACCTGGAAGGTCTCTGGCATCACCAGTGATATCTGTCGAGAAAGGGTATTCAGAGCTCTCGGTGATAAGAGGTGGCTTCCATCTGTCTGCGCCTGTAATTTCTCCAGTGTTCTTTAAGAGCCTCATCCTTGGAAATATGTCCCTTGTGAAGCAGTGTCTGCAGTGTAACAGAAGACACCCTGATGCCCTTGCTCCCGGGTCAGTGACTGGAGCTACACAGTGACGTGTGAATCCGATCCATCATCCGGGATTGTGTTAAACGTCATCTGGGCCAGCAGCCTGCTCTGGCCATGTTTGGAGCAGACACACACAAACCCCCGGAGCACCGGGAACCATGTGTGCGAGTTGTCCAGGCTATAATTAGTCTGTTTTGTCATGGAAATTTGAACTACGTTTGTAAATTCATACTCTTTTAAGGAGGCAATCTGTGTAAAGTGCCAATGAAGCTGTCAATAGGTTTAACAAGCATCTAGGCAATGTGAGGGGGAAGGGGTGGCATTGCGGTCTGAGAGCTGAAAGCAATAGATGGGGAGCAGAGCCGATCCTTACTGGGCTCGTGGGGTAACGCTTGTGACAAGCGTTCTTAAGTAAAAAAAGTGTCCGGAAACAGTGCCCTACAATGCCTGCTGCGCCATCTGAAAGGTATTTGGGGGTACGCTCGGGGAGGTCTAAACACCAGAAAAGGCATTACCTATGCATGCCCTTCGCTAATGGAGAGGATAGAAAATAGAGCAAAGGTGGTGACAGCAAATGGTAGGCGTATGGGGGGACTGCAAGCCCAGATGTAGCTACAGCACATCTCGGTTGGACATTGAGTATTGATGAGGCCGGTTATTTGCGACCCCATTGGGAATCGCAAAATATGTCTGAGATACATTAACTCCTTCGCTGCGGTGGCTATTCTGCCGCAGCGCTAAGGAGGCTAGGGGGGCAGCGTGGCGCTCATACGCTGGTGACAGAACCGCTCCGTAACCAGCCTCGGGTGAGCTGTGCTGATGACGGAGCGGTTCCGGTTCCGTCATGGCCCCACCCGCTCAATAGAACACGCCGCGCAGGTGCGAAATCAACGCCGCGCAGGCGCGTCGGGCGGGCCATGACGGAACCGCTCCGTCATCGGCACAGCGCCACCGTGGCTGATGACGGAGCGGTTCCGTCATCAGCATCGATGTGGTTAATACATTCTGTTCTGCAAGTCGTAAAAATCGCAATTTGAGACCCGCAAAATGCCATGGTCATACATATCACCCATAGAGTAATTGAGTGCATGTTCAATGAATGGGTGAGAGTATGAAAGCAGCCCACAGATACACAGAAAACATACAATCATGCACCACAGAGGCAGTGCAAATAGAACCCATGCACACAAAAGCAAGCACTCTTGTAAGTGCTGCCTGAGGGATGCCTGTCTGTTCATGAGTCAGTTTCTGTTGTGACTGTGCTTGTGCTCTGTGCACCTGCTTTTAATGGTGTTAGGCTGTGCATGCACTGTAAAAGAGCCAGACATGTTGGCTTCCATGTCCTGCATCTGAAAGGAAACGGCCGAAAACCCTGTACAGGAAACACACATGAGAGCTCTGCAAAAAATGAAAATACATAGAGACTTGCTCAGGGGGTTGCATAACTGCAATGCACCAGGATGGAAATGCTTTGGAGCCCAGTAGAAGGGGAATGCACCACTGCACTCAGGAAGGCCATTCACCTGTGCTTTACATCGAGAAGGAAACATACACAGGAGTAAAGTAAAGAGGGGTTATGTCACTAAACAGGTAACAATTCCTGGGGCTGTTCTGGTGGAAACCCTCGTATATCACCATATAAAAGAACCTGGACCCAAAGGAAGAGAAGCGAGAGAGGGAGCACAGCATTTGCCGATCCATGTTGTTTCTCCCTAGGCAACTGCTGTCCATCATCTTTCACTCACAATTTCACACTGATTTTCATGCCCAGGGAATATCACATTTACATTTACAGAATTTGACTACAAATATAAATGATTACAACAATCTAGGTCAGATATAATGATCCAACTTTCTTCAGGAAGGGGAGGGGGGGCTGACATGTAGTGTAAAAAGTGACGATTTTAATAATAAAAAGGATCCACAATTATTTGCAGTAAATATTCGTCTGTAGGGCTCTATTAACCCATAGTGATGTTTTTACGGACTTAGCTCTACAATAATGCACTGTTTCTTTATTGTCCAATCACGAATAGTCATCCACCTCACCATTTTGAAGTCTGAAGCTATGACCATTCTGTCATCATGACCCTGCTTTGCCAAGTCCCTCAGATGGGGTGTTACGACCAGAGCTACCGACTTTGAAATTGGGGAACTGGTTTCGAGGTTCGGTGTTGGCTCAGCATCGGCTCAGCATCCTGTAATTCTAAGCAAATCACTTCATCTCCTGTGCCTCAAAAAACATTGTTGCCTATGTAAAGAGCTCTAACACCCTCAGGTATAGTTTAGGCTGTATAAAAAAATGACAAAAAAGCATGCCAAAATGTAGTTCTTAAGTGCCAAAAATGTCCTTGATTCCACTTTGTCAGCATTAATTTTATTAGGTCTCGTGTTTACAGTGCATGCTCTGTCTCTACAAGGATTTTGTTTGCTGTTAGTGAACTTGGAGCCCTCCCCTTACTTACCCTTGGTGGGTTTCACAGCCACTTTCAATTGCTTGCTTCCTGCTGGTCAGTTCTGTGGTTTGCACTTCCCTCTTCTTGCATGTGACCCTCCCCTAGAGCATAGCCCAAGTACATTTGTCTTTACACTGCTCATACTTTTTGGGCCTATTTTCTTTTTGTGGAGGCGGAGCCACCTTACAGAGTGTAACTTTCCTAGCTGGCTCTGTCATCTTCCCCATCCTGTCTGTTTGCCTGGCTCCCTTCCTTCCCTCTCACTGCGTACTCACGCCCTTGTTTGTTTCATCTTTCACCTCTGTTTGCAACTGTGTTATTCTTTTACCAATTTTAATTTGCCTGAGATTGTGTTTAGGGCAGTGAGGGGACCTTGCACACTTTATCACTTGAAGAGGACTGCTTGCCTGTTATACACACACTCTGTCGCATTTCGTTTCCTTTAAAATAACAAAATGTGCTTCCCACCTCTCTTCACTTGCAATGTTGTGGGTGGAATTGTATTCATTTTTTACATGTGTATTTAATTAATGTGCACCCTTTCCATTAATTTTATTTAAATTAAATTATTTAATACATTGAAATTAAACAGATCGTTTAACTCAACATGATGCATATTTACTATCAAATTACCAATTATCCACATTACTTTTTACCCATCCCATTCGCTATATTAAGCACCACCAACCCCCCCCAAAAAAGTGGTGTTCATTATATCATAATACTTTTTTAAGACAGCCATTGTTCGTGTTGGTACTTCCCTTCCATTTCACCTTTTATTTCAAAGCTCATGCCATCCCGCAAGCATTATTAAATAACAAAAGAATAATGGCTGTTTCATAGCAATTTAAAATAAAACATTGAACATACTGTACAACCACAATGCTGTACATCACAGCTATGGTAAACTAAACCAATAACTCTTGCTGAGGTGAAACCTATTGGCTTAACAATGCTTGTTTCCCTTTTGCCAGTAAACAGTTGTGCTGTCTTCCTATTTGAAGTCCTTTTTATCTATAACAATCACATAGGTTTTTTTTAGGTACATTCCTCCCATATTTGTCCTTTATTTCTGACCCTTACTTTCTATTAAGATTTTTCTTTTTAAGGATAGCATAATACGCCAATAAAAATTCAGTATTTCTGAAGAGAGACTGCAAATGCCTTTAGTCTGTAATCTAACATGAATTCTTCAGTCAGGGCACTTAAGGAAATGATGAACAATTGTACAGTGTTGTAATACCAAGGCTGTCCGTCATAAAACTAATACATGAGGTGACGACTGAGGCAGCAGACAGAGTCCGCGTGGTTTAAAATGGAAACAGTCACATACTTGTGGTGCGAGGAAAAACAACACTTGTCTGATCATACTGAAAAATGAGTGCTGAAGGTCAGTGCTATCCCAAGATTATTTACAGATCTGCAGATGTTCGTGAAATAGAGAGATCTTGCATCTGAGGAAAATGATGCCCTTAGTGCGGTTGTCAATGCCAAGGTCCTGTAATAGGAAGCTTAAGATGCTGGCTTAAATCCTGCAACGTGGGATAATGTGTAGAGCAATGGATTGCTTTGTCACTTAGGTTTCTTTATGACTAAAATCGATCACATTCGCTCCCTGTGCTGATTATTGGTGAAGCAACATTTTTCTAAAGGGGATTTTTCATGTGCTTGCACTTGACACCCTGTAGATATTGTCATGCAGAGCAGGAAAGGAACACCTCAGCATGAATAACATTTTACTGCGCCAAAGATCTGAATAGGAAAAGAGTGTTGCTGTATTCCACTCCTATCATAGGAATTTTAATGGGTACAAAAGCAACGCTGCAAGAGTTTGTAATTGCAGCCCCATATTGCAGCGAGCACGTCTGCAGTTCTGTATGGTCTGTAGTCTTCCAGTGAGTTTCTTGGTGATCTCGGCATCAAGGATGTTCCCAAAGTCCATCTTACTGGTGACGTGAGTGCTTCTGCAGTCTTTTCCAGTTTTCTGGGTCTGGGTCCATGGTCGGCCGTTCACCAGTTGGAATGCCATGGTGAGGTGTTCACTACTTCCGTCTTGTCCATGTTGACCTTGATACAGTTGGCTTTCATCCAGTTAGTTACTTTAGTCATGCAGGCAGTGAAAGAGTATCTTTTGTTGAGGATCTTGTCCAAGAGTTAGAGTATGAGTTGCATGTCATCTGCATCAGGTCAAAGGTGGTTGTGCATGGATGACATTGGCAAGAGGAATCGTGTGTGTGTTGAATAGGGTGGGGCTGAGAGATTCACTAGAGGGACACAGTTGATTAGTTTCCAGATTTCTGAGGAGTAAGGTGCCAAGCTTACAGCTTGTGTTCTGTCTGTTAAGATGGAACAGATCCAGATGAGAGAGGGTCCATGGATACCAATCTCATACAGTGTCTGATGAGGATGAGTTGTGAGGCTGTCATATGTTGCAGAGAGGTCCAGGGAAATGAAGGCTGCCTTATCTCCTCTGTCAGAATCATGTGGATGTGTTCTGTGGTAGCAATGAGTGCTATTTCTGCACTGTAGTTGAGCCTAAATCCAGACTGCATGGCATTGAGGAGCTGGTGGTTGCTCAGATGGTCAGTGAAACATTGGCAGATTAGCTTCTCTAAGACCTTTTTTGGGTATGGTAGGTGGGAGATAGGTTTGTATTTGGAACCATGGCTGAGTCGGCGGATGGTTTCTTGAGCAGGGGCATGATGGTGGCATGTATGCAGGTGTCCAGGACTGTGGCTGAGCTGATGGAGGCATTAGGAACGGGTGTTAGTTCTTTACTGATTGGCAGGAGTAATTTTATTATGATTGAGCACCCAAGTTAATAGTCTTCATGGTAGCAGTGCAGTTGACAGTGGGGATGTTAGGCCTTGAGGCCAGGGTTCATTCATCTGCTGTGATGGCAAGTTGAGTTGCAATGGTAAAGGGGTCCGGTTAAGACTCAAAGTTACTATATATATGGAGGTGATTTTGTTGCAGAAGAATTCTGAGAGCTTGTTCCAAACATCTTGTGAGAGACTGATGTTTCTGGAGACAGCAGGAGGGTAAACAACGTTTATGCCGAAACTTTTTTCTCGCATGGATTCACAAGGCTGTCGTTACAACTACCGCATTGTGATTCCGCATACCATTACTTCGCAAGTCGGAACAACGACTTGTGGAGGGGGTGGAAGGTGTTGGATTTAAAATCCGCACAGACTGGAGTTGGAATAGTAAATTATACAATTCCAACATCCAGCGCCCCTCTCCGCAAGTCGTTGTTCCGACTTGCGGAGTAATAGTATGCGGGAAAAAAGACTGCAGGACAAAGACCTATATTCCAGCAGGAGGGATGGTAAAATCTTTGATGATAGAAACATTTTCCTTGCTACTGTTAGTGCTGGCATTGATGTCATCTGCAAGAGCTGTGCACTTGGTATTATGTATCTACTGGTGGTAGCGTCTAAGGGCTGATTTGAAGATGTCTTTATCTGCATTGACTTTTCTGCATTGACTTTTTCACCATTTGCGCTCCAGTTGCTTGCAGTGGCATTTCTTCAGCCTGAGTTCTTCTTTGTAACAGCTGGCTGTGGCTCTAACCTTTGGATTGCGCTTTGGGAAGCCAAGGTATGCAGGGATCCAGCTGTTGGGGTTTTTTATGGCATTCAGCAAGATGGTGTGCTCAGGCGATGCTCAAAGAGGGTGGAAGCCCACTCCTCTTTTGTTATGCCTTTCCAGTTCCGGCTGGCTGATTCTGTGGTGGTAGGTCTGTGACGGTGTGGGACGAGTATACTGAAGCTGATGAGGGCATGTTCTGTCCAGATCACAGTTGCTTGCTTGTCAACTGCGATGTTGCTGATTCAGGAGAAAAATGGGTGCAATAGGTGTGTGGCAGAATAGGTGGATTTGGTAACATGATGGGTGAGGCCAAGATTTGTGAAATTTTCATGAAGGACCATAGAGTTTTGGTCAGTGCAGGTGAAAGTTAAAGTCTCTGAGGAGGACAAACACGCTTGCATTGATGATGAGGGGTGCAACAAAGCCTGTGATGTTACTGGAAAAACTGATGGGGTTCAGGTACTCTCTATGCAAGGGTTCTGCCCAGGGAGAAGTTGACTGTGAAGTGTATCTTGAATGTCAGGTGTTCCATGCAGCTGGAGGGGGTGTCCATGTAGGTGGTGCAGCTGATGGCATCTTTGAATATGATGCAACTTTACCTCTGGACTTGTGCTGACGTTCTTGCCTAATGATCTTGTAGCCAGCAAAGATGACAGTAACTATGTCTGGTGCCAAGGTTGGGTGTAGCCATGGCTCTGGGAGAAAGAGCAGGCCCGGAGTGTGGTCATGCAGCAGGCCCCATTAATCTGTGGTATGTTTGATAGCGAGCTGGCATTGGGGAGCATGCATGTGAGTGTGGCATGTTGTTTGGGTGCTGTTTGGTTTGTGTGGGCAAGTGGGCTGCCAGGTGCGGTTTGTGCATAAGTGGTGGATGTAGAATGTGGGAAAGTACATGAAAACTTGCAGGAAGTGTAAGTGAACACTCCTTCTGTGTTCTTTGGTGTGGTATGGCAGCAGGGTAGTGAGCTGCAGCCAAGGTTATGTGCATGGAGGAGCACAGCAGGGTATAAGTGGATATGGGGAGAACCAATCAATCAATCAATCAATCAATCAATCAAAGCATTTGTATAGCGCACTACTCACCCGGAGGGTCTCAAGGCGCTAGGGGAGGGGGGGTCCGCTACTGCTAAACAGCCAGGTCTTGAGCTGCTTCCTGAAGGCGAGGTGGTCCTGGGTCAGGCGGAGGTGAGTCGGGAGGGAGTACCAGGTCTTGGCGGCGAGGTAGGAGAAGGATCTTCCCCCTGTGGTAGCTCTTCAGATGCGGGGGACGGCGGCGAGGGCGTGGCCGGTCGATCGAAGCTGGCGTTTGGGAGCGTAGAAGTTGAGGCGGCTGTTGAGGTATCCTGGGCCTTGGTTGTGCAGGACTTTGTGTGCGTGGGTGAGGAGACGGAAGGTGATTCTCTTGTTGACCGGGAGCCAGTGCAGGTCTCTCAGGTGTCCGGAGATGTGGTTGCGACGGGGGATGTCCAGGATGAGTCGTGCTGAGGCGTTCTGGATCCGCTGGAGTCTCTTCTGGAGTTTGGCGGTGGTTCTGGCATAGAGGGAGTTGCCGTAGTCCAGTCGGCTGGTGACGAGGGCCTGGGTGACCGTCTTCCTGGTCTCGGTGGGGATCCACCGGAAGATCTTGCGTAGCATGCGTAGGATGTTGAAGCACGACGGGGAGACGGCGTTGACTTGTCTGGTCATGGAGAGGGAGGAGTCCAGGATGAAGCCCAGGTTGCGTGCGTGATCTGTTGGTTTGGGTGCGCTGCCTAGGGCGGGGGGCCACCAGGAGTCGTCCCAGGCGGAGGGTGAGGATCCCAGGATGAGGACTTCCGTCTTGTCCGCGTTCAGTTTCAGGCGGCTGTTCTTCATCCATTCGGCTACCTCTTTCATCCCTTCGTGTAGGTTGGCTCTGGCGGTGGCTGGGTCGTTGGTGAGCGAGAGGATCAGCTGGGTGTCGTCGGCGTAGGAGATGATGTTGAGGTTGTGCTGGCGTGCGATGGCTGCGAGGGGACTCAGTAGACGTTGAAGAGGGTTGGGCTGAGCGAGGAGCCTTGAGGAACGCCGCAGATGACTTCGGTGGCTTCTGATCTGAACGGGGGGAGGCGGACTCTTTGTGTCCTTCTGGCGAGGAAGGAGATGATCCACTTCAGTGCCTTCTCCTGGACTCCGACGTTGCTGAGGCGCTGTACTAGGGTACGGTGGCAGACAGCGTCGAAGGCCGCGGAGAGGTCTAGGAGGATGAGGGCCGCTGTTTCTCCATTGTCGAGCAGGGCTCGGATGTCATCAGTTGCTGCGATCAGGGCGGTGCTGTGGTTGGCCCGAAAGCCAGGCTGCGAGAGGTCGAGGGATCCGTTCGTCTTGAGGAAGGCGGCCAGCTGCTTGTTGACGGCCTTCTCGATGACTTTTGTGGGAAACGGGAGCAGCGAGATGGGTCGGTAGTTCTTGAGGTCGGTGGGGTCGGCTGATGGCTTCTTTAGTAGGGCGCTGAGTTCGGCGTGCTTCCAGCTCTCCGGGAAGGTAGCGGTGTCGAAGGAGGTGTTGATGATGTCCCGCAGGTGGGGTGCGATGACAGCGTCGGCCTTGTTGAAGACGTGGTGAGGGCAAGGGTCGGTCGGAGATCCGGAGTGGATGGAGTTCATCGTGCGGACGGTGTCTTCGGTGCTGATCGGGGTCCAGGCGCGGAGGGTGGTGGTGGGGGGCGGTGGTGCGGTCGTGGCGTGTGTCGGTTGAGTGCTGAAGCTGTTGTGTACGTCCGCGATCTTGTTGTGGAAGTAGGAGGCGAGGGAGTTGCAGAGGTCTTGCGAAGGGGTGATGTCGTTGTTTCCGGCGTTGGGGTTGGAGAGTTTGTTAACGATGTTGAAGAGTTCCTTGCTGTTGTGTACGTTGTTGTCCAGTCGTTCCTTGAATGCAGTTTTCTTGGTGGTGTGGATCAGTTGGTGGTGTTTTCGGGTGGCGAGCTTGAGGGCAGTCATGTTGTCCGGTGTTGGGTCTCTGCGCCAGGCTTTCTCAAGGGCTCTGCAGTTCTTCTTGGAGCTCTTGAGTTTGTCGGTGAACCATGGGGCTTTCTTGCTGCTGGGTCTGCTAGGCGGGGTCATCAGAGGGGCGAGGTCCAGATTGCCGACCCTTCTATCGGGCGGATAACATACTGTCGCCGGAAGCGGGACGGGGTCTGCAAAGAGCCGCTCCAATTTCACATGAGGGATGCCTGGATCCCCATGAATCCACGTATGAAGGTGGGCACTCTGAGCAAGCCTATAGTATCGCTCCAGATCTGGAGCCCCAAGGCCTCCCTGTTCGTACGGAAGGGTGAGCGTTTGCCACTGCACCCGCGGTTGTTTGCCCCCCCACGCCAGGCGGACAAGGGTCTGGGTAAGTTGCCGGAAAAAGGCTTTGGAAAGGACTACTGGTATATTCACGAATAGAAAAAGGAACCTGGGGAGCACCACCATCTTCATGAGCGCAATCCTGCCTATGAGTGAAAGCGGGAGCCTAGACCACACCTCGACATCATCCATCAGTTTTGAGTAGGCCACTCCATAATTCTCGCGGATCAGAACCTCCGGGTCTGTATGAATGCGTATCCCTAAGTAGCGAATAGAGTCCGTGGTCCACTGCAAGGGGTACTCCGAGTCAAAAGGGAGCGTCACCAGTGTCAGGGGCAATGCTACTGATTTAGACCAGTTGACGCGGAGGCCCGAAAGAGCCCCGAACCTCACCACCTCCCGCAGTACCGCAGAGAGGTTAATCTCCGGGTCCCGGACGTATAGCAGAGTGTCATCCGCATATGTGGAGATACCAATTTGGTACGTCGGAAAGTTGATCCCTTCAAACCGATGGTACTCTCGTATAGCGCAGGCGAGAGGCTCCGCTACCATGGCATACAGCAACGGAGAGAGGGGACAACCTTGACGCGTGCCCCTCCCAATTTCGATGGGAGCAGTGACCAGGTTACCTATCTTCAGTCTCGCAGAAGGTTTGTAGTATAGGGCTCCCAACATTTGCAAAAATGGCTCCCCGAGGCCGAATTTACGAAGGACCCTCAGCATGAACGACCACTCAACAGAATCGAAGGCCTTCTCCATATCTAAGAAGATGGCCACAGCTTTGTTTTCTTGTTTGACATGCTGGATCGTGCCCAGGACCGTGCGGATATTATAAGTGAGATTGCGTGAGGGAACAAACCCAGCCTGCTCCGGGGCAACCAGGTCCGGGACCAGCAGCGACAGGCGGGTCGCAAGAACTTTAGCATACAGTTTCGCGTCCACATTTATCCGCGATAGCGGCCGGTAGGAGCCACATTGATTAAGGGGTTTGCCAGGTTTAGGGATGGTGATGAGCAGCGCCTCTCTCATGGACTTCGACATGCTGCCCTGCTGGCAAATATCATCAAACAAGAGCATCAGGTACGGGACCAGTTGCGCCTGAAAGGCTTTGTAGAAGGATACCGTGAGACCATCCGCACCAGGAGCGCTACCGGACTTCATGCCCTCCAGTGCTTCCGATATCTCCTCCTTCTGGATGGGGGCCATAAGAAACTCCCTCTGCCAGTCGGCCAGGAAGGGCATCTGAAGGTAGCTCAGATAGTCGTCGATTTCTTCCTCGAGATGTGCGTCCCTCGAGGAGTAGAGGGCAGTGTAGTAGGCGTGAAATTCCGCCAAGATATCTTGCTCCTCCGTAACCACCGTCCCAGCAGCCGTCACCAACTCCTCGATAACCAATGGGGGCCTACTGTTGCGCATAAGTTTAGCTAGGAGGGCACCAGGCCGCTCCCGTTCCCCATACGCACGCGCCGTCGCGTATTTGCCCATATGTTTAATTTCGCTGTCCGCTTCCCCCTGAAATTCATCTAGCAAGGATTTGAGCGCGACCGCATCAGCTGCGTCCCCCGAGTCCACCGCCCGACCTTCCAGGTTCGCTAGCTGCGTCTCGAGCAGCTGTAGGCGTCGCCTGATAGCTTTGAGCACCCCTGAGTGCTTCGCCATAGTCATCCCTCTGATGTAAACCTTAAATGCGTCCCAGAGAACCTGAACGCTGTCCACTGAGCCCACATTGGTTGCGAAATAGGTCTCTATGTCCTCGGCGAGTTCCCCTCTAAAGACCTCATCTAAGAGGGAGTACGGGGGGAACCTCCACGTGAAGGGGGGGATCCTCCTGGGAGGAGCCACCAGCAACAGGAGCAAGGGCGAGTGATCAGACAGCGTGCGCGGGAGAACCGTGCAACCCTTAACCATATCGAGCAAAACGCGGGAAACAAACCAATAATCTATGCGTGTGTGGATGTTGTGATAGGCCGAGTAGTGAGTGAACCCACCCCGCCCCGAGTGTCTATGCCGCCACACATCAAGTATATCAAGTTTCACACATTCCGACAAAAGGAGGGACGCGGAGGCTGCAGGGGACCTAGGGGGGCCCGCAGATCTGTCAAGGTCCGGGTTCAGCACCAAATTAAAATCCCCCCCCCACAGCATTCTAGAGCCCACAAACTGCCTGCAGCTGTCAGCAAGCGAAGAGTAAAACTCCGGGGAGTCGTCGTTGGGGCCATACACATTCACCAGCAGGAGATCATGATCTTTTCCAACACAACGTGCAACCACAAACCTCCCCTCCGGGTCCACTGCCACCCGGGTCAGCGACAGTCGGGATTTGGGATTAGCCCATATGAGCACCCCTCTAGCATGCGTTGTGAACCCCGCAGCGACACAAGCCGGGCCAAGGCCCCTCACCTGCAACATAGGGCTGGAAAGCGGTAAATGTGTCTCCTGCAATAAAGCAAGGTCAATGTGATGGCGTTGCAAATAGGCCAAGACCTTCCTGAGTTTGCGGAAATCGTTAAGCCCCCTTACGTTCCAGGACAGCAATCGCAAAGAGCCCAGAGAGCTCTCCGCACTCAGTGAGTCAGCAGTAGACATAGCAGATTAGAAAGTAAAATGTCGCAGAGCAGACAGTGTGATAGACACAGTGCAGTAGTTGGCAAAAACAAACCCCCCACCCGGCAAACCCTGAACCCCAAACAGCATGACAGCAATAATACACGAACAACCAAAGAACCGCCTCCCCCCCACCCACAGCCGACCATCCCCAACCCGGTCAGACAGGAATCATCACCACCCAGCATCCCCCCCGTACTCAACTATGAACTTTACAGAACCCCAAATAGCTCCCGAGGGAGCCAGAAGCCAAAAGCGCAGGGGCAGAGGGATCTAGCCAGCAAACGACTCAGCTGGGAAACCAGAGCTAGTAACCTCTCGCGTGCTCCCGTCCCGCCCCCCGCCCAGAAGTAGTGAGCCCTGCCAGCTCTAGTCTTCACAGTTCCTTAATACCAGTCTCTTATGCAGAGGGGTCTACCCCTGACCCCCCCGGCAAGTGGAGCGGCCCCCCACCCAATCCACGGAGCTAACCAACCAGTCCGGGAGTAAACAGGTAGATCTCACCCAAAAGACATGACTCGGTGGGTCCACACTGACTGAGTGTAAGTCTTTGCGCCGCCCAGCGCCAACAGATCAGCAGCGTCCCTCATGTGTCCGGCTACTCCTGGTCACTCAAGTGGGAGGAGGCGTCTAGGTCCTCTCGCCTACTTCCCTGATTGTTGCGGTTGTCCTTCTCCCATTCCTTTAAGGATTTCTTAAGATCTGCTGGGTCGGTAAAAAAGTGTGAGTGACCTTGCCTGTTGATGCGAAGCCTCGCAGGGTACAGCATGGCGTAGTCGAGCCCCAGGTCTTTCAGCTGTTTCTTGTAGGGGGCAAAGCGCTTCCTTTCCTCCTGTACTCTCGCCGTGAAGTCCGGGAAGAGGGAGATGTTCATGTCCTCGAACTGTAGTTTCCCCTTTTCTCTGGCTAGTCGCAGTGCCAAGTCTCTGTCCCGATAATTAAGCAGCTTTGCTATGATCGGTCGTGGCGGGAGGCCAGGTTGTGGTTTCGGCCCCAGAGTGCGGTGGGCCCGTTCAACAATAAACATAGGGGAGAAGACATCTTCCCCTAACAGGGTCCGAAGGAGTTTCTCCACGAACAGCTCCATTTTACCGGTGCTAGTGGATTCCGCCACGCCCGTAATGCGTAAGTTGGAGCGCCTCGAGCGTGCCTCCAAATCCTCAGTCTTATCTTGGATGACCTGGAGCAGTCGACTAAACTGTCTGCGGTCCTTATCCCACTCAGTTTGAGCCTCTTCCGCCTCCGTGAGCCGTCTCTCTGCCATGTCCAGCCTCTCCGCATGTTTGTCCACCCTCTCGGACATGCGGTCCATCCGGTACGTCAGCGCGTCGATTTTGGTGCTGATCTCTGTCATGCTGACTTGTAGACCTTTTTCCATCGTCCCCAGCATGTCCCGTATTTCAGAACATAGGGAGGTCTCGGACGTCATAGGGCGTGGAGGGGAAGTTTGTGTTGCCCCCTCGGCCCCTTTCGCCTTCCTCTGGTCGAAAGATAGCTTGGGCTGCGATCTGTCCCCTTTCCCCATGGCAGTTCTAGTGGACATACAGCCGACAGGGACAGAGGTGTGGAAACCACCACCTGTGATTTGCAGTCCGGCTTAGCGGTGGGCGCAGGTTTGTGGGTCTCCCCCGTCTAGGGTGATACGTCGCGGGACCGTTGCCCAAGATGGCGGCTTCCTGCACCAGAATGCCGATTTAATCGTTCCGCAGAACGTGTCTCTGGGCAGTACCCCACGTTGTCTGTTCGCCCAGTGGGTGGTCAAAGTGCTTCAGTGCTTGGGATCAGGGCACTCACCGCTCCTCCGATGTCCTCCCTCTGCGTGGTGCCGGACGCCGGGAGTCGGCGAACAGTGCTTCTCGCCGTCAACTTAGCAATTCTCCTCAGGGCCTCCCCATAGGCAATGTGGGCTCAGTGCACCCTCTGGCAGCCTCCTCCGCTCGTCGCCACCGGACAGGGGACAGTCCTCTCCGCTGCTTCTCAGCGCTGGGCGCGAGCGTAACCGCCGACCAGGAGCCTCTGCGGATGGCCGGGACCGCCTCGGGCACACACGCCGCACGCACTGCGACGTAACCCGGGCAGCCCGCTAGGTCAGGCTGGGGATCGCGGCCTGGGTCTTCGACGCTCCGTGCACTGCAGCACCAAGTCGCACCGCGTCTGTTCTTCGCCGGACAAAGGGGCCGCCGTCTCACCGAGGGTTCGTACGGGGGTCCCCCACAGGTTTTAATGCCGGCAGGGCCGATTCAGGATGTGTTTGCAGGAGTTTGGCGGGATATCGGCAAGGAGCTCCGCGCTCGCGCGTCTTACATAGACGCCGGCTAGCTCCGCCCCCCAAGTTTATTTGGTTTTTAACAAATATTTCAAAGGGATATCTTGTTTAACATAATACATATAAAAGCATCAAGAACAGATAATATCAAAATATGTGATCCCAAACTCCTCTTTCATACTGCACATTCATTCCTTCATAAATACCACCACTAAACACACAACTCAGTATCTCAATCACGCAATTAATCACATTCACACAAGCACAAAAGATGCATCAACTCCACAAGGTGGTCCTGAGACCAAATAATACGGCTTATCATGGCATAGGGGATAGGGGTAGATATCATCCAGCTTTCCTTTCACAGAAAACGCCAACGCGCGTTTCGGTGTGAGGCCCCAGCCGGGGCTACACCTTCTTCAGGGCGGGAAACGAAACAATGAATAAAGAGAGAGTGGGAAAACAGGAATCCTGTAAATGTGAATGAAACAGAACATGAGATCACACTTTCAAAATAGTGACTGATCTTTCTTTTCGAGAAAATCTTGAATAACTTCATAATAACAGTGCATACTTAATATGCTCAGGGACAGCCATAATATAATACATCGCATAAAAGATCAAAAACTAAGAAAACTGGAATAGTACAGGCAACAAGGTTCACAGACAATCAGATAATGTGAGATCATCTCACAATCACACTTTCACCAAAAGGTTTTGGTGCATCTACATTTACATTTGGCACAGTGACGAAAAAAGTGTCAGACACCCATAGGGAAAAGAAAAAGAGTGAAGAAAAGATACTAAGTACAAAATAAGAAATCAGGCACTGAAGTTTAAATGTGCCAAATGGTGTTGGAAAGCAATAAAGCTGTAATAAAAACAAAAACAGAACACATTCTGTCCCATCACCAAACCCATGAGTGAGGCCGGAGGTAAAAGAGGGGGGAACGCTAGGGGAATGCTAGGTGAGATATAATCTCTGAGCAACGCCTACCAAAGGGCAGGGAAGTTATAACCCACCAGCCTGCGAGACGCAACGAAAGAGGCCCCGGACAGATAACCTCACTAGAAGCCAAAAAACAGACGCTCTGTTCTGGGGAACTGAGTGGGATTAAAGAAAAGAAAATTATTTAAAATTATTTAAAAGGACTCAAAAGAGGATAGGAAAGAAATAGGAGGATGAGGAAACGGAAGGATGGGTGAGGAAGATGGAAAGGGGAGGACGGAAAAAGGGAGGGGGATGGAAAGGAAGCACGTGGAAATGGGGTAAAGAGAGGGGTGTTATTTAAGCAAATATAGCCGCCCGTTACAGAGTAATATTGAAACGGCACCTACCGAGTGAATGTCCAGAAGATTCCTAAGAGGGGCACGATCCTGGGATAAGGTATCTTTTTTGAAAGCCGGCAACACACGGACTTTCAATCGGGAGCCAGGGGCTTCCACGGGTAGCGGTTTCTAACACCCTCCGATCCGTAGATTCTATAATACAATAGAGGTAGACTTCAGATATCGACCCTGTAGAAAGGGTCCCCTAACTCACATAAGGGCCAGCCTCTCTTAGTGAAACCCGTACGGCTAATAGAAAGTTATACCATTTTCGTGCTGGCTACTGTTGACGCACAGTCAGGAGGGCGTAAAAGTCAACATAGCTACTGCGTTCTACTCGGGAGGAGGGGCACGAGGGCATCAATATCTACTAAGATGGAAAGCGGCTAGATGCCTCCGCTGGCCATGATAGTGTACACTAGGGTGACCAACTGGCATTGGTGCAAATTCAGGACGGTGAGTGTAAAAATTCAGGACAAAGGGTCAAAATTCAGGACACAAATTCAGGACAGGAGGTCAAATTTCAGGACAAAACTTTAGGACAATTGGATAAGTTTTACAGACACATCAGAGGTCGCGCAATAGTATATAAGTAAGCCCAGCCATATCCAAACATTCAACCAGTTGCAAACTTAGCCATCATGTATCCTTCCATCTATCATTTCACTCATCCATCCCTTCATTCATCCTTTCACTCATCAATCCATTATCCATCCATCCACTCTTTCACCCTATACATCTGTACACTCATCCATCCACTCTTCTACCCATCCACCCATTCACTCATCCATTCAGCCATTTACCCTTTCACCCATCTAGCCATCCTTTCATTTATTCATCCATCACCCATCCACCCTTTCAGTTATCCATCCATCCATCCATCCATCCATCCATCCATCCATCCTTTCAGTCATCCATCCTCCCTTTCTCTCTCCATCGACCCTGCAATCCTTCCTTCCATCCATCCATCCATCCATCCACCCTCCCATCCATCCATCTACTCATCCACTCATGAATCCATCCATTGGCCCTATCACTCATCCATCATTCCTCTCATCCATTTATCCTTTCACTCCTTCACTCATCTATTCATCCTTTTGTCCATCTACCCTCCCTTTCACTCACTCATCCATCCTTACATCCACCCTTTCACTCATCCGTTCATCCATTCACCCTTGCACTTAACAATTCATCAACCCATCCATCCATCATTTCACTCATCCATCCACCCACTCACTCATCATCCACCTTTTCACTCATCCATTGTTTCAATCATCCATCCACCCTTTTACCCATCCAGCTACCCTTCAACCAATACATCCAGCTATTTACCTTTTCTCTCCTCCATCCTTCCAATCACTCATCAATCCATCCATCCTCTCTCATTATCCATCTATTCAATCTTTCATTCATCCATTCACCCTTTCACTAATTCATCCAGCCATCCACCCATCCCTTCACTTACTCACTCGCCCACCTTAACATATTAATTTTTAGCTGAGCCTTTTTGAGAAGAGGCCCACCAAGAACTTCACCCTCGCTGCAGGAGCCATTCCAGGACTGGAACAGAAGCCACCCAGGGCAGAGACAGATCCACCACATGGGGGAACGGGAGCTATCACAGGCGCGGGGCGGGGGGGCAGGAGCCACCACATGGGGGGACAGGAGCATTCACTGGGGGGGGGGGGGCAGGAGCTATCCCAGATGGGGGAACAGGATCCACCAGGGATGGCACCGAAGTGGGCGTGCAGTATTCTAGTATCATCTTGGTCTCTTCCAGGGTGGGGTAGGGCTTTTCACCCCCTCCTGGACAAGACAATGAGAAGACAGGCTCTCTTTCCAAAATGTTACTTTCGCCATCTCCAACTGTGATGTACAGTACTTAAAGGAGATACTCCGAGAGAACTGATTGTCCTCCATACTTTGTTAATCAGTGTGGGTGCGATTGTGCCATTTCTTTATTTTATTACATTATAGACTGCATGTTTGCAGAACCGAGGTTTGTTAAACCACGTGCTGTCTCGGTGTAATGGGGCCGGTTCTAGGATGTTTGGGGCCCTGGGATGTCTGAGGCTCCTCTAAATTGCAGAGACATGATGCATTCAGGGCTGTTTGCATCTGAATAGATGCCCCTGCTCCTGAAGCGGCAGCCCCTTCCTCTCAGTCACCTCCAAGCACCTCTTAACAGCTCATCAAGGGCTGGAGGTGTGAGGGTTGCCATCCCACTGTGCCTCTCCAATGCTGTTGGGTATCCCAGCTTGCATCGGAGTCTGTTAGAAACCCGACCCCAACAGCATCAGAGTCAAGAAGGGTGGTGGGTGGTTAAAATTACGGACAAATGGCGTCCGTTAAAGAATCCTTCATGGACAACGGACAGACGGCTGAAATTACGGACTGTCCGTGAAATTTACGGACGGTTGGTCACCCTAGTGTACACCCAATCAATCCTCCCCTAGGCCCAAGACGGCAACCCATGTACCTCGGAGAGAGTATAATAGCTAATTAGTACGGGGCAGTGATTCAAGAACCTAGAGCCCCTGGGGACCTAAATACATTACAAGGGGTCGACAGACTCAGCGGGGGTTCTCAGCAATGCCGAATCAGCAATGTGGAGCAGATAGTCGGGCTCCTCACTTCCGACTCGATAGCGGCGGCGTATAGAAGCTGGCGGAGTAACGTCCATTTAAATCCTGGACAGCTCCGCCCTCAACTTGATAGCGCGGAGGAAGGCATGTTCATAGAAAGATGATGAAACGCCCCCATAGATTGAGGCGGGAAGATATCGCCATTACCACCATGGAAAGCAAGGGACGAATGTCTCCGAAAAGGATCACGAGAACATGACAGAGAGATAGCACCATGATAGCGCTAACAAACGCTAGAAAAAGTATATAAAAAAGATATATAGAAAAGAGATACCCCCCTACGAGGGATGATTGAATAAGGAATCACCTATTTAGAAGAGAGCAACAATTACTGTAAACTAACACCAGTCAGGGAAATGCAGGTGTCCCTGGTAAATAATAAAGCAAAAATGATAATAAAAACTTGGACCAGTGAGTAAAGTGATACACATTAACAATAAATCTATTTCAGGATTATTAGCTGAAGGTAAAGTTCAGTAATGTCATTTCCTGTGCAGGTGGATGCTGGGAAGTTCATTCTTTTTGCTTGGCTTCTTCTTTTAATGGGAGTTTTGATGGGAAACTAGTGATGTTACTTCCTGTGCAGATAGATTATGAGAAAAAATGATCCTCTGCTTCTGTTAAAGTCAGAGGTCAGGACCATATTGTAGTTTTACAAAATGGCAAAGTTTGGAACGAATGCAGAATACCTATTGTTTTGGATTCAAAATCTGATTTTTTACGGAAAAATTTGAATGTGGATTTTGAAAAGATATTTGTAGCAGTTTTCGATCAATGTTCGTGCATCAAACTGGTGCAGACGTAGTCTCTATCTTTTGAGTTTAAGGGTTATGTGATGTAGCTGCATTGTTGCTCTCTACAATCATGGTTCTTTTCATTAATGTTTATATTGTCTCTTGTTCACTATTGATGCTAGTGGCTCTATAATGCATTCATGTGTTCATTCATTTATGCTCATTTGTTGGTTCATATTGTGATATGGTACTTACTACATTTTAACTTGCTTTTTGTTCTTATTTGTTTGTGTTAAAGGAAAGGGAATATATTAGGAATTGAGGGGTGAATAGAATGTGGTACCAAATGAGGAATGATGGGGAGCGTGAGATTCCAGGATAACAGTTACTGCCTGGGCCTTGATGACAACTTGAGTAAATGAATGTGCTCACAAAAGTTGTCCAGCTGATAATTTATCTTGTTTCAAGTATGACAAATAGGGAACAGTTTGCATATGTGGGCTTGTATCCCGTCCTTGTTGCCACTGAACAGACAAAGAAACGAGGTAGGTGTGGTATCTCCCTCTTCTGTTCATCCCCCGGCGGCTCTGCGTGTGATGGTGCTGCTCGCGGTGACATCACTTAGAATGTCACCGCGACCAGCGTTCCAAGGCGAGCGCCGGGGACACTCTGAGGCGTCAACAGTTCGAGAGGCTGTGGCTGAGGTCACAGGAGTTTGTATCCTGAATAAACTCTTCTTTGCTATTCACCACTCTGAGTACTGGCTATCTTTTGGTGAATTCCACACTGGCAACGAGGGTTAAAGCCTCTTGTGACCTCAACACGCCCAGAAGAGCGCAGCCGTCGGAAGGAAAGACTAAGATCAGCAGCTGACTCGAGTAAAGACAGTCGGCCGACTGGGAAAGGCAACGAGTCAATGTGAAACTGACTGCGACGCGAAGAGCTGGCGGAGTGTGAAGCAGCTCAAGGAAGGAACGTGTTGCCCACTCGAAGGAAGGCAGAGGGATTGTAGATGCCCGGGGAAGAACGTGTGACTGACACCCTGGAGGAGAGGTATGCCTGTTTGTGACCCTGCGCGCTGACCCCAGACCTTCCGCCCACGTTGCGTGTGGCGAGCTTCGACATCGGCAGCTGATGAGGGGAGGTACCTCCCATTCTTGTCGGAGCCTGCCAGCGGCAAATTATAGCACTAACGGAGCTAAAACTGTAAGCGAGTGCCAGGCGCGTAGTTTCCAGCCCTTCACCAGAGACTTACACCGTGCGCACATTTTCATCAGCAACAGGGCAACGTTGTGTGTTGACGCCACAGGGGCGTGAGAAGACTGACCTCCCTTAGTGAAACCTCCCTCCTCAGGGCAGCGCGAGAAGAGTGAATTAGCGGCGATGTAGTGCAGAATTCCCTACCGCATCTGAAGACGAAGCATAGCGCTTTGGGCTGCTGCTGGATGTTAACTGACCGGCGCTGCGAGGAAGTAAGGAGTTTTTAGGCGACCTCAATGATCGTGTGCTGTAACACCTAGAGGCCTCTAGGAGCGCGACGTGGGAGGAGAAAGGAGCCTAGGAACGCAGTGGGACTGTACCTCTCATTCAGAAGATCTTGCCACGTTCCTAAATGACCATGGGTTGAACTGACAGCGCGGCGTGGGAAGTGGAAAAGCATTAGGAAGCGCAACTCGGTGTGGTGACACTTTTGAGAGCGCAGCTTTATAACAACCTTGATTGTGCACGGGTTTCGTGCTGAATAGTGCTCATCTTTATGCACTGAAAGTTTCTGGTTTTGTGTTTTGCATCCCCATCTCTGTGTAGCATTCCTGGTTACAATTCAATGAGGGTGTAGCGTAGTGGTGTGCATCACAGGAAAGTAAACAGTCCACTGTCTCCACTGTGAAAATACTGTACTGGAAGCGACAAGGGTGATGTGCACGAGGATGTAGGTGCTCTACCTGTGGTTTATCAGTGAATTGTCCTGCACTTGTGAAGGATTGGTGGCGATTTTAACCCACGTGGAGCAGTTGTAGAAGAGCATGCACATTGGGGAAAATTGAATCCCCCTGGGAGAGCTGTCCTAACAGACTGCACCAAGAAAGCATAACTATTTTGAAACATTTTGTGTAAAGCATTGAATTTTCGAGGGGCAGGTTTTATAGTGCACGTTTGGAGGGTAAAGTTTCTCTCTGTCTATTGTGAAGTAAGCATGCAAAGTGTGACCCCTCCACCCTTTTTCTTAACCAGCCCAGGTGACCCCACCATCCTGTGGAAAAAATGGAAAAAGGTATTCCTAAATTACGCTACTGTGTGTGGGCCCAACCTAGGACTAGAAAGGAAGGTTGCATTGCTGGCCTATTACTTGGGTGCAGAGGGAGAGGAAGTCCTAGACCATCTCCCAGATTTAGGGGCACAGGAGGCAAGGGGTCTGAATGAATTTGAAGTTAGTCTAAAGAAGTTAGATTTACAATACCTCCCCAAGACCAGTACAATCATGGAGAGGTACCACTTTGGTAAGAGGGCACAAAAGGATGGGGAATCTATAGAAGATTTTGTGTCTGAGTTGAGGAAGTTAGCTGCAACGTGCAAGTTTGGGGGAGCGAGCGAGGAGAGAATTAGGGACCAGTTTGTTTTGACCTGCAAGATGGAGCGGGTGCGTGAAGAGCTATGGCTTAAGGATGAACCGCCGTTGAGAGAAGTTCTCATCATAGCCAAGCAGGTAGAACACATGTTGCAGTGCGTCAAGGAGATTAAGCAAGATGCAGGGGAGAAAAAGAACGATGACAAGACCAATGTCAGTGAGGTGGTGTCCGAATGTGAGACTGTGTCTGTAGTTAAGGGTCAGAAGGCAGTGGGCAAGGAACAGAAGGAAGGCAGGCCAGGAGGATCGTTCAAAGGTACCTGCTACAGGTGTGGCAAACAAGCGAACCTTGCCAACGACAAGGAGTGTCCCGCCCTCAGATTCACATGTAACAAGTGTGGTAAGAAAGGCCATTTCAAACAATATTGCAAGAGTGGGCAGGGTGCCAGTAGACAGAGTAGAGACAGAACGAATGTAGTGTGCGACGAGTTTGTTGTGCAAGTACAAGAGTTGAAGGCGCCTGGTCCCAGAAACCCCATGTGTGCAGAAGTTACAGCACAGGTTGATGAAGATCAAGTTGATAGTCCAAAAGACACCATAAAAGTAGGGGAGGTTGACCTAGAGGCATTGTTTGACTCCTGTTCTAGAATTACAATTATCAATGCCAAGGAGTTCTCACGTGTGTCTAAAGGAAAGATAATCTTGAGAGGTTAGACCTGAGGCCAGGAGGGTATGCGGGGCGCCCCATCTCCATGAAAGGATACTTTCTGAGTAAAATTGAGTACAGGAACAGGTCTACTGTGTCTAAAGTATATGTATCCACTGTAGGGGACAACATTTTGGGGTGGCGTGCTCAGAAGGGTTTGGGGGTGTATCTCAATCCCAACAGCAATCCCCAGATTTTGATACAGGAGATACAAGAATGTGAGTCTGACATCACCAAAGAATTTGAAGAGGTGTTCAGGGAAGGGCTTGGGTGTTTGAAGAACTACTGTCATAAAATACAATTGAAGGTGAATGCCAAGCCCGTTGTGGCAAAAGTTAGAAGACTCCCAATAGCCATTCAGGAGGAGGTCAGATCCGAATTGGAGAAACTGTGTAAGGCTGGGGTGATCGAACCTGTGGAAGCGACCGAATGGTTGGCGCCCATCGTGGCAGCGAAGAAGGATGGGTCAGTCCGGCTCTGCATTGATTTGAGGGCACTCAATAAAGAGGTCGTTGTTGACCGATACCCCTTGCCGAACATCACCCAAATGATGAGCATGCTAGAGGGGGCCAAGGTGTTTTCCACCCTCGATCTCACCTCGGCCTATTTCCAGATAAAACTTCACGAGGAGTCTCAGGAACTCACTGCTTTTGTGACACCCATGGGCGCTTACAAGTTCAAGAGGATGCCTTTCGGCCTAGTCTCGGCGGCTGCCGTATTCCAAAGAATCATGGGCAACATCCTGAAAGGCATCCCAGGCGTCATGTGTTACCAGGATGACGTGCTGGTCTTCGCAAGGAACCAAGTTGAGCATGATGAGAGACTGAGATGTGTGCTGAGGAGGTTTTTGTCCCAAGGCCTTACCGTAAAGAAGAACAAATGTGTTTTTAGCTGTGCTGAGTTGGATTTCCTGGGTCACAAGATAACGACAGAAGGCATACGTCCCAAGGCCGAACTGCAAAACACCATTGTGAATCTGTCACCCCCCAGAAGCAAAGACGAGATCAAATCATTTATGGGGATGTTGGAGTTCTATGGAAAGTTCATAAGAAACTTAGCAGGCAGGACTTACGCCATCAGGCTATTGCTGAAAAAAGAAAACGAATTCAAATGGAGCCAGGAATGCCAGAGCGAGTTCGAGGATGTAAGGAGAGCTCTTGCAGAAGCCCCTAGCTTGAAGTCATACCTGCCCGGCCGGGCAACGATCCTCACCACTGACGCAAGTGCAAAAGGGTTGGGAGCTGTCCTCACCCAGAAAGGCGTGGAAGGAGAAGAAACCGTAGCCTTTGCCTCAAGGTCGCTCCAGAAATCTGAGAACAACTACTCAGTCATCGAAAAAGAAGCGTTAGCAGTATCCTGGGCAGTAGGAAAATTCAGAGACTTCCTGTGGGGCACGCAGTTCACCCTCCGAACCGACCACAAACCGTTGGTAGAAGTGTTCAGCAAAAAGGGTTTGGATGCCATCTCCAGTAGGATAAGGCGTTGGGTGGTCAGCCTCCAGGAGTACACATTCAATGTCGAGTTTGTCCCAGGAACACAGAACCTTGCAGCTGACTGCCTGTCCAGACTCGTCAGTGGTGTAGAAGCAAGTGAAATGCGAGAAAAATCAGATGAAGATGAAGAAGGATACATGGTTGAGAATGTCTGCACCATCCAGAAGGCATTGGGTGAAGAAACATGGAGAAAGGCACAGGAAGAGGACAAGATTATGGAGGAAGTTTGCAGAAGAGTGAGGGATGGATGGAAGCACGGCGACAAACGAGATGAAGAACTACGGCCTTTCCAGGCCGTCAAGGACGAGTTAACCATTGTCGACGGATGCCTGTTCAGGGGAACAAGGCTCGTGCCACCAGCTACTGTGAGAGACAACCTGGTCGAGATAGCTCACGAAGGGCACCTGGGTATCACCAAAACCAAGCAAAGACTCAGGGAGAGCTATTGGTGGCCGAACATGGACCTGGTCACCGAAAGGAGAATCAGGGAGTGCATCCCGTGTTGCAATAGCGACAAGGTCCTGAAGCAACAGACACCACCCATGGTGTGTAGGCCGCCCCCGTCAGGACCATGGGACGAGTTGGCTTTGGACATCGATGTCTGGGGAGCTGCGGACACCTTACATCTTGGTGCTCGTGGATTTGTATTCTCGGTGGCCAGAGATAAAACTCGTCAGTGAAGTCACGACAAAGTCTGTCATCGGATTCTTACAGGAGGTATTTATCCGAGAGGGGCTCCCCAGCAACATCCTCACTGACAACGGAGTGCAACTATGCTCGAAAGAGATGGAAGACTTCCTAGAAGAAAGAGGCATCAGACACAAGCGATGCGCATTATACCACCCAGAAACCAATGGCATGGTCGAACGCTTTAACAAAACCATCAAGGAAAGCATTCAGCTGGCCAAAGCCAGTGGCATAAGTTGGAAAGAAGAGGTGTGGAGGCGGCTGGAGGCATACAGGTTCACGCCGCATCAGACGACGGGCGTCACCCCGTTCGAATTGCTCCGCGCAAGGACACCCAACACAAAACTTACCCCAGGGTGGATGGAGTGGCACAAGGGGTGGTCGGACCGAACCAAAGAAAAGGATAGTCTGAGGAAACAAGAACAGGCCATGAAGGTGAGGAAAGAAGGTTACGACCAACGCAAGGCCACACGAGAGGTTGAGTTCAGAGTAGGCGACAATATCAAAATCAAAGCTCCCACAGGGAAGGCAAGCTGGTCAGAGTACAGCAGCCCCACCAAAATCACCAAACTTTTCAAGAATGCGGTCAAAACTCAAGAAGGGAAAATATGGAACCTAGGGAGAGTGGTCAGGCACCACCCTCCAGTAGAAGTCCCTGAAGGTGCAAGGGAGGGGGAGAGTGGTCCAAGACTGGATAGTGGTTGCGCCATCAGGAGGCCGTCGGGTGTCTCTCACCCAGGCCACAGGCCCAACAGGAGAGTGACCAGGCCTCCCAGGCACTTTGACCAATATGTAATGATGTGACTATTGCCATTCTGCCTAATGCAAGTGTTTTTCCTATTTCTGTTTCCTGCTCATTGTTTTATCTAATGTTTTCAATTTCTGCAGGGAAGGGGGATGTGTGGTATCTCCCTCTTCTGTTCCCCCCCCGGCGGCTCTGCGTGTGATGGTGCTGCTCGCGGTGACATCACTTAGAATGTCACCGCGACCAGCGTTCCAAGGCGAGCGTCGGGACACTCTGAGGCGTCAACAGTTCGAGAGGCTGTGGCTGAGGTCACAGGAGTTTGTATCCTGAATAAACTCTTCTTTGCTATTCACCACTCTGAGTACTGGCTATCTTTTGGTGAATTCCACAGTAGGTAAGTGTTGGACCTGGCACTTTGTCTTCGATCACTTCCATACGTTTAGCCTTTAACCTACATTTTTTTCAGAATTTGTTTTTGCTGGCTCTAGGACTCTGTGTAGTTTATCATTGCCAACCAGTGCTAACATGCTTGTGCTATCTCCTCAAAACATGATTAAATAGGCTCATATCCAATTGGCATAGTTAATTCACTTATGCATCCCTATAAGGATATGGTATATGGTATACACGCCCTGTATACCATATACCCAGGGCGTTTAAATGAACTGAACTGGGGTGGCTTGGTGAGCAAATAAACTACGGATTTAGGCCCAGATCTCTGTACTGGGGTAAATGTCCAGGGAAGCCATGGCTTGGCAGTTCGGGCTTCACTGTTCCCATGAGGTACAGGGTCAAGGCTGATTTATATATGGCCATGTCTGAACTGGGGTGGCTTGGTGAGCAAATAAACAATGGATTTAGGCCCAGATATCTGTACTGGGGTGAATGTATGACATTGTTCTGCATTCTGTCCATTAACTGTTGTTTTTGCATTTGTGACCCAGAGTGGGACGGGTATGCTCAGACATGAGTCCTGTGCTCTCCACACCACTGGAGTCAAGCTATCCTGGCTGATGACAGCTGATAGCCAGAAACCGGTCCTAGGATGCTTGATTCTGGTCCAGGGAAGACATGGCTTGGCAGTTCGGGCTGCACTGTTCCCATGAGGCACAGGGTCAAGTCGGATTTTCATATGGCCATGTCTGAACTTGGGTGGCTTGGTGAGCAAATAAACAATGGATTTAGGCCCAGATCTCTGTACTGGGGTGAATGTATGACATTGTTCTGCATTCTGTCCATCAACTGTTGTTTTTGCATTTGTGACCCCGAGTGGGACGGGTATGCTCAGAAATGAGTCCTGTGCTCTCCACACCACTGGAGTCAAGCTATCCTGGCTGATGACGGCTGATAGCCAGAAACCGGTCTTAGGATGTTTGATTCCGGTCCAGGGAAGACATGGCTTGGCAGTTCGGGCTGGACTGTTCCCCTGAGGCACAGGGTCAAGGCTGATTTTCATATGGCCATGTCTGAACTGGGGTGACTTGGTGAGCAAAAAAAATATGGTTTTAGGCCCAGATCTCTGTACTGGGGTGAATGTATGACATTGTTATGCATTCTGTCCATCAACTGTTGTTTTTGCATTTGTGACCCTGAGTGGGACGTGTATGCTCAGACGTGAGTCCTGTGCTCTCCACGCCACTGGAGTCAAGCTATCCTGGCTGATTACGGCTGATAGCCAGAAACAATTCCTAGGATGCTTGATTCCAGTCCAGGGAAGACATGGCTTGGCAGTTCGGGCTGACTGTTCCCATGAGGCACAGGGTCAAGGCTGATTTGCATATGGCCATGTCTGAACTGGGGTGGCTTGGTGAGCAAATAAACAATGGATTTAGGCCCAAATCTCTGTACTAGGGTGAATGTATGACATTGTTCTGCATTCTTTCCATCAACTGTTGTTTTTGCATTTGTCACCCCGAGTTGGACGGGTATGCTCAGACGTGAGTCCTGTGCTCTCCACGCCACTGGAGTCAAGCTATCCTGGCTGATTACGGCTGATAGCCAGAAACAATTCCTAGGATGCTTGATTCCGGTCCAGGGAAGACATGGCTTGGCAGTTCGGGCTGACTGTTCCCATGAGGCACAGGGTCAAGGCTGATTTGCATATGGCCATGTCTGAACTGGGGTGGCTTGGTGAGCAAATAAACAATGGATTTAGGCCCAAATCTCTGTACTAGGGTGAATGTATGACATTGTTCTGCATTCTGTCCATCAACTGTTGTTTTTGCATTTGTCACCCCGAGTTGGACGGGTATGCTCAGACGTGAGTCCCGTGCTCTCCACGCCACTGGAGTCAAGCTATCCTGGCTGATGACGGCTGATAGCCAGAAACCGGTCTTAGGATGCTTGATTCGGGTCCAGGGAAGGCATGGCTTGGCAGTTCAGGCTGGACTGTTCCCATGAGGCACAGGGTCAAGCCTGATTTTCAAATGGCCATGTCTGAACTGGGGTGGCTTGGTGAGCAAATAAACGATGTATTTAGGCCCAGATCTCTGTACTGCGGTGAATGTATGACATTGTTCTGCATTCTGTCCATCAACTGTTGTTTTTGCATTTGTGACCCCGAGTGGGACGGGTATGCTCAGACATGAGTCCTCTGCTCTCCACACCACTGGAGTCAAGCTATCCTGGATGATAACGGCTGATAGCCAGAAACCGGTCTTGGATGCTTGATTCCGGTCCAGGGAAGACATGGCTTGGCAGATCAGGCTGGACTGTTCCCATGAGGCACAGGGTCAAGGCTGATTTGCATATGGCCAAGTCTGAACTGGGGTGACTTGGTGAGCAAAAAAATGATGGATTTAGGCCCAGATCTCTGTACTGGGGTGAATGTATGACATTGTTCTGCATTCTTTCAATCAACTGTTGTTTTTGCATTTGTCACCCCGAGTGGGACGGGTATGCTCAGACGTGAGTCCCGTGCTCTCCACTCCACTGGAGTCAAGCTATCCTGGCTGATAGCGGCTGATAGCCAGAAACCAGTCCTAGGATGCTTGATTCCGGTCCAGGGAAGACATGGCTTGGCAGTTCGGGCTGGACTGTTCCCATGGGGCACAGGGTCAAGGCTGATTTGCATATGGCCATGTCTGAACAGGGGTGGCTTGGTGAGCAAAAAACGATGGATTTAGGCCCAGATCTCTGTGCTGGGGTGAATGTATGACATTGTTCTGCATTCTGTCCATCAACTGTTGTTTTTGCATTTATCACCCCGAGTGGGACGGGTATGCTCAGACGTTAGTCCTGTGCTCACCACGCCACTGGAGTCAAACTATCCTAGCTGATGACGGCTGATAGCCAGAAAACGGTCCTAGGATGCGATTCCGGTCCAGGGAAGACATGGTTTGGCAGTTCGGGCTGGACTGTTCCCCTGAGGCACAGGGTTAAGGCTGATTTGCATATGGCCATGTCTGAACTGGGGTGGCTTGGTGAACAAATAAACAATGGATTTAGGCCCAAATCTCTGTACTGGGGTGAATGTATGACATTGTTCTGCATTCTGTCCATCAACTGTTGTTTTTGCATTTGTCACCCCGAGTGGTACGGGTATGCTCAGACGTGAGTCCCGAGCTCTCCACGCCACTGGAGTCAAGCTATCCTGGCTGATGACGGCTGATAGCCAGAAATCGGTCCAAGGATGCTTGATTCCGGTCCAGGGAAGACATGGCTTGGCAGTTCGGGCTGGACTGTTCCCATGAGGCACAGGGTCAAGGCTGATTTGCATATGGCCATGTCTGAACTGGGGTGGCTTGGTGAGCAAAAAAACTATGGATTTAGGCCCAGATCTCTGTACTGGGGTGAATGTATGACATCTTTCTGCATTCTGTCCATCAACTGTTGTTTTTGCACTTTTAGAAAGTTGGCATTTTCCTACGCTTAGCCCTTTTGTGCCTGTAGCCTTTGGTCCGTTGACTAATAAACTTTGTGAATTCCTCACAGTCAGTCACACAATAGAGTGATTAGGTGTGCCTGAATGGGCCATCACTGGCAGGATGGGAGGGAGGAGTTGGGTACAGCCCCACTTATACCTGAATAGGCTTTTTCCTGCATCCACACAAAGACCCACACACCCCCTGTAGTTAGACTGGAAGCAGGTCAGGGAAGGCAATGTGTCTGGGGACTTCAAAGGGAAATCTCTTAACCCCTTCGAATCTCATGACGAGCTCAGCTCGTCATGAGCCACGGTGCTTGTGTGCTCATGACGAGCTGAGCTCGTCATGACCTTTAGACCGCTCGCACGCTGGGCTAATTCCCCTGCTGTGCAAACGTTCCAAAGAAACGGGTGTCATGAGCACCGGGGCGTTGTGCGCGCCCCATGCCCCCCAGCACAGCATGGGAATTTGCCCAGCTGCGAAGGGGTTAAAGCTTCTCCCCCACTTCAAGGCACAACTGGGTATAAATACTGGACCTCAGACACCAACACTTCAGTACACTTCTGGACCTGTGGATATTCTGTCAGGAAGGACTGTTGTGCTACTACAAGGACTGCCACTCTGCTGGACTGCTGCTCTAAAGAAAGTGCTGCCCTATTGTGGTGACTCGCTGACTGCTGCCCTCTTGCCTGGGGAAGAGGAAGTGAACCTGCAACATCATCTTGAACCCAGGAGCCCAGAGTGTCACTAAGGGCTAGTTTGCTGGCCCCCTGATCTTAGTGTCAGGGACATTAAAGGCTCCCCAACACTCTGCATCAGCCCTTGGACCCAACGGCAGTTAGTTCCTGAGATCCAAGTAGTGGCTTTCAGGTCATGGACCCTTGGTGTAGCTCAAGGGCATGTTAAACAAGCATTTTGGATCTTAGTGACCGTGGATGGGCAGATCAGCGTGTAGCTCTGTCACCCCAACTCTTCTCACTGTAGCATCGACCACTCACTGGGGCCACCACTGCAAAGATCCAGCAACACTCACACATAACACTGACTGCCTCTTCAATGCTTTGGCGATAGCCTCCAGCGGAGCTCTCCTGTCTCCCTGCGACCTTCTGCAACATGAACAGGAGTCTTGGCATAAAGTTCAGAAGGTAAAGACTCACAGGGCCTAACCTGCTTACCATATCCGAACTCACTCCATTGAGGTTGGTCTGAAAGTGTGACTTTGACCTGGTCCAGCATGACTAGATCTCCTGAGTTGGGGGTTTGTGATTTTTGGTGCTATTTTCAATAAATATTTTTAAAAGTCACATCTTCGTTTCTACTGATTGGACTTTTGCAATTTTGGTCTTGTTTTGTTTATTTCATTTTGCTCTAATTTTCTAAACTGGTGTGGGATCCATTTGTGATGCCATTTTACTGTTACCGTTTGATCTTTTGCACTAATGCTTTAAACATCACCTTTGAGTTAAGCCTGGCTTCTTTGTGCCAAGCTACCGGAGGGTTGACCACAGGTTAATTTAGGTAGAAATGCTTGAGAAGGTTTCCCCCAACATGTAACCCAATTTCTTACAGTAAGCAAATGCATTTATTTAATCAGTTGACACTGAAGTCCAGGTAGCAATTGATGCCCTGAAATCTCACGCTCCCCCATTCCCCATTCTTCCCCACATTCAATCCACCCCTCAATACCTAACAAGTACCCATCAAAAAATAGTATGACATGGGGAGCCTGTGGCTGTGAAGTAGACACACATTAGTGTCAATGGATAAGCTGTTTTTTGCTGGAATAGCCATCAGAATGTAAAATGTAGCATTTCATACATTAAAAACATTACATGTACGAAGTATTGTACTTGATGTTCACAATTTCAAAACAAAGCAAAGTTGAAGAAAAAGGAAAACGAACTAGCTTTTCTCTAGACCCTGGTTCGCACCCACTGTTTGGTACAAGTCATCAGAAAAAAATAAGTATTAAAATATTAATGAGCTTCATGTGATGCCATTGTTTACTAAAGAACTTGGAGTGGGTCCAAAAGAAGGTCCCTTCCACCCTTCCTCCACAAAAATTGAAATTTTGCAATGGTATAACCTGACTAAGGAAGAACGAGTATCTCCTTAAATGTGGTGAAGTTACTGACAATTTCAGGTTTCAGGCGTGGGTATGGGTATACGCTAACTACCTGAGCAGGTTTCTGTAGTTTCACGCTCTCCAATTTACTCTGCCAAAATGCTCACTCTGATCTGTGGTAGAGCATTCCAGGCAATAGGCACACTTAAATTCTAACACCTGTTTGTAATAAGTATGCATACAGGCATCAAATAAAGAAATATTTTTTCAGGGCACAAAATAATTACGTATAAGCATGTGTCTCAAGATTGCCTATCACACATACAATGAGCATTTTGTCAAACTGTACATTTCATGTTCCAACTACCCCACTGCATGAAGTGCAGTATTCTCAGGGGCTTTAGGTACAAATTATCCGCTGTTTTCAACTTGTGTATTCCATTGAATATGATTGCTAGATTTTCACTAACATCAAAAGCATATGTCCAGTGGTAAAAAATAAATGCCATAATTTGTGAGTCTTCATTCTTGAGATATTACTCTTACTTTAGTGTAGACAGCAGAATAATCCTATTTTCAGAGTCATATTACAGAAGAAGGACTGCCCTGGTGCAAGAGGACTGCCCTGCTGCTTGAGTTCTGCCTTGCTTACTGAGAAAGAAGACTGGACCTGCTTATCTTCATCGTAACCTGAGTGACTCCAAGGGCCAGTTTGCCGACCTCTTGTGTGAGCTACAGGAACACAGCAAGCTCCATAGGCATCCATCCAACTACTCAGATGACCTGCTCCAACTGGACCTACAACTGCACCTGCCTGAGCTCTGCTGACCTCTGTTCGAGTGATTCCCTGATCCCCAAGAGGTGCCTCCCAAGGTCATGTATCCTTGGCTGGTATCAGTGTGTACTCTTCTGCAAGAACCAGGGAAAATCCTGATGTTTGCTCTTCTTGACTGCGAACAAGCAAGTTCAAGCCAAGACTCCTGGGATAACTGGCCAACTAGAAGCTCTGGTGAGACATGCCCTTCATGCTACAGCGAATTCCAGCGACTACCAGCAACAACCAGTAACGCAAGAATCATACTTTGTGCTACAGCTATGACAAACTGCCGTGCTTGCAAACATGAAACAACGACAATGACCATCTGTGACACCCGATGACAGCCCGCGATGCCCTGCCTGCTCTTCCTGCTACAGGGATGACCATCATACTCGACCCTCTTCGTGCTATTCATGGCCTCCTCCACCTCAGAGGGTAATTCATTAGTTGGACTAACTTGATCCCTATATGGGATCTGCTCTCCATCGCAGTACACCTGAGCTTGTGACTTTCCCCCAACCTATTGTGACCAGAACAGGTGCTTTTAGCTACTTGCTGCCTGTTTCACTTAAAATTTTGAAAATCATTCTCCCTGGTTTTAGTGCTTGGATTTCTGTCATTTTTATATCATTTAATTCATTAAAATATACCCTATTGTTTTAAATTGTTTTTCTTTTTTCTCGTGTTATGTTTCACTTTATTGCTGTTTGTGTACTGCTTAAAATACTATACACATTGCCTCTAAGTTAAGCCTCACTTCTTTGTTCCAACCTACAAGAGTGTTAAGCACAAGTTAATTTAGTCACTTTTGTGGTTCACCCAAATTCGTACGCAGAGGCTAAGGGATCTTCTCCCATTCCTCAGTAACCATTAGTAAAATGTTGTGCTTAGAAAAGCTCTTTTCCCATATCAAAATAATTATTAAACAGGTAAACACAAAAAATTATTGATCGGAGTATGTTGCCCAATAAACGAGAGGCCTACTTAAGTTTGAAATATACAAAATAGGGAGGACCCGCACAGTTCTACAAATTGTTATTTGTACGAAAAGAAAAATGATACTGTTAGTATGTAAGAAGAACAAGAGCACAATCTTGGCACATTGTGTGAGTCAGTGAAGTTCTAGAGGTTCATCCTAGTCCAGAAAGATGCACCACTTATACTTGATCTTTGCACTGCAGTAGCAAATGCCTCAACCTGTATTCATTACTATACTTGCTTCACATAACATGTTTTATTGGGTCACATTTATTTTCACTGGCATGATGTGTATATATAACACCTAGTTGTACAGAGTGTAATATGTTATGTAAGGTGTATTTGTATTTATAGAAAATAAGAACCATAATTAACACAAACAATACAATGATGCCTATGTTTCTTTAAACCCAAATGGATATTGTAATTTTCTTTTTTTTAATTACACAAAATCATAAATATGGACAGTTTTCATTGGGTTACCAAACTCAGGCATTACACGCAGTGGCCAAAATACAATCAATGGTTAGGCCACATGAAAAATATCACCATTGCACATGTTGATAATACAGGGATAAATAGGTCTGTGTGAAGGTACTGAGGTCAACATTTTGATCCATATAATAATAATGGGATCATCATCAGGACAGATCAAATGATGCCTGAGGAGAATACCTTCATTAAGTTTATGCGGGGTATCTAATCAAAGATCAATCTAAATGCATTATCATACACGTAAGGAACAAGTAAGAAGATTATGTTAGCAATTGCTCAAATCAGGGAACCGGATCATGATCTGATCAGTGAAATTGTGGTAAATGTTCAAATAGAATGTTTAATCAGGGAATACAAATGCATGGTGAATGAAGACAGTCGCCAATACAGTAAGGGAGCGGGTTGGGTGAAAGCTGCAAGGGGAAGCAACAACAATAAGGAAGTGGACACAGTAGAAACAAAAACAATTTGTGATGTATAATGGTAATAAAAATGGAATCGTAAGCTGATGGTCCACATTTCGCTCAGCCAAGATAGTCACATATGCAACTCTTTCTGCTGGCATGCTAAGGGGCGTAACGAATGCTGCATGTTTTTACAGACCTAACGAGAGGGTTCCAAAATTAGTGAGAGACCAGCTTCTTCCACGCTTGGTAATCTTTCATCCTCCTTGAGTGGTTTCAAGCCTCTCCATTCATGCCGGAGTGCGCTCGTATTGTGGGAGTTGCAGAACTGGCTGTGCTGCCTGCTTTAATACGGCACTTATAAAAGGAAGTGTGAAGAGGCACCGGAAAGTGACTTTGTGCTGGAATATTTGCTTCCATGACCAGAACAAAATAAGCTATCGCTCTGTCACCCGAGAGGGCAAACCCTGCGCTGCGTGGCAGGTTCAGTTCGTGTGTTTCAAAGTGGCAGGGGTAAACAAGTGCCTCGGAAAACAGTTTCTGATATATGACCTCCATCTTTAAATGCAAAGCAAATGTGATGAGAAAATAACACAATTTAATTGCCTGTCCACAGAAGTGGAGCAAGTGAAAACACAAGGGCTTGTATGAAATGCTCTTAAACAAAGAAAAAAGTAGTTCAGAAAACAGTTCCTAAAATGGATTGATAGTGGTAATTGGTTCCATTTTCTCGGGGAGGGCTAAACACAGGAAGAGACATGACTTATTTATGCCATGGACAAATGAGAAGAAAGAATATGAGCGTGATGATGGCGCTAGCAAATGGGAAGCCTAGGGATGGGCTGAAACCCGCATATTGAATACAACAGTCCCTTCAAGACAGTACATGCGCTCTCTAGCAGAGACCTGAAAAATACGCACTCTAATCTGTGCAGGAAATCCAAGAACAACATTTCAGCAGAGAAATAAGTCCCAAACTTGTTTGTTTACCTTGTTTTGTTTCCACTTGGAAATTCAAAATACATACTGCCAGCGTTTGCTACTACAACTGACCTCAGAACTTCATCCATACTAATGACTTAGAGCTGTTGGCCGAAGGCTTGCTGCTCAGGTATGTTTGACAGGCAGTTTTAAAACCTGGGATTAGGTCGAGATGGATCAGTTTTTCATCAATCAAGGGAAGAAAAACATGTAAAGCTTTGAACTGAAATTCAGTAGCACACTGTGATTAGATAAAATATCAGAGAAAAAATATTGTGTGGACAAAATATTATGTCAAGAATATCGAAGACAAAACTATTGTGAACGTAAATTTCTATAAGTAAGCAGTGTTTTCATATATATAACTCCTTATAGCTGTACCTTGACGATATGTATTGTCACGGTACATTGATGTGAATTTATGAATGGTAAATCCATAGTTACCTATTTCCACTTGTCGTCTTGATATTTTGGTCCTCGATATTTTTGACATGATATTCTGTCCACTTTTGTTTCCGATAATCTGCACACTCTTCATTCATCCTACAATTCAATCCTAAACCTACCTCCTTTCCCAGCTCCTATTTCCCCGTCCCACTTCCTCTCTCTTTTTATCTTACCTATTAGCAGCTAGAATACTTCATGTCGGAACTCTCCATTTCTCTCCTCTGATTTCTGCTGGCGGCATAATCCACACATCTCTTCATTGATGCTCGAGGATCCTACTGGTAGCCTATCAGAATGCAGGATAGACAAGGGACTGACCCGTCTTCACTACTGCTTTATTCTGACTTCCAATACAGTTTAGGGTGACTTTTCATCAGCTCCTGTGCAAGTTACTACCTGTAGGCATGCTGCACTGCGCAGGGTATGTGCAACATGTCTTTGGATTGTAGACGTCTGTGGGGAGCGCAAATGAAAACCGCAGTTCAGACATGCGCAATCCATTAAGCCCTGGTAATGCCACCCCTTGTATGCTTCAGAGATAAGCACTTTGACACATGCCATTGATATATAAACACACGAAGTAATAGAACTGTCAGCTCTTCTATTTACATTTTCTGCTGCTCTAAGATGATACTCTTTTCTTTCTGTGCTGTGCTAGTGCTAGAGGAGTGTTCCCCTAGAACCCTTATGCACCAGCTGCCACTACATGATGATGAAACAAGATGCACGTACATTAATTAGTGAAAGCTGTGATTTGGGCAAGAGAATTAATATCTTGGAAAAAGTGATTAATCAGTTATACATAACTAAGATGTAGGAATAGTCATTATCCTAAAGAAAGCTGAGAAACACAGACCCACGCAGAATAATATTAAAATAGAGGGGAAGAAACTCGTATTACTAATTATTACTAATAAAGGTCCATTTATTGGACTGCAAGCAGTGACAGAGAGAATATACTTTATTTTTTGTATAGTGCATGCATAGAGCGCTGGGCAAACCAATAACATGGCTTACTTATGTATAGTGACTGCAAACAGAGGTGATGACATTCGGGAGCTTGCGCCCAGCATGGTCCCCTCAATGGTGGCCACCTCACATGGGGCCTCCACCTCAGCCGGTGGCAAAGGTTCGCAACTTGGGAGTCATTTTTGACGACAAGCTGACGTTTCACCACCATGCCAACGCCATTGTTTCTTCTGCTTTCTACACTCTCAAAAAAATAAAAAAACTGCTTCCTTACCTCCCACAATCAGCAGGAAAAACGCTCATTAGTACATTAGTGTTCTCGAGAACCGATTATTGCAATTCACTGCTTCTGAATGCGCAAGAAGGAGTTCTCAATAAATTACAAACAGTACAAAATGCTGCTGCCAGAACGCTACTGTCTATTCCCAAATTCTCATCTGTGTCCCTGCACATCAGAAAACTACATTGGCTCCCTATCAGGAGCCGAATCAAATTTAAAGCTTTGTGTATAGCTTATAAGACCCTGAACAACATAGGACCACAGTTTTTAAAGAAGCTCTCCGTCCAGTTGAACAACAAAGGGTTTTACGATCCTCTTCAGCCTTTCTGCTGAAAGTCCATCGTACAAAGAGGGTCAACTGGGGAGATAGACGCTTCACCATTGCCACGGCCAAACTGTGGAACACTCTACCGCTCTACATCAAAGCTGCTCCCACGCTTCTAAAATTTCGTAAAAGCCTTAAGACATGGCTATTCTCCTCCTCCTAACTCCCCGTTCAGACATGGCTATCTTACGCCAATTCCCCCGACATCTCCTAGTGAGTTCTATGAATTTAGCGCCGAGACACCCTTACGGGTATTTGTTTGCGCTTTAAAAATTGCTAAAATAAATAAATAAATAAATAAATAAATATAAAGCACATAGGCACACCCACACAGAGCATACCAACATGCACACTGACCAACAGTATGGCACACATTGTGCATATGTGTACCACAAACCTAGCTGAAAGGCACTGGAGCACTCTACAGGATTACAGGTAAAGATTCATTCAACAAGTGAGTGAAGGTGTAGCTGTGTTTTTAGAGCAGAGGTGGATTGTTGAAGAGTTGTAAAGTAGTGGGTATTTTCAGAACACGTTTTATTGGGGTTTTGCCAACAAAGGGACACAAACGGTCCATGTACATACACATAATTCTGCATGATAAGGCCCCTACAACATGTAAAACACTAAATGATGCACAGACTACCCCCGGCCACCCCTATCCCCCCCAAAGCAGCGTCCATAATCTTATACACATGTATAGCCTATTCATATCGCCGTTCCCTATATATCTTGGCTTTACAGGCCCCAATAATCTGCACACCTCTGCCAGATCCTTGGGTGCTTCTGGGGGCATCCCGTAGCATGAAATACTGTAACTTTCAACCACATACACAAATGCATTTCATGCTTCCATGCCCCTAGGGACAGTGGTACATTGGCTTTCCACTTTTGAGCAATGTGTCTCTTTGCTAGGGTGAGCCCAAGAAATGATCAGTGGTGTTTATATCGATTTCCACCTATACCCTTGGTGCTGTGCAGAAGGAGTTGCTTCTGGGAAAAAGTGGTGTTCAAAAAGGTGTGCCTTCAGCTCTTTCCTAAATTGGATCTCCTGTTGAATACTGATTTGTACTTCCAAATCCTTGGTGTAGAGATGCCGATGGTCTGCTGCTTTGATTTTGTTTGGATGCAGCAGTTCTTTCACTACAATCTTATGATATACTGGTTGTGGTAGTACAGAGAGCCAATTGATCCATATATGCCATATAGGATAGGGGGCCGGTAAGATGGCTTGATAAATTATGGTGCTGGTTTGGAAGGTGGTTCTAGCCTGTTGGAGAGCCAGTATAATTCCAAAGGGGTTTAGATTATGTGGTAGCATTTTATCAGGCCACTTATGATATATTTTGCAGTATTCAGAATGCAGTGTAGAGTCCTCGGATGGGCAGTGTAGTCTGGAGCCACGCATTGGTACTATTCAGAGGTGAGTGTATGAGGGCTTTAATGGTTGTTCGGACACATATTCAGCACACCAATAGGTACTATTGTTCACAAAGTCCAACAGACATACAAACACATGCAGCTCTTAAAGCACAAAGACCAATAGCTATAAGGTGAAGCAGGAGAAACAATTTGTATCAGCAGAATACAGGATAGTTTGTAGCATGGGTCACAAAATCATGTACATTTGGGGACAGAGGCCTTTATACAGCATAAAACCACAAAATTATGTGCAACAGTGAAGCACTTCTGATATGTCGGAGGTGAGCACACACAAATGCCCAAATTTAATAAGCGATGTGCCTCATTGGTGCATTCATAAATCTGAAGCTTTGCAGTGTCTTAGTCACCTATCATATATAGCTCTTCAGCACTGTTACAATGTATAATACTTCTAGTCTTGCAATATTGTGCTGGATGAAACTTTTAATGTACACATTGAATCCTTGCATAATTATAGGATACATAAATATTATTTCAGGTATGTCAAGAAATTTGACACGTTGATTGTTGACCATTGGGTGTTTATTTTACATATTTTGTATTGTGTTTTTTGTGCAGCTAAGATTAATGCAGGCAGATCATCCGATTGTCTCATAATTCTGTATTACGTCACCTTTACACAACAAAGAGCTATAAAAGCGTAGTCCATCTTCATTTGTTAAACCCTGCAGCGTTTTAAACCAAATTTACGTTATTTCTTTATTTTCTATTTATAACAGCGAAAATTATTTGGTGAGATGGGGAAGTAAAGGTGTTCCAAAGGAAATAGACATGCTGAACAATTTAAAAGTTGTATTTACAGTAAGTGTACATATTTGTAACGTTTTGTGTGAATTTACATTTTTTTCTGTTTTTTTACTATTCCTTGTAGTAGAAGCTGGACCAAGAATGTCCCTAATAGTGGGGATTCACAGCACCAAAAGACTAACAAATAATACATTTGCAAACAAATTACTAACAAATAACTAAGCAAATTATTATGAAAGAAAGAAAGAAAAATCACATATTAATGTTGCTGCAAATAAAAGAGAACTTTAGAAATGTAACAATTTATTGCAAAAAACCAGACACCGATAAACACAGCAGCCATTTGCCAACTTGAAATCAGGACATCACCAAAGGCATACATTTAGGTGGGTGTCATGTAAATGTCGCTGAATTCAATTTATTCCTAGAACTAAAATAATTGGAAATAAAGATTGTCGTTTACATGCCGAACTCAATAACGACACAGAAATTTCAAGGCAACACCCATGCAAACAATGTTTACATTACTGTTCGTTATTAACTGCAGGACAAAAGCTAGTTCCTGATTACATCGCCTGTGAGGAAATAACTCTCCATTTGACCAACCCTGCTCTAAACTTCCATATGGATAAAACTGACTGCGCAAGACTGAAGGCCATACAGAGAAAGGATTGAGCATATGGTCTGAACTTTGACCAGAAGCTATGCTCAACCCCTGCATGCACAATACAATACATACATTTCTCGGTGTAGTCTTCTTATTGCCACAAAACAAAACTAATATAATATGCAAGTATGTTTTTTTAAAGCATTCAAAATGCTGTGTAGCATCTCAAACTGTCTTTATCTTTTTATAAACTAGGACCTCGGAAACAAAGACCTTAATAGAGATAAAACTTACTTGGTTTGCCAAATCGTCCGGTATGGTAGAATGGACCTGAAGGAAAACAACCTAAAAAAATGCACGCAGGGGTTGCGGAGACCTTTTGGAGTGGCAGGTAGAAATCTTCTTAATTCATATAATTGCTTTGTGATGTGGCCTTCGGTATCCGTTCCATCTGGTTGGTTACATTTACTTGTTGATGGTTTCAAATATTTGATTGACTGTGTGGTTCTATATATTCTCACTGAAAAAGACCTTCATATTTAAACCATGTTAATGTTATCTGTAACATTTCTTAGCACTATATTCTTGGTGGTAGGATTATGTTCTGTGAAACAAAAAGTTAATTGTATTCTGTTTTAATATAGTATTTGATAGAAAAAGCATATAAATGTGCTGCGGGATAATGTGACTATTATTATATTCAAAAAGTCTTTTTCCAGCACATGAAGATGTTGTATCTGTGTATTTATGTATGGATGTATGGATTAAATGTGTTCAACTTTATGACCTGTAAAGTATGGCTGGTATTTAAGAAGGAGAAAAGGATCCCTGATTTGTTTCAGGTTTATTTTTCAATCAATCAAGCATTTGTAGAGCGCACCACTTACCCGTGAGGGTCTCAAGGCGCTAAGGGGTGGGGGAATGCTGCTACTGTTCCAAGAGCCAGGTCTTGAGGAGTCTTCTGAAGGTCAGTAGATCTTGGGCCTGCTGTAGGCCGGTGGGGAGGGTGTTCCGTTTCCTGGCGGCGAGGTAGGAGAATGATCTGCCGCCGCCGGTCACTCTTCAGATGCGGGGGACAGTGGCGAGGGCGTGGTCGGCGGAGCGGAGCTGGCTGGTGGGGGTGTAGAAGCTGAGTCGGCTGTTGAGGTACGCTGGTCCGGTGTTGTTGAGTGCTTTGTGTATGTGGGTGAGGAGCTTGAAGGTTATCCTCTTTTGCATTGTATTCGGTTTTTGAGGGATTATACTGAAAGAGATGGCATGTAAGTAAAAGGAGCCTAGGAAGAAAGATTCTAAGAGGTGAGTATGGGTAGGACTAAGATAACACGTTCTAGGATTTTAATATGGAAGGCAGATATTGAGGATAGTTATTTGATGTGAGATCAAGCACAGTGATTATTCCGTGAGAGATTCTTTTATATATTGAATTGTATTTTCCTTCCAAAGCAAAGCACCCCTGATTGTAGAATCTCTCAATGTCACTTCACAATGAACATACAACAGGGTTTACTTTAAACTGGGCTAAGAATCATTAACCCCTCCCAAGCTGGTGACGGAACCGCTCCGTCACGCCCCTCGGGTGGGCTGTGCTGGTGACGGAACGGTTCCGTCACGGCCCGCTCGCCACGCCTGCGCGGTGCTGATTCCGCACCTGCGCGGCGCGTTCTATTGAGCGGGCGGGGCCGTGGCGGAACCGTTCCGTCACAAGCACAGCTCACCCGAGGGGCGTGACGGAGCAGTCCCGTCACCAGCGTCGAAGCGCCGCGCGGCCCCTCCCACCCCTTAGCACTGCAGAGGAATAACCGCCGCAAAGATAGGGTTAAATAACTAAGTAAGCAAACAAAAATAAAAACAAAACAAGAACAAAATCCATCTTTTTAAAATCACACAGTAATGAACAAAACAGTAATAAATAGACAAGCAAATAGTTGCTCTCCAATAGAGTCCTCTGATCAGGCTGCCCTTCCGGAAGGACCCGTGTTCACAGAGACAGGTTCTGCACCTGGGCGTTCGCAATCTCCACCTTGATGCTTGGAGATTAAGCAGTGACAACTGAACTTTTTGACCTTCCTCCAGAGGTCATTGATATCATCTTGGCATCCAGGTGTCCCTTGACAAAAACTGTATACACCAGTTTTTGGGACAGATTTGTGGTTTGGTGTGGAATATGCCAGACTGTCCCCCCCCCAGACCAAATTATCTGAGGTTCTGTTGCTTGTTCCTGTCTTTTGCACTGCAAGGCTTTGCTTTGAGCACAGATAAGGGTTAATTTTCAGCGCTTTAGGACTGATAACAGTTGCCAAACAACCATTGTTGTTTAAGTCACCAGCTTTGATGCGATTTTTGACAGGCCTGCAGCATGTATTTTCCCCTTCTCCTTTTGTCCTACCAAATGAGACCTTAATTTAGTCCTGACTTAACTTTTGTGCATTCTTTTTTAGCTATCCTTTAAAGCTTTTTACTATGAAGACTGTGATCATCATTGTCATCACCTTGGCGCGCCATTGAGTTAACTTCAAGCTCTTGCTATCACTCCACCATACACTTGCGTCTTTCTAGACAAACTGGTTCTGTGGACACGGATATTCTTCCTGTCGAAGATTGTAATGCCATTCCACGTTGGTCAAACCATCACCGTGCCGATGTTCTATGCTCGGTCTCACCCCTTTAAGGAGGAGTAAAGATGCATCACTTGGATCCCAAAGAGAGTTTTTAAGTCGATCTTACCAAAGACCACAGAGTGGACGATCAGCTCCTTTTGGGCTTCTCTGGTGCAAATAAATTAAGCAATGTAGAAGAGAACTATCTCCCACTGGATCATGCTCTGCTCTGAGATCTGTTATTCCATGGAAAAAACAGCCTTCAGAAGGGCTGCATGATTATTCTACAAGGGCCAATGTTCCTACCACTACATTGACATGCAAAGTCCCTGTCCTAGACATTTGTCTGATGGCTACGTTGGCATCACTCCATAAATTCACAAAGAGTTATTACCTGGACAGTGTGGTTCAGGAGGGGCCTTTTGCTGCCTTGGTCCTGTAGGACTCTCTGGTTTGAGTCTAGTCACAGACTCACCTCCGAATAGTTATTGAATTGTCATCTTTTCAAAAGGCGAGGTATATGAGGCTAGAATTCTGTATCTAAAGAACAAGTTACCTACCTTCAGTAATGCTCTTTAGGGTAGAGACTCTATCTAGCAACAGATTCCCTACCAACCTCCCATCTTCCACGTTCTGTGATCGGACTCTATCCATTAATAAGATCCCAAATCTAGGAATCTGCACACTGTATACCAATTTGCCTTTGGTGCTCTGCGTCAAGTGGGTGGAAAGTCCCAAAATCAACTGATATCAGTGTGTAGGTGGGACATCTATATAGGCCCCACATGTCATTTCTGGAGCAGAACAGCATCAGTGTGAAGCCACAAGACACCACCTTCCAGCCCGCAGAGGTACTGCTGAAATGTTTCCAGATGCAGTCTGATACCAGCAAAATATTCAAAAGGTGAGGAATCTGCAGCTAGATAGTCAGAAAGAGCATTATCGAAGGTAAGTAACTTGTTTATCTTGTACAAATTTTAATTGTAGACCAACACATAACTAGCATATCCTGTGCAAATACACAATGGTACAAGATAAAAAGGAGTAAGGAAACCAACTTTCCATCATATCTATACAAATTTTAACCATGTGTGGCATATTTAATTGTAGTCATGTGCTTCTAATATTTCTTAAAACTTCGATTTACGAGCAATTGACATGCATTATTTATCAATTGTGATGGGGCTTAAGATTGGAAAAGTCTGTGAAAATGCACAGGATATGTGTTAGATCTGGGGATTTCTAGTTGGCAATGGTATTCACCTTTGTCCAAGCAGGGACCCTTACTTCTGAATCAGGATAAGGGGATTACACTCCTAAATAACCCCTGCTCACCCCCTTGGTAGCTTGGCACGAGCAGGCAGGCTTACCTCCGAGGCAGTGTGTTAAGCTTTTGTGCATATACATGGAAATACAGTGAAAACACTACAGATGAACACAACACAGGTTTTATATCACACTACATAACTGTGGTCCCACGCATAGAGGTAGCCAACTTCTCGACCCTATGTTTTCCAACCTTCCCCATATACACTGTTTTCCCACACTGCCTCTTCACTGGTCGGATCATTTGTTATCCAAATGTAATCTCATTTCCCCTGTTGCCCTGTTCCCTTCAAACGCGACATCAAATATCTGCAAAAGAGATTGGAAAAAACTAAACATTAACTCCCTCAAGTATGTCCTAGATACCCATCTCCCCTTAGATTTTAGTGACATTGACAATGTGGAAGCTGCATCTACTAAAATAAACATTTGGCTCACTGAGGCCATTGATACTTGTCTTCCCCTGTCTTACAAAAAATTGAAAGCCCATAAATCTCCAGCACTCTGGTTCAATGAATCGCTATAAGCTGATAAGTCCAAATGCAAACGGCTGGAACGTACCTGGAGAAAGGACTACTCCCACGAGTCAGGTGCTGCTTACAAAAAAGAATTAAAGCTTTACCATAAGTCTTGCGCCCTGACGAGGGCCAGCTATGTCGCCAGGACTATTGCAGAAGCAACCAACAAATCCAAAACACTTTTTGGTCTAGTCAAAGATCTAGCGGGCTCCCAGACCATAGCCAAACCACCCCCCCTGAATAGCAACCAATGTGAAGAACTTGCACAGTTTTTCACCAGGAAAATAGAAAATATCTATCAGGATATATCGAAACAGAACTGCAATAGTCTCCAGCTGCCGCAGGCTACCAGCCCGAATAGCATAAATCACCGTACTGCCTACCATCCACTCCTTTCTAATGATTTCTTAAATTTCTGGCCAGACATCAATCCAGAAGTACTTACTGAGATTCTAGGTAAAGTGAAATCGGGCTCACCAGCAGACCCACTTCCCATCTCAATACTCAAATTACTGGACACTCCGCAGCTCTCTATGATCTCTAAAACCCTTAATCTCTCACTAAAAAGTGCTACAGTCCCGGCAAGCTGGAAACATGTCATGGTGACTCCCCTTCTGAAAAAGCCCACTGCTGTTCCTTAAGTTCTTTCTAATTTTTGTCCTATTTCTCTGCTGCCTGCCTTCTCCAAATTTCTGGAAAGCATTTCCATTTCCACCTTGCCCAATTTGTCGCGGCCAATGATATACTTCACCCTTCCCAATCTGGTTTCCGCCCTGGGTTCTCCACTGAAACAACTCTGCTGGGCGTCACAGAAAACCTTCGGCATCTTTTAGATAGAGGAGACACAGCTGCGCTGATTCTGCTTGATCTCAGCACAGCTTTTGATACCATTTCTCACACCATACTCATATAATCCCTTGCCTCTATGGGCATCTGCGGCCAGGCTCTGGGCTGGCTGACATCCTTTCTTGCTCACCGGACTTTCCAAATTTTCTCAAACACTGCCACTTCTAATATCCATGCGCCCCTTATGGAGTTCCCCAGGGCTCGATTCTTAGACCCCTTTGATTCAATCTATATGTCACACCTCTGGCCCACATTGCAGAACAAGAAGGTCTTACTCTGTTTACATACACCGATGACTCCAAGATTGCCTTTTCCCTATCTCATTCGGATCAAGCCTCCACCTCCCTCCTCCAGTCAGGCCTAAAGAAAATATCAAACTGGATGAACCAAAACCTGCTCAAATTGAATGGAGGGAAAACAGAAGTCTTAGTTCTCGGTCAAAAGCAAGACCTTTGGAGTTTTAAGCATTGGCCATCAGAGATGGGTGCCCTCCCTCTTCCATCAGAACATGTGCGTAACCTGGGGGTTACCATGGACAATGGTCTAACCATGCAGTGTCAAGTAAACATGGTGGCAGCCATCTGCTTTACCATTCTGCGTTGGTTAAAGAAAATTATCTGGATGCTGCCCCCTGATACCCAGAAGTCCGTGGTCAATGCCCTGATAACCTCTTGGTTGGACTACGGCAATGTCCTGTATCTAGGGGCAACTAAGGCAGTAACAAGATGTCTCCAGCTTGTTCAAAATGCCGCTGCAAGACTGCTAGGCAAAAGTCACAGAACTGATCATATTACAGGGCGCCTCCGTGACTTACACTGGCTGAGAGTGGCGAGCCGGGTCAAATTTAAAACCTTGAGTTACATGCATAAAATAAAGTGGCGTACTGCCCCCAGTTACCTTCAATCCCTTGTCCACGCTGCCTCCGATCTTCATCTCAAGGCTTTTTTACCGTGCCTAAATACAGACTCGCTAGAATGGGTGGTAGGTCATTTCTTTTCTAGGTCCAAAACTTTGGAATTCTCTCCCCCTCAACGTCTGTACAGAGACCAGCTATGTCTGATTTCGCAGAGCTATTAACACCTGGCTGTTTAATCAATACATTTCCTGTACGTAGGAATCCTTTTGGTCCAATTGCTCACTGTCTTCTTTTAGCGCCGGGAAACTCATTGGGTAGCTGTCGCGCTCTATAAGCTCAATAAATAAATAAAATTATAAATATAAGTATTCTTTATATAGACTTAAACACAAGACCACAAACGACAAAAATCCACAATACTACACTTAAGATTGCTTTAAAGATGATAAAAGTTACTTAGTTCAAGTTGATGATCAATGCGACAACATTCTAAACAAAGTACCTGGATACGTTACGCAAAGTAAACAAAAAGGCTTGCAAAAGGGGAGATGCATCGGTTCCGTGATCCGGGAGAAATGATGCGTCGTGCCTCAATGCTTGCACAGAGTAGGGGATGCGTCCTGATCCTTACCGGTGAGAGGTTGATGCGTAGATTCTCAGCCTGCCAGCCCGTTGCAATGCGCAAGATGGCGCCTTGATGCGATGCGATGATCCGATTGCGATGCGAGAAGATGGTGCCCTTAAAGCGATAGAATTCCCAGCACGGACATTCACAGGGGGAGCTGGAGATTAAGTCTTTTGTCCCTGAGACTTCAGCAGGAGGCAAACACAGTGCAAGCCCTTGGAGAATATACTGTAGATGATGAAAGTCCTTAACAAGTTCCTTCTCCTTTCCCTGGCAATGAAGCAACCACTGCAGGCTAACCCAGCAAAGAGCACACTGGCAGAGGGGCAGTAAAACTCCTGCAGCTTCCTTAGTTCTTCTCCTTGGCAAAATGTTTCTTTTTCCAGAAGTGATCTAAAGTTCTTGGGACTGGGTCCTAATATTTATACTCCAACATCCTTTGTTCTCTGAAGGCAGAGAGGCCTCTGCCTAGTCCAAACCAGTTCCTGAGCACTTTGTTTACATGACTCTCTCCTTCCTTTCACAGAGCAGGGCAGAGACATCAGACAAGCCACAGGAGGTGGAGCCAGCATTGTAAAGGGTTGGCCCAGCCATATTCAGGTCCCAGGTGCAACTCCTGCCTCCCATCTAGATGCAGATCTCTCTGTTCACCACTGGGCTGCCCCAGCCTGTCTCCTGGAATCCCCCAGCCCTGTCACTCACAAACCCAGACAAGGAATAAACAACCTAGCAGAGGCAGGCCTGGACAGTTAGGCAAGAAAATATCTACTTTCTAACAGTGGTATTTTCAAACACAGAATATTAAAACCAACTTCACTAAAATATGTATTTTATCATTCTGAGTTCAGGCATACTAAATTCGAATTTCTACCATGTTCCCTGAGTCAGTAAGGATTATAAGAATGTAATAATCTAACTGCCCATTCTAGCCTATGGAGAACAGGCAGCCTTGCAATAGTGAAAAACGAAAATGGCTGTAGTTCACCGTTAGGACATGCTACACACACCAGAGCATGCCCTACCTTATACTTAAGATGCACCCTGCCCTTGGGCCTACCATAGGGATGTCTAATATGAAGCAAAGGGAAGGTTTAGGGACTGGCAAGTCGACATGGCAGTACTAGACTGCACACAGGCCTTGCAATGGCAGGCCTGAGACGCACCTTACAAACTGCTTCTGTGGGTGGGACAACCAGTGCTGCAAGCCCACAGCAGCATTTGATTTACGAACCCTGGGCACACAAGGTGCACTGTACTAGGAGCCGACAGGTAAATCAAATAACCCAGTCATGGAATCACCAATTAGTACATCAATTTAACATAGGGAGCACTTGCCCTGTGGCACTGAATAGCAGTGACACAGTTCCCAAAGCATATAACCAGCAAAAACATATCAAAACAGAGGAGGCAATCCGTCAAAAATGGAAGGGAGACCCACGCCAATGATGCCAGGTCTAACAATTTGGATTTGTGATGCATCATGTCTGTCTAGGAATACTCAAAAAAATCAATTGAAAAACAAGAGCAGGGTCGAATTCCAACTCACTTGGTATGAAATTCACAAGAAACTAAGCCCTCACCCACAAACATACTGCTGTCATCTAAATAATGTTATGTTATGTTAAGTAAATGTCTCTTTTATAGCGCACGGCTACCCCGAGGGGTGTCCCGGCGCTTTGGCAAAGAGAACTGAGGCAGAGAAACACAACACAGCTACTCACAGTGGTCACAAGACTCATACAGAAAAAAGCCAAGTTTTCAGCTCCTTTCTGAAGGAAAGGAGACTGTTAGCCTTCCTTAGGGAGACAGGAAGCTCATAATAATCTATCTTCTTAACCATTATTTGCAGTGGTTTTTCATGAGTGCAAACACCAGTGTATGTTACCACGTGCTATTTTTCAACCCAAAAGAAAGAGCATGTCAACATCCTTGCCTGAAGTTCTATCACTTCTGCCAGACCAGTCAGGAATGTGTTTGCACCTTGCTAAACATTGTAGTTAATCATCTAGTATGGCATGATTAATAATTCAAAAGAAAATGAATCCTAATAAATGATAACTAACTGATCATGCATGTATTTATATAGAAATTCATATTCCTTAGCCCATTTCAAAAGTGGAACAAAAAGTAAGAAAAGGGATAGATTGAGTTAGGGAAAAGGAAAACTTTTCATAGGTTATAGCAATGAGAAGAGATAGCATATGTTAACTTCATGTATGAATAAAAAGAAGAAGCAGCTATGCACTTATGGCATTAAAGAAGTATTTGTGTGATTTACTTTCTTGAACAGGTAAGTGTTGGTGAGGGAATGGCTTGATTGGATGCATTATGAGCTCTTGTCTAAAGGTGAGGAATGGTGTAGCCTTTCTAAGTTGATCTGGGAGGGAGTTTCATGATGTAGTTGCTATTTCCCATGAAGGACTGCTTTCTGACTGGTAAGGTCTTGAATTTGGGGATTTCCTTCCTTCTAAAGCTTCTTTATCCACTGTAGTTGGTCAGTAGTTTGGCATAGTATGGCAGGCTGGTGTCATGTAGGACTAAGTGAGGAAGCAGAGTTAGAAGAAAACCCTAGCTTGATGAGGGTGCCAGTTAAGATTGTAAAGGGGAGGAGTGATGTGATCAAGTTTCCTTTCTATGCAAACCAAGCTAGAAGTTGAGTTCAAGACCACTTTGATTAGGGTCCATTGTCAATTTGTGGAATTCTGGCTATTAAAGTGTTCCCAAAGTCTAATCTCAAAAGGACAAGAGCATATACTTTTGACTTTAGTTGATCAAAGGATATTGGTTGACTTATTTTCTTTGACTTATGAAGATGGCATTTCACAGTTTTGGCAAGATAGTTAATATGTGCGATGAATGAATGGGTAGAATTAATAGTGAATTCCAAAGTATTGATGGATTTTGCAGTAAGCAGTTTAGATTTAAAAGAGTTAGATGGGATGCATCAAGCTTCTTTGCAGATGAGAATAAAAGAAGAAATTATTTTTTGTCTGCCTTGAGAAGGAAATTGCCCTTCATCCAAGATAGATCCTTCCAAAGACAGTTTCTTATGGAGTTGATGATGTGAATTTTTTTTTCATTTACTTTAATTCGCTTTTTTTTTTAAATCACAAAAGTCAGCACAATATATATAAAAATACTGAATTCAAATCAACGGAATGATCAGAAAACATTACATTGCACTATTCCAATACACATGACTGTGAAATGAGTCCCAAAATAGATCATTTAAAACTATAAATATTATAAATATTATAAAACACGGATAAGAAACATTCCTTTTCTGTTGAAATACATCAAGAAATTAAAAAGTCATATAAAAATAAGTACAAGTGTGGGGAGACACATAATGAATATTACAGGCACTTTCCTTTAGCCCATCGAGTCACCCACACCCGGCCCAGAAACTTGGCGATAGCAACCACAATGGGGCCGTCCACAGCAGATTTAAATCATCTATATGCCTCACTGTGATCCCTAGTCCCCATCGCGATGCAAATGGGTTTGATCCAGTAGCATCTCGAGTTGTAGTAAGCTGGGAATGCAAATAAAATGTGGGCCACCGTTTCTACCCTATCTGGGCAGCGTGGGCATCTAGTATTGCTGTTTATAGACCCAAACCACTTAGAACTAAAGGCCTTGGTTGGTAGGGTACCAACTCTAAATTGGTGGAAAAGCTTGCGGTCACGAGTAGAGCTAATTAGGTCCCAATATTGCTCCAATCGGGGTTCCAACTTTAAATATAAGAAAGTGCTAGAGAGAGTGGGACTATTGATGGATGCAAACTGTCGAGAATAAATCCAGTTCCAATATATCGTCTTAGACACTTTTTTAGTAGGAAATACACTTCCCTCGGGGAGGGACCACAGCCGAACCAAACCCACTCAGCAAGGATGTATTTAATACCCCTGAGCCACTCAATTTTATTATACATATCCAGATCACGAATTTCCCGGACCGCCAATGCAAAGGAGATTAATTGCGGGGTCACCCAAAGTCTTCTCCAGTATAAGACTGATCTAAGTCGGGCGATATCTCTTAGTGTGTGACAACCCAGGTCCAAATAGAGCAGGATTAGGGGGGTTGATTGCGGCAAACCCGTTACAGATCTTAAGAATTTATTTTGGGTTACTACTAATGCGCCCAAGTTCACATACGCCCACAACTCGGAGCCATACAATTTTCTTTTCTTTATGTACAGCCAAGTGTCATCAGTGTATTGATGTAGATTTTCTCCCATGCCTCATTATTAGGCCACATGGCTCAATGTGGATGTTCAATAGAACTGGCACAACAATAGAGTTGTGGGTGACCCTACAGAATGGTTTGGCCAATGTACAAGTGCAGTCTGACTCCAGTTTTGACCAGAAGATGACATTCTAAGAGGAAGGAGGAGTTCCACTTTAGAACCTTAACTTTGATTCTCACGCAGTATTCCATTGTGGCTTTCTATTGCAAATGGTCCCTTGTTTCTAGAACAGCAGACATGTCAATGAAGACCAGCAAGCATGCTTCACAATTCTCCAAGATGTGATGGGTGGAAGTTAGATAGGTTGGACTGATCTAGGCAATTTCTTTGAGATATTGTTGATATTTGACTAGTCTACAAAGAGATTGAAAAATCCCCTGGTGTAGGGAGGCATTGAAAAGCAGTGTGAGCAATGGGAGTATAGACAGTTTGCCTTTCATTCTGGAGGCTATGAGGTCTTGACAAGAATGAGTGGGTCGGAGTTAGCTGAGAATGGGTAAAATATTGTGTTATGTTATATTATGTTGTGTTATGCTATGTTGTGCTATGCGATCTTGTGTTATGTTATGTAATGTGTTTGCAACATGTTGCAAATACTCAACGGAGTCCTGAAACTAAGAAAGAGGAACTGTCTCCCCATCCAAGTCTTAGAAATGCAAGGACGGAGCAGTCGCCTGGCATAGGCATAGTGAACGGAATGAAAGCGGAAGGTAAAGTAAGCTTCTTTCTCGAATTTAACCCGTTAAGCGCGCCTCAAATTCCGCCCCAGTGCGGACGTTCGATTGCGCTAACGGGATCCGGACGTCCAACGGTCGTGCGCAGCACTAGCGAGGTAGTGCACGCGACGACAGTTGGACGTTCGCAGCACTGAACGGGTTAAGGGATTTAAAAAATTCACTGCATTGTTTACCATGCAGACAGCCTTGAATATAGCATGCTTTTTGATGGGAAGCCAGTGGAGTGACTTAAGATGGGGGGACATTAGGGTTGTGGGAAGAACTCTAAGATCAGTCACGCGGCTGAGCTCTGTATGACTTGAAGATGATGAGTGAGGTAGTCTGGAACTCCTAGGTAGATAGAATTTCCCTAGTCAAAGGAGGAAATAATTAATGGATGGAATCTAGTGGAAGAAACAGGACAACCTTCCTGTGCATGTTGAGAAGAGTAGAGAATGTTCTGAATACCTGATTGATTTGTTTACCAAAAGTGAGTTGATTTACAATGATCATGTTCATATCTTTGGTCGAAGAGACAGGGCAGGATGCGGAGCCCAGCTGGGTAGGCCACAAAGCAGGAGAGCAGGCAAAGGACTTTTGCCTTAAGAGAGGAATGTCTGCTTTATCTTCTTTGAGCTTGTGATAGTTGCTCTGCCTCCAGCATACACAACAGCTTCAGCACACAGCCGACGCACCCTATGACCGCAGCAGCGCCCCCACCACCACCCTCTGTGCCTGGACCCCGATCAACACCGAAGAGACCATACGTACGATGAACTCCATCCACTCCGAATCTCCAACCGACCCCTGCCCTCACCACGTCTTCAACAAGGCCGACTCCGTCATTGCACCCCATCTCTGGGACATCATCAACGCCTCCTTCGACACCGCAACCTTCCCGGAGAGCTGGAAGCATGCCAAACTCAGCGCCCTCCTGCAGAAACCATCAGCCGACCCCACCGCCCTCAGAAACTACCGCCCCATCTCGCTCCTCCCGTTTCCTGCCAAAGTCATTGAGAAGACCGTCAACAGACAGCTGGCCGCCTTCCTCGAGACGAATGGATCACTCGACCTCTCGCAGTCCGGCTTCCGGGCCAACCACAGCACCAAGACCGCCCTCATCGCAGTCACTGACGACATCCGAGCCCTGCTCGACAACGGGGAAACAGCGGCCCTCATCCTCCTGGACCTCTCCGCGGTGTTCGACACTGTCTGCCACCGCACCCTAGAGCAGCGCCTCAGCAACGTCGGAATCCAAGAGAAGGCACTGGAATGGATCATCTCGTTCCTCGCCGGAAGGACACAGAGAGTCTGCTTCCCCCGTTTAGATCAGAAGCCACTGAAGTCATCTGCGACGTACCACAAGGATCGTCACTCAGCCCCACGCTGTTCAACATCTACATGAGCCCCCTTGCGGCCATCGCACGCCAACACAACCTCAACATCATCTCCTACGCCGATGACACCCAGCTGATCCTCTCCCTCACCAACGACCCCGCCACCGCCAGAACCAACATACACGAAGGGATGAAAGACGTAGCCGAGTGGATGATGAACAGCCGCCTGAAACTGAACTCAGATAAGACGGAAGTCCTCATCCTGGGATCGTCACCATCCGCCTGGGACGACTCCTGGTGGCCCCCGGCCCTGGGAAGCGCACCCAAACCAACGGACCACGCACGCAACCTGGGCTTCATCCTGGACTCCTCCCTCTCCATGACCAGACAAGTCAACGCCGTCTCCTCGTCGTGCTTCAACATCCTACGCATGCTACTGAAGATCTTCCGGTGGATCCCCACCGAAACCAGGAAGACGGTCACCCAGGCACTCTCACCAGCCAACTGGACTATGGCAACTCCCTCTACGCCGGAACCACTGCAAAACTCCAGAAAAGACTCCAGCGGATTCAGAACGCCTCAGCACGACTCATCCTGGACAACCCCCGACACAGCCACATCTCCGCTCACCTGAGAGACCTGCACTGGCTCCCCATCAGCAAGAGAATCACGTTCTGACTCCTCACCCACGCACACAAAGCTCCCCACAACCAAGGCCCAAGATACCTCAACGACCGCCTTAACTTCTACACTCCCACCCGCCAGCTTCGATCGACCTGCCACGCCCTCGCCCCTGTCCCCCGCATCCGAAGAGCCACAACGGGAGGAAGATCCTTCTCCTACCTGGCCGCCAAGACGTGGAACACCCACCCCACCCACCTCCGCCTGACCCAAGACCACCTCGCCATCAGGAAGCAGCTCAAGACCTGGCTGTTCGAGCAGTAGCGGACCCCCCCTCCCCAAGTGCCTTGAGACCCTCCGGGTGAGTAGCGCACTATACAAATGCTTGATTGATTGAGCAGGCAACTGCACTTGACCTGATTAGTATTGTGTGGGATGGGAAGATAATTTGGGTATTATCCGTGTATGATGAGGTATGGAAACCAAACAAATGTATGTGCTTAACCTTAGGAGAGAGATACATATGAAATAGCCTGGCACTCAAAGACCCAACATGTGGGACCCAATATGGAATGAAGGCGGTTGAGGATTTGAAATGAAGCAATATGATGGTCTGAGTTTAGTGAGAGAGGATGGAATAGAACCAGTTCAGCGCAAGGTTGCAGGTGCTTCTTCCACTCAATCTCATCAGTAGAGTGGAGTGATGGATGATGTCAGTGGTCCCTGATAAGTCTACTTATAGAATAGCTGCAGTGTGGCCTTACCCTAGCACACATCTGAGGGTATTCACTACAGTTATATCCACTGTTTTAGTGCTGTAGGGTTGTCTGCAGGCAGATTGTGAAAAATCAAGTAATTCGGTTCTCCTCTAAATCCTCTAAAGAAATAGAAGGCTCAATGTTGGTACCTTTATTTTAAAGGTTTTGTATAGGATGTGAAGATGTTATTTGGGACAATAATTTCCCAGAGCTTCTTGGTCATCCAAGGATTTATTTACGCAAAGGTGTGACTTTGGTGTGCTGACTGTTATATTGGACAGTAAGCTCTACTACAGTGAGATCACAGTTATTAGTGATGATGGAAATCACGGTATCGGGGGATAAAGCTGGAATGTGAGTGGGGAAGGGTCAGAAGGTGAAACCCACATTCCAGATTTAAGAATAGTGTGATCTGACATATGGGATAATGCCTTGAAATTGAGAAAGAACAGAAGACTGTCTGGGAGCTTTGTGTCAACAGTTACAAAAACTGCATCCTTGGGGGATTGCTGAAGGAAGTTGGTATGGAGCAATCCAATTTTAGAGAGGAAGAACTGAGACAGGTCTTGATAGAGCTTTTGGAAGGGCAAGACTAGAGGAGTTTAAAAAACACTTGGTTAGAGAGAAGTTCTTTTACAATATTTAACATCTTTCTAGATGAGTTGGCAGAAGATTTCTAAACATCAGATTATATTCACATATTTTGAATAAGGTGTTGGTAGTATTTGTGGCCAATTTTGCAGATGTTTGTTGAAAGGATTGTAAGAGGAACTCTATTTGCATCCTAATGACTTACAATGAAGTTTAGAATGTCTGAATTCTTAAGAATACCTAGGACAAAGGGGTGGGTAAGATGAGGAACAGTGCACTTGAGGGGACGGACATTTTGCTCAGAGCACTCATGAAAAATTATTTAAATGTGTCACTGTCAGCAGTGGTATTAGAAGAGGAAGGAGCGGTTTGGCTTTTGGAGCACGTGTCCGAGGGGGATAATTTTGGACCAAGTTCTAGTGAGCATCTGTGAATCTTATGATTGGGAGGGTCATACAGGTTGCCAATAGGAAGAAGAAACTGTATTGCCAGATGGTCAGACCAATTCAAAGGAAGAGGCTTGTTGGTGGATATGATGCCAGAATTTACATAGATAGCGTCAAGTGCATGCCTTAATTGGCAGTTGGGATGTTTGTACGCAGGGAGAGGCTGATCCTGTCCGGAGTCCTGACCACATGTAGGGCTTCTGAGGCCTCTGAGTTCACTATATGGATGTTGAAAACTCCCCAGAATGAAGATGAGATGTGGTGCCACAGTGTTGGAAAGATTGATGACAAAGGAGATTTGGGCACAGGAGTGCGATAAATCAATGCACCCGAGTAGGTTCTATTGCGGTAGAAAGTGAGTGAAACGGTCATGACTTCGCTTTGGGGAATAATAAGAGTGATGGAAACTTTGATTTTGAGGGTGGTGTGTAAAATGCTCCCCTTCATTGGCCTGCATGGTCGACATACTAGATGGCATAGTTGGGAGGGATGCTGGCTGCAAGGTGGGGCAGACGCTTTATGGAGCAAGGTCTCTCTAAGAAAAATAGAAAAATGTTTGATTATCTGAGATGAAGTCGGAGATCTCTCTTTGATATCTTGAGTAAGATCTGATATTATTTAAATACCAATTAGGTACCAGAGAGGGTGTATCGAGCTGAGTGTTTGAGGACATGAGAGGGGAAATGTGAATAGGAAGGTGGGTAAAGAGAAGAACGAGGGTGCCTAAAAAAGAAAAAAACCTTAGGGCCTCATTTATGAGGCTGTGCGTCACTTTTACGCCGCCGGTGTGTCACTTATTGTGACGCACCAGTGGCGTAAAAAATGCGCCTTGTTGCGCCATATTTACAAAGTGACGCATCAAGGTAGATGCGTCACTTTGTAAACCCCTGCGCCACATTATACCTGCGCCAGGTATAATATATGCAAGGGGGGCGTATTGACCAAGGAAGGGTCGTAGAAGTGACGCAGTGAAATCTATGAGATTTCACTGCGTCACTTTTAGGACGCCGTTGCGTCAAAATCTTGCGCCTGCCTCACAGCAGGCGTAAGACTGACGCAGGCCCTTTCACATGGGGCTAGCCCCATGTGAAAGGACGCATTGCTGGAGTTGCGTCACCTTTGTGACACACTCCAGCAATGCGTCAATTTTGTGCTTATAGATACGTCAGAAATACTGACGTATCTGTAACTCCTTGCGACATGATGCGTCATACATTAAATATGACGCATCAGGAATGTCGCAAGGAGTGCGCAATGAGAAGTGACGCATCGCTGCTTTCACGCAGCGATGCGTCATTTCTCAAAAATGAGGCCCATTAGAGTTTACTGCACCAGACTAAGTGAAAGGTGCATGCCTTACCCCAACACTGGAGTGCAAAGAGGTTCTGAGTGGGGTAGCTTCATAAAGCTGGGGTTGTTAGAAGGACCGTGACCCTGATGCTGGTAATGGTCCAGGAACAGGCGGACCTGCCTTTTGCTTTGCAGCTTAAATAAGCCATGAAAGTTTGGGGGAAAAAAACTAAACACTAACTGGAGCATGACAACTTTGGTTCCCACCACCAAGCTTGCTTGGCAGTGAGAGTTACACAGAGCAACAAGTAAGTTAAAATTAGAGTGTGATATATGAATCTTAAAATTATTAAAAAGTGGTATTCACCACAGAGTAGTAGCAGAGTAAATCCTAGAGCCAATTCCCTCCCATGTAGATACAATGAAAGTAATTTGTGATCTGGATTCCGAGTCCCATGAGGACTGCTCCTAAATGAGAGAGACAGTGTAAAGGGATCCACTCATAATGTGCACCTGTGCTGCTTAACTAGCCATCCATGAGGGGTAAGGGTGCAGGTCTCCTTTTCAATAATAAAAGTGGGAGGAGTAATTAAAACACTAGTTGAAACTACGCTGCTCTGTTTCCTGCTGCCACACTCTCTTGACAGTGATACTACACAGGAAAACAAGGTAAATTAAATAAGCCCGTGAAAGATAAATTAAAAAGGATTATCAAGCTGTATCCACGACGGGGTAGTAGCAGAGTAAAATCCAAGGAGCCAGGCACCTTCTAGGTAGATACAAGTGAAGTCATTTGTAGTCTGGGCTCCAGGTTCCTGGAGTCCTGCTGTTGGGTGAGAGAGGCAGTGTTAGGAGATGAGTGTGGGATGAGATGACCGAAATTTGGCCCAGGTTTCTGAGCATTTCGGGTTAGTTTGGGAAGTGGAGATTTGAGTTCGAACTTGATTCCTATTTTGTCACTGAAGTGATTCAGGAACCAATGACACTTATGTCCGGAGGAAGTCATCTATGAGTCAGTTTTATGACATGACTGGTTCTTTGGTCATAAAAGAGAGATTTGGCTGCGTTGGGTGAAGAGGGTATTTGATCTTGAATGTAAAGTGCTTTAGCTTGGTGAATTTAGGTCATATATTCTATTCTGAGTTTTATTCATTCTCATTTGAGATTGAAGAGATTGGAGTGTCTTTTTAAGTCACAAAGTTGTTTGGAGAACCATGATTTGCTAGGTTTAGAACACATATTCATAAGACGAAGCAGGAGAAGCTTGTTAAGTTTCCCTGATATGTTGATAAATGGATGTCTTGGTTGCTTCACTGAAGTCATTCATTTGACCTATATGATCGCTAGATGGGCATGATCTGTTCTTTCTGATTCTTTTAGCGTATTGCATTAGTTTTTTTGGAGACTTGTTTAGAATGAGAGAGGAGCAGAGGGTAATGTCGAAGAGGACCGAAAAGTGGTCATAACCAATTGATAGGAAATGGGGAGGTCATGAAACAAAGTTGGAGTCAGCAACAATCAAATTCAGAATTTTTCCATTTTCTTGGATGCGGGACAGACTGTGCTGTTTTAAATTGTGGAGTTGAGTCAGGCGTGCAAGCTCCGCTGCATATATGCAGTTTGAGGTGCGCCAAACAAGGTTAAAGTCTCCTAGAAATGTGTTCTGAGATGTACACTTACTGCTCTGAGTGATGTACTTGTTAAGCTGTTCAATTAATTTCGAGTTGTTTTTGGAAGTTGATCGATGGAGTGTAAAGTCACAGAATCTTAGTAGATTGATACCATAAGGCATTCGAATGAGTCATACAATTACTTTTTCATGCATAACTTACACACTACGATTTCGTTTTGATAGCATATTCCTGTGCAATGTATTAAAAAATGTTTTTTAACTCAAATATTACGAATTTCAGGAGGCTTGGCAGCCTGATTGTAGTAGAAGTGCTCTCTAAAATACATTTTATGTTCTTAGGTACAAGTGGAAATGTGATAACCTTCAGTTTTTTACCCCAAGGCTTAAACTTTGTACAATTTCAGACACCATTTGTGCACATATGAAATTGATTGACCAAACTGTACGTTATAGTAACTTTACAGTAAACCAGGTTTCTTTTTGAAACTGAGCTCATGTAGCTAAGGCCTGGTCATCAGGGCTCAGCTTATCCATAGGTCATAGATATGATCAGCAAAACAATTACGGAGCACAGCAAAAATATGAATTTCCTACAACTGATCAGTCCCCGGTCAACTGTCTTGATCTTGTTCTCATTTGTCTTACTCCATTCAAACCATCATTCCCTCACTCTCTGGTTATGCACTTGTCCTTTTTACCTTTCAGATTTCCTATCTTCAACCACTATTTTTACTTGCACTTTTATTCCAAAATGCAAGATTTTCTTAAATCTCGAACCAGCTTACCTCCATCAAGTCCCCAATGTTACATTCCCAGCTCAGTCTCCTTCTCCAAACTCAACCGCACCTTTTGGTTGGCATTTGAGGTACACTATTCCATCTAAACCTTTGCCTCACCTATCGCTGGGGTTTTACAAAGAATCACCTCACAAAATGTGCTCCCTAAAATGTTATTCTAAAGGCATCTTTATAAATGGAAGTAGAAAATCTTCTCTCAGTTATCCTCGAGAATATACAACCCCCTCAGTGGTCTGACTGGAGATGGGTAACTTTAGTTTAGTTTACAGTAAGTGGAAGCAAATCTCAGTACACACCTGCCTTTTCCAGTAAAGCTGCATCTTCATGCGTGCTGGAAAAACACAGTGGGAAGAAAAGTTACTCTCACATAGCAGTCCTCAAATGGCTTAGGGCCATTCTGATTGACTGCTGATAGTTCATCAGAATAGTTGTATATTGCATGCTATTCCCTGGGCCATAGTTTCCAGACTACGGAGCCTGTTTTCTGCGGTGTTGCCTAAAATGGATAAATCAACGAGTCTGCCACAAGATCAATCCAGTTACGGCCAACATTAATCAGTGGGGTCGCGCAGCGAGTGGGGGTTTTGCAGGGGGGGCGGTAATTTAATAATAAATAGATAAAAAACGTACCTGTCCGCGGCCCTGGTCCCGCATCATCTCAGCTCTTGCTCCTGCTCTCTTGCCTCCAGCAGGAAAAGGAAGCAGGCAGCCTCCCTCCCAATCCCTAAGCCAATTACAACGCTGCAATGGCAGTGTTGTGATTGGTGGGGACGCCGCCCAGCCAGGGGCTTATGGTGAGGCCATATTCTCCATGCAGGCTGCATTGCAACCTGCGTGGAGAAAGGGCAGAGGCGCATTACTGGTTTGGGTGGCCCCAAAGGGCTGACCAAATAGTCATTGCGCCCTCAGGAGTGGGCAAACAACTCCTCTGCTTGCAGAGCAGAACCGACCACCCGCCCGCCAACCCACAGCTAAACATAAAATGGTAATATGGGAAGTTATTACCATTTTATTTTTCTGCTTCCCGCACTGCGAGAAAGCAGTGGGGCGACACTCCTCTGCCCTAGTGGTGGAGCCCCCCCGGGATCTATCCCACATTTAGCCAGGAGATTCCTGTTGTAGGATCCAGGCAACCGACTAAGAGAGGATTACACACCCTGACACTTTTTTGTAGGGATGAAATCTCAAAGCTGGATTTGCTAGGGACGCATCACTTTCAGATTTCACAAAAGCAAACAGATTCTATGCAAACCAGTATGCTAGGAGCTTTATGGGGTTAATCAATCCAGGGTAATACATTGTACATTATACAGCCTTAATATGTTTCTAAGCCTTTGTCTAGTATATGAAACTGAAACACTTAACCAGATAGAAGGTCACAATGTCTAATGGAACCATTCAGGGAGAACGACTTTCTTTAGGAAATATAAGTTCAAACTATAAGTTCAAATCGAGCAATGGAGGCCTGCAGCTATTGAGTGTTAGCGGACTACATAATCGGGCCTCATTAATGTGTGTGGCTGAGAATTACTGGGTCAATCCCTGAATGCATTCTGAGCTCTATTCATTTTGTCAGTGGAACCTACAATTGTAATTCCTTGATTTAGGAGAGCTTTTGTGTGCTCTTATTGGTCCTTGATCGCATGTGCCTTACACCCTCTACCTCATAGCTGCATGTTCCAGGTAGTTCAGTTGAGTGTCCCAGCAAATGAAAAATGCAGCAATGGGCGACTCTAATTGGTGAGGTCCCATGGAGTAAAATACCTGTTTACAAGCTTTAACACAGTGTAATGAATGTCTAACATTAAAGGCCTATTGGCTTTCACATATGATTTTCACATTAAATATGTCAGGTGTACTGACTTGGCTGTAACATTTGAAAATAAACAAATCAGGCCTATAGCCTTGATCCATGGATTGTCTCTATAACGGTTAGACTTGGCCCTTTCTGCAGGGCCATTCCCCAACTTTTTGCCTTCACCCTCCTGTTTTCTGACCCTATTTGTTTTTGGCATTACAGACTCTGCACACTTAACCACTGCTAACCAGTGCTAAAGTGCTTGTGATCTCTCCTTTAAACATGGTAAAATTGGCTTACCACCAATTGGTGCTGTTAATTTACTTGTAAGTCCCCAGTATAGTAGTACTACATGTGCCCAGGGTCTGTAAATTAAATGCTGCTAGTAGACCTGCGCAGAAGAAACAATTGATGGACGGAATGCTAGACAATGCAAACATTCACCCCCAGTTACAAAGATCTGGGTTAAATCCATAATTATTTTGCTCACCACACCACCCCAGTTTGGACTCAGACATATGCAAATCAGTCTTGACCCTGTTCCTTGTCGGAACAGTCCAGCCCGAACTGCCAAGCCAGGTCCTCCCTGGACCAGAAACAAGCATCCTGGGACTGGTTTCTGGGCATCACCCTTGATCAGCCAGGTTAGCTTGAATTCTGTGGTGAGCACAGGACCCACGTCCGGGCATACCCTTCCCACTTAGGGCGACATATGCAAAAGAAACAATTGAGGGACGAACTGCTAGACAATGCAAACATTCACCCCCAGTCACAAGGATCTGGGTTAAATCCATCATTCTTTTGCTCACCACACCACCCAAGTTTAGACCCAGCCATATGCAAACCAGCCTTGACCCTGTTCCTTGTGGAAACAGTTCAGCTTGTACTTTCAAGCCAGGTCCTCCCTGGACCGGAAACAGGCATCCTGGGAAGGGGTTTCTGGGCATCACCCTTCGTCAGCCAGGCTAGCTTGAATTCTGTGGTGTGGTGAGCACAGGACCCACGTCTGGGCATACCCTTCCCACTTAGGGCGACATATGCAAAAGAAACAATTGAGGGACGGACTGCTAGACAATGCAAACATTCACCCCCAGTCACAAGGATCTGGGTTAAAACCATCATTCTTTTGCTCACCACACCACCCCAGTTTAGACCCAGCCATATGCAAACCAGCCTTGACCCTGTTCCTTGTGGAAACAGTCCAGCTTGTACTGCCAAGCCAGGTCCTCCCTGGACCGGAAACAGGCATCCTGGGAAGGGGTTTCTGGGCATCACCCTTCGTCAGCCAGGCTAGCTTAAATCCAGTGGTGTGGTGAGCGCGGGACCCACCTCTGGGCATACCCTTCTCACTTAGGGCGACATATGCAAAAGAAAAAATTGATGGACTAAATGCTAGACAATGCAAACATTCACCCCCAGTCACAAGGATCTGGGTTAAATCATCAATCTTTTGCTCACCACCCCACCTCAGTTGGACCCAGCCATACGCAAATCAGTCTTGACCCTGTTCCTTTTGGGAACAGTTCAGCCCGAACTACCAAGCCAGGTCCTCCCTGGACCGGCTAGTGGACCTGCAGCACAGATTGTGTCCCCCACATAAGCAGCCTTTTAAACATATTTGGGGTCTGTAATTGCAGCAGTGTTTGCAGTTTTAAACTCCCATATTGACCTGGCAAAATAAACCGTTTCCCAGGGCTAAATCTGCCTTTTGAAAGCATTTGCATCACCTTTAAGGTAGGCCTTAAATAGCCCATGGGGCAGAGTGCAATGTATTTAAAAAGGTGGAAATGTGCTTTTAACTTGATCATATTATAACATTAGGTTAACTTATTACATTTAATAAGTGCTAGCTTTCAATTGGGAGTAGGTGGGAAGATCAGGTTTGGTGTCTAAAGAATTGTAATTTAAAACCATCTTTAATGGAAAAGTCGTATTTGAAGGCACCATTCTGAAAATGCAACTTTTAGAAAATTGTCATTTTCTTATCCCAACCATTTGGTGCCTGCAGCCTGTATTCTGGGTCAAATCATTAGGTGTAGCTGGCAATTGGTATGCTGTTCCCAGCCAGTCAGACAAAAGGGGCATAGATGTTGGCAGGATGGGCCAACTTTGACTTGATGAGGGGGAGAAGATTTCACCTGCCACACTTGCACATTGCAAAGGCTCTGCTTAGCAAACTCACAAAGAGTTTGCCACTAGTCTTTTGTGATCCCATACAAGCCGGGGACAGGGCAGGGAGGCAGGAAATTCCAAACACCTCTGGGGGTGACCAGACAGTCAGACAAAAGGGGAATAGATGTTGCCATGATGGGCCATCTCTAACTTGAGGAGGAGGAGCTGTCACCTGCCGCGCTGAACACATCGCAAAGGCTCGGCCTGAGAACATTCACAAAAGGGTTTGTCACTGGTCTTTTGTTACTCCAGACTAGCTGAGGATAGGGCAGGGAGGCAGAAACTCCAAACTCCTCTGGGGGTGGAAACCTCCAGAACATTCTCCTATTTCAATGTGGGTGTCAGTAATAAATATTGGACCCTCAGACCCAACTCTTCAGTACACCTGTAGACCCATGGAAGACTTAGAAGGGCGGTTGTGCTGCTCTGCAAGAAGGAGTGATACTCTGTTGCCCTACTGCCTGACTGAAAAGGACTGGACCTACATCTTGGACCACCAGAGTGACTCTAAGGGTTAGTTGGCTGGCCTCTCAATCAGAACCTCAGGGACAGAAAAGACTCCAGCCACCTTGTACCCAGCACCAGGACTCTGTCTGCTGTGAGTTCCTCTCCCCAAGTGGTTCCACCCCAGTCCTGGTCCTTTGGAATTAGGCATGAAAGCCCAGCTGTGGCCCTGTGGGTAGAACTGATGAAGCGCAACCCATCTCCTTGCAGCTCATTTCGGAACCGCTGCATCACAGTGTATCCCTGATGCTTGACCTCGCATCGCAACCCTCAATCTCTTCATTGCCACCACTCAATGCATACCTTTGCATGGCATACCTGCAGCTTCCTCGGGACTGCCTCTTTATGATGCATCCTCAATGCAAGATCTCACAACACTCCACAATTATGATTTAAGGTTCTTTATTCAGTGGGCCTAACTTGGTCCCTGTACCTGGTCTGATGTCCCTCAGGGTCGGCCTCAACTTGTGACTCTGTCCTGGCCCAGCATGACCAGATAACCACATTTGGCGCCTTGTGCTTCTAGACAACATGTTCACCTAAGTCTTTAAAATTGTATATCTCTGATTCCATATATTGAATTTTTGTCATTTGGGCATCAAATAGTTTATTATATTTTCCTCTAGTTTTCTAATTTGGTGTGGGATTTTTCTTGTGTTGTATTGTCACTTTATTACTGTTTGAAATGCTACATAAATACTTTACAAATTCCCCATAATTAAGCCTGACTGCTTTTGTACCAAGCTACCAGAGGATTAAACATAGATTAATTTGGTGTTTACTTATGACTTCACGCTGCCAGGAATTGTGAATGCTGCTTGAGGAGGGATTCACCACCCTCAACCAGTAATGCAGTTTCCAATAATGACTAACTCAGTCCTATTGCATTCCTCATAGACATTCCCACAACACAAAAGGTGCAAGTCAAGCACTCTTTTCCATTGGAAACACACATTTTCTGCCAAATGAAACTAAGTGCTCAAGGAAATGATTATTTGGGGTGTCATACACTCTCCTGGTCCCAACTGCAAAGACAAAACTGGAGCCAATTCTAGACGTCCTATACCTCTCAGGGCCTAGCCCATTCAAGGAACGAAAACTCCTTAAACAAAGCGTGGCCCTTAGGGTAAAGAGGGCTGCGATAAAATAAGAAAAGAAAGACTTGCGGTACTGGATCTGCTCAGCAGCTGAGCGATATTGCGTATCAGGACTTGCTGCTCCAGAAACATTGGTTCTGCGAGGTAGATAAGCACGGGAACAGAACCTCTGGTTTTGTAATGATACTTATACACTGTAAATAACAAGAGGAGGCAGATACCATCCTTTCGCTAACACACCTCTATATATGGTGACCATCCACCATACATTGACTTCAATGACATAAACCTACAGGTTTCATCAGCAGCACAACATAAGAGCAGAATAGCCAAAGTCACAGATTGAAGTTTGTAACACACCGAAGGATCAAACTTAGAACACAGATTTCAGTATAAGTTTCAAACCTATATCAAAAACTCTGAAGTGCTTAATCCTTGTGCGAATCCAGTTCTAACGCCAAGGTTGCAGGAAAGGTCTAAAGTATAGAGTATAAACAAACAAGAAGCGCTGGAGTAAATCATAGAGAGGGCATGGAGGAAAATTGTATGGTCTTTGAAGAAGTGGATTCTCTGTCCTGCTTACTGTTATAGGCGTTTTAGTGCGTATTGACCAGAGATCAAGAACTTAGCCTAGTTCTTCCACTTAAATGAAGTTTGAAGATCTCTAGGCTTTGAGTCAGGAAGGGTTTAGAGTAGCTGTGCAGGAGGGAGAGAGGAGGAAGATGGCACTGGAGCTGGAGCCACAGGAACTACAGGTGAGGATGGACTTGAAGGAGACTGGAGTGCTTCTTGGTTCTGGCTGGGTTTTTCAGGTGAGTGGGAAAGGTGAAGCTTGTTCCGCAGGGAGCAAGGCCAAGACATGATTCATTGTTGAGCGGGGTTTATATACACTCTTGAAGGCTCAATCGATGTAGCTGGATCATGTGCAGCATGTGGGGCACATGGCAGTCTGGAAAGTACTCGAACCTTGGAGAAAACACGTCTTAGTATACTTGCTTTGACCTTACAGAATGGGCAGGTGCAACTTGATGATCAGAACCAAATAGCTGGAAACTAATGTATAGTTTTTGCTTGAACGCGCTTAATGGTAAAAAACATTAAGGCCCTAGTAACAGCGGAAGTAAGGCTTGCCATTGGCTCACGGGATTCTGGGGAAGCTTGCAGGGATTCAATGAAAAATCATACCAAGGCCCTAGTAACAGTATGTGCAGATATTATATTGATTCACAGGTTCTAGGGACGCTTGCAGGGATTCAGTCACAATGGAATTACAGGTATTTGGGAACATCAGTCATGGTATTATAGCACAACATAAAGTGTCAGAGGGGTAAAAGAGCATGAGCCCTACATGCTAGGCCCACTACACAGAGGGCATATGAGGGGGATATGACATGGGAAGCCAAATCCCCTCTTTAAGTAATGTCTATTAAAGCTATTTTTCAGTTGATCACATAAGGTCTAGCTAACACCAGATATGCTAAGTCATATCTACCCAGAATTAGCAATGCCAATTGATTTTGCATATGCAAGATCTATTGGCTTTGTTAATTTTTTTAGACATGTTGCACAGCAGAGAGGGCTGCAGTGTAACCTGGCTTCAAGTAAATAAAAATAAACTACTGTGATGCAGCCAATGTTGAACCCGTATTGCCCTTTTCTTCTTTAAGTCATGTTTCACAGCAGCTTTGGCTGCTGTGAAATATGTGTATACAAACAGTAAATGAAGACAAATAGCACTGCCATCCACACAACCTATTTGACTTTAATGTTTTCTGTAGCGGAGGGGAGGGAGAGTTGGGCAAGGCGGGGGCAACTGTTGGGGGTGGGGCAGCAACACAACGGAGGAAGGCAGTGCAAGCAACAAGAGTGAGGTGTGTGGGAGGAGGAAGGGAGCAGAAGCACAACATAGAGTGGGAGGAGTGCAGGGGTCAAAGTGACTTGAGGGTAGAATGGGAGAGAGAGGAGGGGCAGCAACATAACAGAGAGCTGGAGGAAGGCAGAGGGGGGAGTAAAAGCACAGATGGTGGAAGTAGGAAGGGACTGGAGACATGCATTCCTAGATAATGCATATACAAATGTTTTACAAGTACCTGTAAACGCCTGCAGCCAGTGGAAGGTCACTGGCACAGACAGGAAGCTCTACTTGGCCCATGCTCCAAGGCAGGGACACACACTGAAGCCCAGGAGGAAGTAGGAGATGAGCAGGTGGCAGTGACCAATAAGAAGCAAAGAAATAAGAGTGATGTTGAGGCCAACCAATGGTGAGAAATGGATGGGCTCTAAGGCCATTTTATGCTTTTATTTAGTAATAAAATGTGTTTTAGACAAGCCATGTGCTGTTTTAGATGAAGCCTAAAAAGGAATATCTATGTCACTGGCCCATATTTGTTTGATTCCTCATTAGTGTTATTGGGTAGATACTGTTTTGCAGAGGACATGAACCAGGGCATTTATTCTAGCTAGAGACTAATTACATGACACGGAAAAAGGGAGTAGTTATCAGGATTTTAATGACCTTTACCACACGATTATTATGGCAGTCAGTTTCAAGCTGTAGGGGATTATGAGTACAATAAAGGTAAAACAAGAGATTGTATACATTCTTCAACAGGTCCAGTCTCAGCTGCATGCCACTGCCAGGTTTAAGCATACTGAGGAGTGTACAATTCATTTAACCTTCACCAAGGCCTCTTTCCATTTCTAGATGCTGGGTGTAGTGGCATGTGACTCCCCCAAAAATACTTTGTGGGATGCTGCTATTTTAATTTCAAGTAAATCTAATTGTTTGGAACTACCAGTGTCTGTGTCTGTGTTTGTCAGATTGATGACTGTGTTGGGTTTAATGACCCATCCTTTTCAAGTACAACAGATGTGTATTTGGGTACCACAAGTACATTAATGAAGACAACCTGATGTAAAATGTCTGTTTGGAGTTACATCACTTCTTTCCTTTGTGTTGTCTTTGAGACTTGATTGCTCTTGTTGTTGGATCCCATCTCTAAGATTGAAGCAAAAAACTCTTAAAACAACTAGAGAGCTGAATATTTGGCTCTGGCATTATTACAAGAGAGCAAGGTGGTTTTAGGGAACATTATTCTGTGGTAGATCATTGTAGGGTTCTTTGATGGGTATCCTGCAGATCCATATTAAGAGTTAGTAATTTATGCTGCTGTTTTGTGAATTTCTGAGATGCTTCCAATCAGGTTGATCACAACGTATTAAGGAACTTACTGCAATGTTATAATATCGCTCAAGACCTGATATTTATGATACAGCAGTTGCATTTAAGAAATTGGATACAGGTGGATTTGAATGGAAATGGGATTTTATCTCAAATAAATATCAGTAGAAAATGGATTACAACAGTGGTACATTTCAGCGCCCCTGCTCTTTAGCCTTTTAATTTCTGATCTTCCAAATTTTATACAGAGGGTAAATTCATTCTACTAAAACGTCTGTGAGGACCGGACCGTATACCTTCTTCATGTATGCGGATGGCTTAGTACTTAATGACTACACCCCTTTACGCCTACAAAGAAAAATGAAAGCCCTTAGTCCGTATTGTAATGCTAACAGATTAACCAATATTATAGGCAAGACTAAGACGCTGGTCTTTTTCAAGTGTTATGTTAATGAGATTGAGCGCGCGAATACCCGGAGGTGTCTTGGCGCTATGAACACAGTAAGCCCAGCCCTGTGTCTAATTCTGGAATAGCCAGGTTTTCAGCCCTTTCCTTAAGATGGTGAGGGAGCTTGCACTTCTGAGCTCAATTGCCAGCATATTCCAGAGTTTTGCGGTACCATAGGAGAAGCTTTGGCCGCCCCAACCTTCGGATCGAGTTCTCAGTACTTTCATGAGTCTAGCACCTGTGGAGCATAAGTGTCTGGCCGGTTCATACCAGACAAAAAGATTTCTGAGAAACAAAGGTCCTGTGTTGCTCAGTGCCTTCTGTGCTAGACATAGCGACTTAAATTTAATTTATTGTGCTACCGGGAGCCAGTAAAGTCTGTGGATCTCCTTAATTACTGAATCCTACTTAGGGATGATTGCCAACAACCGAGCAAGCTGTGTTTTGAACAGTCTGAAGCTTTTTTAGATATGTCTTCTGTATGCTCAGGTAGAGCCCTTTGCAATAATCCAGTTTTGACTGGATTAGTGTTGTTACCACCATCTTTCTAAAGTCCGGCGGAATGTAAGGAAGGATCTACTTTAATTTCTTTATAAGAAAATGGGAAGCAGAGACGATGGCATTTGTCTGGTATGAGCGTGCTAGTTTGTTATCAAACCACCCTCCCAAGTTTTTTTGCCTTTTACCCTGGTTTTGGTGGTTCACCCATCTCCACCTGCCACCAGAGGTTGTCCCAACTGGGTAGCAGGTTACTGTAGCTTATGACCTCGGTCTTCTCTGATTTGAGTTTGACAATGTGTTCCCATCCATCTCTTTATTTCTCTCATACAGTTCTGAAACTGTAGGGCAGGAGATGCTTGATGTCTATATGCTGCTGCTACTATCTGGGCATCGTCAGCATAAGATGTCAAGCTAAAACCAAATTATCGGATCAGAGGGGCATGTTCCGAGACATAGACATTAAAAAGAGTTGGGCTCAAAGATGATCCCTGAGGAACTCTGCACGGGAGGACAAAGAAGTTTGCCTGCTTTCTTAATTACAAACCATTAGAACAAGTCAGTGTTTATAAATATCTTGGTCTCTGTTTCTCAGAAAATCTGAAATGGGATTAACACCTAGCTGTGTTGAAAACGTCATTACTTTCCACTTAAAAGGTTTGATATGCAGACAGTTTTGTGGGCCTTTAAAAAAGAACCATTAAAAAAGGCCATCACAAATAAATTGATTCAGCAAGCCTTCTTGACGCAGAACTACTGGCCCTTGACATGAGGGTTAATTGGGTAAATCTCGAAAGTCTGTGTCTAAAGAGACTCTTAGCATTTCTGGCAAATTCCATGGTACAGGCCCTAAGATTAAAACCGAGCTTGTCATCTTGGTATTTGCTGGAGCAGTCTCCTGCATTCAGGCATCTGAGCTCATTAATGAGGAGTGATGTTATTGCTAAACTTTCATTCGTGTGTTGGAGGTACATATAAAATTGGGGTGATATTTCCTCTTATGAAATTTTGAGCCTAGTAGCTAATGCAGCACTAGGGGTTCATATTCTCCAACTCGAAATTTCACTATCATTATTCAGAACCAAAAAATGTGTTTCGAATGAACAGCCTGATGAAAGAAGCCAAGTTATTGACAGATGCGCTCTGTCTCTTGAAAAGTCAGTGATACATTTTTTAAAAGGGATAGGCTTCAAAGTGATTTTTCCATATCCCTCCCAAATTCCGGAAAATATATTTAACATCAAATTCTACGGATCCGACTTGTGATTGACATTGACCTTGTATGGAAAATAAAAGGTCTTGGAGGAAAACTGAGAATAACGAGAATTGTGTATGTGACCACAATATTAAATATAGTATAACCCATCTTCTTTTGGACTGCTGGGTACTTTTGGAAAAGAGGAAGAAAAAAAAAACTTTCATCCAATCTTTAGGAGCTATCGAGTGGCAAATCGATCTGAATCACTAGTACTTTATGGAAAATGAAATACCTAGATATCCAAAAAAAAAAAAATTCAAATATACTTTATTCGGCTTTTGAAAAACAAAACCATAAAAGTTCATGATAAAATACAATTTACAATAAGAAACATTTTAAATGACCAGCGTACAGTAAGGAAGGGTCCCTGACATAAAAAGTTATTTTCCACTCTAAGATTATGGCAGTATCAAAGGGGTTCGTGGTTTAAACACAGGAGTTCATGATTAGCCTTTGTTATATATCCAGATGTTCAGGCGGGAAAACACGGGATTATGGGGTAAAAGTCATGTAAGTCCCATATTGATATTGGGCCGTCTCTTACTCGAGGCGGGCAGGATTTCAAATAAGGTACTATGTTTCGATCCCTGAATCTCACGAGTACCAGGTCCCCCGCAACGTCTTTGGGAAGAGAGCCCAGCCAACCAACCCTTCTAACACTCCTTATTACTCCGTATAAATTGGGAGGCAATGGTCTATTTTTTGAGAGCCAAAATTTGGTTTTATTGACTAAATCATATTGTCTCTCAATTTTTCCCGGTGGCAGAGAAGGTACACCCGCAAGGATGCACACGTATGGGGCCGCTTCCGGAGGTAAATGGATAGAATTAGTTTTATTTTGACCTTCTCTCGGTGCGGTCAGCTGTGAGGGGGAAACTTTAGTGGGGAATTTAGGTGTTTGTTGCCCTGAGGCAGTAGGGCCAGTGGGTTTTATTTGATGCCTTTTGTACTGCGCAGGTGGTTTTGAGCCTGGATGTGTGGGGGAAGTCTCAGGGCAATTGGGTGTAGCGCTATGTTTGCCAACCAGGGGATTTAACATAATGGCTTTCTCTATCCCGGAAAGCCGTTCCCCTAACAGGTTCATTTTTTCTAATAGGGGTGCTATCATAGAAGTAAGCAGTTGTTCAATAATGGGTATTAATTGCAGTTGGGAAGGGGGTGCTATGGGTTCTGGAAACTCCACAGACGGAGGGATCGTTGGGGAGTTTGCAGTGGATGGAGATGGAATCTGAGGGGAATCATTGCTTTGTGTATTCGGACAGCAGAATTTATTATCCAATATGGATGGATCTAGAGGTGTAGCCTTATGTGAAAGTAAGCTAACATTTTTGGGCAGAAGGGGAGTATCCAATGAGGCATATGTGGTTTTGCAGAGGAGATTCAGCTCATCTAGCAGGGAGCACGTTTGCCCACTGCTATCTTCGTAGGTAAAATGGTTCATGGTGTTATAGGGATGTAGGACCTTGATGTAAGAAAGAGTCCACTAATAGGAACACAGGAATCTTACAGGGGGTCTTTACCTACTATATAGTATGCTTATAATGTGGCAACTAAGGGGGGTGGCCCGTCCCGTCCTTTTCCGGCCTTTGAGGGCCGTGGAGGGCCCGCCCTTTGCCCGGGCTTCGCCCCGGGCTATGTCCCGCGCGCGTCCCGCGACGCGGGATTAGGAGCGAGATTTAAAACGCTCCAGGCAGGGGGGCGGGAACGCCGAGGGAAGAGGCAGCAGCTGGTGAGCACAGAGACTGCTGGTCCTCGCAGTCCCTCGGCGTGTGCTGCAGTCTTATTCCAGTACTAGCCCCACTCGGATTTGGAAGCGCTAGCAGAGCGCACAGGTCCCACGTCGTCCCTTTAAATCCAGCAACCCTCTGTGAGCGGCACCCGCGAAGCGGGGGCCGCGATAAGTAAATGAACACTCCAGGCGGGGGGGCGGGAACGCCGAGGGAAGAGGCAGCAGCTGGTGAGCACAGAGACTGCTGGTCCTCGCAGTCCCTCGGCGTGTGCTGCAGTCTTATTCCAGTACTAGCCCCACTCGGATTTGGAAGCGCTAGCAGAGCGCACAGGTCCCACGTCGTCCCTTTAAATCCAGCAACCCTCTGTGAGCGGCACCCGCGAAGCGGGGGCCGCGATAAGTAAATGAACACTCCAGGCGGGGGGGCGGGAACGCCGAGGGAAGAGGCAGCAGCTGGTGAGCACAGAGACTGCTGGTCCTCGCAGTCCCTCGGCGTGTGCTGCAGTCTTATTCCAGTACTAGCCCCACTCGGATTTGGAAGCGCTAGCAGAGCGCACAGGTCCCACGTCGTCCCTTTAAATCCAGCAACCCTCTGTGAGCGGCACCCGCGAAGCGGGGGCCGCGATAAGTAAATGAACACTCCAGGCGGGGGGGCGGGAACGCCGAGGGAAGAGGCAGCAGCTGGTGAGCACAGAGACTGCTGGTCCTCGCAGTCCCTCGGCGTGTGCTGCAGTCTTATTCCAGTACTAGCCCCACTCGGATTTGGAAGCGCTAGCAGAGCGCACAGGTCCCACGTCGTCCCTTTAAATCCAGCAACCCTCTGTGAGCGGTACCTAGATATCAAAACTGCTCTGGTAAGGTTTTTCAATTTGGTCTGAAATAATAACAACATTTATTACCAATCGTCTGTGACTGTAAAGTTGGATTGTACTTGCCAAGTATCTGAGCGTGGATCTTTTTTTTTGGGGGTGGGGGGGGATTACGGATTTACTTTGAAAGGCAGGAAAAATATCTCTGTTTAATGTTTGGAAGACTCGGAGAGATAAATATATTTAAAACACGAGCCACTTTACTGAACTTTGGTATTGTCTTTGCAAGACATGCTCAGCTGAAATAAAAACAATTAATTTCCTAATGTTTGTGTCTATTAATTTGTAATCAGCCTTGCTGCGGGTTATATGTGTACATCTGGCCTATATTTGAGTTATAGTGAAGCCAGTGTGATTAACTTGAGGTTTAGGGTTAACCACTTGGTTTATTGAATAGAATCATTTTTATAGCAACTCTGCACTGGTAAACATGTTTTATTCTGTATTACTTATTGTATCTTTGTTTTATACTTCTTTAATATTTTATTGTGGTAATAAATGAAAAACAAGATTTTGGCATGGAAATAAATGACCAAACGTTTTTTTCATGGAAATAAATAAAAACAAAATTGATGTATTTTCGCTTATTGGGTTATTGGTAACTGAAAAAACAGGATGTGAGCATTTCGAGAAGAAATGCTCCTACATGGACTGCACTAATGAGGCACATTTGTCAGTTTAAAGTATTGGGATGATTAATTCTGTTAGCAAGGGTATTTCCCTGAGATTGTTGCGGAGTGCGATCCAGTAATGAAACTCAAGCAGTTATGAATGAATGGAAGCAATACTTAGAGGGGTGCAGGTTTGGTGCTGTAGAAAGACAGAGGTGAGCTGATTGCAAATTGTTCTGTGTCTAGATAGCATCTCTGTCACATAATAAATAGACTAGGGATGGTTTTAAATATAAGACGTTTGAATTGCCCTCTACTGCCACAGATAGCTGTTTTATGTGTAATGCAAAAAGTTGGAATGAAAGCTTTACAGAGCGAAGACCATTTCTAATGGTGAGGAAGCGTACCTTGGAAGATTTGCTCCAATATTTCTGGCAGTCAGGGAGAGGTAAAGGGTATCAGGAGGGAAGGTGATAAGAGCAGCAAACAAAGAGCTGTTGTAGATAACGGGTGGGAATAATTTCTGGTTTTGAAAATTGAGCATGGAAGAGTGAAAAACAATCTAGTGTTTAATGACAGAGAGTCAATCAGTGAAAGCCTCTCTGAGTATACAATGAGATAAAGCAAATAGTTGGTGTGAAACTTTTGATAATAGAATCAGGAGGGAGGTTGAGGGACACCTATATGCAGGGATTCAACAAAAGCGGAACACAAAGAGATGGAAAAGGAACTGTGTGTTAATAGGAATATCTATATAAGAGAGTGTTCTTCAGTAACTCACTGAATGGGCCTGTTAGAGTCAATGAAGGCTCTTGACCAGAATTCCTGGACTCCAACCACCTGTTAAGCAACTCAGTTCCTCTTTAACTCAAATTCAAATACATATCCATTCTGAGCATAGTCAAAAAATTGAATACCCCAATATCTGTCCACCTTGCAAATGCCCATCATTCACCTCTTCGGATAAGAACCAATACTACCTTCTCCGCTCAACTTACACCTTAAAGTTACTGTTTTTTCCCATAATTGCAAACTATGCACAAAAATACATCTCTAACATTTGCAAACTCATCTCCCATAATGACCTGATGCGGTTGTCATTACCGAGGCTTGACTCAATTCTTGTCCTCTGTTGACTCATCTCAGGATCAACAGTATACCCAAAACCCACACACACAAACGTATTGCCTGCTTCATATTTATACATAAATCCACCCTCCTGGTCACCCCTCACCTTCTCAACATCCTTCTCTGACAACAAAAATGCATCACTTGCCTCATGCCTAATTCCTGAGAGAATCCATCGTGCAACTCTCCTGTTGACTTAACCTTAGATGTCCACAACCTTGGAAACAATAAGGATCTCTTTCTTATTGCAACTCCCTGCCTTGACTATCTACAACCCTCTCCCCTAGACATGCCTGACCCTCTAATGACACACAATTATTTTTCACCACCTAAATTCTCACAAAAAGGATAGTCCAAACCGTAGAAATCACATCCAGATCCTTTAAACTCCTCTTCATTCAAACTTTTTATCTGCCGATGTCCGATATGCCCCAAAGCTCAACAACAGTATTGACACACTCATCATCATATTTATTTCCAACACCAGAACTTCACTGACTCCCATGGACTCCACCACACCAAAAAATCCAGCCCAAATATCCTTTGTTCTCTAGTACACAAGACCTTACGTACAACAACTGCCTTGTACATAAACATCATGAGGAACCACCCACCTTTTTACCATCCAGCACAAGTAAGGCTTCATCACCCCACTATTAGGATTTCTTCAATGGCTAGCACCACACCCCCGAGCCCCAATCACAAGTCAAGTTTATTTTATTTATTTATTTTATTTATTTGCTTCTATAGCGCCAGACTCGACCCCCGGAGGGGTATCTCCGCGCTTAGCTCACTGTAGATGTCAGAGAAACAGTGCCTTAGGTGCAGAATAGGTGGGTGTCTAAGCTTCCATAAAGAGATAGGTTTTAATTGCCTTCCTGAAGGAGAGAAGATTGGTGTCATGACGCATGTCCACAGGGAGTTTGTTCCAAAGGGAAGGTCCTACATAAGAGAGAGCACGGCCACCCTGCCTTGCCTTCTTAATAAATAGAATTCTTAGTAAAAGTTGGCTGTTGGAGCGCAGAAGGCGTTCCGATGTGTGGATTTGAAATTTCTGAGTCAAGTAGTGGGGACCTGATCCGAAGAGTCTTTTGTGAATGATACAGCAAATTTTAAATTTGATTCGCTGGCGTACAGGCAGCCAGTGAACCTCTTCCAGGAGGGGCCTAGATGGAGTTCTTGAGGGAACATTAAGAACCAGTCTAGCCGCGGTGTTTTGGGCCACTTGGAGTCGGTTGATTACATGTTCATTTGCCGAAATAAGGAGGCCATTGCAATAATCCAACCGACTTATTGCAAGTGCCTGGACTAAGGTCTTTCTGTAAACATCTGATAGGAAGGAAAAAACCCTTCTTAAGAGGCCAATTGTCCGAAAACAGGATCCAGTCACCAGATTCACATGTTCTTTTAGAACCAGATTCTGGTCTAATCTGACTCCCAAGTTCTTAACTGATTGTTTTGAGCAAGGAATAGGTCCCAACTCCAGAGGTCACCAGTCTGGTGACCACAGGAGATTTGCTTTCCCAAATAGCATGACTTCTGTCTTGCCCACGTTACACTGGAGGCAGTCAGAAGCCATCCAGTGAGATACCGCTCTCATACCCTCACCAAAAGAGTTCTTGATTTCTGGGGTTAAAGTCTGAAAAGGGAACAAGAGCTGGGTGTCTTCAGCGTACGACACAGGGGTAAACCCATATTGTCTCACAATGTCAGCAAGGGGGGCCACATACACATTAAATAATGTGGGGCTTAAGTTCAAAAGACTTTGCCTCATTAACAAGTCCACCCATATCAGAAATCAAACTGCTGAGCATTAAACTCTGCTCTTCATGTCACAACTGCACCACATGCAGCACAAAGCTAATGAAATTGTAGATTGCCATGACAAACAAGTAAAACATGAAAATAAGCCTTTTCTTGCCGTATTTCCAGTATTCAGAAGAAACTATTTCATCTGAAACTAGGCCTCAGACTCCTGTCTATAAGAAATATTTAAAACGTTCCTTTTCCCCAATACCTTCCTACTCCTCTAATTCCAAGTCTCTAAGATTCTCGTTCTATTTGAAAATATTAATGTATCCTGCACCTACATGCTTTCCTCCGCTGTCAGATTTTGTAAACATGAGTCAATGCTGCATGCTTCAGGAATGAAATGCTTTTTCTGTATATAATCAGATCAAAATCAAGCAATAACTGTCTGAAAAAATGGGCAATACTTTTGACAACTTTTGTACAACTCACTAGCGCTATGAAGTGGGTCCTAGTCACAAAATTATAAATCTAATAAGAAAGTATAAGTAAGCTCTCACTAAAATAAAAACTGGCAAAGATGCCTTCCATAGTACCTATATAGGAGAGTGTGTGGCTAATACACCAGGCAAATAAAAGCATTTGAACATTTTAGTCCCATGTGTCAATTTACTTTCTTCATGTAATTCAAAATATGGCACTTGTATATTTGACTCTAACTTGGTGGAGGTCTATTAGAAAGTACACTTGTACATGAACTCCTCCTTGGAATTTGCATCAAAATTAATTTCTCATATGGTGCAGAACTATTTGAAGGTTGTTTAGACCATGGATTAATCTCTATGTTTTAAATGAATTAGACGCACAAATGTTGAATGCCATTACCACCTTGTTCTGTTCTTTCCATTTCTAATACTCTTCGATGCGAACTTCCACGTTTTATGTAAGGTGATTCTTCTGGCAGCTTTTGTGGCCGATGCAGTCCAAAGTTCATCAGTTACTACTATGCGTGTGCTTTTATTCTTTAGTGACTGTTACCAAGTCCACTGATGTCGATCAGTTTCTCACGGTCTATGACACCAAACTTCATATGAAAACCAACACCTCCACACTCAACTGAATGTTATTGCAATATACTGGGTTTTTTTCATTTCCCATATTTTACAGTTTCTAACTATATTCCTCTAGCCTTCTGTTAAGGTTTGCTATTTATGTAATTGAATAGTAAGTATCTATACTGTATACCTGCGTGCACACAGGTTATACTGGACCTGTATCAATGCAATATGTTTTAAAATATTAACACAATTCTATTATTTTTCTTAAAATACCACCTGGCCCACCAAAAACCTTCCGCTAGTGTTTTCCTCCTCTTTGTGCTGCTTCTATTTAGAGCTTCCATGCTTCAACCTCCAGCTGCCATCATTGTGAAGTCATGGTTATCACTTCTTGGAGTCATATCCTTTTTAGGTATCAGATGCAGAAAGCTTTAGTTGGTGGTCTTCCAGATCTGGTGTTTCTAATATACACAGATTAGACTTTGGGTCAGCCCCTTGCTTATGACTGGATAGATCTCTAGTTGGCGCCTCTTGAGTTGGTTGCTTTCCTACTTGTTCTTGTATTTGTCCCTCCTAGGACCATTTCAGTCTCACAGTGTTCTGGTTTACTTATATCCATTGACTGCTGATTTTGCTTGTATTCAGGGATTTACTTGTTTCATGTTCCTTTAAGCACTCCGTAGGAGTGACTGTGTTTCCTTGATCTCCCCCTCCATGTGCTGCGTCCCCCTTTTAACTTCCCCTCACGCTGTGCGGGGCTTTGCCCATCCCCTAACATTTCTTCCATTATTGTTTTTAATTAGACCCCCTACTCTCATCGCTCAGCAGGCGTTTACTTCCGCCACCCAGCATGCACCCCTCCTTATTGCATTTTTAATTTTTTTTTATTATTTATGCATTACTTATTGATTGGAGGGCAAGGCACCTGCAACTCATTGCCAAACTGATCCTTTCTTCAAATATACGTTTGTGCATATTTCTTCTTTTTTTTACTGCTTCAAGATTGGGATCTGCTATCTTGGACCGGTAAATTAATTTATCATCATGTATGTACACTGTGTAGGTGTGAGGATGCGTTATTAGGAAACCCAATAATAAGAAACCCATTCCAAAATTGCCTAACATGCACGCACAAGCGTCTTAATTCATGTGTTTGCATGCAGGTCTAAAAAGCATTGGCACAGCTAATAGATCTGCTATTTAAAGTCGATATCTCCTGACTTTGTCAGTGCTTCTTATTAGCATTCAAGTGATTGAGATTAAGGAAAACATCAACATTTGATCCAATGAAGTAACTTTTGAAAGTGCGAACTCGTAGACCTAGAACACTCATCTGGAAACTACTAAAAAGCAATCTTCTTACATTTTTCTCATTAATCAGTAATTCTTTCTTTAAGATATTCTTTTCATATCTTGATTTATTCCATTCTAGAATAATAGAAAAAGTGCCGGATTATATTGAAAATCATAAAATATTCACGTCTAATCAGTTTCAGGGGAAGCTCTTCTTCGGGTTGAAATACTCAACTTCAAATTAGACAACAGAACCACCATAATAACAAAATTCAACCAGAGCCAAGATGTTATATCAGCAACAAACATACTGTTGTGTTCTGCCAAATCGTGGAATCTACTATATACTACTGAGGGTGGGTTTACACTCCTACATTTTCATATCTGTCGAAAGTTGGTGACATTTGAAAGGTCTGCACCCTCACGCCTTTTTCTCCTCAAGTCTTTCCAATGCGTTGAAATTTTATTTATTTCAGTAATTTACACAAGGCATGCTTCTTTTTATCCGCAACTCAGAATCAAATTCTATTGCACATTTCAAGATAAAATGTTTCTCTTTGTGTTACGCTAGACAATTTAACTGTACACTATGAGGCTTTTTGCTAATGATATCTCTGAAACCATGTCCTTTGTCTTATTTGGTAGTTTAGTGTAATCAATAGTCCACCATGGTTGGGAAAATTATATTATTCCTGGAAAGTGGTACGGTTGACCTATTTATCAATTAGTGTAGGCCACAGGAGGTAGGAGAAAAAAATGAATTATGACAATTTGCTCACTCACATTCCAGAATTAAACTACATTTTTGTTATACTAGCAAACTCTTGTATAATTTATGACATTTGCATTGTGTTTGTTACACAAATTTCCCAAAATTATGTCATACCACGTAATGTCAAGTTTGTTAAGGGAAAAATCTGATTCCGGGAAAAGAGGAACAACAGGAACAAATGTGAGTGACTGTTGTTCGCAGCATTTGTGTTTTGCACCTTTTTTTAACGGGAACTGTGCCCTTGCATCCAAAAATGGATGCAAGTATACATTTCAAGCTAAAATAATGCTAAACGCCATATTTGTATTTTGCATAACTTCACATAATTGTTCGAAAACTTCATGTAATTACGCAAAGGGAAATTATACAAATTTTACTCACCCCTCTATTGTTTTCTCAGAACTTCTAGTCAGAAAAAAGAAAACACTGTTTGTGATGGTGCTAGCCTTTACAAATCAATCATACATTTCTTTGGACCTTATTACCACGTGTGATAGTTATTTGCACCGGTCATTTGGTCACCAGTGTGTATCCATACACTTCATTTTGTCTTTGAGCCAGAGCAAGTGGCATCTTCCTTTCAGTCACCATAAAATCAGTTCGCCTTTCATTAAAGTCACCGGGTCTATTTCAAACATACAACAATCCTGGTTAAAAGTGTGTTTAAAGTATGACTTTTAGAGTAAGGGAATGATTTAGATCTCAGCAGATATCCTGTCAGCCGAAATATAAATCCCATAGGATATAATGGTATTCATGTTTTGGCGGACGAGATATCGGTCACCGTTGTGACAGAGTAACCCATCCGCCAAGATATAAATCAGTCCCTTAGTCATGAGCAGTGCTTAATATGAGCCAGTTGTTGCAGGTCACTGCAGCCTGCATGTGGCAAATACTTCAACATCTGTAAAGTAATGTCTTGAGATTGCAGTGATATTGGAAGTAAATCTTGATTGTTTTTTTCTACTTCTCATTTTAGTGATGGATATTACAGATATCATTAAAGGAAAAGTTGAATGTGATGAAGAGAAGCAACATTTCATTCCCTTTTGCCCGTAAGTGAGAAATTATGTTTCGCTTTTAACATAAAAATGGAAATTTGCATTGTTAAAGAAGAGCCAAGGACACTGACTGCGTGCATCTAATTACATTTGAGCTGATCTTAGAAAATGCAAATATATTTGAAAGCAGCAACGACTATTAAGACCTCATGCTTCTCACATTTCAGAAATCACGTCGTGAGAAATCTTCCCTCTCTAGAGACATGAAGCGCTGATAACAGGAGTTTTAGTTTTCCTCTGTTAATGACTTTACACCTCACCTTGCATCTTGATATGTCTTTCTCAAAGGCAGGTCTCTTGTTGTTGGATGTCGCTCTGCAGTTGTTATGCATTGAGTAGCATATTATGGATGTGCATGCCTATTTTTGTTTTTTATTGTGAGTGAGCCGCCAGCTACCTTGATGTACAAAAGGTAATTTAGAGGGTCTGAACGACCACTTATATACTTGCACAGCTTTTCCTACTGATTTTTTATAGTAATCTATTTGCCTTTTCTTCAATGAAACAAAAACAATACAATGTAAACTTGAGCAATTATGCATTTATTGATAACAACATGTGGTGTACAACACCGTTTGACTTGATAGAACATTGTCTTGAGGTATATAGCACTCAGAGAATTGAGCATTTATGACATCAATCATGTCTTAACCATAGTAACCTTGCCAGTTCGAAGGCACCCCTTTATGATTTTGTGAGCAGCCATGATCTTCATAGACCTTCTCCTCCAGGATTTCATCCTGATTCAGGCGTGCCTTCCATTTAGCAATACTATGTTCACTTGAAGCACTCCAAGTCTGGGCAATGTTCCTTTTAGAGATTACTAGTCTGATACCAATAAAGAGTTTAGTCTAACTATTTCTTTCCAGATTACTACAATGTTCAAAAGTGCCCATCGTGCGGAAAGGACAATGTTTACTTGTGCGACTTCAGAAGGATCATCTTGCGTTTATGCCAATACCTCTGACGTGTCTACACCCCCAAACAGAGTTTAACCCCAATAATGTAGGGGGGTCTCACATGCATCCCATTTTCCATAGTTGGACACTAGTGTAGTATAGACAGTGTTGACGTTTTAGTTGTATGAGCTAGAACCATTCTGTGATGGCAATTTCCTTTAGGAGGCCGTAAGGGTCTCCTGCCAATCTCCATTTTCTACTGCTGGATGCCATCCTGCCTGTTGCACCTAAACTGTAAGAATATTCCTGAGGAATGAATTACAAGTGTTTTTTAAATTTACAATGCTTTCTTGGTATTTAGTGGGGAGCGGGTGAGATTAGCCAATAAGGGCTACATTCTAGTATGCTGTTTACTGCTGTTAAATATGACCTGAGCGTATCTCTAAGATGGAGTCAACGTAAGAGCTGAGATTATAACAGGTTGTAGTCCTCTAGTGACTCAGCAACTTCCTGATTATAACAGGTTGCAGTCCTCCAGTGGCTGAGCAACTTCCTTTTGCACATTTAAGGATGAGTGCAATTTACACTCATTCTCTTTAGAACCCGTGCCCTTACTTTCAGCTTTTATCTGCTGGTAACTGCCCATGAAAAATTGTTGATAATCAAGTGCATCAGCAAACCAAGATTGTGCACATTACTTCCTACTTTGTTTTCAACCCAATGTGTTATTAACATGCAAAAACACATCCAATGCCATGCAGAAATGTTATCTGCTTTGTTGTTTTTTTTGCTTGCTAGACACCAGGTTCTAAATGACCCATATGAATTTGCCTTAAACAAGCTTTGACTACACATAACTCCTGAGATGCTTAAGGAAGACATAAATGCACCTTCAGGTATCATCAGTCACAGACTGTCCATACAGGAAAAGAAGCCACACCCCTTCAACTTTTTCAGAGAAGAGGAACTGCCTGTCAGGCTGAGCAAAGATCAGCCTGACAGATACTCTTCTTGTTCAGGTCAGGCAGGCAGGGAGGAGTTAGACATGCATTAAAAGCGCAGGCTCTTGGCTGTCTGAGCTGAACTTTGACAGACTGAGGATTTCACAGCCCTTAGGGCATGACCTCTTCAGCCTGGCAAGTGCCTCAAGGCTCTGCCCCTCGTGATGAGGAAGAGCATCAATGATTGACTTGAATCTAGGTGATTCAGTTTTAAGCCCTTAAGTGTGCAGGGTCAAGTGTCAATCAGGGATACCTCCTCACAGAGTGGGGTGTGGTCAGCAGCCACACTGGGCCCTCCGAGGCATTCCGCACCGGGAGCTGCAGAACAGGCCAATTTTGTGGCATGCGTGTATGTTTAAATGTATGCATTTGTTGTGAATGTTGTGAATAAGTGTGTGCGTGTGTGAATGCATGGGTGTGAGAAAGTGTGTGTATAAGTGTGCAAGTGTGGCCGCCTGCCCCCCTCCCTACCAAAATTCCCATCTGGGAGTTACTGAGTGTCTTTTGTATAGGAAAGCCCTACAAGAAGTGATGGACCTTAAAATTAATAACAAAAAACAATAACGGACAAAGTAGTTTAGGTCGGCACACAGGGGTTCTAAGAAGCAAAATATAAAAAAAGAAAGTATCAAAGGAGCAAAATAGAAATTGTAACATAACAATGGAGATAACAAGCTTAGGCAATGCCATTCAGTTTCACTGTTAATTCTAGGCAAGTAACTTATTTTACACTATTGTTGCTACTCATAAGAAAGGTCCAACTGATTTGCCGCCAGAGCAGGCACATCTTTCATATGCCCAGGTGAGGTGTGGGAAAAATGGGGAATTATCCGATCGCTTCCCTGTTACCCGGGGAGTACGCCAGGGTTGCGTACTGGCCCCTACTCTCTTTAGCTTGTATGTCAATGGCCTGATAGATAGACTTAATTGTGTCAGGGATAACGATGCTCCACGCCTGGCTACTGGTAGGGTGCCCGCTCTGATGTTCGCGGACGACACCTTGTTGTTGTCGCGGACATCATCGGGCATCCAGCGGGTTCTGGACGGGTTTGTTTCCTTCTGCGCCTCGCGGGGTTTGGAGATCAACTTGGAGACAACCAAGTTTATGATCTTCAACCCCCCGAGGCACACCAGCCCAAACCCCACATTGAATGGAACCCCACTTGAGCGAGTTAAGACCTTTATATATCTGGGGGTGACTTTGACTGAACACTTTACATGGGACCACCAAGTCTCTAAATCCTCCTTGAGACTTGCACAGATTATGGTTGGCGTAGGCAGACTCCATAGTGCCTCAACCTTTAAACCGGCTACCCCTGCCCTAGAGATATACAAAACACAGGTCAGGTCTGCAGCCTTGTACGCTGCTGAACTCTGGGGACACACTAATGCATGTAATTTAATGAAAGTAGAGCAGTCTTTCATGCGACATCTGTTTGGTCTTCCACAAAGCACGCCCCTGCTACCATTACGCTTGGACCTGGGTCTGGAACCTATTACTGACCTGGTGGCAGCTCGACCTCTGCTCTATTGGAAAAGGCTCTGGTCTGTGCCGGAGCTTGAACCTTTTAGAGCAGAATTCAATACTATCTGGGGGCAGCTAAAGAACAATAATATACCTTGGTTGGTACATGTTAAGACTCTCCTTTACCAAATTGGTCTTCCCCAACTTTGGGATACACCGGAGGACAGCTGCATGAGGATGCAAAGGACTGTACTGGTGGCAGCTGTAAAATCGCATAACCTCAAACTACTACACTGTTCTACTTCCCTGGGCAGATTGTTCACTGAGTTCCTCACAACAAATGTTGAATACAGGATAGAGGTGTTTTTGGACCTGGTGCAGCCTCCACTGGCAAGAAAACTATATATTCAATTGAGGCACGGCTCATTACCGGTTGGGGCATTCACATCCAGATGGGCAAAAACGACGAAGGCTAACTGCCCTGCCTGTAATCACGCCAGGGAAGACATTATACATATCCTTTTTTTTGTCCAGCATACAGTGAAATTCGGAAGTGCTGGATTATCCCATTATGCAAAATCTTGGGTTTTAGACAGTGTACATGCTTGTAGAGTCCTAACTTATGACACTGCTCCTCTCATTGTTTTTGCCGTCTCCCGGTTTTTATTCGGCATGTGGCGGAGAAGAACTGTATTTAGCCACAAGAAATAATGGACTACTGCTTTTATGCTTTATTATTCCTTTGATAGCCAAAGTTTAATAACTTTTTAATTCTGAAGTATTTATGTTTTATTATTGTGCTTGTACATATTTTATTGCACTTTTATGGCCTTTGACCGAAATAAAGTTATCAAAGTGATAAGTGATAAAAGTGGAGAAAATGTAGTTTTTTGTTGGACTTGGCCCTCTCTGCAGAGTCATCCCTAAGCTTTTCCTTTCACTTTTGCCTCCACCTCTATTATCTTCTGAATTTGTTTTTGTCGTCATTAAGACTCTGTGATTTTACCACTGCTAGCCAGTGCTAAAGTGCTTTCTCTCACTCCCTAAAACATGAGAATATTGGACTACATGTGATAGACACATACAATTACATATCAGTCCCTACATGTACCCAGGGCCTGTAAATTAAATTCTACTAGCTTGTCTAGAGCATTCATTATGTCACCCACTAAAGTAACCTTTAAAAACTTGTCTCAGGCCTGCAATTGCACCCTGTAGTGCAGTTTTAAACTGCCATTTCGACCTGGCAAAATAAACTTTTTGTGAAGCCAAAATCTTTGTTTTAAATACATATGTCACCCCTAAAGTAGGCCCTAAACAGCCCATTGGGCACGGTGCATTGTATTAAAAAAGAGTGGAACATACATTATTTAGGTTTTACACTTCTATATTTGTTTTTCACTACTGTAAGGCCTGCCTCTCTCATTGGATACAATTGGTTTACCTTGTTATATTTAAGTAGGGCTAACTTTTGATTGGGACCAGATAGTCCAGTGTGGGCTCAAAGGAATTGCAATTTAACATAATCTTTAATGGTAAAGTTGGTTTTGAGATTACAGTTCTATAAATGACACTTTTAGAAAGTTGGCTATTTCCTGCCCACGAGTTTGTAAGGCCTTCTAGGTGTTTCCAGCTGCCTGGGATTGTCAATGACTCCTCCATTAAGAATGCGTATTGTGCCAAAACAGTGAAAAGTAAGGGACTAGTTGTAGGCCTGATGGGCCATCCTGATAGGATGGTTTGTGGTGGAATTGTTCCCTGTCTCACTTACATTACAAAGGGCTTGCCTTCAGTACTCACAAAGAATAGCTTGTTAGAATATCCCCAAGCCGCCTGAGATTGCTCAATATAGAAATCAACAAATTAGTAAGGGCTCAATATTTAGTTAAGTCTGTTGATGTAGCACGAACAATATCATTGTTAAAAAGGAAAAGGAGAAGGTTATTGACCACAATTCGTAAAGAAAAAGAGGATGCCATTTGGATAAAAATAAGAGAAGCCTCCTTTAACGGTGAAATGAGGCAGTTTTGGTCCCTTATAGGTGAGGGATGTGGATTGAGAACAAGACCACTCCCCATCCCAATTGAGGAACAAATATGGGTGGACTTTGTTTCTACCCTCTATGCTAGTAACAGTTCTGTGGCCCTACAAGCATGCCCAAAGGAGGCTAGACTGCCCTTGGTACTATTTTCAGAAAAAGACATAGACCTAGCCATTAGAGAAATGTGGCGCTTTGGGGCAATGGGTCCCGATGAATTACCTATTTCCATATTAAAGCAAAGTGGGGCCAAATGGAGTAAATTACTCTGTCCCGTGTTCAATATTTGTCTATTGAGAGGTAAGGTTTTACCATCCTGGAAGGGAAGTATCCTGGTTCCACTATTTAAGAAGGGTGATCGCTTGTCCCCCCAAAACTATCGCCAGATTGCATTGTTGGATGCAATCGGCAAGGTTTTTACAAGATGTTTGTCGAAGCAAATAAATGATTGGGTGGATCGATCAAATATACTCCCACTCGAACAGACTGGTTTTAGGAAGAACCACTGTACTATGGATAATTTAACAGCCCTCCAGGTAATAACGGATAAATATATTAGAGCCAGAAAAGGGAGAGTCTACGTGGCTTTTATAGATTTTTCCACAGCCTTCGATAAGGTCGATCGATCGACCATTGCTGTGGAAGAAACTATCAGCTCTTGGTATGCCACCCGGGCTTCTAGACTTGATACAGGACTTACATGACAATACTTGGTGCAGAGTACTGCTGGGGGGAGAAAGAGGTCTATCCCAGCCCATCCCCTCTGCCAATGGTCTCAAACAGGGCTGTCTATTGGCTCCCCTTTTGTTTTCTCTTTATGTCAGTGACCTTCCCCGCACTATATCTCTCTGTGAAGGAATTGCTCCGCGCCTGGGAGACACATACATTTCCTGTTTGATGTATGCAGATGACATACTAGTCCTAGACCTTACTCCGAAAGGCCTCAATAATCGTCTGCATGCCCTTCACATATTCTCCGATGCACACTATCTGAAAATAAATATTTCTAAGAGCAAGGTAATGTGTATGGAGGGGAGGAAAAAACAGAAATCGGGTCACATTAGCTGGGAGCTGGGAGGTCAAAAATTGGAAAGTGTACAATCATATGTATTTTTAGGTAAAATAGTTAGTAGCAATCTAAGTAACAAACCCCATATAGATAACAGTTCCCGCAAAGCAAAGTTGCAGGGAAATGGTCTAAGAGCCTTATATAAATCAACCGGTAAGAGACATTTCGTGCACCTTTTAGATGCATTCCGGGCAAAAATCCCTGCAACCTTGCTTTACGGTATAGAACTCATTGATTTAGGTGAATGGGGTTTTTTGGACATCATTGAGGGTTCCCTTTTGAGAAATTTAACATCAGTCAATAACAGTTGCACTGTAGCATCCCTTCGACTAGAATTTGGCTTAAGAAGTAGTTGGGTACAGGGCTTGGCAGGAGTGATTCGCTGGGTCGCCTGTTTGATTAAGGGAAATCCGACCACACTAAGATCTCTCATCAAAAAAGAGCTAATGGGACCTCTAAAAGTGTATTCGTTACTCATAAAGAACTTCAGGAAGGCTATTACATTCTTAGATTTGGAGGAATCAATCCTTTTTGACCTTTCTGCGCAACAGCTAAAAACTACATTAAAACAGGCAACATGGAAGTTAAGCTTTGAGAGGGATGGTAACTCTATCATTTTAAAGAAGGGGGTCACTCAAGCTGTTAATTCGTATCTATTTAGACAATTACAACCTTATCCCTCTTGGAACATGCCCCATGGTCTACGCCGTTTTTGGCTACTTTTGAGGCAGGACCTCCTTCCTTTGAATAAGTTATTGGCCAAATGGTACGGTATTTCCAACATATGCAGTTTTTGTAATAATTCGGTTCAAGATACTGTACATGTTTTGTTTGTTTGCCCTGCCCTAATGGCTTATCGTCGTACGTAGGTGAGACCAGTATGCATACAATTGGGCATTTTATCGGCTAGGTCTTTCATTGATGCTATCTTTTGTCCCCCCAATGAAATCTTTTGTAATAGAATCTTTAAATTTCTTTTATGCTTTTTAGAATTGTATTAAATGATTTACATGAACATTTGTCACATTAGGTTTATAGTAAGCTGGTTTAATATGTTGTTTTAACTTCACACTGTTTTACTGTCATTTTGTTTTATGTGGATCTCTATGGAGTTCCAAATCATATATTCAATAAAATTCAAAATTCAATACTCACAAAGAAACCTAACACTAGAATATTGTGACACTAGACTTCTTTGAGTCTTGTCAGAAGAAGGGAAGAGCTTTATAGAACCAAATGTGGGGGTAGCATAGCAGCACACCCACTTCAAAGGATGGCACTGGGTATACATTTTGGACCTCCTGAGACACTCTTCAGTATACTCCTGGACATGTGGACATTACAGAGGAAGAATTGTCTTGTTCCTCCGAGAACCACCCTACTGATTAAGGCCTGCCTTGTTTCCCCAGAGGACTGCCCTGCTGATTAAGGCCTGCCCTGCTCTCTATGAAGGAAGACTGGAGCTGCTCCCTTCATCCCATGCTAACTGAGTGACTCCAAGAGTCAGTTGTCTCACCTCTTATTCTGAGCTATAGGGACACAACAAGCTAAAGAGACCTCCTTGCAATTGGTCAGCTTGCCTTCTGCAAATGGATCTGATGGAATCCTGAACTGGACCTGCCTGAGCTCTGTGGACCTCTGCTAGAGTGAGTCCCTGAACCAAAGAGGTGATACCCCTGGGTCCTGGACCTCTTGCTGGCATCAGAGCACTCTCCTCTATGCGAAAAGGAGTATCCTAAAGATTGTGGACTTTGGGAAGGTAACTGTTAGAAATTGGGGCTCAAGTTGTCAGAATATGCACCCCGTACAAGAAGGAACTACAGCTGTAGTCAGAGTGAGCTAGATACAGGCTAAAGGATAACTTGTGCTCATCCTCTGGTAGCTTGGCACAGAGCAGTCAAGCGTATCGAAAGAGGCAATGTATAAAGAATTAATGCTACACACACACAATCACACAATGAAGACACCACATCGCCCAGGTGCCCATAGGGATGACAGTGCAGCTCCTTGTACATGTTGATTGATTGATTGATAAAAATACTCAACGCAGGGTTAGAACAAATAGATAATATTTTAATGAGGAAAACAGAGAGTTGTAAACCATAGGTGCCAGGCCTGGTTCCAGGAATTTTTACCTGAATGTCCCACGGGTGCGTTCGGATGGGCCAATGTGAGCCCAATTGTTGTCAATTCTGGAGGCAGTGTACAAGACCTAGATTTACGTCATATCTTCTTCCGAACAGGCATACAGAGCAAAAAGATAGTTATTTGAGAGTGAGAGCTGATGTCTATACTCATCAGCCCCAACCCTAATTTCAAGCGATCTAGGATTCAACCCAAGGACCTGGACACCAAGCAGATTGTAAAAGTAGTTCTAGTTTAAGGAGGTCCCTGTTACCACTCCCAAGTCTTGACATCTTCATACTGGAAAGACGGTAAACAGCTGTTTCATATTTCAAAACAGCATAGTGGTCCAGGAAACTTAATTTCGATTAACAAGTCGATTAACAAGTTTTTTTTAACGGAAGTGATCCTCAGCATATTTAAAACATCCAACCACAAATCAAATATTCCAATGGCAATTTTGGCATAGATATGAACATTGGATGCCACGCTACCATGCCGGCCAGAATTCAGCTCTGAAAGTCACTAATGGAATGATATTAATATTGAGATTATTCTTGCTATGCGACCATGTCACTTACATGGGCAACCTGGGATATGAAGGAAAAATAAATACTTTACTTACCCGTCAGACCAATCCAATGACACAAGAGATACATCAATAAATCGCCTGACTATAGAATAAGACACTGCATAAGGTGAAAAAATCCAAGAATGGATCAAAAAGTGTGTCATGTTTTTGGATAAAACAATAAACTGCCTGAAATATAGTTTTATTTTTGCCCTGAAGAAATCCGCGAGGACGAAACGTATTGGCTACAGTTTTAATCTGCCTGAAAAAAGAAGTCTCCAATAAAAGAACTTAAAGAACAAACCCTGCTGAAAAATGCCAATTCTGTTTTGATATTTGATTTGTGGTTGAATGTTTTAAATATACTAAGGATCACTTCAGTTAAAAAAATATTTGTTAATAGACTTGTTAATCAAAATTAAGTGTGCTACTTTTGAATTAGGAGATTTTGTGCATCTCAGGAGACGTAGGGGTTTTGAGTCTCCGGTCCCTAGCACCTTGTCCATCCAAATACATACTACTCCACTGGTGCAATCCCCTTTCAATTTGCAGTGTAGCTGTTCCATATTTCACTAAATCTTCTGCCGACAGAGCAGAGCATTAATAGTGATAGGGCGCACTGTCCCTGGTTTGTGCTCGGCGTACCTATTAAAAGATGAACCGTTGGGCAAACAGGTACAGGGTGCCCTTTCTGTATTATGAGTCCTGCTGTTCTTTGAAAACTCCCTTACACAGTCATCCATGCCTAGGTTTACTATGAACTCTTTCTTATGCAATCATTCTCATTTTGTTTCCGCTCATAAATTATTGTGCTGCAGCAAGGTGTGAGGATACGGGAAAGTGTTAAAAAAGAGTTCTCACAGGCTGCAGTTGCAATCCCTATAACCAATGCAGATACGTCATTTTTTCTAAATGCTGGGAAAGCTTCAGTGTAATCCATGCACCAGTTCACAAAGGGTGGCAACATCTGTACTATCTGTGATAATTTTCATCAACAAGGGTTTTGCCACTGTTCTGCTGCAAGAGTAGTGTTGCTTACAATACAGTCTGGAAGGGGTGCACATCTATGGACTGTGGCGATGATGAAATCAAGGTAGAAATGGCTTCAATAAATTCTATGTTGTTCTTGGAAAATCTGCTTCCATTTCAGCTATTGTTCGGTCCAGAATATTCAATAAGGGTTTCCTGAGCACTTGCTTGTGTGAAAAGGAAGTGTCATTGTCATGAGCAGATTGTCCTATAGTAGAAATTACTACTGAATCTGCATGTTGGCAATTGAGATTTCTCCTCCTTTTTGGTCGATGGTTAACATGGGGGACTTCTTTAGCGACATTGTAAACAGAAGAGCTATACTTGGCAGAAAACAATGAATTTGCACTCAGTGTTTTCAGGGCACTCATCTCCCAATTCAAAAGACACATTTGTTTGCTATGCTTTAAACGTTGCATTGGCTGGCTTTAAGGCTAAAAATGTGTCTTGTAATAAATGCCCAATTACATGAACTTTTTGCATTGTAGCTCCTTGAGTTGAGTTGAGTTGAGTTGAGGTGAGATGTGTGAGTGTCATGGAAGCTTGAGAGTTATTTTGGCTGTTGAGTTCTGGATGTTCTGCTGCCTCCAGATGAGATGCTTGTTGATTCCAGTGTAGCTGGTGTTTTTTGTAGTGTTGTTTGCTGGTAAAGAGGGTGCGAGTGATGGTTTTGCGGGTGTTGACTGAGCGCCTTTATCAAATCTTTCTCAGAATCGTCAGGGTGTGGAAGCATTAGAAGCATGAGGTAGTGACAGCATTGACTTGGGCTGTTATGTTGTTTTTGCAGTCAATGTTGATACTGAGGTTCTCGGCGTGAGTGTCGGGAGTGATAGTAGGTCCTAGCTATGTCGGTCACCAGGTTAAGTCACAAAGAGACTCCCGATGATCATGACTTCAGTTTTGGTGGTGTTCAATTTCAGGCAGTTTGACTCTATCCATCATTTATCAATTGTTGTGATATATATATATATACTAGGCAGACTCTGCTAAGGGGAGAGCAGCACTAAGAGCTTGCCAGAATTGCAGTTTTCAAGATTCTGTTTGTGAATGGTGAAAGTTTGTGTTTATGCATTTCTTCTATGTGGGATTTACATATGCATATCTGCAGTTTGAGTTAAAGTGAGTGTGTATATGTGTGAGTGCACACCTGTGGTGTTTTTGTGCATGTGTAAGTGGCATGGCAATTTTGGTGTGAGTGTTTCCATGTGCAGCATTCGTTTGAGTCCGGTGTGAGTGCGCTTATGTTTTATATGTGGGGGAATAAACGTGATATTTATGCATGAAGTTGGTGCCATTATTCAGTGTGTATTGTGTTCATTAAACCGGATGGGTGTGCAAAATGATTTGATAAACTGACACAATAAATTAGTTGAAGCACACAGACAGCATGTACTTTCTGAATGTATAAGTGACGCAGTTATGGGTCCTGAAGGTCAAGGGAGCATATGCTCTGCAGCTTATGTGCTTGCATCATCAGCTGTTTGACCTCTTATTGTTACTGAGGGCCCGATGTAGGTGGGCCGTTACCGATCGGTAAGTGCCGAAAATACCGATTTTGGGCCCTTACCGATCAGTATACTGCCATCGAGATGTAGGGCAAAGAAAAACGTCCAAATCGGTACAAATACCGAATCGGAATGACTACCGAATCGAAAATAATCCGATACGTACATACCGAAAATCGGAAATGTAACGAATCGGTAACACACCGATTCGGATTCAAATACCGATTCGGTCCATGTACCGAATCGGTAGTGACACCAAATCGGAAATTATCCGAATCGGTCCATGTACCGATTCGGTAGTGACACCGAATCGGAAAATATCCGAATCGGTCCATGTACCGATTCGGTAGTGACACCGAATCGGAAAATATCCGAATCGGTCCATGTACCGAATCGGTAGTGACACCGAATCGGAAAATATCCGATTCGGTCCATGTACCGAATCGGTAGAGACAGCGATTCGGAAATAAGCAGAATCGGATAACCTACCGATTCGGTAGATTCACCGATTGGGAAAGTCCCCGATTCGGACAGATAGGGAGATGTAGGGAAGCACAGAAATACCGAATTTGGCTCTAAATCGGTATTATTCACTCGGTATTTACCATGGATTACAATCAGGTGGTAACCAACTCCAACCCATAAAAATAGACCCAAAATGCATTGCAACTTGCAGGATGGCAGCTTTTTATGTCATTGCAAGGCGGCTACGGCTACAGCAGGAAGGACAGAGGGAATGGCAAAGAGAGGAACAGGTCTACAGACAGAGGATCACCCTGTTCATGCTCACAGAGGCAGAGATCCTACAGAGGTACAGGCTGGACTCAGACACCATTCTGGAGCTCATCAGGGACCTCAAACCACTGTTGGACCACCCCACCCCAAGGGCACACGCCATCCCAGCGCACGTCCAGGTGCTATGCAGCTTACACCTGCTTGCGTCTGGCAGCTATCAAAGTGGAGTTGCAGCGGTAGGAGGGGTGACCCAGAGCAGCCTGTCAAGGTTCTTCCACACATTCCTTGACGCCATGATACACAGGATGGACCAATACATCTCTTTCCCTGCAACCCACGCAGAACTGCTACAAACTAAAGCTGACTTCTACCAGATGGCACAACTTCCCCAAATCATTGGCTGCATAGATGGCACGCACATTCCGATTTGCCCCCCAGCTGACACAGAATACATATACTGCAATCGGAAGTCTACGCACACCATCAACGTTCAGGTGATCTGCAATGCGAAGTGCACCATCACAGACCTGGTAGCAAAATTCCCAGGGAGTACCCACGACTCGTACATTTTTCAACAGAGCGGCATCTATGCACGACTGATGGCTGGCGAATTTGGTGAAGGATACCTCCTAGGTGAGACACATCATCAGACCCCCATAACACAAAGTAGCTAATTGTAATACATGTATGCATGTGAGTAATGTTACCCCTTTACCTTCCAGGTGACAGTGCATATGCCCTCCGCTCTTTCATACTCACCCCCTACCTCAACCCCTCCACACCCAGCCAAAGGAGGTATAACCGGGCCCACAAAAGCACAAGGAATGTAGTTGAACGGACCTTTGGCATCTGGAAAAGTAGATTCAGATGCCTGCACAAGAGTGGAGGTGCAAGGCAGTATACCCCCATCACCTGCTGCAAGATCATAGCTGTCTGTGCAATGTTGCACAACCTTGCGGTGAAGAAGGGCACTGAGGTCGAGTTGTCTGACTACGAGGACCATGACGACGACGATGCTGTGCCACTAACACAACCTGCTGGGGTGTCTACGCTAAGTGATGGCAGATACAGACGTGAGGAGATTACAGAAAACTATTTCTGAGTGAGTACAGATGCACAGACAGGTAAATGGTTGTAGGGAAAAGCTAATTTTAATAATGTTGCAACACCGTTACTGCACTGATGTGCAACAAAAGAAAATGTCAAAGTAAAGAAAACAAATGTCAAAGGTCCGGGTTGCCTCACCCGCCCTGGCAAGCCTACTTTTTGGGGCGCTTGGCAGCCCCACTGGGGTGTGCCTCACCCCCTTCCGCATGTCCTGCGGCTTCTGCAGAGCGCCTGGTGCTCCGGCGCGGCTCCGACGCAGCGCTGGCCGGGCTGCTGCGGCTGCTGCTGTCCCCAGCCTCCCCCAGGTCCAGGGCTGGATTGGCCGCAGTGTTGGAAATGATCATTGCCTCCATGGCTGTTGTTATGCGGGCCATTCCCCTGGTGACCTCAGCGGTGTTTTGTGTCAAGCTTGCCTCCATATTAGCCCCCCGTTGGCACAGTTGCGCGGTTGCAGCAGCAAGGCGGCTAATAGATCAGTTGTGCATGCGGGCATCCCGCCTGCGCGATTGCTCGTGCTCGTCAAGTCTTCCGCATAGCTGTGTGATGGCTGTGGTCAGCCTGCCAAGACCTGCAGCAACTTCCTTGTTTGTGTCAACAAAAGCCTTAAACCCTTGCACCATCTCGCCCATCTGCAGGTTGTGCTGGCGGAGCTGGCGCTGGCAGGCCATGATGGACTTTGCCTGCAAGCGCTGGATTTTGACCATGCTGCCTTCAAGCCCCTGGAAGACGCTGCCCTCCCGTTCCGGCGGTGCAGTGCTGGAAATGGCACGCCTCCGGGTACTGCTGCTGCCGCCCTGCTGTGTGGGCTGGGGTGCCACTGGTGTTGTTGTGGTGGTGGCCGGGGCCTGACCCGCTGCTCCCTGGATAGGGTTGAGTGGAGCCACAACCACACTCCTGGCAGGAGGTGTGGTAGGTGCAGGGTGGGCCGTTGTCGGAGAGTTCTCAGGGGAGAACAGCAATGGGGGTGTGCCTGACATTTGTGGGGAGTGAAGGAATGCGTAGTCAATTACCAGGTCTCCCTCATTTCCCTGGCCAATGGTGTTGTCCTCCTCCTCCTCCTCCAGGGCAGCCTGACTTGTGCTAGGCCCTGCCACCGCACTGGTAGTTGGTGCTGGTGCTGGTGCCTCAGTAGCTTGTGGTCCTCCGCCTGATGGTGCCCCTAGGTATAAAGAAGCATTTGTAAATAGAGTGCCGATGTATTACAGTCACTACAATTAAAGCATTGCACATGTCCTTGCATATCCTTTGAATGTGTTCCACTGTTTTCTATATTGTGGTTCTGCACTGCCATATCTTGCAACCTTCTGCTGACTACATTTACCATGATGCTTTTCTCTTGTATGTTGGTTACAGTACTGGGCTGGGGTTTGGCTGTGCATTGTGTCTAAAGGGGAGGTGTCTGGTAGGGGGGTCATGATGCGCATGCTTCTTACCTGTAGCTGTAGCTCTGGCTGAGCTATCCAGGGTCCCGATTCCTGTCACACACTCCCTCTCGATGGTGCTGGACACCAGTTCCTACAGCTCAGTGAGGGGTGGCGCCGGGTTCCTGCCCCCACCAGTCAGTCCAGCTTGCCTCTGCAGCTCAGCCATCTTGCGTTTCGTCAGGCTGCGGATGTCGTAAAATCGTTTTTTTAGGTCATCAAGGGTCCTGGGGGTGACACCTACTGAGTTGACCTTCTCAGCTATCTCGCTCCAGAGCCTCCTCTTCGTGCTGTCCGGCACAGTGAGAGACAGCCTCCCAAAGAGCTGCCTGTGCACCCTCACCACCTCCTCCACCAACACCTGCAGCTCCATGGTAGAAAACTTGGGCTTTCTCTTGTGGCCAGCCTTCTGGCTCTCACTGCTGCTTGCCATCTTGCTACCCACAGTTCTCTGGCTCCTGCTCCCACTGCTGCTCACTGTGAGTGTTCAGCTCAGGCTGCCTCTCCAGAAAGTTCTTAATGAGCTGCACCTGCCTGGGTAGCCACTCCCTGCTGGGGTGGGGGAGGGTGGATCCGCCTCATTGGCTGTTTCGGATTTTACCGAATCGGATTTTACCGAATCGGATTTTACCGAATCGGATTGTTCAATGCATTCCTATGGGTATTTTGGCCATGGGGGTGTATTCCGACCAACGAATCGGTAATTGCCGATTCGGCCCGCCTCGGTATTTTGAAATCGGAAAAACCCATTTACCTACATCGGGCCCAGAGTGCCTTATCAAAACTAGTCCTTGGCAGTGAAATGTAAAAATTAAACAAAGGCTACTTAGAAAGTGTGACCAAATGGAATGGATGCAATTTTGTCTTAACATTTTTACATATTTGGTTTTAATATAGCTGTATCTCTCACAATCGTATTTTATTTGTAGCAAATCTTTAGAGATATCCATTTTAAAATATACCTGTGCATTGAAATATTTAGCTTTGCGGTACATTTGGAAAATTGTAATTATTATATCAATCAATCAATCAACCCTAAGGGTCTCAAGCACTGGGGGTGGGGGGTGCAGAATCCATTCCATCAAGGAGGGGGTCTGTCAAAAGCCAGATTTTGAGGTTTCTTGCGAAGATGGGGAGCTATGTTGTCTGTCTGAGGTAGAGCAGCAGGGCGTTCCAGGCTTTGGCCACGAGGAAGGAGAAGGAGCAGCCTCCAAATATGGTCATTCTGGTGTGGGGGACCACAGCGTAGGAGAGCTGGGGTGACCGTAGGTCCTTTGGGGTGCGTGGAATTTGAGTTGGCTGTTCAGGTATGCTGGTCGGTGTACAGACAAAATATCGACTCCAAAATATCGACTGGACATAATATCGAGTTTTAAATATAGACTGGACAAAATATCGACTGGACATAATATCGACTACAAAAATATCGTTTTTCAGGTAAGTGAAGTAATATTGACTGTATAAAATATAGATAGCAAAAATATCGAATTTTTAATAATATATAATATTTTATAGTGTATTTTTATGTAATAATATGTGTGAAAAGTGTGTCTTAATGTTATAAAATATTTTATTAAATGAATTTTGTTTTTATAATAATTGCGTAATGTAATTCTGTAGCGGGTTGTGGGTTTATAGGGGAATAGGGTGGGAAGTAATTTAATAATAATTAATTAATTAATATATGTTTGTTAATATTTTTAATTAATAAATAATTGATAATTAATTAATATTAATTAGTTAATTAATTAATATAATTTTGAACATATTTTGTATTAGTAATTAATTGGTAATTAATTAATTGTAATTAGTTAATTACATTAATTAGAGTAAATTTTTTATTTTTATAATTTTGTGTTATTTTTAAGTAATTAATTGGGAAAAATAATATTAATTATTAAAATAATTACAGCTAATGTGCTAATATATTTACTTTATTGTTATTGTTAATTAATAATTAATTGGTAATTAAATAATATTGATAAATTTTGGGTAAAGGAGCATTTTTAGGGTTCAGGGTCAGTTTTCAGTTTTAGGGTAAAGGGGTATTTTTGGGGTTCAGGGTCAGTTTTCAGTTTTTGGGTAAAGGGGCATTTTTAGGGTTCAGGGTCAGTTTTCAGTTTTAAGGTAAAGGGGTATTTTTAGGGTTCAGGGTCAGTTTTCAGTTCATGGGTAAAGGGGTATTTTTAGGGTTCAGGGTCAGTTTTCAGTTCATGGGTAAAGGGCTATTTTTAGGGTTCAGGGTCAGTTTTCAGTTCTTGGGTAAAGGGGTATTTTTAGGGTTCAGGGTCAGTTTTCAGTTTTTGGGTAAAGGGGCATTTTTAGGGTTCAGGGTCAGTTTTCAGTTTTTGGGTAAAGGGGTATTTTTAGGGTTCAGGGTCAGTTTGGGGTTTTTGGGTAAAGGGGTATTTTTAGGGTTCAGGGTCAACAAATAAGATTGTAAAAAATTATTTTTATTATTTTCATTTATTATTTAATTATTATAATTTAATTTAAGTATTTTTAAGTATATTTTAGTAATTAAAATTTAATATTAATTTAATTTAACACTGTTTTTAATAAAGTCGATATTTTTTACATCTATATTATTGTTAACGATATTTTGTACTCGATATTTTTGTACTTACCTGTTTGTAGATACAAACTCGATATTTTGACTGTCGATATTTTGTCCACGATATTTTGGCAAGTCGATATTTTGTCCCTCGATATTATTTCAGTGATCCATGCTGGTCCAGTGCCATGGAGGGCCTTGTGTGCATGGGTGAGTATCTCGAAGGTGATTCTCGCCTCTACGGGGAGCCAGTGGAGTGTGCGCAGGTGTGGAGAGGTGTCAGTGTTTCGGCAGGTTGCGGACCAGTCTTGCAGCGGCGTTCTGGATGTTCTGTAGCTTGCGGGTGAGGTTTTTGTTTATTCCGGCATAGAGTGCGTTGCCGTAGTCGAGTCTGCTGGTGACAAGGGCAAGAGTGACGGTCTTTCTGTGTTTGAAGGGAATCCATTAGAAGGTCTTACGTAGGAGGCGGAGGGTGTGGAAGCAGGGAGATGAGACGGAGATGATCTGGTGGTCCATTTTGAGCTCGGAGTCCAGGATGATTCCCAGGTTGTGTGCGTGGTCTGTGGGGGTTGGCGGGTTTCCAAGGGCGGGGGGCCACCAGGTGTCGCGTCAGGCATTGGTGTTTGGGCGCATGATGAGTACTTTGGTTTTGTTGGTGTTTGTTAGAAGGTGTTTCAGACACTATGGACCACCCAGATTTTTCACTTTTTGAGCACCTAATCGTTGAGCTTTTACTGTGGTGGAGCGCCATAAGTTGGGACTCACTCTCAGTGAGCTCACAACTAACAAGACTGCATGGGGACTTTACTGGTGTCCCCCTGGCTTGACCAGGCCACTGCTCAGCAGCCGGAGTAAGGTACACTAGGCTGGTTACATATAGACAAATGTGTACATCCAAGTGCACACATGTAGGGGCTGAGCAGGGGAGATTACAAGCATGTGCAGCCAAGGAGAAGGTGCAGATAGACTGGTGTGGCAGGACTTATGCAGAATGGGATGGTGACATGAAATGTGCTTTATACAGTGGGAAGAAACATGCCAGGGAAAGTCAGTGTGCTTTAAGGTGTGTTTTCCATTATTTCCTTATGGGGAGAGGGAGCACCTGGGCTAGTTTTACTTTACTAAGGCCTACAAATTCCAGACACGCACTAAAGTGTAACAGGTGTGAGAAGAAACATTCTGCAGAGTCCAAAGTCATATTTGTACTGCTTTTGGGTCATCCAGAAATGTCATATCTCTCTGAGTCCGCTCATAACCAGGGCCTGGTTGGGGTCTGACCCTGGCAGGTTAGAATAATTACCTTTCTTCACAGAGCGAAGACCGTCCCTCCAAGGAGAGAAGATGGGTGGAGCTACAGGCTAATCCATCAGCAGCTGTCACTGTGTGCCAGGCACCAAGCTGCACCAGGGTGAAGGCAGCCCTGGGGGAAGGGGCTCTCAGAGACCATGTGGCAGGAGATCCTGGACTATGCCATTTTGAACAAACCCAGAGGCCTGGGAAGGAAGGAGGGAGCAGGGGCATAGAGGTAATGTGTTGCTGTGTGATAGGTCAAACAGAGACTGCCTGACAACCCCCTCCCCAACTTCTTAAAAGAACATGCACAGGAAGAGAAGCTCTCTCTGGGGTGTGGTCTGCTGAGGAAGAGGGTGCAGGAGCCTGGCGCAATGGGCAGTTGGAAGGAGGAACCCCCTGACAGAGCCAGGATCCTGAACAGTGCCATGAGAAGAGATCAGGACCAGAGCGCAGAAGCAGGGGCCTCTGCACAGTCAGAAGAAAGGCCCGGGAGGAGAGCTTGGCGAAAGTCTTGCACAGGGAACCAGTGAAAACAGCTCCCTGATGAATGCATCCTACTTGAGACCAGGAGGCCGAAGGAAAGTGCTCCCAGTGGGAGCGCCGCCAGGAGCCAGAAGAGGCAGAAATTGTGAAAATCGGCCACCTGGGGACCGAGATATGCCCCCCAGAAGGTAGGTGACCTTTGACCTCTCAGTGGACCGACAACAAAGCGCATGGGGCTCTGCCGCCAGTCTTAACTATGCCCCCAGGGTGGGTCAGGTCCCGGGGGATGCCCCATGAGGAGAGAAAGTCAGGGACTGCCGTCACGCTCCCCGTGAAGTTATCCCAAAGGGGGTGCCAGGAGCCCACCCTGGCCCCACAAAGACTCTTGAGGGAGGGGGGGCGGCGTCACACCCCCTCGAGGATGGAGGATGTCCTGGGGCCTGGGACTACATCTCTGGGCCTCGAATGGAAGAAAGAAGAGGGGGAGTGCCTTTGCACCCCCCCTCCGCAGTGTGGGAAGCTAAGCCGGGGAGTACCATTGTGCTCCCCATGAAGTTGCCCAACAGGGGTACCAGGAGCCCACCCTGGCACCCCGATTGTCATGGAGGGAGGGGGGCACCGTCACGCTCCCCTCGCCAGTTAAGAGAAGTCAGGGAGCACCACCGCGATCCCCATGAAGTCTGATCAGGGGGCCCGGGACCCCAACTCCTAACCCCGACGTGCCGAAACTAAGTCGGGCAGACCGTTGTGCTCCCTGTGAAGACCTCCCTGGAGGGGCAAGAGATCCCCAACTCCGGGCCCCATTGTGTCTCACAGTGAAGGAGGATGCCAGGGGAGTGCCGCTGCACTCCCCCGAGGCCCAGCACGGCTGGCAAGAGTCACTGGGTCTGCCAACCAGGGCGGGCAGACCAGAAGAGAAATGCCAGCTCTGCGGCAGCACAAGAGGGTGCTGGCCAGACAGGAGGCCAGCGGGAGCCACCGGGGGTGGGGTCCTTGGGTGGCTCTCCAGCGAGCCAGGAAGGTGCGGAGATCCTGGGTGGGACCGGGACCCCATTGAGGAGGAAGCGAGGCCAGGGGCCCGGGTGAGACTGGGCCCCCGAAAAACCAGAGCAGCAGCAGGGTTGGCTCCCTGAGCTGCATGGCTCACCTGGGGGTCCGGATGAGACCGGGCCCACACCGAGGCCTGGAATCGGCATAGGACCAACAGTGGTGCTATCATGGCTCTCCCCGAAGCAGCAGGGGAACCGCTACTATAATATGCAAGGGAATGAAAAAAGAGCCCCATAATGCCTTGCAAGGCATGCAGAAGCCTGCTAGGAAACCTGCATATTTTGGTGTGTGGTGGTTCCAAGAAAACGGGGCCACCTTCACATGTGTGCAAGGGTGCAGGGGGAGCTGCAGGAGAACGAAGCATCCACCAGCACGAAGAAAAGGAATCTCCCCTAAGTCTCATGGGCACTTGAAATGAGTAACCCTCCAATGCTCCTCTTCCAGATCAACACCTCTTGGGATGGAAGTTTCGTTCTACAGCTAGGGGTGTTATGAGAAGAGCATCAGGTGATAAAGGTCTGAGTTGGGGATGTCTTGGGAAGGGCATCCCCTGGAGGTAAAGAGGTGTAATTGCACCAGAACTGCATTTACTAAGGTTATTTTTTTTTAGAGGGACTGAAGGTCACATGTGTAATGTGAAGTACATAAGTAAGGTGATGTCATAAGCAAAGTGGGGTTATGTTGCCAGACATTCCTGCTAGGGTGTCTGGCTGTATATGCGTAATCCTGTGATTTCATCTGTGATGCATTTAGGGGTTGTAATTGCAATGCATTCTAAGGATTCACAAATGTGAGGAGGACTGTCATTCTAGCGTGATGCTTTAACATGTATTCTTGCTGCTGCGCTTAAGTGAAGAACCCAGACTACTAGCCCTTAAGATGTAGATTTGTATACTTCATGGTCAATAGGAAATGCTCAGACAGGGCTATGTGTCACCAAGGCAGGGTTACCCATTTTAAATGGGTGTTGAGATAAAGTGGTGAGTCGCCACTGGGATGGTGCCAGTGCGCAGGGCCCTTGCTCCAGGTTATGTTCAACTAGCTGCATTGGGGGCAAGATGATGTGCATATACAGGAGGGGTGGTACTAGGCCCCTCCCCTCCTGGGGGAGGGGTGGAATTGTATGAAATGTCACAAAGTAATTCCAACAGCTTATGTATATTTGTAAATTGGTGCATAGTATTGAGTAGTGTGTGTGTGTTTCATAAATGTACTCTTACTTTTATAAAGCAAAATACAGACTGAACAATCAATTATTGAGTGTTATTGCTGCGCACCTGTAATGGCGATTACTAGCCCACACCACCTCCCTTGAGTAAGCTTCAGATTGCTCTGCAACATTACCCTCTGAGAGTCAGGCGCTACAATTGGGTATTTGGTTCCCAGTGAAGGACAAATGTAGTCATGTTATTTGTGCAGACCTCACAGATACTGCCTCGTTTTCCAACAGTGTTTAGTAGTAGGCAGCTGTTTTTCATCCATTTGACGACAGCTTCCATGCCTTCTCGAAAGTTGTGTTGGGCGGTGTTGGGTTCCTTGGATAGGGAGAGGATGAGTTGGGTGTCATCTGCCTACGACACAATGTTGATTCCTTAGCTTCTGACGATGGGTGCGAGTGGAGCCATGTAGATGTTTGAGCATCGGTCTGAGGGAAGAGCCCTGGGGGACTCCACAGGTGGTAGGTGTAGGGTCCGAGAGGAAATGGGGATTTTGACCCACTGCGTTCTGCCGGAGAGGAAGGAGTGGATCCATCCGAGGGCCTTATCCTGGATCCCTGTGTTGAGGAGTCTGCGTATTAGGGTGCGTTGAGAGACTGTGTCGAACGCCGCTGAGAGGTCAAGGGGGATGAGTACTACTGTTTCTCCATTGTCCAGTAGGGTGCGGATGTCATCTGTTGCGGCGAGGAAGGCGGTTTCCGTACTGTGTTTTTTCCTGAAGCCGGTATGGGAGGAGTCGAGGATGTTGTGCTCTTCGATGAATGTGGCGAGTTGGCTGTTGATGGCTTTCTCGATTACTTTCGCTGGGAACAGGAGCAGGGTGATTGGTCTGTAGTTTTTGAGGTCGATGGGGTCCGCCAAGGGTTTCTTCAGGAGGGGGTTGACCGTGGCATGTTTCCAGTCATCGGGGAACGAGGCGGTCACCAGGGAGCAGTTGGCGACACTGTTAAAGTTGTGGTGGGGGCAGGGGTCCGTGGGGGCCCCTGAGTGAATTGACTTCATTGTCTTCAGGGTGTCTTCAGTGGTGAGGGCTGTCCAGTTGTCAATCACTGGTTTTCCAGTGTCGGGGTTGGTTGGTGAGGGTTCAGTGTGTTTGTTGTCTTCGTCGAAGTTGTCATAGATGCTCTTGATTTTGTGTTGGAAGAAGGTGCTGAGTTTGTCGCAGAGGACTTGTGAGTGAGGGATGTCAGTAGACTTGCTAGTGGGTTGGGCGAACTCCTTGATGATGTTGAAGAGTTCCTTGCTGTTGTGTGCGTGGGTGGAGATTCTGCCTTCAATCACTTTTTTCCTTGTTTCTCTGATGAGTTGGTGGCAGCTATGAAGTTGTCATGGGCTTCTGTGGATTTTGTGTTCCTCCAGGCCTTTTCAAGGCAGCGGCAAGTACATCCGGACTCACGAAGTTCGGTAGGGAACCATGGGACATTCTTGACGCAGGTATTGTTGTTTTTCTTGAGGGGGGCTATGGTTTTGGCGCTGTCCGAGATCCATCTATGCAGGGTTTGGGCTGCGGTGTTGGGGTCATTGTTTTCCACGATGGTTGGGGTGGAGTTGCTGAGTAATGAGATGAGCTGGTCGTCTGTGCTTTTGGTCCAGTTTCTTCGTGGGAGCAGGTGCTGGTGTCTGTGGATGGTGGGTGCTCTAAAGGTGAAGTGGACTCAACAATGGTCGGTCCATGAGAGTTCAGTGGTGTGGCTGAAGATGATGGAGTTTGTTGTAGTGAAGACAGAGTCGAGGGTGTGTCCTGCTGAGTGCTTGGGCTCGGTCACGATCTGGTGAAGTCCAATGTGTGGAGGTTGTCCAGGAGGAATGCAGTTTTGGGGTCCAGTTGGTTGTCGAGGTGGAAGTTGAGGTCTCCCAGCAGGGTGTAGTTGGTGGATGTGATGGCCTGCCGGGAGATGATGTATGTAATGGAGTTAGTGAAGGGTCCACAGGGTCCAGGGGATCAGTAGATGAAGGTACCTCAGAGATTGACGGTGGGGCTGGCCAGGATCTTGAAGTGAAGGTGTTCAATCAGGTCTGTGTGCTCGTCGGGGAGTGTGCTCAGGTGGGTGGTGGATTTGTGGACGATGGTGATTCCTCCTTCCGGGTGGGTGGGGCGGTTCTTCCGAGAGATCTTGTATTGTTGTGGGATGGCGATATCCGGTCCCAAGGTGGTGTTGGTCCAAGTTTCGGTGAAGAACGCTATGTCCGGGGTAGTGCTGTCGAGGAGGTCCCAGATTCCCAGGGGTCGGGGAGGGCTGGACAGATGGGAGGGGAACTGGAATAAAGGGTGAAACTGAGCCAAAGGCAGAGAAAAGAGGAGAAAAGAGTGACGGGTCAAGCGGCTGAAGCATGAAAACAGAGCAGAGAGCAGAGAAAAGCAAAGAGAATGGAAGGTGAAACATAGCAGAATGCAGAGAAAAAGTTAAAGAAGAGCCGGAAGGGTGAAGAAGATAGATGGTGACGTGGAGCAGAAGGAGAGGCTGAAGAGGGCAGAAGGCAGACAAGGAGGGCCTCGAACACCAGCACTACAGGAGTGCAGGGGCTCACAGAGGGCCTCTCAATGGTGGAGCTGCGAGGGTGGGAGAACAGTTCCACTGACAGTGAGTAATCGGAGCTATATCGTACCAGGTTGCATAGCCCATGGACCTGTTAGACCTGGCATCTTTGGCATGGTTTCCCCCTATCTTTTTGCCTCTTCCTCCTGTATTTTTGATGCTGTGCTGGATTTCGTTTTTGCTGGTTTAGATGCTTTGGGCACTTTGCCACTGCTGTTCAGTGTCAACGTGCAAGTGCTCCCTGTGTAAATTGTTATTGTGATTGGTTATCCATGATTGGCATATTTGTGTCACCAAGAAATCCCTAGTAAAGTGCGCTGAGTGTGCCAGGGCTGGTGATAACAAATCCACATGAGTAGCCCTAAAATGGTGTCTCAGGACTGCCCCCACAGTGCCTGTGTGCAGTCAGTGAACAGCCATGTCATCCTGGTCAGTGTCCCCATTGGCCAGGCCTATCCCTTCCCTTTCTGTGCACATTGGCCACCCCTATGGAAGGCCCAATGTACCCCCTTAGGCAGGGTGCAGTGTCGGTGAAAGGTAGAGCATGTCCTAGTGCAGGTGACTTGCTCTGGTAGTGAAAGGCAGCCATTTTAGTTTTTCACTATTGTAAGGCTACCTTGCCCATAGGCTATCATGGGGAATGCTGGCTACAGTGGCTAGCAGCATATCTTCCCATAGGAGCAAGGTAGGACATAAACGTCTAGTAGCCCATAACTCAGAATTTAATAACACATCTTTTAGGAAAAGTGTTTTTTAAATCCTGTGTTTGAGAACAACACTTTTAGAAAGTTGCTGTTCTCTTGTCTGACCTTCTTGTGTGCCTTGGCCTGTTTGTGAATCGACTGTCTGGTTTGTGAGGAGCAGGGGCTGGGTGGCTCCCAGAGTCTGAGTGGGCCATCCCTGGGCTGAATAGCTCCATCTGCATCTAGAATGGTGGGAGGGGGTAGCACATGGGCCTGAATAGTGCTGTGCCTGCCTTCCACAATGCTGGCTCCACCTCCTGCTGGGCGGCTGACAACCCTGCCCCTCTCTCTGAAAGGAAAGGAGAGGGCAGGAAAACAAAGTGCTCAAGGAACACCCAGAACTGGTTCAGACCGGGCTCAGAGCTCAGAGCCCTCCTACACAAAGGGAACAAAGACTTTTAGGGGTATAAGTACAGGACCCCTGACTACAGAAAATTAGATCATCCTGGAATCAAGAAGGAACCTCTGCCAAGGAGAAAGCTGGAACTGAGGAAGGAAGACTGTCCTGCTGTTGCTCTGTTTGACTGCCCTGCTGTTGCTTTGCTGCCAAGGAGAGGGGAAGGACTACCTCTGCCAACTAGAGGCCCCCAGTTCTAACAGGACCCATTTATTAAACCAAATTAGGATCCATCTCATTGTGAGTATATGTGATAAGACAAAGAGATCATTTTAACCAGGGCCACTGACATTATACAGCAGGGGAGGACCAAATTATGCTACAGGGTTGAATACATTGTGTGACTAGATCTAGCAAACTTTGTGGCGTAATGAGCCACATGTTGTGATAGTATTACTTTATTATTTTGTAATTTTTAGGTTTTACCTACACAGCACTTGCAAATTGCTTGCAAAATCTCTTGTAGCAAAAACAAATCTTAAAAAGACTTAGAACCTGCCCATTATTTACCTCAATTTACAATTGGTTGCCTCCAACGCCACTCTTCTTTCCTTTTTTCCTGTTGGTCAGCGCCTCCTCCTTCCTAGACTTTACTACTCAACTTTATATCTCCGTCCTTGCAGTGGAGCATGGACCAAGTGCTGCTTCTGGTGGCCAGTACCCTTGCACTGGCAGAGCACTTGTAGCATACTTTATTTTTTAGGTCTCGCCTAGGCAGCGCGCATGCCATGTCTCTCAGAGACTTCACGAACTCTGTATCAGGGGTGAAACTTCTGGGTAATTTCTCCTGCCGTTTGCCATTTGTTAACTGTGGCATTGCTCTTCTTAGCAGGCTTATGGTTGCCTGTGGATGTGATAAGTCACTTCTCTTTATTCTGGAAGCAGCACCGCCTAACTTCTGTTTTCGTCCGCTTTTGTGTTTCATTTGTGTCAGAGGGGAACGTTTTTTAGGATTTTTGCAGCCCAGCATGCTCACTTGCATACATAATCAGCTCAGAGCTCTCACGAGCGCCGCACTGTTAATTCTACATAATCAGCATGGCGCTCATCATGATGCAATTTTATACACACTCCGTTGTATTGTGAGTGAGTGTTTTAACTGCGGCGCTGGCTTCTAGGCGGCATCCACTTTTGCTGACCTCCTTCACAAAGCCTCTCTGGCCCGCCCGCTGTCCCTGTATTATTTTAAAATGCACCGCCG